>NC_133169.1:42929626-43552283 GCF_040802235.1 Manis javanica | reverse complement strand
GTGCTGGTAAAGGAGCTGAGGTGGAATAAGAGGCATAAGCTTGCAGTTACATAGTTAATAAATCACGGGTATGTAAACTACAGTATAAGAAATATTGCCTGGAACATTTTAATGAAATATAGTTGATATAGAATATTGCATTTGTTTCAAGTATATAACATAGTGTTTCAGCAGTTTATTGAGATTATGAAATGCTCAACCCAATTAGTATAGTTACTATCTGTCATCATTGACAGACATTACACTATTATTTACTATATTCTCCACTCTGTACTTTCATCCCAATGACTAATTTATAATTGAAATATTTGTGCCTCTTTGTATCCTTCGCATATGTCTTCCACATCTTCCTACCCTATGCGCATGGTAGATTTAGTTTCTACTCTGGAATAATTAGTTTATTTCTATTTAGTTCATCAATTTTTTTTGTATTGTTTCTTTGGTTCCATGTGTAACTGAAATCTATTCTCAGGTTTCTTCTATTTGTTTTTCCTTTCCATTATTATGGAGAAATGACTGGCATGCATCACTGTATAAGTTTAAGCTGTGCACCATGATGGTTTGATTTGCACATATTGTGGACTGATGACCAAAACAGGTTTAGTTAACATCCATCATGTCATAGATACCATAGGAAGGAAGGAAAAAATTCCTTTTGTGATGAGAACTCTCAGGATCTACTCGTCTCCTCACAATTACAGAACCCAGATCCCGTATTTTCTTTTAATTTTTGTCAAGTGCATTTAATTTTTGGCAGTGTAATAGTGCCACAAAGAGAGTATTGAATGAGGAATTGGAAGTAATGTCCTGTCTTTTCATGGTTGGCTCACTTTGTGGTTGTTTCTGGTATTTCTCCTTCCATTGTTCATGGACTGGTGGCCATTCATGAAAGATGCTGGGAGTGAGAAAGGAGCAGAGGCACAGAATGAGTAGGATGGCCACACATTATTAAGAAAGATACATATTTATTTCCTCTAGAGTGAAATAAAATAGGAAATAAATTATACAATATGTATGTTTTTATTTGGAGAGGCCCAGTAATATATTTCCAATGATATTTATACCAATGAAAAGTAAGAGCATGATACCCAGAGTATGATCCACTACAGATTCCTGCAGGGCTTACATGCCACTGGCTACTCAGGGTTAATAAGGTCTCATACAGAACTGCACTCCTGGTCCCCAGGCCAATCATGCTTATCTCTCAATCCACAGCTTTCATAAAGGACAATGTTTAACAAACTGAACAGGAGTTCAGGCTCTTTAAAAACACAAGAAGAGTCTTCATGAACATATCTCCCTGGGCAAGGGAAACAAAAGCAAAACTGAACAAGTGGAACTATATAAAGCTGAAAAGCTTCTGTACAGCAAAGGATACCACCAATAGAACAAAAAGGCAGCAGCATACAGTATGGGAGAATATATTTGTAAATGGCAGATTCGATAAAGGCTTGAAATCCAAAATATATAAAGAGCTCACACAACTCAACAAACAAAAAGCAAATAATCCAATTAAAAAATGGGCACAGGATTTGAACAGTCACTTACCCAAAGAAGAAATTCAGATGGCTAACAGACACATGAAAAGATGCTCCACATCGCTAGTCATCAGAGGAATGGAAATTAAAAACCACAATGAGCTATCACCTCACACCAGTAAGGATTGCCACCATCCAAATGACAAACAACAACAAATGTTGGCGAGGTTGTGGAGGAAAGGGAACCCTGGTACACTGTTGGTGGGAATGTAAATTAGTTCAACCATTGTGGAAAGGAGTATGGAGGTTCCTCAAAAATCAAAAAATGGAAATACCATTTGACCCAGGAATTCCACTCCTAGGAATTTACCCTAAGAATGCAGCAGCCCAGTTTGAAAAAGACAAATGCATCCCTATGTTTATCACAGCACTATTTACAATAGCCAAGATATGGAAGCAACGTGAGTGTCCATCAGTATATGAATGGATAAAGAAGATGTGGTACATATACATAATGGAATATTATTCAGCCATAAGGAGAACACAGTGCTACCATTTGCAACAACATGGATGGAGCTAGAGGGTGTTATGCTCAGTGAAATAAGCCAGGAATTACACAGAACCCCCAACAGAAAGGATCCAAGGAGGACAACACCAAGACACATAGTAATTAAAATGGCAAGGATCAAGGACAAGGAAAGAGTTTTAAAGGCAGCTAGAGAGAAAAAGGTCACCTATAAAGGAAAACCCATCAGGCTAACATCAGACTTCTCAAGAGAAACCCTACAGGCAAGAAGAGAATGGCATGATATACTTAATGGATTGAAACAGAAGGGCCTTGAATCAAGGATACTGCATCCAGCACGACTATCATTTAAATATGATGGCGGGATTAAACAATTCCCAGACAAGCAAAAGCTGAGGGAATTTGCTTCCCACAAACCACGTCTACAGGGCATCCTACAGGAACTGCTCTAGATGGGAGCACCCCCAAAAAGAGCACAGAACAAAACACACAACATATGAAGAATGGAGGAGGAGGAATAAGAAGGGAGAGAAGAAAAGAATCTCCAGACAGTGTATATAACAGCTCAATAAGCGAGCTAAGTTAGGCAGTAAGATACTAAAGAAGCTAACCTTGAACCTTTGGTAACCACGAATCTAAAGCCTGCAATGGCAATAAGTACATATCTCTCAATAGTCACCCTTAATGTAAATGGACTTAATGCACCAATCAAAAGACATAGAGTAATAGAATGGATAAAAAAGCAAGACCCATCTATATGCTGCTTACAAGAAACTCACCTTAAACCCAAAGATAAGCATAGACTAAAAGTCTCACCACAGTGAGAAGAAAGCAGGGGTTGCAGTACTAATATCAGACAAAATAGAGTTCAAAACACAGAAAGTAACAAGATATAAAGAAGGATACTACATAATGATAAAGGGCTCAGTCCAACAAGAGGATATAACCATTCTAAATATATATGCACCCAATACAGGAGCACCAGCATATGTGAAGCAAATACTAACAGAACTAAAGAGGGAAATAGGCTGCAATGCATTCATTGTAGGAGACTTCAACACACCACTCACCCCAAAGGATAGATCCACCAGGCAGAAAATAAGTAAGGACACACAGGCACTGAACAACACACTAGAACAGATGGACCTAATAGACATCTATAGAACTCTACATCCAAAAGCAACAGGATGTACATTCTTCTCAAGTGCACATGGAACATTCTCTAGAATAGACCACATACTAGCTCACAAAAAGAGCCTCAGTAAATTCCAAAATATTGAAATTCTACCAACCAATTTTTCAGAACACAAAGGTATAAAAGTAGAAATAAATTCTACAAAGAAAACAAAAAGGCTCACAAACACATGGAGGCTTAACAACATGCTACTAAATAATCAATGGATCAATGAACAAATCAAAATAGAGTTCAAGGAATATATAGAAAGAAATGACAACAACAACACTAAGGCCCAACGTCTGTGGGACGCAGCGAAAGCAGTCTTAAGAGGAAAGTCTGTAGCAATCCAGGCACACTTGAAGAAGGAAGAACAATCCCAAATGAATAGTCTAACATCACAATTATCAAAACTGGAAAAAGAAGAACAAATGAGCCCTAAAGTCAGCAGAAGGAGGGATATAATAAAGATGAGAGAAGAAATAAACAAAATTGAGAAAAATAAAACAATAGCAAAAATCAACGAAACCAAGAGCTGGTTCTTCGACAAAATGAACAAAATAGATAAGCCTCTAGCCCAACTTATTAAGAGAAAAAGAGAATCAACACAAATCAACATAATCAGAAATGAGAATGGAAAAATCACTACAGAGTCCACAGAAATACAAAGAATTATTAAAGACTACTGTGAAAACCTATATGCCAACAAGCTGGAAAACCTAGGAGAAATGGACAACTTCCTAGAAAAATACAACCTCCCAAGACTGACCAAGGAAGAAACACAAAAGTTAAACAAACCAATTACGAGCAAAGAAATTGAAACAGTAATCCAAAAACTACCCAAGAACAAAACCCCGGGGCCGGATGGATTTACCTCGGAATTTTATCAGACACACAGAGAAGACATAATACCCATTCTCCTTAAAGTGTTCCACAAAATAGAAGAAGAGGGAATACTCCCAAACTCATTCTGTGTAGCCAACATCACCCTAATACCAAAACCAGGCAAAGACCCCACCAAAAAAGAAAATTACAGACCAATATCCCTGATGAATGTAGATGCAAAAATACTCAATAAAATATTAACACAGAATTCAACAGTATATCAAAAGGATCATACACCATGACCAATTGGGGTTCATCCCAAAGATGCAAGGATGCTACAACATTCGAAAATCCATCAACATCATCCACCACATCAACAAAAAGAAAGACAAAAACCACATGAACATCTCCATAGATGCTGAAAAAGCATTTGACAAAATTCAACATCCATTCATGATAAAAACTCTCAGCAAAATGGGAATAGAGGGCAAGTACCTCAACATAATAAAGGCCAGATATGATAAACCGGCAGCCAGCATTATACTGAACAGTGAGAAGCTGAAAGCATTTCCACTGAGATCGGGAACCAGACAGGGATGCCCACTCTCCCCACTGTTATTTAACATAGTACTGGAGGTCCTAGCCTCGGCAATCAGACAAAACAAAGAAATACTAGGAATCCAGATTGGTAAAGAAGAAGTTAAACTGTCACTATTTGCAGATGATATGATACTGTACATAAAAAACCCTAAAGATTCCACTCCAAAACTACTAGAACTGATATGGGAATACAGCAAAGTTGCAGGATACAAAATTAACACACAGAAATCTGTAGCTTTCCTATACACTAACAATGAATCAATAGAAAGAGAAATCAGGAAAACAATTCCATTCACCATTGCATCAAAAAGAATAAAATACCTAGGAATAAACCTAACCAAAGAAGTGAAAGACTTATACTCTGAAAACTACAAGTCACTCTTAAGAGAAATTAAAGGGGACACTAATAAATGGAAACTCATCCCATGCTCATGGCTAGGAAGAATTAATATCGTCAAAATGGCCATCCTGCCCAAAGCAATATACAGATTTGATGCAATCCCTCTCAAATTACCAGCAACATTCTTCAATGAATTGGAACAAATAATTCAAAAATTCATATGGAAACACCAAAGACCCCGAATAGCCAAAGCAATCCTGAAAAGGAAGAATAAAGTAGGGGGGATCTCACTCCCCAACTTCATGCTCTACTACAAAGCCATAGTAATCAAGACAATTTGGTACTGGCACAAGAACAGAGCCACAGACCAGTGGAACAGATTAGAGACACCAGAAATTAACCCAAACATATATGGTCAATTAATATTTGATAAAGGAGCCATGGACATACAATGGCAAAATGACAGTCTCTTCAACAGATGGTGCTGGCAAAACTGGACAGCTACATGTAGGAGAATGAAACTGGACCAATGTCTAACTCCATATACAAAGGTAAACTCAAAATGGATCAAAGACCTGAATGTAAGTCATGAAACCATTAAACTCTTGGAAAAAAACATATGCAAAAACCTCTTAGACATAAACATGAGTGACCTCTTCTTGAACGTATCTCCCCGGGCAAGGAAAACAACAGCAAAAATGAGCAAGTGGGACTACATTAAGCTGAAAAGCTTCTGTACAGCAAAAGACACCATCAATAGAACAAAAAGGAACCCTACAGTATGGGAGAATATATTTGAAAATGACAGATCCGATAAAGGCTTGACGTCCAGAATATATAAAGAGCTCACACACCTCAACAAACAAAAAACAAATAACCCAATTAAAAAATGGGCAGAGGAACTGAACAGACAGTTCTCTAAAAAAGAAATACAGATGGCCAACAGACACATGAAAAGAGGCTCCACATCACTAATTATCAGAGAAATGCAAATTAAAACTACAATGAGGTATCACCTCACACCAGTAAGGAGAGCTGCCATTCAAAAGACAAACAACAACAAATGTTGGCGAGGCTGTGGAGAAAGGGGAACCCTCCTACACTGCTGGTGGGAATGTAAATTAGTTCAACCACTGTGGAAAGCAGTATGGAGGTTCATCAAAATGCTCAAAACAGACCTACAATTTGACCCAGGAATTCTACTCCTAGGAATTTACCCTAAGAACGCAGCAATCAAGTTTGAGAAAGACAGATGCACCCCTATGTTTATCGCAGCACTATTTACAATAGCCAAGAATTGGAAGCAACCTAAATGTCCATCGGTAGATGAATGGCTAAAGAAGATGTGGTACATATACACAATGGAATACTACTCAACCATAAGAAGTGGAAAAATCCAACCATTTGCAGCAACATGGATGGAGCTGGAGAGTATTATGCTCAGTGAAATAAGCCAAGCGGAGAAAGAGAAATACCAAATGATTTCACTCATCTGAGGAGTATAGGAACAAAGGAAAAACTGACGGAACAAAAGAGCAGCGTAATTACGGAACCCAAAAATGGACTAACAGGTACCAAAGGGAAAGGAACTGGGGAGGATGGGTGGGCAGGGAGGTATAAGGGGGGGAAGAAGAAGGTGGGTATTAAGATTAGCGTGCATGGGGGGGAGGGAGAAAGGGGAGGGTGGGCTGCACAACACAGAGAGGACAAGTAGTGACTCTACAACATTTTGCTAAGCTGATGGACAGTAATCATAATGTGGTTGTTAGGGGGGACCTGATATAGGGGAGAGCATAGTAAACATAGTATTCCTCATGTAAGTGTAGATTAAAAATTAAAAAAAAAGAAAGAATGAAAGAAAGAAAAGGGGGATTACTCCTTGATAGGATGAAACTATTGGTAAATGAAAGATCAATGCATGCTTTAAATATCCTTAATGTTGATCACTTAAAGGGTGTCAGATGATCAGCTATGGAGGTACTCTTTTCTGATAATATTCCTTTCTCTTAAAAAAAAAAAAAAAGCAGTTACTGTGTGCTGACCTCCAATGAGTTCTGCATAGTGGTATAGAGGGCATGTCAAAGTGTGGGCAAAGGGTCTGTTTGTTTCTATGCAGAAGATCAAGGCCTAGCTTGGATACCCAGAAAATGAACTAAGATACGATACGAGGAGGAGCTTCTGGCATCAGCACTCTCTGGAGGAATTGTGCCAGGGGGATGTTCATCAAAGAGCTTCCACAGGGATCCGGACGATGCTGCGGTTGTGGCTGCATCCAGTCCACCATCTCCTGGACTTGCCATAGGAATGAGGAGGGAGATGTCTAGGCTGGCATGTGCATACAGTGAGACAACGAATTTGACCGGATCTGTACTGCTGGAACTCAACCAGGAGTTGGGAGGGGTTCAAGTTGTAGCACTCCAAAATCTCATGACTATAGACTATCTATGGTTAAAAGAACATATGGGATGTGAACAGATCCCAGAAATGGGCTGCTTTAATTTGTCTGATTGTTCAAGTACAGTTGGACAATATCCATCATATCATAGATAAATTTTCGCAAATGCCTAGGGTGCCTAAATGGTTTTCTTGGCTTCACTGGAGATGGATGGTAATTATATATTTGCTTTGTTTATGTCACCATATTCCTATTATGTTAATATGTGTGTGCAAATTAGTTAGTAGTTTAATACCTATACATACTTAAGGTACTCTACAAGAAGATATGTCAAAGAAATAATCAATCCTCCCATGTTTCCTTCCATATGCTACCTGTATAGCTTTTCTTCTTCCTTCCTAATTACAACCCTTAAATAGAATTCGTGCCTCATATTGAATTTACCGTGTATCATAATTCCTCCAGGTGGTAAAGATACCTCGAGACAAGTGCTGGGCATAGAAGCCACAGGGCATAAATCTGCAAAGAATTAAAAAGCTAACCTTTTCAAACAATATGGCTTCTCTCTCACTTACCAACTTTACATTTCCCTGTATGGCCCCGGAAGATGGCTGGTTAGCCAGAGACGGGTAAGATTCCTCAAGGGAGGAACAACCTAAGACAGGCACAGTCGCATGGGGGCCATCAGGTGAGAATTTGGGGATCAACAGAGGTGAGGCTCAGAACTTCACCCCTCCTGCTTTGAGAGAAATCTTATGTATCCGTGGATGTTTTGCTGCCCTTAGCTAGCCTGGATTAATACTTAGTCCATAGGCACACACCTGATCATCTGATCATCTACATTTGCCCTCTTACAGCACTGAACTATGTTTTCTACCTTTATCTTGCATCTACCTACCACTTCAGCATTTTATTAAAAATAATAATAATAATAATAATAATAATAATAATCGAGGGAGAAATGTGGGATCAACATATAAATCAAGTACAAAAACCAAATGAATATTCATATTTGACCTGATTGTTTTTGGGTCATAATGCATGATCAAAACCGAAAGTTTCTGTGATGAATGCCCTTGGACTGTTCACCATGTAAGAATTTATTCACTATGTAAGAATTCGTTCACCATGTAAGAACTTGTTTGTTATGCTTCAGAAGATTGGAGACTGACGAGAATTAGGCTTGAGATGGATTAATGATTGTACATTGAGCATTGACCCCCCTATACTGAATTTTATTGTTGTTAACAACCATTTGATCAATAAATATGAGAAATGCCCTCTCAAAAAAAAAATTAAAATGGAAATTAGTATGTATCTCATACTGTGTGTGGATTAGTTAAAACTACCAACATTTTTTTGCTTAAGCATTCATTAAAACACTGTAAACTGAGATCAGCTCTTGGATGAGGTTTATTTTTGTGGGGACATGCAGCTTATATTTTTAATAGAATAACTGAAGAATTTCAGTTGCATTTACATATTCAATAATTATCTATTGTTCAAATTCTTGGAGCATGTGAAAAAACAGAATTCACAGGATAAAATGTAGGAAGTAAATCTGTTCTATTTCTTCACATGGATTGATTGTTAAAATTTTGGTTTAAGAAAAGAGAAGCTCCTTGGGTGCCCTTCTTGCTGGGACCAGCAGGACATTTCCAGGTTGCCAGTATCTTCAGCTCTGTCACATTCGTTTTCTCTTCTGATACCATATTCTCAATCATACTTATTTCCATGAGAATCTTTTTGAACTTTATTATTTCAATTATATGGAATTTGATTTCATACTTTATTTGATATATGGCATGCACCATTACTCTCAATACCATTGTTAACCTGGATATGATTCACTGGACACACGATATTTTAATCCTGATTTTGGAGACCTGATATGCCATATAGTTAATCATTACAAAAAAAATGGAACCCTTTTGATTCTCTGAGCAAATGAATTAATACATTGATTTATGTAATATGTCATAAAATAACTATCTCCACAATATTTTCTTTTTCAAAAGTTGAGGTTATATATTCTACTCTGGTGTTGCTCTTTTCATCAGTCATGGACTAATAGACATTCATGAATTATTGCAGAAGTTAGAGATAGGCAGAGGCACAGATTGAAGATTATGCAAAAACATCAATAATAGAAATCATATACACTGATTCCCTCTGAACTGAACAAATAACATATGCTGGAAAATATGTGATCTTTTCTCCTGCTGAAGAGGGTCAGTAAGGGAAAAATATACCAGGGAAAAATAACAGCATGAGAGAGGAGGGTGAGGTGTGAGGTGTTCATGCCATGGTTAAATGCTACTGATTGATCTGGTTTAATAAGATTTCCTACAGAGCTGCCCTCATTGTCCCGAAGAGAATCATGCCTGTCTCTCAGTCCACAATTTTCCCAAAGGACAATGTTTAAATATTGAAAATGATTTCATGTTCTCTAGAATAAAAGAAAAGGAGAGGTGTTCAGACAAAGTGAACTTTAGGGATTCTCCCTCATACCATGATATATATAGAGGAGAAAATCAGTAGAAAGAAGACTTTAGGTAGCATACAACATTAACATTTTGAATCCTAATAGGTGAATATGACTATTAGGCATTATAAGACTGCAGGGAAATAGGGAGAGGAAATGACCTTCCGTCAGCTGCAGTGACCAGGTAGGTGCAAAGATGTTTAATGTGCAAAGGCAGATTGTAAGCACAGAGCTGACATATGCAATCTCTGAATTGCTTTCATAGTCTTCAGCTTGCATTACTTCAATATTTGCTCAAGTTTTCCAGAATAAGAGTGGAGCTCATTCTGATAAGTGTCACAGTGTATATAACTGTGAGGCTTATATGTGATCTGGTCTCCTCTAAGTAAGGTTATCCCAATGTGTATAATCCAGATGTTTAAGAGTCTTTCATTCTCATTCACATTTAAACATGTACATGGAGCTAAATTTAATCTAAGGTCCTTAAACATCCTCAACAGGTATCTTTATATCAAAAATTTTTGAATATTTTATTACCTTGCATATTGAAAAACATGGTAACTTAAGTCACATATATATGTTTAAAAGGCCCATCTACTCTGCTGTTTACATGCTCTGCTGTTTACATGTATGAAGAAGAAATTGTTAAGCTAAGTAAGCCTGTCTTATCACATAATAAAGCACTAATAGCTATACTTACTTAAATATGCTGCTCCAGGAATGCAGATGGGACCTAACTTTCAAGGTTACCACGAAGTGGTGGCCAGAGTGCACTTCAGCATGATGAACACCGGGGGGTTCTTGCAGCAGCCCAACTCACAGATGGAAGTTTTATAGTAATGAAATCTAACCTCTTTACTTTCTAATTGATAGAACTGGATCAAGAGAGAGAAAGAAAACCTCTCAGGTCACAAAACACATTAATTACAATCCTTATTGGCGAAAGTATATCTCTGGTTTCATTCAGTTTCACCATTCTGAATCCTTATTTGTCTTTAATTATTGTCAAGTACATTTAGGTTTTAGGCTTTGTAATTTGGGTCAAATGGAATGTTGAAGGTGTGTCCATCAGTAGATGAAATGGATAAAGAAGGTGTGATACACATATAAAGTGGGATTTATTCAGCCATAAGAAACAAAATCTTGCCATTTTCAAACACATGGGTGGACCTAGAGGTGTTATGCTCAGTGAAATAAGTCAAGTGGGGAAAGACAAACACCATGTGGTTTCCCTTATTTGTAGAATCTAAAAACAAAACCAAATGAAACATTCAAGCAAACCAGCAATAGATTCAGCCTATTGAGACATGACTGGTGGTTATTGTGAGGGAGAGGTTGGGATGGGTGGGTGAAACAGTTGAAGGGGATAAAGAGACACAAAATCTCATCATAATGCAAATTAGTCACAGGAATGAGTGTACAGCATAGTGAGTATACTCAGTAATCATGTAACATCTATACTGAAAAAATAGTAAATATGCTTGGTGGGATTAAGACTTAATACAGATAATTGTTGAATCACTGTACTGTATACTTGAAACCACTATAACACTGTATATCAAGTATACTTCAATAAAAAGATAAATACTATACTCTTTGTCTATGTCACATACATTCATTTTGTACATATTCCTCTCAAAAGACATTTACTGTGAATAATGAATGTTGGAAACTAAAAAGTTATAATTTCCATGAAAAGAAATAATAATAAAATGTATACAAATTGAGTTTGTGATTAAGAATCCAATAAAACCTTATCCTTGTGCAGGTTCTAGAGAAATCCACAAACCTCTGCTCAATAGTGCTGTCTGGCCTCCCAGGGCAGCCGCTCTGTTCACAGCACAGTGAGCATCTGGGGGTGACTCTGCTGGCCTTATGCCCATCTCCGTCACATGGACACTTGACTCCCTCCATCTCAGCTTTTCCTCCTAACTCACAACACGCTTCAGAAATGTGGAGTTAATGTGGTCCTTAGATGAAGAGGTACATTTTCACTTTCTGTGATAGGCTCTGTGTCTTAGATTACAACAGTAACATCTAACATCACTTGTAATTTGGGCTTTGTAAAGAAGAGTCTTACATAGAGAAACTATTTATTTCTCCCACTCAAGGAACTAAATTTGAATTTAGTAACCAATATGCATTTTTAGAAAGTAAGGGTTCTTCAGCTAAATTCCAGTATATTAATAAAATGTTCTAATTTTGTTCATATTAAATGACATTGAAATTACTCTTTTTGCCTTCATAATGTATTCAGTATAGTTTATTATTTCTCAGGCACTAAATTACTTTTCTCCATCACAGGAAGAATTTCTGATCATGATGCTCTTTACCATTGGTATTTCTACATATTTTATAATTGCACAACTATTTCTACCATTTTCTCTAAAGTGTGCTTCCATCCTGTCCTTAAAAATACTGAAAAATCAATCTGGGTGTGAGTAGTTAAGTGAATGTATGATTGTGTGTGACACATGTATGTGACTATGAACATGAGAAGACAGGAAGTTGGGAAAAGTGAATTTTTACCCCATATTCAATATTTCTACCTATATCTATCACTGATATTAGTGTTCTATGATAATGTTATTATGACTCCATAGATATACACCTCCTGCCTTCCTTGTTCATGTCCTTTCTACCATAAATTTGTATTTCCGTTCTGTAATATAATGCATTTCAACATAAAATTGAAGGGAAAATAATTTTACTTTCTGAGATAAATGTATGAGTATCAAAAACTATTACTTAGCATAATTCATTCTAGGTCAATTCAGGTTATCTTGAATGGCAATTTTTTATTTTTCTTACTGGATAATATTGCATTTTAAGTAAGTACCACCTGTTTATCCACTCATTTATTTAAAACCACCTCAGTTGTTTCCACTTCCTGGCTATTGTAAATAATGCTGCAAAAACATGGGGGTATTTATATATTTTTGAGTGTGTTTTGAGTGAATTTCCAAACTAGAATTGCTCGATTGTATGGTGTTTCTCTTACTACATTTTTGCAAAATCTCCATACTGTTTTGCATGGTGGCTGCACCACTCTGCAATCTCATAGCAGAGTACAAGGTTTCCCTTTTCTCCACACCTCCACCAACACCTGTTAGTTACTGTGTTCTTGATATTAACCATTCGTGCTGGCATGAGGTGATATGCTGTATAGTGATTTGCATTTCCCTGATGATTAGTGATGTTGATTTCTTTATGTCCCTCAGGGTATTGTGATAAGTAAAATATGACAGAGAAAGAGGAATGCATTGGTTCCACTTCTATGAGGAGCCTGAAAAAAACAAAGCGAGAAATGCACAATGCGCAGTCGTGAGCAGAGAGAATGGATGGATGGCAAAGACAGGAGGGGAGCAGGCTAAGCAGGGGAGAGGGGTGAGGAGGGCCTGACTTCCAAGGACACAACAATTTAACAACAGGGATTAAAGTATAGCATAGGGAATATATAGTGCATAATACTGGTCAATCAATGTATGATGGTGAGCACAGAGCAATGTGTATAATTGATGAATCACTAAATTGCTAACCAGAAATAAATATAATATTGCATATATGCTATATTTCAATAAAATTTGTTTAATCAATAAAATAAAAACTATAACTTTTACAAGAATTTTTTTGGTAACTTACAAAAATATTCTCTCCTTTTGACTGCTTGAATAATTGAATTTGTTGTACTTTATAGATAATTCAGCTAATGAGCCAGTAAAACTTTGATAAGACACAAACACAATAAAAACTCACGCAGTGTATCTGCCATCCTAACATTTACAGCCTGTGACACGATGACAGGTTCTTAGGGACAACATGCATTTAACAGGAGTGATAATGTGCCTGTTTTAGTAACACAATTCAGATGAATTTAAACAGAAATGAAAGGTAGTAATGGAAGGGATAAAGACTTTGCAAGAACCTGCTGTGAGTCCTTACCTTCTTATGTCCCATGTTAAGTGAACAGAGTGGAGGACGTGACCCACCTCACGGCACTGACGGGCTTCTTCCTCCTGGAATTCTCTGACACCAGGGAGCTCCAGGTTTCACTCACATTTCTGTTCTTGCTGATTTAAATGGCATCTCTCCTTGGGAAGCTTCTCATCATCATAGGAGCCACATTTCTTTCCCAGGATGCCTGTCACAGGTCCTGTTGGTGGTTCACTTTGCCACATGTGACCTCTTCATCCTGACAGCCATGTCCCATGACTGCTGTCCAGCCATCTGTCTCCCGCTGCATTATGACATCATGATGAGTAGGGGAATCTGTGTGAAGATGGCAGCTGCCTCCTGGGTCTTTGGGAGCATCTTTGGGGTCTTGTACTCAGCTGGAACCTTCCCTTTCTCTCTGTGGCTCCAGGAAACTCCCTCAATTTTTCAGTGATGTGCCCTCCCAACTAAAGATTTCTTGCTTAGAGTTACCTACTGCCATTGATGTTAGTGTAGCATTTGGGGTCATATATGGGCTTTCTTTGTACAGGTTATATAGGTTATAGATATGTTTCCATTTTCAACGTAGTACTGAGGATGCCATCCTTAGAAGGACAGTCAAAAGCCTTCTCCACCTGCCTGCCTGCCCATCTCACAGTAGTGACAACATTTCTTATAACAGCTGCCACTGCCTATCTGAAGCCTGTTCCAGATTCACCACATCTTGTGGATTTTTTAGTGTCTGTGTTCTATGCTGTGTTGCCTCCATTTCTGAACCCAGTAATATACAGTCTAAGAAACAAGGAAATCAAGGCAGCTTTAGGGAAATTTGTATGGAATTTTACATGATTTTAAAGGAAATCTAGTATTTAAATTGAATTATATTTTTTACTATTGCACCATGCTTTTGTGACCTAGTATAAATTATTTAATATGTATGTTAAATGCAATATTATTTTAGGATACAAGAGGAATATTGAAGAAAATAAATAAACTGATTTTCTCAAAAGCAGAACACTTACTGTTTTGAGTGTGATCCATTCAAAACAGTCTTTCTGAAACACAGCTGTAAGCCTCTGAGTGTCTGTGGAATATGTCTGTGTCCTAATTCTTGGCAGGTATAAATATGATCCCTTACATAGAAAAGGAGACTTTGGTGATGTAATAAACTCTGGGAACATGAGGAGATTATACTGGATTATCCTGAGGGCCTAATGTAGTTATGTAAATACCTTGATGTGGAGACCTTTTCTAATCTATGTCCAAAGTGAGATAAGCATTAGGAAGAAGGAAGGTCTTACATTGTACTGTTGGTTCTCAGGATGGTTGGTGGCCATGAGCCAAGGAATGTTGGCGGACTTTAGAAGGTGGAAAATACAAATAAATGGATTTTCACCAGAATACTAGAAAGGAATGCAACCATGCCAGCTAAATCTAGATTTTCACCTGAGTGGCCAGGCTTAGATTACTAAATGACAGCACTGTAAAATAATAAAACTGTTTTAAGGCACAGAATTTGTGACAATTTGTTACAACAGTGATAGTAAACAAAAACAAGCCTCTAAACCATGTCCACATATGTTTTAAATTGAATTTCTGGTGGGAAAAGGAAAGGTTACCAAGAAAACAAAGTCTCATTAAAAGCTGATGAATATTGAAAAGAAGAGGTTCATAATCCTTACTCTCTAAATTTTTATAATTTAGCAGAAAAATTGTTTTAGATTATTTTTTCTAGTATTCACTATTATAAATAAATGTGAAATTAATGTGCATTCAGTTTTAGTATTTGTAGTGTTTGATATTGGAGCATTTATTAAAAATAAATTAAAATTTGCTTACGGATTTACTTTAATCACTCCCCTATTTTTTCATTTTGTTGTTATTGTTTATACTGTATATATACTAAAATTAATGTATTCAGTATCCTTTTCTGAATTGTGACCCATTAGAGTTGATTTTTAACATTATTTCTAATGTTCTTCAAGATATTGCAATGTAAATTAAAATATATTCTGTGCAGGTGGTTTAAAAATTACCTAAAACATTAGTTTAAACTTTCATTAAAATATACCAGACTTAATCAGCTCATAGGTTAGGTTTATTTTTTCTGAAGACAACAGCTTATACATTTCAAAGCAGGGACTGGAGAAGTTCAGTCGTGTTTGCAGATTCTGTAAGTGTTTATTGTCCAAATCTTGGCAAGTGTGAGAAAACAGATTTCATTAGTTGCAGCACAGGAGGCAGGACAGTAGCTCTGAGCTGCTTCTTCAGGGCTGCTAGAATGCTTTATTTCAGTTTTGCAGAGAAAGAGGAGAGAATGGGGCTAAGTTCTTTCTAGTGCCAGTGAGAAATTTTCAGTTGGCTAATATTCTAATTTCTGGGACATTCTTTCCCAGTCTGAAATAACACTTTAATTTATATGTATTTCAGCAAGGTATCTTTTTAAGTTCATTATTTTAGCTATATGGTTCTTATTTTCATACTTCATCTGCTACATGGCATCAGCCATTAGTCTCAATACCTGGGTTAATATCAGTATGATTTATTGACATACCACTTTTCATCCTGACTTGGACATCTGATTTGTGAGATAGTTATTTATGATATATAATTGGACCCCTCTGCATTTTCTGTGCAAATGAAGACATACATTTATTTGTTTCAATATGTCATAAAACAGTTATCTCCATAATATATTCTTTGTCTAATGATTATGCTACATGGATATGGTTACCTATTCAACTTTTTTACTGGTAATTAGTCCATTTGATTTTATGTTTTTCATGAGTTAGTCTTGGAAAGCTGTACATTTCTAGGACTGTGTTTATTTCTTCTAGGTTGTCCAGTTTATTGGCATATATTTTTTCATAGATTTCTTTAGTAAACAGCAATAATGCTAATAACTACCTCACAGTAATTTCATGCTATTTAATGACTTTCTAAGTGTAATTCTATTTTTACATGCTACAAGAAAAATTACAAAACAGTACAAATTATAATTAAATTCCTTACAGCAAGCCATAAAGATTGAATTTACATCATGGCAGTATTAGATAACAGTAAAAAATTAATTTTTCCATTACATTATTTTATATGTTTATCTGCATAGTCATGCTCATATTTCTCTCATTAACATTCTGCGAGCTTCATTTATCACTCCTCATAATGGCAAGAACTCATACTGAAGACTGTCTCCAGTGAGGTGAAAGAACAATAAATAAGTAAATAAATATGTGCAGCTACATCAAACAAAAAGCACACAACAAAGTATGTCATCAATAAAATAAAATGGCAATCTTTTCAATGGGAACATATATTTTTAAATGATATATCTGACAAGAGTTTAAAATTTAAAATACCTAAAATCACTTAGTATACAAGATCAAAGAAAGCAATCTGATATAAAAAAGGTCAGAGAACCTCAAAAGACTTTTTTTTCAAAGGCATGCAGGTGACCAACATGAAACTATGCTCGGCATCACTAATCATCAAGAAAATGCAAATCAAAACTACAGTGGATATACTTTACTGAGGATGGGTATTAGCTCTTTAATGTTTAATAGATTTCAACTGTGAAGCCACCTGCTACTGATATTTTGTTTATTGGGAGATTTTTGGTTACCTATTCAACTTTTTTACTGGTAATTAGTCCGTTTGATTTTATGTTTTTTCCTGAGTCAGTCGTGGAAAGCTGTGCATTTCTAGGACTGTGTTTATTTCTTCTAGGTTGTCCAGTTTATTGTCATATAATTTTTTATAGATTTCTTTAGTAAATATTTGTATTACTGTGGTTTCAGTTGTAATTTTTCCTCTTTAATTTCTGAGTTTGTTAATTTATGTCCTTTTTAATTGATAAATTTGGCTAGTGACTTTTAAATCTTTTCAAACAACCAGCTCTTGGTTTCACTGTTTTCACTATTTTATTATTCTCTATTTTATTTTTTTCTGCTCTGATGTTTATCATTCCCTTCTACTAACTTTGGATTTCATTTTTTTCTTCTTTTTCTAGTTTCTTTTCTTTCTTCTTTTTCTAGCTTCTTTAGCTGTGAGGTTAGGCTTTTCATTTGGGTTTTTCTTCTTGTTTCTTGAGATAGGTCTGCATTGCTATATATATTTCCCTTTTATAACTTCTGTGGCTTCTCACAGATTTTGAACTGCTGTATTTTTTTTATTTCTCTGCATGACTTGCTGGATCTCTTCTTTGGCTTTTTCATTGATTAGGTAGAAAAATGTTGTTAAGTCCTCAATTGCTTGTAGGCTTTTTTTTTTCTTTAAGTACTTGATTTCTAGCTTTATATCATTTTAATCTGAAAAGATGTTTGATACAGTTTCAATCTTTTTTATTTTACTGAGATATTTTTTGTATCCTAATATTTTATCTATTCATATTCATCTGAGAAAAATGTGTGTCCTGCTGCTTTTGGGTGGAAGGATGTGTACATATCTGTAAAGCCCATCTTGTCTAATGTGTCTTTCAACATCTCTGTTTCCTTATTTTCTGTCCAGATGATCCATCTTTGATGTAAATGGGGTGTTAAAATCTTCTAATATGAATGAATTGCTGTCTATTTCCACATTGGTGTCTTGTCACATTTGTTCTATATTTTTAGGTGCCCTGTGCTGAGAGCGTAGATAAGTTATATCTCTTGTTAGAGTGATTCCTTTATCATAATGTAATTCCCTTATTTGTCTCTTGTTGCTTTCCTTCTTTTGAAGCCTATTTTCTCAGATGCAAGTACTGCTATTCCTTCTACTTTCTCCCATATATTTGTATGAAATATCTTTTTCCATTGCTTCACTTTTAGTCTATGTATGACTTTATGTCTGAAACGGTCTCTTGTATCAGCATGTAGATGGGTCTTCTTTCTTTTTCTATTCTGCCACCTTATATGTTTTGATGGTGCATTTCAGTCCTTTTATATTTAAGGTAATTATTGTTAGGTATATACTTATTGCCATTTAATTAATTGTTTTCTGGTTGCTTTTGTAGTTCATCTCTCTTTCTTTCTTCCTTTCATACTGTTCTCTTCTTATTTGGTGGTTTTCTTTGGTGTTATGCTTCAATTTTTTTTCTTTCTTTCAATATTTTGTGTTGTCTTTTAAAGGCTTTCAGTTTGTGGTTACCATAAGGTTCATAGATACTTTCTAAATATCTAACAGTTTATGTTAAGTTATGAACATAACAGTTTATAACAGTTTATGTGTTACTCTATTTTGAATACAACCTAAAAGTACTATTTTTCATTCTTCTTCCTCCTCCACACTTTGTGTATGACATGTCATAATTTACATCTTTTGTTTATCCCTTGACTGATTTTGTGTAAAGTTGGTTTTATTGCTTTTGTTTTTCTTAACTTCATTCTTGTGTAGTAAGTAATTGGTCTACACTTACTATAGGATTTACTATTTACTATTTATCCTGTTTACTATAGGGTTATTTTCACTGTTGAAAATTACATAGGTTAATAACATTTCTATTTACAGCCTTTAATATAGCTGGTTTAGTGGTAGGGAATTCTTTAACCTTCATTTATCTGGGAAACTTTTTTTCTCACCTTCAATTCTGAATGATCTACCTGTGGGTAGAGAATTCTTTGTTGTATGTTCCTCCCTTTTAATACATTAAATATTTATTGCTACTCCTTTCTGGCCTGTAAAATTTCTGCTCAGATGTCCGCCGATAGCCTTATGGAGTTTCCCTTATATATAACTGTCTTCCTCACTCTTGCTGCTTTTAAAATTCTCTTCTGATCTTTAACCTTTGCCATTTTAATTACATATGGATTGGTGTTTTCTCCCTAGTGTTCCTTTTATTAGGGGATCATTGTGCTTCCAGGATCTAAGAGTCTATTTCCTTCCCCAGATTGTGGAGGTTTTCAATGATTATTTACTCAAAGAGATTTTCTACTCCTTTTTATCTCATCCTTCTGGAACCCTATAACATCACTATTGTTGCATTTAAAGTTGTCACACAGCACTCTTAGCATCTTCTCATTCTTAGAAATTTTTTATTATCTGTATTTGTCAGCTTGGCTACTTTCCTGTTCTCTATCTTCCATCACATTGATTATTTCCTCTCTTCCATCAGTCTATATTCATTCCCTCTATTCTATTTTTCAGTTCAGTTATTGTATCTTTTAGCTCAGAGTCACTCTTGTTCATATTGTCTATGTCTTTGCTGATGTTTTCACTGAGATCATCAATTATTTTCTACAGTTCAGTGAACATCTTTATGACTGTTACTTTGAAATTTTCCTCAAGATGATTGCTAATTTCTCTTGCATTTGGCCCTATGTAGGTGTGTTAATCCTGTCTTTTGTTTGTTACATATTCCCCTGCCTTCTAATTTGGTCTGGGTTCCTGTGTTTCTTCATTTGTTCTAGATAGAACAGCTATGCCTCCTTGTCTAGAATGCTGTGGCTGTCTGAAGTCTGCATCCTGTGGTGCCCAGGAGCTGAAGACCAGTGCCTGGTTTCCTTTTGCAGGGGAACTGTGTTCCTGTGCTGTGGGTAGGGCCCACCTCTCTGCCTTCCTGTCAGTAGTAGGAGATCACTGTCAGCATGGGCTGGTGGCTCTCCTCTGCCAGCCCTTTCTGTGATGTGAGAAGTTTCTACTGGGATTCCTTTTGGGCAGCTCCACCCTCTGCCTGATGGTCAGCAACAGTGGTCTACTGATGGTCCTAGCAGGCCAGGCAGGACCAGGGCACAGGAAATAAACCCAGATTAGATAGCAAAGTTCTACAGCATTCATGTACTCTATCCTCTTCACTTTACAATGAAAAGAACGAAGGCCAGAAAAGGAGCAAAAATCTCCTAAGTTTAAAAAAAAACACATTCATTAGAGTGATTTTTGAAAAAAAAATAAATGACCTTTAGTCCTTTTCCAGTTATGACATCTTAACACCATGTTGGACTTACTTTATTTTTGCATAGAGAAAATGTGTTTAAGAAATCAACCAACATCACGTGAGCCAGCGTTCTTCCCCGCGAGGCGTCCTGCTGCTGCCTGGGGACTGCAGTCTGCTCACCGCACTTACCCAGTAGGACAGTCCGGTGAGGCCCCTTCTGCGGGGACGGGAGTGAGGCGAGAGCCCGCGGTGGGGTCCGCCCGCTGCCGTCTGCGTGAGCGGGGCGGCTGCGCCGTGGAATCCGAGTCGGCGGCCTTGGAGAAGCGGCAGGCCGCGCGGCGCCCAGGCTGGTTGCGGAGCGGGGGGAGTGTCGGTCAGTTTGAGATCCGTGGCTGCTCAGGACGGGAGCGTCAACAGCAGCACCGTGGCTCAACAGAAGAACCGTGAATGCTAGGTGGGACTTGCAAATCTCCCAGGTCAAGTATACAGAAAATCAGTGAAGAGAGGGTATGAATTCACACTTATGGCTGTGGGTAAATCTGGACTGGGAAAGTCAACATTAATCAACTTATTATTCCTCACAGATTTGTATTCTTCAGTATCCAGGTCCTTCTCATAGAATAAAAAAGACTGTACAGGTGGAACAATCCAAAGTTTTAATCAAAGAAGGTGGTGTTTAGTTGCTGCTCCAATAGTTGATACCCCAGGATTTGGAGATGCAGTGGATAATAGTAATTGCCGACAGCCTGTTACTGACTACATTGATAGTAAATTTGAGGACTACCTAAATGCAGAATCTCGAGTGAACACACAGCAGATGCCTGATAATAGGGTGCAGCACTGTTTATACTTCATTGCTCCTTCAGGACATGGACTTAAACCATTGGATATTGAGTTTATGAAGCATTTGCATGAAAAAGTGAATATCATTCCACTTATTGCCAAAGCAGACACCCTCACACCAGAGGAATGCCAACAGTTTAAAAAACAGATAATGAAAGAAATCCAAGAACGTAAAATTAAAATATATTAGTTTCCAGAGACAGATAATGAAGAAGAAAATAAGCTTGTTGAAAAGATAAAAAGACCGTTTACCTCTTGTTGTGGTAGGTAGTAATACTATCGTTGAATATAATGGCAAACAGATCAGAGGAAGACGTTGCATGTTGCTGAAGTTGAAAATGGTGAACATTGTGATTTTACAATTCTAAGAAGTATGTTGATAAGAACACACATGCAGGACTTGAAAGATGTCACTAAAAATGTACACTATGAAAATTACCGGAGCAGAAAACTGGCAGCTGTGACTTATAATGGAGCTGATAATAGCAAGAATGAAGGGCAGCTCACCAAGAGCCCACTTGCACAAATGGAAGAAGAAAGAAGGGAGCACGTAGCTAAGATGAAGAAAATGGAGATGCAAATGGAGCAGGCGTTTGAGATGAAGGTCAAAGAAAAAGTTCAAGAACTGGACTCTGAACCTGAGCTCCAAAGGCGCCATGAGCAAATGAAAAAGCATCTGGAAGCCCAGCACAAAGAATTAGAGGAAAAACGTCGTCAGTTTGAAGATGAGAAAGCAAACTGGGAAGCCCAACAACGTATTTTAGAACAACAGAACTCTTCAAGGACCTTGGAAAAGAACAAGAAGGGGAAGATCTTTTAAACCCGCGATTGACCACCACTTACGTATTAATTGTCAGTATTCCAGCTTGGACATCGGTGTTTGCTGGATCCGTTTGACCAGTCTGCACCAGTTTAATCCATGGATTTAAAAGCATGACAAAATTATTATATTTTGTTCTTGATGGAGAGTAAGATGTCTTGAATTATCTAGGGTGTTGTGTACTCAGAAACTAACAGCTCTAAGTACCTTTCCTACATGCTCTTTTGTTTTTTATTAAACAGATGTCTTCAATTTAATGCAAGAAAACATTGTACTGTTGTACAATCATGTTCTGGTGGTTTGACTGTTTACAGGATATTCCAAAATAAAAGAACTCTGGAAGGTTTTCATTGAAGATAAATTGCCATAATATGATGCAAACTATGCTTCTCTATAATAAATAAAATACAAAGGTTCCATTCAATGCAGCATATATAATAATGCAATTTAGTCTAACACAGTTGAACCTATTTTTTGACACTTCCATTGTTAAAAAATACACATGGAAAAAAGATCCTATATGCTTACAATGCACCTAGAGCTGTTTTATAACAATCTTTTTTTGTATGTTTGTTTTGGATTCTTTAAATATACATTCTCATTTAGTACCCTCTTTATTCAGAATCTCATTACTGCTTCATTTTCTTTTATAATAACATTTAATTTAGGTATTTTCCATATATTGGTCCTGCTAAAATAGAATATAGCATCTTTCATATGTTATGAAACAAAAAGAATTTTCCTTTAATTCCGTTTTTATACTTCATGGTAAGAAGCAGGGGGGAAATGCATTTATAGTTCATTTCTAGGCAAAACTGTGAAGCTAACCACCAACCTATTCCTACCTATGTGCAGTCTCTTTATTTTACTAGAATTGGGAATCATGACCTCTTGAAAGGGAAAAGAAGTTACCATTCTACATTTAACAGTATTCATATATACATTTCTGTATTTTTTTTGTTTGTAATGTAAGAATTTCACATGAACAATGTTGTGATGTAAAAAAAAAAGTCCAGTGCGGTGGCTTTTATTGTCTATTTCACTTATCTACCAGTCTATTTAGTTACCTGTCAGTGCCCTTGTCAAACTAAAGCAATTTAATAACTAGTTTGATGTCCTTTATCCGAGGGAAGCAGTCCGTGGTCTGAGGGAGCGTAGTGCTCGCAAGCAGTGGAGCACCTCCCAAGGGATTTTGGGTAAAAGCAAGTGTTACAGAGCATTGGAAGGGGAGTAGGGCATGATTGGCTGAGGATTCATATCTGGCATCATTTTAAAATGTCAAGGGAGGTAGAGCCCAGAGAGGACCTGGCATGTGGATATCAGTGGACTGGATATAGTGTGTTCCTGGTCAAGAAGAACATTTATACGAACATGAAACTTCACTTTGCTGACTTGAAACTCCAGGCAGATGTGGCTCCATTTGGGGCCAAAAATTTATTTCAATACCATCTATCCTTATCATTCTAATGTGCTCTAATATGTAAAAATATGCTCAACCAAAAGGACACAGAATAAAAAATGATGAAAAGTCAGTTTATAAATACTCTATATGAGCTATTTTAAAAACAATTACATCTGGGCAAATTGCAAAAGCAGACTTGAATGAATAGATAAAAAAAACTCCTTGATGCTTGAGAAGATGCAAAATTGTGAAGATGCTCTTTCTTATGACAAAATGACTTGATTACTATAAAATAGAGCTGTCAACAACAGATACAGAAATTTTTTTTAACAGCATTCAGCTTGCTACTCAATGGGAGAGACCAAAGGGAAAATTACAGGTTTAATGTAATCATGTTTAAATCAGGCACCCAGTATTGAGGCTTTTTGATGCACCCCTTCCTTATCTTCTCTAAATTATAACTATGACCATCATCTGTGGATAGTATTTATGAATTCACTAAAGACTTTAAAAACCATATGAAGATTGTACATTAATATTCAAAAAGATTGGAACACAGGTCTTATTTTGATGGAATTTATAAAGCAAGGGAAAGCAGTCAGTATCTTCAAAATTAAGTCTCTTCATATTTAGAGGACTTCCCACTGTCGTTGCTAAGCCGTCTCCCCTGAGGCAGGACATTGTTCCGCTCAGGCTGTAGGATTTGCTTATTCTTCTTCCTGGAGTCTGTTTATATGAATAAAATTTAAATTTATAGAAGTCAATGAAATACTCTTTTACACTTTTCTTCATGTAGATCTGCAGCAATACCAAAACTACTTTCTGAATAATGAAGCAAATGGCCCTAATCTGTAGTATCTTGGCTATGCATTGGCATTCTAATGAGAAAGCCATATATTTTAATGTTGTCCAACAGGGAAAATGGGTGCAGTTTTCTAGGCTGAGCACAACTTTCTAGTATATTTGATACTGCCAGTCAGGGTTTATGATAAAAATAGATATCAGGGCCCTGACACGTTCAATGACAATTCTTTATTTCCCCTCCCTCTTCTTGGTTTCTCTGACAGCTGCATTTACGTAAATGAATAGATAGGTCCTAGGAAAAAGAAGTTAAATTTCTTAGAGACTTTATAATTGTGAAAAATTGGTCCTTCTAGATAGAAATAGAAAAGATAATGAAATGCAGTGATGCTGGTGTTTTTCTGACTTGATGAGGCCTGTAGGGTTTCCCACACATCCTGCCCTGAGAAGGGGAACAGCATGGGGTCCTGAGGTGAGCCAGGAGCCATGGTGCAGGGGCCCTGTGGCTTTAGATGATCAAATTCAACCCCCTGAGATGCTTTAATACCTCCCCTGAGAACCTCACTCGCCGTGACCCGACTTCCTTTAAATGAAGCATTGCGACACTATGAAAATGATTTCAGAAAATTAATGAAGTTGAAAAAATATTTTCACACATGGCACTATTCACTGCCATTGTCTTTTTATCTCCCAGAAATCAGAGGACTCCAAGAAGAAGCAAAGCCTAAGATCCAGCCAAGGTAGGCTTTCTCATCTCAACAGGTAATTATAAACATTGGAGGTTCATTTTAGAACCAAATACTGAATATTCTTATCCTAAAGTTGCTTTTCATGTTTGCTCTCATTTCTGCATGAGCTTCCAGAAAATATTGGAAATATTTAGGTGAATAATAATAAGCTAAAACGTTTTGGATTTGATGTTCTTTGTTATTTAGAGACACGCCTAAATTGATCCACGAGAAATTAATCAAAAGGTAAGTCGTGAAAAGATTAATTTTAACAACAATTTAAGGAGTTTTTGACTTGAGGGTTTTAATAGTTTATTAAAAGCATTCAATAGGCTGAAAATCAGCTTTGAGGGGAAAAAAAATTGAACACATCTGAAATAAAGGTGGTGTTAGAAAATCTATTTCGTTTTATCTCTAAGAAATTTGGCAAGCTCAAAGGTTTTGCAAAAATGTGCATATTCTCTATTTGTAACAATAAAAATAATCTATTTTAGATACTTTCAGAAATTGTTTGTCCAAGAATATTGGTAAGTGATAACATTCTAATTGTTACTACCTTTTTCAAAATTTCTGGTATTTTTTTTCTTTTCTTTTTTGCAGGATACAGCCTGTATTTTGTCTTTCCTCAGAAAAGGATATCTTCATCCTCCTTGAAATATGAACTTGTTGTTTAATTTTCCCTCGAAATAATAGCTCCTTTCATTTACAATGAAGATTTATTCTCTTAAGATACGTTCTCCTTACTTAAAAAGATAAGAAATAGGGTGAGCAGATTGTGTGTCTGATTGTGAAGAGAAGTAGTCCTGTCTACCTCCTGCGAACACATTTTCTTTATTTTTCATCTCTTACTACGACTGTATTTCCAACTCTGCCTTATGATTTATCCATTCTCTTCATTTTCTTTACATTTTGCTCTTTTTCTCTTTATAGCATGAAATAGATTAATTCAATTAATATATTATCTGTTAGTGGGTCATTTTCTTGCCATAGTGTTTATTAAATTGAACTTTGTACTAATAATCTCCACTTTTCATTGTTGCATTCTCAAATTTGTGTTGCTTACAGATAAACCCTTTATATTTGCTGTAGAATCAACGTAAAAAGCAAATGATCTGCAATGTAAAACTGATATATAATAGTTACTTTTAGTTCAATTAATTTAGCAACAATGAAACATTTGCCATTTAGTAATACATAGTATGAATCAACTCCATTATAATTTTGCTATTCAATTAAGCTTTATAGATGTATATATGCTGTTAAAAAAGAGATAACATCACCACCTTTTCTCAACAAAAGAGAGCACATGTGTATGATGTGGTCTCACTTTAGAGCCAGCCCACACCCTACAAACTGATAAAGTGCAGATTTCAGACAATGTCTTGAAGAACTGTAAGAAATGTGTAGTCTTCAAAAATTAGAGCTTTAGGGAAGCCTGTAAATATTATTACATTTCTCTACCCCACAGGAGGCATGGTAGAGGCAAGGACATTGGCCAACCTCACAGCAGTGACGGGATTCTTCCTGGTGGAATTCTCTGACACCAGAGAGCTCCAAGTTCTACATGCCTTTCTTTTTTTACTGATTTACGTGGCAACACTGTTGGGAAACATTCTCATTATTGTGCTTGTGACCATGGACCAGTGTCTTCACACCCCAATGTACTTCTTCCTGAAGAATTTGTCCTTCTTTGACCTCTGCCTTATTTCCACCATTGTTCCAAAATCCATTCTCAACTCTCTGTCCAAGAACACCTCTATTTCTTTCCCCGGATGTGTATTGCAGGTCTTACTGGTGATAAACTTTGCAGGGTCTGAGGTGTCCATCCTCACCGCCATGTCCTATGACCGCTATGTGGCCATCTGCCACCCCCTGCACTATGAGGTCATCATGAACAAGACAGCATGTGGGAAGTTGGCAGCTGCCTCCTGGGTCCTTGGAGGATTCTTTGGAGGTCTATATGCGACTGGCACTTTCTCTTTATCTTTCTGTGGTTCCAGAAGAGTACCACAATTTTTCTGTGATGTTCCCTCATTATTAAAGATTTCTTGCTCTAAAGATCATATCACTATTAATGTCAGTGTGGCCATTGGGATATTTTATGGGTTTTTTTGTTTACTTGCCATTGTTTTCTCATACATCTATATTTTCAATACAGTGCTAAGGATCCCATCTGCACAAGGAAGGTCACAAGCTTTCTCCACCTGCCTTCCCCATCTTATGGTTGTGTCCACCTTTCTCCTGACAGGAGCCATTGCCTATTTGAAACCAGTGCCTGAGTCCCCATCTCTTCTGGACTTGCTACTCTCAGTGCTGTATGCAGTGCTGCCTCCCTCTCTGAACCCCATTATCTACAGCCTTAGGAACAGAGAAATCAAGGCAGCCCTGAGAAAGCTCCGGTGGAAAATAGGTGGCAGTGTGAAATAGGAGAAATAGAAATACAAATGCCAGAGCTGAATTTTTCTTTCTTATTCTCATTAACAGTCTTTATGATATTGGATGTGTAACAATTCTTCTCAGTTGGTTTTCTAAAAAATAATCTAAGTTTGAAAGATTGGAATTCCCCCAGCTTCAGAAAAGCTCTAGTTTTAATCAAGATATATTTCACTTAGTGAATCTACCTTTGAATTTATCTTATCTTACTGACTTTAGCATATTTACTTTCACACAATAATTTTTTATGTTTAGCAGTTTCAACAATAAAAGGCTACCAAATTTGGACTATTTCTATTTGTATCTTACTTTCAAACATTAAATTTATATATCAAATTTTAGCTAATTCAAAAATCATGTACAGTGAATAGAACAATTATGCGTATTAAAATTCCTGTATTGAATTTCATGAATTTTACACAAACACTTTTATAAATATATAGATATTAGGTAGTAGACCTTCCATAAGAGATGTATTAATGTGTTTGAAAAATGAGGTTGTATTTAATGTACCATTATTGTGCTGGTGTATCCTAGCAGCTACTAGTTTCATTTCTGTGATGTATTTTAACATAAATTTTTATCGATATGGTACCAAATGCATTATTTAGTTATATTCCTTCTTATGCTATTAAAAACATTGCTTTTAATAAACTCATAAAAACAGAGTTGAATGGTGATTACCAGATGGGTGGGGGTAGGGGTATTTAGGATAGATTTTTTAAGGGTACAAACTTGGAACTAATAGATAAACAAGCCCTGGTGATATAATGCACACATAGTGATTATACACAATGCTGTCTTATAAACTTCAAAGTCTCTAAGACACTAAATCTTAATTGTTTCTACCAAAAAAAAAGAAATTATAAGTATCTGATGTGATAGAGGTTAGATAACACTACAGTGGTAATCAAACTGCAATACATGAATCAAACCAACACAACATAAGCTTACAGAATGCTATATGTACATTATATGAATAAAATAAATTTAAAAAGTATATTATAGGAATTACATAATGTTTTCCAAACTTGGAAAATCCAGAATCTTTTTTTGTTTAATGTAAAAATTAATAGGGTATTTAAATAATTAAGTTAAACAACCACAGACACCTCAAAACACCAGTAGATATTTCTCAGTTGGTTTCATATGTGTCCATTGCTTGATTTGTATTATGGGAATCTATGTTTAAAAAAGAGTAAGAGGAATCATTAGAAATAAAATTGTTCTTTAGTTAGGTAGATGTACAACATTTATTTTGGGTATCCAATTCAGTAAGAACATTTTAGTAGAAATTTAAAGAACATTAATTAAATAAACAAATACCATATAATTTCATTTTTGTGTGGAATATAAATACAAAACAAAGCAGAATGAACAAGATAGCAGAAGGCTCATAGACACTGAGAAGGGACTGGTGGTTACCATGGGGAGGGCTTGGAATGGGTGGTTTGGGGGAGGGAGGGTGATGAAGGGACACAAAAATTGTTAATCATAAGTTTGTCACAAAACTTTAGAACAGCATGGAGAATATGTAATGTCTTCTTATGTTGACAGTACCTGTACTTGTTGATAGGATTTAATAATATGAGTAACTGTAGAACCACTGTGTTGTGTAATTGAAACCAATATAAGATTGTCTATCAACTATACTCTGATTCAAAAAAGAAAAAATTTAGCAATAACACCTAAAATTAAAGTGTATTTGCACAACAAAGGAAATAACCAACAAAATAAAAATGAAACCTATGGAATGGGAAAAATATTTGAAAACCATAAATCTGACAAGGGGCTAATGGCTAATATATGCAAGGATTCATACAACACAATATAAACACATAATATGATTAAAATAATGGCAAAGGACCTGAACAGATATTTTTTCCAAAAGAAGATGTACAAGTTGTGAACAGGAATATTAAAAAATAGTCAGTATCACTAATCATCTACAAAAACATACCAAGCAAACCATAATGAGGTATAACTCACATTTATTAAGGTAACCTTTATTAATAAAAAAACAATGTTGGTGAAGACACGGAGAATAGGGAACACTTGTACACTGTTAGTAAGAATATAAATTGATACAGATATTATGACAGTTTAATATCAGGCTTATACCTGTGTTTTTATGTTTACTGTAAGAATTGTTCACTAAAAGAAACACGCCTGCAGCAGTGCAGGTGTGGATTCAGTGATACGGGTACCTGCTGGACCACTGTTCTGTACACCAGAAACCAATAAAAGATTTCATGTCAATGAAACTAAATTATTTAATTAATTGAAAAAATAAAGACACGACAGCCAGGTAAATGTCTTTCAACCAATGAATAAAGAAAATGTAGCAAGTGTGGATAATGTATGGAATTGATTGTCACAATGGAGTATCATTTAGCATAAAAAAAGTGCAGACCTTTATATCCCCTTCATGTATTTCACCCATCACTCCAGCCCTTCCCTCTGGTAACTGCAATCTGTTTTCCATGTTTATAGGACTATTTTTTTTTAGATTTCACATATGAGTGAAATCATATGGTATTTGTCTTTTTCTGCCTGGCGTTTTTCACATAGCATATTACCCACTAGGTCTAACCATGTCACAAATGGCAAATTTCCTTCTTTTTTGTGACTCAGTAATAGTCCATTGGGTATATGTGCTAATCTTTTATGTCCATTCATCAGTCTATTGGTATTTGGGTTGCTTCCATGTCTTGGCTACTGTATGTAAATAATGGTTCTATGATCATAGATAAGCATATATATTTTTGAATTAGCAATTTTGCTTTCTTCAGATGAATTCCCAGAAGTGGAATTGCTAGGTCATATGTTTTTTCTATTTTTTAGAGGAATGTCAATGTTGGTTTCCCACAGTGCACCAACTTACATTTCCACTAACAGTGCCTGAGGTTTCCCTTTTCTCTTCATACTCACCAACACTTGGTATTTCTTGTCCTTTGGGTAGTGGCCATTCTGACTGGTATGAGGTGATATCTCACTGTGGTTTTGACTTGCATTTCCCTGATGATTAGTGATGTGTAGCATCTCTTCACGTGCCTGTTGGCCATCTGTATGTGCTCCTTGGAAAAATGTCTGTTCAGATCTCTGCTCACTTTTTAAAAGGGTTATTTGGTTTTTTCGGTCTATATATTTTAGATGTTAACCCCTAGTTTGATCAATTATTTGTAAATATATTTTCCTGAACTGTAGTTGCCTTTCCAAAGTGGGAGTAAATGTGTGGTGAAACTAACCCTAAACATATATATTACTCCATATATATATATATATATATATGTGTGTGTGTGTGTGTGTGTAAATATATTTATATGCCTGTGTAAAACTCTATTGAATGAGAGTTGAGAAATGTGGCACACTGTTATTTTTACTACAATGGACAATTGAAATCATGTACAAAGGAAAAGAAGGGGACTTCATTTTCCTTGTATTATCCATTAAACAGAAGAAATCGGTACACATAGGAGCAATTTATCTTTACTTAACTAGCACACTGAAAAAGTTAATAAAGGGAAATTTTCCATTATAATATATGTTTAGGATGGATTTTATAGTCATGTTCATTACTGGAAGATACATATATTTCATATAGTCCAATTTGTTGGCTGCAAGTATGGGCTTGGGAGCCAAAATTCTGGGCTTGACCATGGACTTTGAAAATTGCTAATTTTATTTTATCTTATTCTTTTCCATTCAATTATCTCAACCATCTATAAACCCATTCAGTCTACCCAAATATCTATCTTCCTTTCCCTTCAGAACTAATAATATGAAATCATGCCTTATATTTAGAATTATATCTATTTCATTCTACACTTAAAAATAAAGAAAATAACCCTTAACATTATGATACATTTGGGGCTTTTAAAATGAAAAGTATGTGAGAAGTTCTTAGAGCATTGTCTAACACATCATTATTCGTAGTTGTTACTGTAGTAGTTTCACATGACAAAGTCTCTAGAAATAAGTTGCACAGAAAAAGAAAATGAAACACAATGAAATACATAGATATATATTTTTGATTCTCTTGCTCAGGCTGTTCCAAGCATAGCTTAAGATGTTCCAATAACCAAATTGAATATCCGATTTTAAATTTAAATGAAGTGAAACTAATAATGTCACTGTCATGTTAGCTACATTTCAAGCCCTTAATAGTCACATATATCAAGTATTAACATATTTGATAGTACAGTTCTGGGCACCTTTGACTTGTAAGCTTATGTCTAGTGATAGAATTCCTACCTCTAATTAAAAGACTCACTTTTTAAAAATTCTCCATTGAATATTATTTTAAAACTTTTGTGCAATTTTTGGTCTCTGTCATGTCCTTTTTGCTGGCATGATCTTCAAGTTATGCCAACACAAACCAGTATTGCCACACATGAGCCTCCCAAATTTAATTAAAAATGCAAATATTTGCAGTCTTGTTAAATATTATCGTATTGGTCATCATCTGGAATTTAGACCACAGTCAGTGGGAACCTACATTCCTTGGAGACGCAGTCAAATGACTAGTATTGGATATTTGACTTAATTACCTGCTTGTGGAGTCCTTTAGGTAAGTGTTTTACTATGTCAGAAAATAATAAACAAATATGTTTACACCATAACAAATTCAGAATGTTCTATAGGCCCATGGAATCTACGGAGAAGCTTTCTGAAAGCACTGGGCATATTTTGCTTCCATTTATGAGGACCACACTTTCTTTTTTCAGATTCAAAAGACCTCCCTGAACTGAGGTGGGGGCACTATTTCCACTCATTTACATCTGAATGTTCCCTGTGACTGTGATGTTTCGGGGAAACGGAGTAGGAAGGCGTGGAGGGGAAGTGCTGTGCAGGTCTGCGGGGCTCCCACAGCTGAGCCAGGTTCCCAGGGGATGCAGGACAGTCTATCACAGCGGAAGCTCCTTGAAGCAGGCAAAGGAGGACCACGACGCTAGACAAAGGGCTGCATGGTCCGGCTGTCGCGGCGATGCTCTGCCCGACTGTCGCCCTGCACCACCAGAGGACCAGTGACTTGTCATAGTTCTGTGTCCTGTGAGGACAACCGTATGAAACCGACTTGATTCTTCTACATTACACTACTGCTTCTCCTTTTCCTCCTCCACTTGAAGTTTTGGTTGCATTTGTCAGGGTCTGTATAGGTAAATTAGTGTGACTTACCACATACTGGTTGTGATTTCTCCCCAAAATTGAGTCATTATAACATGTACCTGATTCTCAGATAAACTTTTTCATATTTCAAAGTTTTTATAATAGGCACTGAACAGAAAATTGATATATTCCTTCAATGTAATGTTTACTTTCCTAAAAAATGTATACTTATATTTATTATGCATTTGAAATAATTTAACCCTTGATCAGGACTATGTTAAAGAGGGAGTTATGACATGACTAGCACATGCTCAGAAATAGGACATGCTCTGTGAAGACAGAGAGTTAATGCATGGGCTTCTCACACAGGCATCACAGACACCACTTGCTGTGGTTGTAGCAATGTGCCCCTTAGAAGAGCTGTAGGAGTTTTCTGTTACTACATGTATGGGACTCCCTAGCAGAGATATTTAAACTATTTTCATCAGCTATGTACAAGGGTTTAGAGATTGGGAAATGCATAATGTATTCATAATTCTCTCTAGCAAGCTAAATAAGAAAAATGCCAAGAAGATGATAGTGTGGGAAGAGTAATAACCACATACAAATATCATGTTTATACAGATCAGAACAAGAACCAAAGTCAGATGTAAGAGGAAAGCCCTCCTGATATCTATATAGTTAAAAGATATCAAGTGAAAAAGTATAAGGGAAGACAATATCTACTAAAACTGACCACCTGAGGCTATCACCAACAGGACTCAGTGATAGATTAATCTCTAATACAAATAATTTCAAACAACTAGTTAATGGCAAAACAGAAAAGGACTTCCTATTTCCTAACTTCAAATTAGGTCATTTTTCCTTTACTCCACTGCTTCTCACATTCCACAGGACTTTACCTAGAGCTGATTTAATGTCCTTGTTCCTCAAACAGTATATAAGAGGGTTCAAGGTTGGGGGTACAACCGAATAGAACACAGACACCAGCAAGTCTAGGAGAGAAGGCTCATTGGCGGCTGGCTTCAAGTACGCCACAGCGCCTGTTAGAAGGAATGCACTCACAGCAATGAGGTGACGCAGGCAGGTGGAGAAGGCTTTGGACTGCTTCTCTCTTGCTGGAATATTTAACACAGTGGAAAATATATACACATAGGAAACAACAATTCATACCAAGCATGAAAATGCATAGCAGACCCCAATAGCCATGCTGAGCTTAAAAGTTGCATGTTCTTCAGAACAACTGAGCTTTAACAAGGCAGGAACATCACAGAAAAACTGATGGATCTTATTGGACCCACAGAAATTCAGAGAGAATGTCCCAGCTGCGTACAAGATTCCCAAGGCCACTCCACTGAGCCAGGACACTGGACACTGCCATCAACTGGACACAAACTCCTTTGTTCATGACAGACTCATAATGCAAAGGGCGGCAGATAGCGACATAGCGGTCCTAAGACATTGCAGTGAGGATGCCTATCTCTGACCCGGTCATCAGCACCACCAGGAAGAGCTGTACCACACATCCTAGGAAAGATACAGAGTCAGTCAAGGTGAGGGTGCTGAGGACAGATTTGGGGACTGTGGCAGAAATGAGACTCAGATCTAAGCAGGACAAATGCCTGAGAAGAAAGTACATTGGTGTGTGGAGGTGTTTGTCCAGAATTGTGAGGAGGATGATAATTAAATTCTCCAACACGGCCACCAGGTAGATCACTGAGAAGAGCGCAGCACGCAGCCTTAACAGCATCTGGCTCCCAGTAAAAGTCACAAGCACGAATTCCATCATTACTGTCTGATTCATCATGTTTTAAAATTATAAGCCACCTGTTGAGTAAATAAGAAAGTTATATTAATATAACAAATTAAGAAATCATTTGCTTCTTTATTTTGAAGCATGTATACTTCACTACAATGGGTTAAATGGAAAGTTTTAAAATGCCAAGATATTCATATACAGAGCCGACTTAGGTACAAAACAATTATGGGTAGAACAGCCCAATATAACTGGGCTTAAATTTATTGTGGAAGAAGAAAAGAACTCCAATTCCCTCATTATTACTTGAAATGATTTTAAAAGTTTATTTCTAGTGGAATTGCAGGATTAGCTATGTAACAGTAATTGTATAGAGTACATATTTGTTATGCATCAATGTTATCTTATTTGTTGTAAATTTTGGTGTGTATTAGATATCATAATGAATTTTCTCTTTCCTGCATATTTTATTCTGTTTAATCATTCAGAAGATACTCCAATTTATTATCTACTTCCCATTGAAGAACATTAAAATTGTTCCCCATTTTTCATAAAATTGTTAACTCTCTGATGAAAATGTCATTATAGAAATTTATGTTCCTTTAGTGCAGATATATACTGTACCAGAAAAATTAGAAAGATACTTTTGACATTTTGACTAATTGATTTAAGATTGTACAGTGCCATGTTTTCTTAAAAAGAGCAAAATTTAAGACTATAAGCCAAGTATTTAGCATGTAACACTAGGAAGCATTTAATTAACACCAAGAACCACCAAATATTAGGGATGTCACCTGCATCTAATGAGAGAAGCAGAGCGTCCTCCTCTCTTAAAGACACACAGGTTTGTCATCCAAGATCATGCACTTAACGTTAAATGGGGGAGGCGGGGATCATGCTTTCCTCCTTCAGATCGTCCTTTTCTTTAGGGACTCTCTTTGACTTCACTTTAGCATCACTTCAATGACAATTCATTTCCCTACCAACCTCGTTTCTTCCCCAATATATGTGGCTTTTTCAGTGGACAATGTAAGTTTAAGAATAAGTATTCTTCCTTAACCTGTGTGCATGAAACCCAACCTTTGGTGCCCAGGCTTTGGCTGTGCTTTACAGAGAGACACTGTGCGGCCTCGGTCTCCGCCCGCGGGAGCGTCCCGGGTGGCCTGTCCTTTTCCTCGTTCAGGCTTCTCAGGAGGCTCGGGCCCTGAGCCCATCTCCTCTGTGTCACTGCTCAGCTCCCCAGTGGCTGCGTTTGCACGCCATGCCGCCACACCAAGCAGTTTCTCCTAAAATGTAAAGGTAGTGGGAATTCATAATTAGTATCCTTAGATTCTTCTGCCAATGGGAAGATTCTCATTCACTTTTATTTCAGTGTCTTGATTATCTGCGTACACCACGGCTAACACAGTGTTTTTACGCCTGGAACAAAAGCAACAATTATTGATTTTGTACATGATGGATTGTCAAATTTGCATTTTCCATTCTGCTTTCCTTGGTATTTCTTCTCTACGCCTGGAAAATTAGGTGTTTTTCTATGGATGGTTCCTTGTCTTCTACACCTTTCAAAGTAATGGTTTCTCAAATTTTTGCAAGTTCCATTTTGTTGATATTCTGTTAATCTGAAATTCCCAAAACTATAAACTAGAGCATATACATGTGATCTGATCAGTTCAGCTTATTGCTTACAATGTGGACTTTTTTTTATTAATAAAATCAATGGTTTTAACATGAAATCTGTATTTACCAGTTTCAAAATCAGAAATAATTAGTAATATTTTCTGCAATCAAACACAATTATTAAGATTTTATAATGAAATTTTCCTTTAACATTGTCTAATGCAAGTCATCTAGCATAGGTTAAATTTACAAAACCAAAAGACGTTAATGTTTTCTATTTTCATCTTATAAGAAAATGTATTGAAGTTACCTAATTTCAAATACCTAGTGTACTAATGGAGAATAAATAGTCATATTTTAATGCAAAAATAAGTTCATATAAATATTAAATGATTAAAAATATCTAACAGACTGAAAATTTCTTTCACCCCCATGGACTTTAAACAAGGAGAGGCCTTTTCTCCCAAGACCATTTATAAGCTTTTATTTTTTGAATATTCTGGTTTCATGTTTTATTTTCAAAGATAATAAATAACAGAAAGTTGAATAAATTACATGAAAGTGAACACCTGATACAAAACATTAGGCATTTGATTTATTTTATTTTTAGGTAAAATAGAGGGGAGAGAAATCAAAGGGCAAAGGCAGTGAGAAAGTGAAATTAAATATGATTTAAATCTGGAAGATTAAAATAGATAAGAAGTTAAAGATGAAGAACTTAATCAGGACATGCAGAGCATCTGTCAAACCCACACCAACACACACATAGCACACAACATGTACAAACACCACATGCACCCTCCACACACACACATGCTCTTCACATGTTCCTCCCAGCACTGTCCAGAATGTATGCCTTGTGAATCAGACCAAGGTATAACAGACATGGAGTCAAGTGAAAAAAAGCCCTCATTATTTCAGATATAATGAATCAGATTTATATACATTTTCTGCATCCAGTTTTTCTCTCAGCATAAGTTCCACTTCCCAGAATCTTATAATACAGATACATATAAAATTTATGATTTATGGCTAACCTGCAGAGTATTCACCAAACTTTGGGAACAATTTCAGTGGTGAGAGTATGAGAAGGAAGGTGGTTTCAAAAATGGAGTGGTGAATTATAACTGAGCAGTGGGAATTACAATTATTTTTCTTGAGAATTGAATACACTACTCATAAACTTAAAGGTACAAATTAAGATTGTAAAGGGAAAAGACAGAGAGAGGATAAAAGAATAGATTGAGAATAAAGAAAGTGAAAGACAGTAATAAAATGGATGATTAGGAGGGAGGTAGAGAGAAGCACAATATTTTGAGAGAATAAAGGAGAGTAGGAACAAAAAGCATTGGAAAGCACGGAAGACATTTAGGGAGAAAAAGCAACTTTCCATCCAGAACAGAAGGGAAGAAAATAATAGTAATCTCTGAAACATACGATCATTTCAATATACATTGCCATTTTTTTTCCTGTATCCATACACTGAGAGGGGTCAGCAAGGGCAAATTGAGCTTTTCTGTGTGAGCACACCTATTTTGCACTTTTATAGAATCCATGCTCTCCAGTACTGGTAATTTCCAGAGTAAAATTACAAGTGTTTTCAAATTTAAAGGGCTCATAAGAAAATGACAATTTACATTTGCAACAACATGGATGGATCTAGTGAGTAATATGTGCAGTGACATAAGTCAGGCAGAGAAAGACAAATACCATATGATTTCACTTATTTGTGGAATATAAAAACAAAGTGAAACAGAAGGAACAAAATAGCAGTAGACTCATAGACACTGAGAAGTGACTGGTGGTGACCATGGGGGAGCATTTGGGGTCGGTGGGTATGGAGGATGGGAGGGAAAAGGGGACACAAAATTTTCAATCATGATGTCAGTTGGTCGCTGGGACGGTAGTACAGTGTGGAGAATATAGCTATTGATTCTGTAACATCTTTGTTTGTTGACAGACAGTAACTGCGCTGGGGATGAGGATTTACTAATGTGGGTAACTGGTGAACCACTGTGTTGTATATTTGAAACCAATAAACCAATATGATTGTATATCAATGGTACTTCAATAAAAAATAAAAAAAAAGAAAACGACATTTTCATGGTTTTTTTTCCAAACTTTGGATACCTTTGTAATGGAAAGACAGCATTGACCTGCTTTTAGGAAAGTATTAAAAAGCCTAACTCAAAATTCATAAGTCAACATGAGCTAGATCACACACCTCAACTTTTAAAGACTCTGCTGTTTCACCTGCTGGAGAAATAAATCTTTAAACCCTGTCTGCTTTCCCTGAGAGCTGGTCCAAAACTAGCGGATCACCCATCATGGTTTCGGCTCAGCCTGTGTGCTTTAGGGATGGACAGGGTAAGTCACCCAGAGAGCATCCTTTAAAGCTCCACTAATCCCCACAGTGTCTGCCTTTGATAATGGATTTTCTCTCCCTTTTGAGTGCTTTGCACTGAAGACAATATCAATATCATAAAGCTCCGAGACACGTCATGTTGAGACACTTGTCCACAGCAATTCCACGTACCTGAGTAGTAAGTAGCCTACGGGCTGTGTCCCAGCTGACCTTCTCCAAGGAGTCCCAAAGATCAAGGAGGGCCCAGTGTAGCTGTGCCTGCACTGTTTCAACATCGTGTGAACACCATATCTGCCCCTTGAGCAGAAACAGAGGGTGGGGATGGGAAAATTAAAAGGAGAGGGAGAAAAGTTATTGCTTATATGCCAGGTGGAGAAAGAGAAACGCCATATGAGTTCACTTTTATATGGAATCTAAAAGCAAAACAAAATGAAAAACAGTCATAGACTGATCCACACTGAGAAGTGACAAGTGGTTACCATGGGGAGGGTTTGGAGTGGGTGAGTGAAACGGGTGAAGGAGACAAAAGGCACAAAATCACACTCATACTGTAAAGTAGTCACGGGGGTGAGAGTACAGAAGAGAAAACCTGCTTCATAGTTCTGAACATCCTTCTATGTTGCCAGTAAGTGCACTAGTTGCGGTGAGTATTTAATAATGGAGGTAACTGTCAAATCACTAGTTGTATAATTAAAACCAATACTATTATTAACTATGTTTCATTTAAAAATATATCAAAAGTAATTGCTTAGGGTCTATAATCATGGTAATGTTTGCATTATCCAGTAGATCAGTAAGAACAACACTTAAAGAAAATTTGGGAAAGAACATTTTCCCAAATATGTTTAGATTTCAAATAATTTTAGTGAAGAAACAAGGAGGTAAAAATGAAACAGCTAAATAATTTGGGGCTTCTCATCAATTTTTATTAAAGTGAAAGCTCTTATTTTCAAGAAATAGGAAAAGCTAGAGCACAGCAAAAATTTTCCCAAGTGCTTCCAGATTGCTGTTTCAAGTTATACCCGTGCCATTCAAACTCACAATGATTTTGACTGGGCTTCTCTGTCCTCCACATATCAGCGTTTATTTCCTTTTTGAAGAATCCAACTTCTAGGGGAAACATGTGTCCTTCATGTGCTGTGTCTCAGGCAATTATTTCCCCAGGAAAGGATGAGAGATTTTGAGCAAGTATGAGAGGACCTTCATAGACTCTATGGTTTAGACATTTAGTTGCACTTACATTTCATTTCTCAGATTCTAAGTCCTTGCAGAACCTGCCATTAACTCCCAACCCAGATTGGAGGGCTGACGCCACCACGCTTTCCTCCAGTGACACAAAAGATGAGATCCCACTGCGTTTCATTAGAAAAAACTTTTCTGCAAACTTTCAAATATTTCTAATATGTGTATGGCTATTGAATCCTAAGATACTCATTTGCTTCTAAAGCATCCAACAATTTAAATGTAGGTCTGAGTCCCATAACCTTTAGATTGAGTCTGACAATCTCAGTTAAGCTTCAGTGGAGAAGGACATTGAGAGACACAGTCCTCTGACTTAGGGTTTTTAAGATGTTGAACCACCAAATGCCTCATTGATTTTTCCTTTATATTGGACTTAAAGCTGCTTCCAGAGTGAATAACTTCCCTTCAGATTCTCACTAATGAACCAGAGATGCCAGGGTAGAAATTCCCCAGAAGTCTTCATTTTTGGCATCTATAACAGTTCTCAAGTGATGTCAATGGCATTTTTATGAACATATAAAATGTATGGCCCCTCTTGGGAGCAGCGTCCTAATGAAGCATCAGTGTCCTCTCCATTGTTGGGATAAGTGGCATCTATTCTCAGAGACTAGTCATCTAATATTCTTATCTTCTAGGACATACATAAATTTCAAACCAATGTATATGAATCTGTACATTGGTTTGTGCCAAATAATTGCCCCTCCACATATCCTGGATGGTACACCTCCATGTTGCCTATTTTATTTTTGTGTCACCTAGCAAGGCCTTGTTTGTTTTCCCACATTCATTAAAGTTGCTTTTTAGATGATGTTTTCATCCTCATTATTTCCTGATATCATGATTGCATTTAGTAGAAAACATAAGACTGTTAGCCCAATTGAACCAAGTTAACAATTTCCAAATCCTCCAGAAGAATTTTTATTGAAATTGATTCCAAATCAATGTAGGGAACATTTTCATGGTAATAATACTGAATATAACAAGCAATGATATTGTATATTTCTCTATTTTAAAAAAGCTCTTTAAAATTCTCGGCAATGTTTACAGATTGAGTACACAATCCTTGCACAAATTTTGTTAAATCCATCACTAATACTTCATTTTCTGGTCCAAATGTGTTTGCATGTGCTGTCATTAAAAAAAATCACAGACTTAGTGACTCAAACAACAGAAATTATTTCTTCACTGATGTGAAGCTAGAAGTCCAAAAGTGAAGTGTGAGCAAAGTTGGTTTCCTCTAAGTTGTGTCTCTTTGACTTGCAAAAGCCTGCCTTCTGGCTGTGTATTTACATGGGCGCATCCTTCTGTGCAAAGTGCCCCATGTGTCTCCCTGTGTGTACTAATCTCCTCTTATTAAAAGGACAACAATCAGATTGGATGAGGCCACCCTAAAGGCCTCATTTTAACCCAGTTGTGCCTTCAAAGCCCTGTCTCAAAACAGAGTCATTTTCTGACGTCCTGTGGATCAGGAATTCAAAACGTGAAATGTCTGAGGACACATTTCAACTCATAACACAGTCAGTGCATATAATGCACGTGAAATCTTAGCATAAAAATGAGATATCTCAAAAAGAAATGCAAACAAAAAAATTAGAAATTATAGATTTGGAAATTTAAGTTTCTGAAAGGAAAATTTTACAGAAAGAGCAGATAAATTGAACATAAAATGATAGAAATTATGCAGTGAAGAAGGATATAAAAGAGATAATTTTCCACCAATAATTTGTTGACACAATAGCCAGCATCTCCTCTAATTTGATGACATAGAAATCTGTATCTAAAAGGTACTAAATAAACACCAAGCAGAAAACACACATACAGATAACCCAAAGATAAATAGTTTCAAAATTATTGAAAGCGGAGTATAAAGAGCAAATCTTGAAAGCAGCAAAAAAAAAAGTATGTAAAAAGGAAAAAGTGCTCCAAATAATGGATGATTTCTCACTAGAAATAGTGGTAGCCCAAAGAGGGTAGAAAGATAGTTTTAAAGTACTGAAAGGGAAAAACTGGTCAACAGAAATTTTAATGCCCATCAAAAATATGATTGGGTATAGAAAGAAAAATAAGGGAATCATTACAGAAAGGACTAGGAGAATGTGTCAATGACAGATTTGTTCAAGAATGCATACTAAAGTAAATTAATCAGACAGAAGGAGATAACGCAAGATGTAGAAATCCTTTTCTGAGAAAAAATAGTGAATAGAAAAGTAAATGATGGATATATGGATAAATGCCAAACATATGTTTTTCTTATTTGATGATTGTTTATTTCTTCATGAGACCTGTAACTTCAGAAACCATGTGTATTACATTTCCTTTTGGGGTTTATAGCACATTTAGTAATAGTACATATGAGAGGGTAACAAATCAATGATATTATCTGATTTTATGCAATTGCAAAACATATTTTACAGAAGGAGTAGGTTATTAATTTTAAATGACATAGAAAATACAGTGTATTTCCTAGGGCAGCTATATGCAATAAAAATAGCAAGAAAACCAACAAAATATAGATTCTAAAAAACATTCAAATAATAACTAAAAATTGCAAGGAAAGAAGAAAGAGCAGAAAAACAAAAAAGAGATGGAAAGAAAAAATAATGGAAGACTCAATATCTTGGAATATTTTGTGGTTCCGAAGTGTTTCTTTTTTAGAGCTAAAAGATATTTGGTGCAGTTTTTTTGGGGTATCTGAAGCAGGAAATCTCTACATGGGCAAAAGAATCCTTTTTTGAGTTGTTTTTGCTATATTCAAAACAATTGGATATGCAAAAACGAGTTTATGGGTACTGGACTTTGAATATAGTCATAGAACGCTGTGAGGAAGTGAAAAACAGAGACTGATAAACAGTCATTGGCTCAGTTAGGTATTACCCTGATGTACCTCCTATATTCAATAATATCTTTGAAAGGTTTTTTATTTATTGCATTGTTCATAAATGCAAAATTTTGTAAAGTACCTGAATGTCAAAAACAGGACATTAGTAAATCTATGGTATACATAATAGAGTAGGTTATTCATTGGTTATAATACATAAGAAAGGCAATCTCTAGAACTGATAAGTAAAGATTCTCATCAAGTAGTAAGTGAAAAAGCTATTGCAAGAGAGTCTATATACTATACTGTGAAATAAGAAAACATACGTGGGTCTTCTCTTTAAAAAATGAAACACAAGTGTGGGTAAAATTGCAGTATTTCCAGAATCTCTCCCCTGGCCTTAGTGCATCGCCATATCAATAGATGTTGCCAAGGGGGTGGAGAGAAGTAGTCCATCTTCATATCAACAGGTGATTACAAGGGGGAGCGAGGGCATAACTAGACTGCAGAGGTGGGGTGGGACCCTGTTTTGCAGGCTGTTCATGAGAGACACAGTTAAGCAGAAGTGGATGACTGCTTGTAGGCAATAAACAAGTGTTTCCCACTTTATTTCTCCCTTTGATTTTGGCTTCAAAGATTATTTGCCCAGAGCTGGGAACTTATTCCTCACTCCACCCCCAGGTTACATGTGGCAAGAGTCAGTAGGACATCTGAACCCAAAATCTGTCTTTGTGGGTGTGAAACTTAGGCAGGCTGCCCCTGGAGATGATGGGGAGATACCAGGAAATGTCCCTGTGGATGGTGGGGAGTTCCCCCTTGGCTCCAGCAGTGGAGGGTGTGGCATCAGCCAGGAGACCTGTATCTGTGGGGCTCCCAACTGGGGAGCACCTAGTGGGAAATTTAGACTAGGGGAAAGCTCCTACTAAATGGGTGGGTACCTTCCCAGAATTGGGGAAGGGTGGAGACACAAGAAGCTCTGGAATCAGCCCTCTGTGAGAAAAAAGACTGCTCAGAGGCCCTGAGTAGACATGCCAAAGCCGGGATTATGGGATGTTTGTTGAGATAGGGGAAAGTGTTTTCGAGGAGAGACACACAATTTGGCTTCACTTGGAGGAGCTGGGTTGTGACCTATAGGATGCCCTTAAAAGACATTTATCGAGAAGACAGGTTTCGCTACTGGAAGATATTTTGTATCTCTCCTTGTGTCCCTATTGACTATTCTTACCTCCCACATAGAGCAGCCCATAAGTGAGGCTACTCATAGTTTAGCAGCTCTGGAGGAGATTGAAACAATAAGAGAATGGAAGGAAGTACAGGCTATTACTGAAAGAAGAGGTGCAAAGGACCGGGGAAGGTCTCGAGGACTCAGATGTGGGTTGACTTAATAAAGGCCGGGGTAGTGAAAGTGCCTATTGATGGGCAGTGCAATAGGGTCCTGTTAGAACTGTGACACCAGTTAAAGCCAGAGCAGTAGTTCCAGCCACTGAGGTCCAGGACATAGAGGCTGGAGACAAAGCCCCATGTCTGGCCTGTATCCCTATGGGACTTCCTGGGGGACAGTACTCAGGCTCTGCCTGGGCCCTCACCCACACAGGAGGAAGATTGGGCATTGTGCTTTGACTGAGGTGGGGGTCAAGGCCCCCACCTTAGGGGATGTGGTGGGGACCAGAGGCCACATGTAGAATTACCAATTCATTGATCCCCCATGAATGTACAAATTGTCCTGGCACTGGTAGGCAAAGGAGCTGAATGTTATCTGATTAATGGCAACTGAGCATTTTCCTGGGACCCCAGCTGTAAAAGGCAGCTATGGAGGTGAGGCTATTAGACTGAATAAAGCCCAAATCCCACTGGAGACAGGGCATTACCCCAATAGAGTATACTGAGTATATTTCTCCCATCCCTGAATATACTTTGGGTATAGATATCCTGCAGCACTTGAGGTTACAGACCACTGCAGGTGAGTTCAGAGTGAGGGTACATGTGGTAAAGGCAGCTCTGAGGGGACTAGCTAAGCACCCACCTGTAGCTCTGCCTGTACCTCAGTGGGAGACAAATACTAAGCAGTATATACGCCCTGGGGACACAAGGAAATTGGAGAAACTCTATAGGAGTTGGAGAATTTGGACATCGTAAAGGCCATTTATAGTCCTTTTAATCCCCCAGTGTGGCCAGTGAAGAGGCCAGACAACTGCAAGCATATGACCATGGATTACAGGGTATTGAATAAAGTCCCACCCCCCTTGCATGTTGCTGTCCCCTCTATTGCAGCCCTTTGTGGACACCCTCACTCATGAACAAGGAATGTGTCATTATGTTGTGGACCTTGTTAATGCTTTCTTCTCTACTGCCATAACAAAGGGAAGTCAGAAACAGTTTGCCTTCACCTGGGAAAGCTTGCAGTGTACATTCACTGTCCTTCCACAGGCATACCTCCACAGTCCCACCAAGTGTCATAGTCTAGAAACAGCCCTAGACTGCTGCAACATCTACAGGAGAAAGGACAGGCTGTGAACAGCACCAGTGTTCAGGGGCCTGGTTTGTTAGCACAGTTCCTGGGGGTTGTCAGAGTGGGTAAAATTAAACTTTTTGCAGAAGCAGTCATAGACAAGGTCCAGGCTTTCCCCACCCCTACCACTGTGGCAGCATCACAAGAGTTTTGGGGTCTTTTGGGCTGCTCTGTAGTATTTATCCTGCACTGGGCACAAACTCTTAAGCCCTTTTACCAGTTGGTATGGAAGAGCATCTGGTGTGATTGATGAAACATATACAGCTTATTTTACTGCTGATAAGTGGGTAGTCAAGGCAGTACAGTCCTTGAATGTAATGGACTCATCAAGGCCCTACAAGCTAGATGTTCATGTAACTGAAGATGGTTATGCATGGGGCCTTTGGCAGCAGCTTGAATGGACCTGCTAACCTATTGGATTCTGGTCACAACTATGGAAAGGAGCAGAGGTCCAGTACACCTTGATAGAGTAGCAACTGGCGGCTGAGTTCCACGCTTTGCTGGCTACTGAGCCATGACTGGAACAACTCTGACCTATATAATAACCACCTATACATCACAGGGTGTGAGACTAGACCCAAAGGTCATGAAATCACATGGCACAGGGACCTAAACTGGCCAAATGGTCGCATATTTACAGCATCACAGCACGCTGTCAAATAGCCCTTAAGGGAGAACTCCAATGCTTATTGGGGCCAGTAATAAATACCCGTGGAAAGAGGGAAGAACTTGTTTTGAGCCATTTGTATCCATGAGTCCTTGTCAGGAGAGAAAAGCCTCTATACCTGAAGACACTTGGTACACAGATGGCTTCAGTCGCGGGTAGCCACCGAAGTGGAGGGCTGTGGCTTTCCATCCTAAGGCTGAGACAATATGGATGGAGGATGGAGCAGGGAAGAGCAGGCAATGTGCTGAGATCTGGGTGGTATGGCTCATGATCAACCAGGAGACCTCCCCTATAGTCGTCTGCCCTGACAGCTGGTCTGTCTTTTGGCACTTGACTCTACAGCTACCATTATGGCACCATGCCAATGGGATGGTTTTTCACTGGCCTCTTTGGGGGCAAGATTTGTGGCAAGACCTATGGGCCTCTGGTCAAACTAAGACAGTTATCATAGATCACGCAACTGGCTATTTGCCTTTGGCATCCCCAGGGAATGATGAAGCAGACACATTGGCCCAGGTATGTTGGCTACAAGGAAAGCCTGCCTTTGATGTGGCCCAATAGTTACATTAGCATTTGTTGTATGCAGGACGAAAGACAATGGGAGCTGTAGCCCATCAGTGGGGCTTGCTGTAGACCTTTGAATAAGTCAGCAGAACCCAGAATGAGTGTCTTGTGTGCTCTAAGAGGGGCTTACACTATATCCTACAGCAACATGGACCACAGTAAAGGGTCTGATACACCTTGTCAGGTGGCAGTTAGACTCTATTGGGCCTCTGCCCATATAAGAAGGATATCAGAATGCTGAGACTTGTGTGGACACAGCTACTGGACTGTTAGTTGCTTTTCCTGCACATTGTGCAAATCAGCAAAACACCAAGAGAGGTCTAGAGTGTTTCTTTGCAGCCTATGGACAGTCACAGGTGACAGAGCGATCAAGGCACCCACTTTACTGAACATATATTACAAGAATTTGTACATCAGTTAGGGATAAAGTGGAAGTTTCATGTACCATATATCCTTACCAGAGCAGGCATGATAGAAAGGTACAATGGTTTGTTGAAAATCTGGCCTGAAGTCAGACACCAATAGTCTACAGGGATGGTCAGTTCACTTATGCACAGTTCTATGGCGTTTGAATGAGAAGCACTGAAAAGGAGCCTTGAGCCCTGTGGATATGCTAACACACATGGCTGCCTTTCCTATACAAGCATATGTGCAAACCAAAGAGGAGTTACTGAAGTTAGGATATGACCAGCAGAGCAACACCCTGCTGCCAGTCCCAAATGCATTAAACCCTGGAGACTCTGTTGAGTGGACACGGTCCTGGACATTCTGACACATGGTCCAGCAATGGCTGGCCCTTCTGGCACCTTGGGAAAATGCCTGGAGCTGGCCTCCTGTATGTTACTATGTTACTGGAATAACAGCGGAATGACACCCAATGGTCATGGTAGTTTACCTAAAACATTCAGAATGTAAGAGCATCTTACAGGGAAGTTTTCTTTATCTTTATGGTCTGTGCACATACCTCCCATTTCTATAAATGAAGAAATTGAGTCCCACAGGGGTTTTGTGACTTGCCAAAATCATAGCCAGAAAAAAATGGGATACAGACTAAAATCTAAGTGTCTGGCCTGGCCTCCCTCGGGATCCCTCGGACACCCTCGCCCTCACTCGGAATCCCTCGGACTCCCACGCCCTCTCTTGCTTTCCCTCGCCCTCACTCAGACTCTCTCAGAATCCCACTCATTTCCTCACCCTCCCACGGAATCCCTCACCCTCCCTCGGATTCCCTCGGACTCCCTCGCCTTCACTTGGACTCTCTCCGAATCCCACACACTCCCTCGCCCTCCCTCGGAACCCTCTCCCACCTTTGGAATCCCTGGAATCCCTGCTCCTCCCTAGGACTCCCTCGGGCTCCCTCGCCCTCCCTCAGACTCCCTCGCCGCCCCTCGCCTGCCACTGTCCTGTCACAGGACCCCTCTCTTGGATGCATCCTACCTGATGGACAAGATTTGACTTTGTTGGTGTCATTAAAACATGCATGTTATCTTATTTAAAGTTATTTGCTTTTATAGTCCCTGTGGCCTGGACCTGACCCCTGGCTGCAGTTTCCTCATGGTCATTGCTGTGAACTCCCTACCTGTTCACCTGCTGACTGCCTGTGGAATGGGTGAGTTATGGCCTTAAACTGCATAGGACTTTGAATCTAGCTGAATCTTCTGGCCTGAGGATATCACAGTTTTATTGCTATTGTTGTTGTATATTATTAGTCTGGTTACAGTGCTCCACCTTTCTCACACAGGTGCCATTGTGAAAGATGGGGTGTGAGTAGATTGTGAAGTGAGATTTCTGAAGGGGCGTGCTCCGGATAAAATTGTAGTATTTCCTGAAGCTCTCAGCTGGCCTTAGTGCATCTCCATATCAATAGGTGTTTCCAAAGAGTGGAGAGAAGTAGGTCTATCTCCATATCAATAGATAATTACAAGGGGAGTGAGGGCATGACTGCATCAGAGTGGTTGGGTGGGGTCCCTTTTGGAAGCTGGGTCACGAGAGACACTGGTGAGCAGAAATAGACAACTGCATGTAAGCAATAAATGTGTTTCTTCTACTTTATTTCTCCCTTTAACTGATTTTGACTTCAAAGGTAATTTTCCCCAGGCTAGGAACATATTTTCTCCCAGAGTTACAACAGGAAAGATAATCCTTAAAACTGTGAGAGTGGTTCCTTCTGAGGTGCTGAGAGAAATAGTGAAAAAGATCAGAAGTGAGTGGGATTTTGTTGAGTATAGATTTTATTGTTTATACATGTACAATTTATATGTTTATATTTATTTATTTATATAAACATTTATTTGTATTTTTTTCCTTTGGGGTGGCATATTTATACTCTGTATGCAAAAGGTAAGTCATGAGAGGTGGAGGTAAAAATCAAAATTGATGAATATTGACTCAATGAAATAACTGCATTTCAATTGAAAAACATAACATGTTGATTTTTTTTAAAAAAGGAAACTATTCCATGTAACTTTTCCACAGTGAACTCTGAATATATATACTTAATCTAGAGGGGAAAAAAGCTCTATAATGAATTTTCACTATTTTATATAAGCAGGACATTGTATTGGTGTTATTATGGAAATAATACATTGTGTCATTGATATTCTAAAATTGTGAAAACAATAAATTATTTAAATTTTTTTAATCCTGTCTTTCCAGTATGGAAATTTGGAAGAAGTGAAGGAAAGGAGGAATCCAGCATGCATTGTACTAAAACAGCACCTCCCAGTGGAAACCCATGATATAAGTTCTCCCAACAAGATGTACAATAGGCTCTGAAAACTCAGCAGCAGTGACCAAACCTCAGGCCCATATATGAGTTACTAATTACCAATTTAGAAACCTCTCTTTTCTTTGTATTCATAGGTGTTAACCTCCCAAACCTCAGAGATCGCAACTGGAGTACAAATAAATAAAAACAGTAACATCTCAAAATCCATTGAATAAAATAAATATATGTTGTCATAGTGTGCCTTGAGTTTGATCCTAATGTAATATTCTGGTCAAAAATGCTAAACTAAAAATTGTGAGGTAAAAAAGGAAATCTAAAAGAAGATGTGGTACATATACACAATGGAATACTACTCAGCCATAAGAAGCGGAAAAATCCTACCATTTGAGCAACATGGATGGAGCTGGAGAGTATTATGCTAAGTGAAATAAGCCAAGCGGTGAAAGAGAAATACCAAATGATTTCACTCATCTGAGGAGTATAAGAACAAAGGAAAAACTGAAGGAACAAAACAGCAGCGGAATTACAGAACCCAAAAATGGACTAACAGGTACCAAAGGGAAAGGAACTGGGGAGGATGGGTGGGCAGGGAGGGATAAGTGGGGGGAAGAAGAAGGGGGATAATAATATTAGCATGCATGGGGGGAGGGAGAAAGGGGAGGGTGGGCTGCACAATGCAGAGAGGACAAGTAGTGATTCTACAACATTTTGCTATGCTGATGGACAGTAACCGTAATATGGTTGTTAGGGGGGACATGATATAGGGGAGAGCATAGTAAACATAGTATCCTTCATGTAAGTGTAGATTAAAGATTAAAAAAAGAAAGAAAAGGGGGATTACTCCTTGATAGGATAAAACTATTGCTAAATCACACAGGAGCTGCTTTTTTTTTTTTATTAAGAGAAAGGCAGATTATCAGAAAAGAGTACCTCCATAGCTGATCATCTGACACCCTTTAAGTGATCAACATTAAGGATGTTTAAAGCATGTGTTGATCTTTGATTTACCAATAGTTTTATCCTATCAAGGAGTAATCCCCCTTTTCTTTCTTTATTTCTTTTTTTTAATCTTTAATCTACACTTACATGAAGAATACTATGTTAGCCAGAGACGGGTAAGATTCCTCAAGGGAGGAACCATCTAAGACAGGCACAGTCGCAGGGGGGCCATCAGGTGAGAAATTGGGGATCAACAGAGGTGAGGCTCAGAACCTCATCCCCCCCTGCTTTGAGAGAAATCTTCTGCATCCCTGGATGTTTTGCTGCCCTTGCCTAGCTTAGATTAATACTTAGTCCATTGGCACACACCTGATCATCTGATCATCTACATTTGCCCTCTTACAGCACTAAACTATGTTTTCTTCCTTTATCTTGCATCTACCTACCACTTCAGCATTTTATTAAAAATAAAAATAATAATAATAATAAAGGGAGAAATGTGGGATCCACATATAAATCAAGTATAAAAATCAAACAAATATTCATATTTGACCCGATTGTTTATAGTTCATAATGCGTGATCAAAACCGAATGTTTCTGTGATGAATGCCCTTGTACTGTTCACCATGTAAGAATTTATTCACTATGTAAGAATTCATTCACCATGTAAGAACTTGTTCATTATGCTTCAGAAGATTGGAGACTGACGAGAATTAGGCTTGAGATGGATTAATGATTGTACATTGAGCATTGACCCCCCTATACTGAATTTTATTGTTGTTAACAACCATTTGATCAATAAATATGAGAGATGCCCTCTCAAAAAAAAAAAAAAGGAAATCCAAATGATGGCATGTTTCCTTTAATAACAGTAATGTGTGTCAAAAAATGCGAATGTCATGAAAGACAGAGACTGAAGAACTGTTTCAGGTTATAGAAGACTAAAGGGGCACTGCAACTGAAAACCCTGATCCTGAAATGCAAAAATAAAAAAAAAATCAACAAAAACAGGGAATACAATAAAATATAATTATAGTATATTTAATATCTTTTATCACATGCATCTAATGCAGAAAAGGATTGAAAACTGGGGATACATGGTAAGGTTATTTGAGAGTTCTTCACAATATCCCTGAACTTTTCTGTAAGTTTAAAATTATTTGAAAAAATTAGGGTGCGTCAGAGTAAAAAATATATACCAAATAAGCCATATATATTTTGTAATAATTTAAAACTTTAAAATCATATTTATTATAAGTTAATATAGTGATAATTTAATAAAATTAGCACTATTATAATTCAAAATTTGGGGACATAATTGTTCCTCATACTAAAAGTCTATCTGAAACAACCCACCTCCCTGATTTTTATTTTTAAATGTGCCTTCCTTTTTGGCAAAAACACAGTCTCTTTCATATTCATGAAAAAGATAAGCCAATATTTAAGAATATTAAAATATAATCGTACCAATATTGCTGTATATATGATGGTCGGAAAATCATTTAATTCTCTACATAGTATTTTTTACTCTTAGTGTGAGTTGATTTATTTTCCTCAGTTCTTGTCCCCACCACAGCAAAGGATTGAAAGCAGAGACACATTAGTGAAGCAGAGTAAAAGTTTTATTTGAATGCACTCCAAAAAGAGAAGCAGGCCAGAGTCAAAGCAGACAAAGGCAGGATTACTTGACTAAAGCAGAGAGAAAGGGAAAAGTAAGCAAAGGGATGCTCATTGAATTGTTACTCAGCATGGGACAGATCCCTGCTAACTCCTTAAGCCAGGGTCACCTGGTGTCCAGTGATTCCTTGGATCCCTACAGAATTGGAACTGGTCCCCTCCCACCTAGGATGTGGGGGAGCTGCAGAGCACTGGATGACTGAGATTACATTCTGAGAACCTCCCAAAGATATAGGAGATTTTCAGGCAGGCTACTAAAGAGCAGGATGGTACAGCTGCAATCCTGTCTGGATCACCCAGGTGACAGGAACTTGCAAGCCCCAGATCAGAGCTCCCAGCAGTCCCTCCCTACTTACATGGAATAGGACCTAGAGAGTGACACACTCAAAGAAAGGCAAGTGTGGGCAACCTCAGGGAGGAGGTGCACTTAAGGGTTTGGGCTCTGGTTTTTATAAGGCTTTCTTGTGTAAGGGTCAGCATAAGGCATGAACAGGTGATTTATAATTCCTTTGAAGCTTTGTTTTAAGAATAGGCTTATCTAGGTGACTATGTTGGTTTGGGAACCTCAGCATTCTTTGTCCACATAGGCTTATTTACACTTTTGAGGTAGGCTTCCTGCCCTAGTTGCAAAGTTACTTGATTAGGGGCTGGAGGAGAGGAAAAAACAGAATATAGGTTAAGTTAAAGAATAAAATGGGCCTTTTATCAGGCTAAGTAGATTTTGCAATGACATCATCTAATTGATACAATGAAGACATGGGCCATGCTCAGATACTTTTCTTTATTTGGGGAATTTCTGGATATTCCAAGTTACTTCTGGACTTTGCAGCTTCAACTAATTAATCCATTAACTCTGTACTCCTTTCTGGCTCTAATTCTATCTGGCTACGTCTTTGAGTCTCTTCTAGTGGGCTTTACTGGCCTTATTCTCTTTCCACCGCACACATATCTATTCTTCTGACTAACATTCCCCCCTCATGTAGTTGCAATCCATATCATTGTGGTGAGGGGCATTGGCCAATCTGACTGCTTCCTGCTTGTGAGGGATGGTGTGGTCATTGGGTCCCTCTGCTAGCTGACTGTCGGGATGGTGTAGATTGGGACCATAATGGTTCCCATCGAGGGTCTCAGGAAGTTGCATGGTTCATCAATTGGTAAGGGCTTGAATCTTCATGACAGCAGGGCTTTAACCTCGAGGGACTGTAGTCTGGAAGACATAAATTTAGTTAAGAGGTTTAGTAAGCATGGTTCACACATTGGGGCTAGTAGAAGAATTAGTGGGAGTCCAATGAAGGATAGTTGCTAGGATCCCAGTTCTAAAAGTGAGACTGAATTCATGATTCTGAGAGCCTCTGAAGAATCTGAGAGACTTGATCAGCTGGTTTCTTCACTGATTGTCAGAGACAGAGGTTGAAGTCCTTATCTGAGCAATAACTGGAGTTAGATTTTCCATTCTGGAAGGAATAAACTTGACCAGGAGATTAAGAATGCACGGCTAAATATGAGACTAGGAGCAGTAAGACTTCAACTGAAGTGATGGAAGAAAATTGGAAACATTTGGAGAGTCATAGCCATATATTTTGTGGAAAGCAGATTTCAGGATCCAGTCTATTTCACAATCACAAGTATTAAAATCTAGTATAGATAAGGCTGCACTATTGAAACATAATTCTTTTCTCCCAAAATCACCTTCATTTTCATTAGAGGCAACCATAGTAAGACTAATTTGTTTAGCTTCAAATTAAAATTGAAAATAATTTTAGTTTAAAATTTAAGTTTAAAATAAGTTTAGCTTCAAAACACTTGGCTTGATTGTTTACATAAATGCAGCAAGAAGAGCAGTTGATTGCACAGGCTCTTTTACGTGTGCTTTGTTGTAAGGAATTGCAGATTGAACGTTTAAAGGCCTCTTGAGGAAAGGAAATCCAAGCCTTCAGTACCTGTAGAAATTGGATGAATTACTCTCTCCTCAAAGTCCCCAAGATACTCTGAGTTTCATACATTTGCCAGGTAGTGACCTTCTTACTCACCCTGTAAAACAGCTGGGACCCCTGTAAACAAGATCCCAGGCCGGTTCTTCTGAGGGGCTTTGTTGGCCCCATAAAGTCAATGTTGGCTCCTTCAAGCTGCCTGGTCATGTCTGAGTATACGTGTGCCTCTCTCAAATATGTCACTTCAGTCACAGCTTTGGTAATATAACCAGTGTTTTCAATTGTGTCCTGTCACAAGGAGAGCAAATTCTTATTGAACTTACTCAAATAAGAATATTGCCCTAACATATAAAAATACTCACTGAGAGTTTCTGAATTTTGGAGGGATCAGGTACAGAGAGAAAAATACATGTTTCAATTTGTTTATAAAGGTATAATTTCCTAAACTGTTATAAGTCAGCTTAAGAGAAAGGTTTAAAACACTTATTTTAAAAGATCAACATATGAAACAAAAATGTCTTAAAAAGTAAAATCACCCCCCTTAGTTTACTCCATCTTATGTAATTAAATCTTGTTCTGCTTGAATCTAGTTGTTCTCAAATAGTTCTGAAGTGAAACAGTATCTAAACATGACAAAATACTTTAAAATGTAGGTAGTTAAATACCAAATACAGAAGATTACATAGTTGTTGCAAAACTTAGCTCATAGCTTTTTAATATTATGATTTTGTCTTCTTAAGTACTCAAACACCTTATTAGACATTAAACATGAGAAATTGATACAATTAGAAAAACCTTTTTCAATCTCTTAATATTAAGAACAGAACAATAGTTTGAGAAAACTTTGTCCTTTTAATAGAAAGCAAAATTCTAATCTCATGGTGTACTTTATATTAAGCTTCATTTACTTCAATCTCACATAGCATGACATTAATTTCTTCTTCCACAAAATTTCTACAACTTTGTTTTTACATTCAGAGTTCTCCCTCTTAAAATAAGCAGCTGTACTTTAGGACGAAATTACCTTCTTTTCCCTCAATAAAAACGCATTTCCATTCCTCATACCTTCTCTTATCAAAACACATCTTTTCTAGCATGCAGACGTTGCCCTTATTATTTCCAGTAGCCTTAATTAGAAATTAAAACCCTTAGAAACATTAATTTTCAGTGAAAATAAGAAGCAATTGTGAACTGTTATACTAGCTTTCTTTAGCCCTGTATTTATGCACAAGGAAAAGAGGTTTTTTTCCCACAGAGTATCTTTGGAACACTTAGGGTCCTGTTAGGGTCTACTGAGGGAACAGCAGTCTCTCTAATGGGAAACAGTATTAGACAAGTGAAGGCTGCTAGAAAACTTACAAGCCTCTTTAATAACTCTCTGTTGCTCACCTAAGGTCGGCTTTAGCTGACACTGGTGCAGAGGTAAAGTAGGAAGAGGAGTGGAGAGAGGGCTGCAGCAAGTTGGCAAGCTTGGCGTGGCCTTTTCAGCTTCTGACATAGAAGCAAGTCTGAGCATAACGCACTTCTGCCCTTTTGTTTGCCCACTTCCAGAAAAGATTCAATTCAGTAAAAGTGTTAGGATTAAACCATTGTTCTTGGTTTCCTAGTTGGTGTTGCGGCCAAGATGTGTTGCAGAAGAATATTACCTTTTCCTTTTGAGAGTCTCAGGGTCAAACTGGGTTCATTGGGGGAGAATGCAGCCCAGCGACGTGGCCCACCTAGCAAGAAAGGAATGGGTTAGAAGTTAGTGTCCCAACACCTGAAACACAACTCTTCCCATCCCAGATGTCTCCAAGGGCGGGACAGGAGACTGTAGTCCTGAGGAATGGGCTAGAGAGCCCAGCATCCCACTGGGCAAAAGACCAGAAAGAACATGGGTAGGCGAAGATGTGAAGAAGAGGAAACCCTTTTACACTGTTGGTGGGAATGAAAATTGATGCAGCCACTATGGAAAGAATAATGGAGGTTCCACAAAAAATTAAAAAAATATATGCCATAGACCTAGTAACTCCACTTTTAAGAATTTAACCAAATAAAACAACATCTCTGATTTGTAAATATATACGTAGCCCTATGTTTTTTGCCACATTATTTATAGTAGCCAAGATATGGAAGCAACCAAAGTCCTTGCAGAGTTGAATAGATAGAAAAGTGCTGTACATATACACAAAAGAATATTATTCAGCCATAAAAGGCAAAGAAATCCTGCCATTTGTGACAACATGGGTGGACCTAGAGGATATTATGCTAAGTGAGATAATCCAGGTGGAGAAACACAAATACCATATGCTTTCACTTATGTGTGGGATTTAAAAACAATACAAAACAAAATGAACATAACAGCAGTACACCCATTGTCCCTAAGAAGTGACTGGTGGTTACCATGGGGGCGGGGTCCTGATAGGGGGTGGGGTGGGTGAGGGGTATACAGAAGCACCCACTCTCAGTCATAATATAAGTTGGTCATGGGGATGGAAGTGAAGCATGGAGAATATAGTCAGTGGTTCTGTAACATTTTCCTATGTTGACAAAGACTAGCGGCACTAGCAGGAGGGAGGATTTAATAATGTTTGTAACTATTGAACCCCTGTGTTGTGTGCTTCAAACCAATATTGTATTTCCACTATACAGCAATAAAAAAATACACTTAAGAAAAAGAAAGGGCCCAGAAATAAAACACTTTCTAAAAGGAGAAAGTGCCCCAAATACTGGGTATTTTCTCACTAAAAACCATGGTAGCCAAAAGATGGTAGAAAAATAAGTTTACAGTACTGAAAGTGATGTGAATGATCAGCCAAATTTCTATGTCTTTCAAAAATATGATTGAAAATTAAATAAAAGCAAAGATACCATTATATAAAAGATAACATGTTTACAGCAAGCTTACTGTAAAAGAAATATGAAATTAAACGCTTCGGACTGGAGGAAATGTTACATGTAGACTTCATCCCTAAGAAATTTGTGAAGAGGATAAAAGTGGTGACTTTGTGGATAAATGTAAGTTATTTTTTTTTCCCTTTTGGACAGTGACCGCTGCATTTCTTCATAAGCTCTATATAACTGTTTAAAAACTAAAATATTAACATTGCCATGTGGAGTTTATAATGCATATGGAAATATATATATCACAACTTAAGTGATTCTATATGATTTCAAAATTATTATATTTTACAAGAAGGTACAGAATAATAATCATAAAACTGCTATAAATTTAAATAGGTGTCTTGTAATTCCTGGGGCAGACATATGCAACAAAAATAGCTATAAAGCTAACAAAACTAAAGAGAAATTCTAATAACTATAAAATATACTAAAAATTTCCTAGTAAAAGAAATGGAAAGGATAAAAGAAAAGCATTGGAAGCAAATGATCAGGCTGATTCCCTGAGGTGGAATATTTTGTAGGCCCGGAGGGTGACATTGAGGGCTGGCGGGTATTCCATACAGTTCTGTGGGGTATGTGAAGCAGGAAGTCTCTATGTGGCCAAAATAATCCCTTACCCGTATTTTTTCTATTGGTATATTCAAAAAAATTGGATGTTTAAAACTTGAACTTAGTGCCACTGGGCTTCGAGTGCAGGCGTAAACTGCTGTGCGGAAGTAAACAACACAGGGTCTAATAAACAGGGACAATCACCAGACAACATAACAGCCTGAAGGTGCAACCTCCTGTGTTCAGTAATGCATTTTCCACATGTTTTTTATTAGCAGCATTATGGGCAATTGCAAAATTTGGAAAATACTTCAATGTCAAAACCCAGGATATTAGTAAAACTATGGTATATATATATATATATAATAGTGGGTTATTCTTTGACTATAAAATACAAGGAAGGCAATCTCTAGAGCTGATAAGTAGTGATTCCCAGCATGCAATAAGTGAAAAATCTAACACAAGAGAGTTTTCATAGTACGCTGTGCAATAAGTAAATATACACAATTCTTCTTTTTAAAAAACAAACGCATTAAAGTTAATCCCTGAAAGGCTGAGAGTGTTTTTCCTCACAAAGTGCTGAGTGATTGGGTGAAAGGGATGGGAAGGGAGTGGCATTTCACTGAGCATAGATTTTGTTTTTATTGTTGATACTGTTTTTAAACAGTTTTCTTTTCTTGGAGAAGACATACTATTTTTCTAAATATTAAAAAAGTGAAGTAACCAAATGTGAACAAAAATTGAAACTGAATGCAAACTCAAATGAAATAACTGCAGTTCAAATGAAAATAAGCATGTTGGAAAGTACATGTAAAAGACCTCATTCCACAACTTTTGAGCAGTGTACATGCAATATATACACTTAGTTTAGAAGAGAAAAAGAACTACATAAATTCCAAAACTATTTAATGTAGGCTGGTCATCAAAGGGTACAATGTGGAAAGCTTGGATTATGTATGCATATTTTAGGACTGTGCACATCAGTGAATAATTTAATATTTTGTGGGGATTCGGTGCTTCCAGTATGGAAAAAATGGAAGAAGTGAAGAAAAGGAAAACCCTGGTAGGTCTTTGAAATAAGAAACCACCAGTGAGAGTGTGTGATGTAAGTTCCCCTAGTAACACGCAGAATCAATGGGATCCCAGTCGCAGTGACTGACACTGAGGCCCAAGCCTCGGTTTCTAAATCCCAGCATCCTTTCCTTTTCATTCCCTGTTGTTGGTCTCCCAAGGAATGCTGTCAGCCCTCTGCATCCAAGCACCTCCTCTCAGACCACAAGTGCTCCACAGATGCATATAAACAGTAATGGCTCAAAACCTACCGACTAAAATAAAGACAGGTCGATATGGTGTATCTCCGAGTTTGATCCAGAGATAATATTCTGGTAAAAAATGCTAACCTAAATATAATGAGGAAAAAATAGAATATCACCCCTCAAAAAGCACATTTCCATTACAAACAATCCTGTTTTTCAAGTGTCAACATCAGGAAAGACAAAGACAGACTGAAGAACTGTTTCAGGTGATAGATTAAATGATTAAATGAACAATGCAACTATACACAACACATGATACTGAAACTAATTTCAAAATGAACAAGAATTAAATACAATTACTGTATTTTTCTTTACTTTCTCTGATGACTGAACTGTGGCAAAGTATTGAAACATGGGGAATTGTTGCTAAGTTTACTTCAGAGTTTTCTACAACATCCTTGCAACTTTTCTGTAAGTTTAAAATTATTTAAAACACAATTAGGGTGTATCTGTGTGAAATAAGATTATAGCAAATAAACTAATGCATATTTTTAATAATTTCCAAATGCATATTTAATGACATATTTAGAGTTAATAATCTCATGACTTAATAAGATAAGTAGTATTTCAATTTGATGTCTTGACCTATTGATCCTGCATACTAAAACTCTATGTTCTAATACAAAACCAAAACAGACTTTTATTCTGAATATTGCTTTTGTTACAAAAAGAAAATATGGTCAATACTCATTAAAAAATAAGTCAGTATTTTAATAATGTTAATATATACACTGCTGTGTATATGATTCTTAAACAATCTCACTTAATTCTCTACTGCATAATTGATATTATTAATTCTCAATGTAAGATTGATAAGCTTCATTGTTTAAAAGATTTTCCTGGAACTATGCAGTAGATGAATGGCATATTGACAACTATGTCTTGAGTAGTCAAAATTATTTTCAAAGAAACAAGCGAAAACTGATTAATGCTTTTAAGACTTATTAAAAGCCAAAGCAAAAAAAATAAATGCACAAACAAAATCTCATTTCCATATTCTATATCTTTAAAATTTATTCCAGTTCCTTTACTCTACAATGAGGGCCTTAACCAGATGAAGAATAAAATGTCTTTTGATTTGTATGTTAGGCTGAGGTAGCTGAGGGGCATGGGAGAAGCACCATGAATAACTGTTCCTGACTGATGAAAAAGCCAACATATAAACAGTATAGGAAGAACAAGAGGGACCCCTTCTTATGGTTAAGATTCCATTTTGAAAACCAGAGAGTTAAGAGGTAAGATTCCTAAGATATTCTTTGGTAATGAGACAATAACCCACCCAATCTTAAGGTGGTGCATGCAGTGTTAACTGATGTGGTCCCAGTGCTTGAGGGAAGCCACTCTCTTGGAGGGGAACCAGATCAGTAAACACCCTGGGTTCAGTTTATCTTACAGAATTACCTAGAGAACTGACTGTGCATGAGGACGCAGTGTCCCTCACTGGAGATGGACATCATCAGACTGCAGGTCAGGCCTAGGTCCCACAATGCCCCTCCACCCTTTGCACCATTCTTGAAAGCCTTGAAAGCCAGAATCCCTAGCCCTTTAGCACACCCGCTCTCTGAGGTGGTCTGCACCACTTTCTAAGTGCATGCTCTTAAACAAAGCCTTCTCACTGCCCAGCTTGTTGTGTCTTGTCTCTGCCCTCTTCCAGTGGCAATTGTCTTTGTTGTCTCTGCCATTTCATTTTATTTCCAAGTCTTCATTCTGTCACCACTGTATACCTGACATGCAGGGAGGGGCTCCTGAGAGCTCTGATTTGGGCCTGCAAGTTCCCATTGCCAGGGTGACCCAGGCAGAACTGCAGCTGTGCCATCGGCTTTTAGCGGCCTGCCTGAAAATCTCCTTTCTTTGGGAAGTTCTCAGAACATTATCTCCCTCCATCCTGTGCTTTTTGGCTCCCCCAAATCCTTGGGTGGTACGGGCTAGTCCCCATGCCGTGCAGATCCAAGTGGAAATGGGCCACCCGGGGGCCCTGGCTTCAGGAGCTGGCAAGGGAATCTGCCCGCAGCCAAGCAGGAGGGCAACAAGCTGTCCTTACTCCCCTCTGCTCCTCCTTGCTCTCTCCTACCTGCAGGGCAGCTGCCCATTCGCTGCTGCTCTTGCTTTAATGAATCCCTTCCTTACCTGCCCACCTCTGAGCTGCTTGAGAATTCCTGCTCTGTCAGCGTCACCAGCACTCCCACCTCCAGGCTGAGATCCCACCGAGTGCCCAGGAGGAGACCTCACTAGATGCGGCTGCCCGGCAACAAGATGACTAGGTCTACAGAAAGGATTTACAAAGCATAATATCCATCTGCTTTGAAAATTTGACTGACTAAATTATTTTCTCCAACTTCACCTTGACACACTCAGTCAGTAATTAGCAATGTTTGACAGGAATCTTCGCTTTTAGCCAAGTGCCCAAGTGATTATTGACAATTATGAAGTGGTAACCACTAGCATATAGTCTATGAATGAGCAGAATTAAGGGAATATTTAAGCACTCTATTATTATTCTTCCCAAAGTCTGGACAATATCCTTCACAGAGTATTCCAGAAAGTTTTCTGGGGTGTGAACAGTTCTGCTTCCAGAAAATACCAATAATTATTATTCTAAGGCCATAAGAGACAATTACATAATAAGGCTGCTCAGAGGACTCCTAAGACATTCTTCTTTGGGGAATTCTAAGCATCAGTCACATACTTTAAAAATAATTTGTTGTAGACACTTTGACTAAAGAATGTTTCAAATGATGTCAAGTTTAAAATAAAAGAGGCAAATGAATTTCCTGGTAGCTTAAATATTCATCTCTCTCTCTGAAGAAACTATCACATCTTAGTAGACATCTTTTAGCCCTTCCACAGAAGAACAGAAATACAACTATATCCTATAATGACAGAGATTCCAAAACAAGATATAGGTCTGTTTTAATTTCAGGTGATTAATTTTAGGTGAAATTATATATTTCTTTTTTCAGAATTTCCGCTTTTAATTTACATGTTAGAATCATCTATAAAGAAATCCTTTGTCCGGTGGTTGAAGCATTGGTATTATTTTAAGGTATGAATTTCAATGTTTTATTGGTGAAATGTTAAAATACTATTACAAAATAATAATATCTAAATCTTGTGGAAATTTATGGAATGCATCAAAAGCAGTGAAACACAGTAGCCGATTTCTCCACTCTTCTTTCTCTTTTGACCCCTCTCTGGGTATTTCTGGAGAAAATTAGAATAGGGTGATAAATGTTCTTCAAAGTTATTTTATTTCTGCACCACGCATTCTTCCCGTTCACCACACAGGGATTCTCCATATGTGATTCAGATGCCGGCTGCGTTTTCTTTTCTGTTTCAGCTGTGCTCCCAGAGTGTCTCCTTCAATGGCCTTTGTCCTGCATTCTTCTCTTTACTTGGGTTTCAGATTCTTGGTCTCCCAGCAGGGAGCCACTGCCCACCTCCAGTCTCCACTACCACCCAGGTAATCTGTCAGATAATGCATTTGTGTTATTTTAATGACACAAAAACTCTTTGCAATATTTCTTTATAGGTATGTTTATTAATTTTCTCCTCCCATTCACAGCAAGCTCCCCAAAATCAACCTTTTAAAAAATTTGTCTCTGCCAGTTTAATGCCCAATACAAACATTTAACAAATAATTTTTGATATTCCTTTGTGTGTATAAGGTAAGAATAAATTATTTGGCTATGTTTGATTACTAAATGCTTTGTAAATGAGAGATTATGATTATTACAAAAAATAGAGAATTCAAAATTTACTCCTTTTAGACAATTAGGGATGATAACATAAAAATCCTACAGTTAAAGGCCTTTAGATTCCTTTCTGAAAGCAAAAGAATTTCTCATTAATAACAGCACAATATTATTGCAGTACTAATTAGGTTGGGAAAAATTTATTAAATTATAATAAATTATGATTTATTGTATTTATCTGGTAGGAAGTTATGGCAGAGGCTACAGGGTGAGGTGTAACTCATATAGGGACTTATGGACTTCATGTATCATTCATGGAATCCTTTTATCTTAAAAAATGAACTTTTCAGTACTCTTCAGAGGCATTTAAGGTGGATCTATGCCTCTTCTTCAATGAAATGATTCTGTATATCAGTATGGTTCCTGTAAATTAATGTTTCTTTGCATATCTCCTTCTCTTGACAGGCAGTGAAGAGAATCCAGCATATGGTCAATGCCACAATGGCCATAGGGTTTCTTCTTCAGGGGTTTTCTGAAGTCTGGGAGCTCCAGATTGTACACGGTGTGCTCTTCCTAGTGGTTTACCTGGCTGTCCTAATGAGTAACCTTCTGATCATCACTCTCATCGCCCTAGACCTGCAGCTACAAACACCCATGTACTTCTTCCTGAAGAATTTGTCCTTACTGGATGTCTTCCTCGTGTCTGTCCCAATCCCAAAATTCATTGTCAACAACCTAACTCACAACACTTCAATTTCCATTTTGGGGTGTGCTTTCCAGCTACTTTTAATGACTTCCTTTACAGCAGGTGAGATATTTGTGCTCACTGCCATGTCTTATGACCGCTATGTGGCGATTTGCTGTCCCCTGCACTATGAGGTCTTCATGAGTGGTGGCACCTGTGCCCTGATGGCTGCTGTTTCCTGGGTTACTGGGGGGTTATTTGGAGCTGTGTACACAGCTGGCACATTTTCCATGCCCTTCTGTGGCTCCAATGTGATTCCACAGTTTTTCTGTGATGTCTCCTCATTACTAAGGATGTCCTGCTCTGAAACACCAATGATAGTTTATGTGAGTATTGGACTAGGTATGTGTTTAGGCATGTCTTGTTTTATCTGTATCATGATCTCTTACATTTATATTTTCTCCAGTGTGCTGAAGATTCCTACCACGAAAAGTCAGTCTAGAGCTTTCTCCATATGCCTTCCCCATCTCATTGTTTTCACCATTTTTATTATAACTGCCTGTTTTGTTTATCTCAAACCACCTTCAAACTCACCATCAGTTACTGAGAGGCTGCTTTCTGTGATCTACACTGTGGTACCTCCAACAGTGAACCCTGTAATCTACAGCCTCAGGAACAAGGACATGAAGCAGGCTCTGATGAGATTGCTGCATAGGACACTTGGCCAAGACTCTCACTTCATGTAATATATCCAAACATCCCCAGGGACAGAGCGCTTTCAGATCACTGGACATTTATTCTTCATTGGCCTCATCCTTAACTTTGGAAAGACCTGAGGAAAGAAAGGACTGTATTCATACACACTTAAGGAAATGAACACTGAAGAGCCTGATTGTTTCAAAGTTTAGATAATTGCACCACATCAGACAGCGTAGCTCCCACTTGCTGATCTTCTTTGACCAGGATCCACTCTCTCTGCGACATAACAACAAAGGTATTGTTTTATTTTTCATGAAGAGTTTTTATGCTTGGTCACCTAATAACTTACTTTCTCTATTTGATTCACTCAAAACAAAAAAATGAAATTCTTGAATGAGTGCAGTACCATGAAATATATTTGAGCTGCCAAGATGAAATTTACATGTGACTTGACTGAAGGTGCATCTAGTGCTGAGGTGAAACAAACAGCAGGCGAAAATAATGCAGTAGGCTCAGGGCCATTGTGGACGTGCACGCAGACCCTTCCAGAGTCCTTGGGAGGGACACCTAAAGCAGACACAAATCCTAGAGGAAACTGCATCTGAACCGTGTCTCAAGTTAATATTAATATTTCTAATCTGAGTCTAAAAAGAAGCCATGAAGTACCTTAAAATTATAGCAGATGTTGTTCAATGGAAGATTTTCATGGCATTGAATGTCATTACCTACAGAGTGTGTGTCTCATCAAAATTATGTTTTTGGCCTTATATTGATTTATTCTGTTCTTAATTACTTAACAAAAGCATACAAAGTTTTCTTCGAATGCTTAAATCATGTTATGTCGGTTTTAAGGATAACACCAAATTCTTTATGGTCTCTTGGTTTAGATACATGGTTAGTTACTGTTTCTCATTCACATGCAATCTCATTTAACATGTCCCTAAGTATCTTCTGACAACTCTTGATTCTTATTATACTAATTATATATACTAATAACAGATTGGAAAAAATACCTGAATATGATAAAATAAAACTTTTGTGTTTCTTATACATAAAGATATATTTAAGATTTCCCATAGGGTCTATGGAAAAATTCCCCAAATTATATGTTCATTTCCCTTAAAGAAGTAGTTATTGTAAACACGATTAGATATGTTCACGTGTCAAGGTAGTTGGGAAGAGTTCTGACAACAGAAAAGACTGTTATTCTGCATCAGTTAAACCTGTCTTGGTAAAATAGTATTAGTTTAAATATTTCAGAACTTGTGTGTTTTGTGGAGATCCCTGGAAATGTTTAGTTCCCTTACTCTCTATATTATCTTTTTATTACCAGGAAAACAGTGATTAAAAATCTATTTTTTCCTTAGAAGAGTGGCAGCGTGTTTTATGGAAAAAATTATAGAATTATAATTTTAATAATCGAAATTATAATTCCTTCAAGTGGTGATCAATAATGGACATGAAATCCATCAGGATAAGAGTTGCAAGAGGTTAATATACTCTCATAATGGTAACTGGTGAATATTTCAAACTGAAAGAATTTGAGAAATGGCAGGTGCAGAAAGGACTTTCTGACCTTCCTGTGGAGTGGATCATGAAACCCTAATGTGAGCGGTGCCGTCTGTGTACCCAGCGGCAAGGAGCTTCCTCGTCTCCACAGACCAGAAGCAGAGCGGCATCTGAGCAAGCCAGCCCTGGTAAGGCTCCCACGGCTCACCACACTCAGCCCCGACTCTTCGTCCCTCCACACCTTTCCACAGTGTTTCCCCCTTCATCAACTAGAGCATCAAGTTTCTCAGTATGAACCATTTCTACAGGTCTTTAGTTCATTTAGAGAGGCTCCTATATACATAAAACATACATTGATTAATCTTATATGATTTATCTTACTCAGGGGTCCCACTCAAGAACTAAAAAGAAAGATGGAAGGTAAATATTTCTTCTCCTGCAGTGTCTGATGCCCTAACAGGGATGGCTAGGAAAACCCATTCCTTCCAAAGCCTGAGGAAGACGTCCTGGGAAAACTGGCAGAAACTGTCAAAGGGCAATAATTATTATCAGAGTCAGATCTCCTGGGTCTCTGTGCTGACTGGGTGAGAGAGAAAGAAAAATAAATTTCTCCTATTTTCCTTCTTTTCCACATTAAGATGAGCAGGACAAAATCACTTGTAAACCTTTCTCTGCACTGTGACTCTGCTCACACTGGAATTGGTCATAGATCTTCTCTGTCCCTGGGACAGTCATTACTTTCCTGTTGCTCCTAAGAACTTGCCTTGCTTTCCTCCTACCAGGATCCAGGGCATTGCTTCTGTGTGTGCAGGAGGCCGGCTGTCACACTGGGGGCCCGTCACACGGCTGGAGAGAGATGTGAGTCGCGCCCCATCTGCAGCTGACATCCTGCCGGCCTTTGCCGGATCTCAGGGGAGGCAGTGAGTTGTCTCAGCCTTGCAGCTCACTTTGGGAGGCGTTCTGGACTTTGAGAGGGCTTCATTGTTTTATTCAAAATATAGTTGATATACTTTATAAGATTGGTTTCAGGTGCACAACCTACTGATTTGACAAATATGTACATTACTAAATGTTTACCACATCAAGTGTAGTTATCCCCTGGCAACACTTATAGAATTAGAGTATTATTGGCTATCATCCTATTTCTGGACTTCCTCTCCCATGACTAATTTATGTTAAAATTGTAATATTGTACCCTGCCTTTGGGGATGCCTCTAGAGTCCATGGTTATATAATAAAAGGCTTATTATTTTAGTCTTGAGTACCTTTCTAAGTTTATTTCTGGTTTAAAAGATAAACTAATTTAAAAGACTTCAATATTCCTAAGAATGTCTGTGTGTCCAAGATGATATTAGATAACGCCACTTCTGAACTGTATTTGTAAAGAGCTCTGTGGTCAGAAGTTGGCCTAATCGGAAGCAGATGATGAGAGTCCCTCAGAAGCCGTCTGTTTAAAGCCCTCTTTCCTTCCATCTCAGCCTGAGCCTGCTTTGCCCATGGGAATGTCCCCGCTGACTTCAGCCCCTGTCTGAATGCCCGCTGACTCTGTGATTTGAAGGCTCTGACCATCTCCTCACTGGCATGATTTTGCTGAAGGCAATTTGCTGTTTCACTGGCTTCCTCAGGAAACTTTCGCCCCCAGTGTGACCCCTGGAAGCCCGCCTCCCGCCGAGGGCTTTGTTCCCTTCCCTCCCTGCCACCTTGGAGCTCTCACCCAGTTCCCCTGTTCTCCTTGCGAGGCCCCCCTTTGGACCTCTGCTCCTCCGTCACCCTTTCCCCGCTGTCTCATCCTTTCCCACTGCAGTCCTGACCGTCACCTGAGCTCTGGGCCCCTCCTCATGGGGGGACTCTCAGGCACCCAGAGACACTCCCCCGGAGGGCCAACCGCCATCTGAGTAGGAAAAAAAATGAATCGGAAATATAATGGATTCTTGGGTCACTAGTTTTTCTTGGAAGATTCAGACAGACCATAGATGTCTCCTTGGTCACTCTCCTAAAATTTGGTCCACAGCCTTCTTAAAATTACATTTCAGGTCAAGGGAGGGACTTGAAATTCTCCTCCAGAAAATATTAGGAAACAGGTACCCTTCATTTTTCCTACTTGACAGAAACACAATTCAGAAAAAGATATGTTATGTGGAGAAAAGACAAGAACTAATTATTTCAAAGAAACCAGAGTCTCTTTTACTAAGTTCTATTGACCCATGGCTGGAAATTTGGAAACACAAAGTAGAAAAAGCTCTGTTTCCATCTTTGTGCATGTTTATGTATGTCTGCTTATACGTATGTTAAATCTGTGTGATGTCTTTCTATCCACATGTGGTGTTGCTAAATTAATTTATAAACTTTCTTAAAGAAGTTATATTCACAATTTCTAGAGATAGATGAGCATTTACATAAGTTAGGTCTCTAAATCTTTCAGAAATAAAGAATTTAAACCAATATTTTTAAAGTATACACTATCTGAAGTGATCTTAGGTAAATAAAACCAGTTTTAAAATTGTTAGTAAAATAAAAACACATTTAACTTTGATTTGCCAACATTAAATATAATGTGAACATACAGTATTTTTTCCCTAGGTTTAGGAGATGAGTAGGCTTATGTTATTTCTACTTGATATTTAAAATTATAAAATTATAAATTATTCCTTTGAACAAAATGTACAGAAAAAAATTGATTTCATGATACATGACAGGCACATCACTAAAAATAATCAAATGTTCATCTTTTTTTGGCTTTTAACTTCTGTGATTTTCTTTGTGCAATATTTACTTAATTTCTCAACAAAAAATGGTTAATTGTGATGACGGCATGAGTTGATTAATATCTCATGAATCTTCTTTGAGCAATCAAGTATGATTATTTCATTACATAATTTTCAGTTGTATAGCCTTATAATTATATATCTGTATACACTGCAGTGATCACTACAAGTTCATTTACCATCTATCACAGTATGTGACATCCTTTACCCATTTTCCTCACCCCTAACCCCTTTCTTTCTGGTATTTTCTATTCTCTGCATCTATGAGTTGTTTTTATTTTATTTATTTATTTAATATTTTCAATTTTCTTAGATTACAAGTAAGAGTGAAACCATATGGTATTCATCTTATTTCTGAATTATTTCATCTTACATCTGACTTATTTCACTTAGTGTAATAACTTCATATCCATACATAGACCTTGTCACAAATGACATGGTTTATTCCTTTTTTTTTTCTTGGTTGTATTCCATTTTATACATAAACCCCTTACACTTTATTCACTCACCTATTGATGGTCAAGTTGGTTGTTCCCATTTATTGCCTATTATAAATAATGCTGCAGTTAATACAGGGCTCCATATATCTTTTCGAATTACTGCTTTTGTTTTCATTCAGCAAATACCCAGACGTGGAATAGATGGGTCACATGGAAGTTCTATTCTTAATGCTTGATGAATTCCCATACTCTTTTCCCTAGGGACTACACCAATTAACAATCCTGGGAACAATTTTTATTCACATCCTCTTCAACATTTGTTATTTCTTGTCTTTTTCGTAACAAACACTCAACAGAAGTTAAGTGACAATGTCACTGTGATTTGTTTTTGCATTTCTCTAATTAGTGATTTGAGCATTTTTATGTGCCTGTCAGCTATCTGTACCTATTCTCTGTAGAAATATTTATCCTGATCTCTTGTACATTTTTAACTGAAATGTATGGGATTTTTGTTGTTACTGTTGAATTGTGTGAGTTCCTTATGTATTTTGGATACTAACCACCTATGTAATACTTGCTTTCAAATATCTTTGTATTTAGTAAGTTGCTTCTTCATTTAGTAATGTTTTCCTGTTCTGCATAAGAGCACTTCAGTTTAATGCACTCCTATTGTTATATTTGTTTTTATTTCCTGCGCCTTTGGAGTCATATCCACAAAGATGTCCTTAAGACAAATGCCAATTTACTACCAAGAGTTCTTTTAGGAACTTTCTGGATTTGGATCTTACATTCAGTCTCTCTATTTTGAATTTATTTTCTCTGAATGATCTAATTTCATTCTTTTACATGTATCTTTCCAGTTTTCCAACACTGTTTACTGTAAAGCTGCCTTTTCTGCATTGTATGCTCTTGGCTCCGTTGTCTTAGATTAATTGTACATATATGTGTAGGTTTGTTCTGGTCTCTCATTTCTATTGACCTGTGTGTCTATTTTTATAATAGTTTTGATGACTAAAGTGTATAATGTAGTTTGAAATCAGGGAGTGTGATACTTCCAGCTTTATTCTTCTTTGTGAATATTGCATTTTACCATTTCCTTCTTGTAATAAACTTCTATTTTCATATGACTATAACTGGAAATGTTGCTTGACATAATATAAATTTTCTTGAATTTTTTTGAGACTTATTTTGTGGTCCAACATGCAGTCTACCCTGAAGAATGTGCCGTGTGCATGTGAGAAGAATGTATATTTTACTGTTTCTGGATGGAATGTTCTTCATATATAAAAATAACTGAGGGTAGAATGGTGACTACCAGAGGCTGGACATGGGCAAAAGCTGAGGACAGTAATAATAAAAAGGGTAGAATGGGGATTTCCAGGGGCCAGAGTGAGAAGATCAATATGATAACTACCTAATGGATATAGTTGGTTTTGAATATGACAAGAGTTCATGAGATGGATGTTGGTGAGGATTGTACACTATGAATATATTTAATACCACCAAATTATGCCTTTAAAATGACTAAAATAGAAATTTTATGTGATATGTATTTTAAAAAATAAAATAATCTAAAGAATATTCTTAAAAGTTTATTTAAGAAATCTCTTATACTGTAGTCAACCTACTCCCTCCTAAAACATAAAGAGCGGGGTGGAGCCAACATGGCTGCATGAGTAGGACAGTGGTAATATCCTCCCAAAAAACATTTATATTTTTGAAAATACAACAAACACAACTAATCCTAAAAGAGAGACCAGAAGACACAGGACAACAGCCTGACTACATCGACACGTGCGAGAGCTCAGTGCCTGGTGAAAGGGGTAAGATACAAGATCCAGCCAGCGAGACCCCAGCACACCTCCCCCCAGCTCCCAGAGGGAGGGAGAGGGAGCCAAGGACTGCTAAACACCTACCCCAGCCACTCGCACCAGAGCGCAGACACAGTACATGCGTGGAGGGCTGGAAACTAGGGAAATAGGGCAGCAAGACCTCTGAGCAGGTGCTGAAGCTGATGCCCCTGTGACAAACAAAAGCCAGTGCTCTTTGAAAGTCTTAAAAGGACAGGGATTCAACAGTTGGCGGAAACAACACAGGTCACAGCCCAGTGGCTGGAAATTACAGGGAAAACTGGGCACACTAAGCCACTGGGCAACAGCTCTGAGACCCCTCATGGAGGTAAACAGCCAAACAGCGCCCCCCCCCAGTCCATTACCCCTCCCGGCGATGTGAAAACAGAGAAACAGCCAAAGGCAAAACACGCCCACAGAAAGGCAGAAAGGAAAATTCCTACACTTCGGCCAGGCAAGACACAAAGACCCAGCCTAGGCGCAATTACCCAACACAAGCCACTAGGGGTCGCAGTTGTCTCAGAAGAGAAAGGCCAGTAGCAAGTGAAAAGTTAGGCCCTCCCAGCTGACAGTCAATAGCACCTGTCAACATGAAAAGGCAAAAAAAATATGATCCAGACAAGACTAACCCAGACAGCTTTGGCATCTGCTACATCTTCCCCTGAGAAGGAACATGGGGAGATGGATTTAGCCAGTCTTCCTGAAAAAGAATTCAAAACAAAAGTCATAACCATGCTGATGGACTTGCAGAGAAATACGCAAGAACTAAGGAGAATACAGAACTAAAACAAGCTCTGGAAGGACTTCAAAACAGAATGGATGAGATGCAAGAGACTATTAATAGTCTAGAAAACAGAGAACAGGAACGCAGAGAAGCTGATGCAGAGAGAGATAAAAGGATCTCCAGGAATGAAAGAATTCTAAGAGAGCTGAGTGACCAATCGAAAAGGAACAATATACGCATTATAGGAATACCAGAAGAATAAGAGAGAAAAAGGGATAGAAAGTGTCTTTGAAGAAATAATTGCCAAAAACTTCCCCAAACTAGGGGAAGAAATGGCCTCTCAGACCACAGAGGTACAAAGAACTCCCATGACAAGGGATCCAAGGAGGGCAACACCAAGACACATAATAATTAAAATGGCAAAGATCAAAGACAAGGACAAAGTATTAAAGGCACCAGAGAGAAAAAAAAAGGTTACCTACAAAGGGAAACCCATCAGGCTATCATCAGACTTCTCAACAGAAACCCTACAGGCCAAAAGAGAATGGCATGATATACTCAATGCAATGAAACAGAAGGGCCTCGAACCAAGACTACTGTATCCAGCACGAATATCATTTAAATATGAAGGAAGGATTAAACAATTCCCAGACAAGCAAATGGTGAGGGAATTTGCCTCCCACAAACCACTTCTACAGGGCATTCTACAGGGACTGCTCTAGATGGGAGCACTCCTAAAAAGAGCACAGAGCAAAACACCCAACATATGAAGAAGGGAGGTGGAGTAATAAGAAGGGAGAGAAATAAAGAATCATCAGACAGCATTTACAATAGCTCAACAAGCGAGTTAAGTTAGACAGTAAGATAGTAAAGAAGCTAACCCTGAACCTTTGGTAACCACAAACTTAAAGCCTGCAATGGCAATAAGTTCATACCTTTAAATAATCACCCTAAATGTAAATGGAATAAATGCATCAATCAAAAGACACAGAGTAATAGAATGGATAAAAAAGCAAGATCCATCCATATGCTGCTTACAAGAGACTCACCTCAAACCCAAAGACATGCACAGACTTAAAGTCAAGGGATGGAAAAAGATATTTCAGGCAAACAACAAAGAGAAGAAAGTAGGTGTTGCAATTCTGGTATCAGACAAAACAGACTTCAAAATAAAGAAGTGAAAAAAGACAAAGAAGGACATTACATAATGATAAAGGGCTCAGTCCAACAAGAGGATATAGCCATTATAAATATATATGCAACCAATAGAGGAGCACCAAGATATGTGAAACAAATACCAACAGAATTAAAGGAGGAAATAGAATGCAATGCATTCATTCTGGGAGACTTCAACACACCACTCACTCCAAAGGACAGATCCACCAGACAGAAAATAAGTAAGGACACAGAGGCACTGAACAACACTCTAGAACAGATGGACCTAATAGATATCGACAGAACACTACATCCAAAAGCAACAGGATACACATTCTTCTCAAGTGTACATGGAACATTCTCCAGAATAGACCACATACTAGGCCACAAAAAGAGCCTCAGTAAATTTCAAACGATTGAAATCCTACCAACCAACTTTTCAGACAACAAAGGCATAAAACTAGAAATAAACTGTACAAAGAAAGCAAAAAGGCTCACAAACACATGGAGGCTTAACAACACGATCTTAAATAATCAATAGATCAATGACCAAATTAAAATGGAGATAAGGCAATATATGGAAACAAATGACAACAACAACACTAAGCCCCAACTTCTGTGGGACACAGCAAAAGCAGTCTTAAGAGGAAAGTATATAGCAATCCAAGCATATTTAAAATAGGAATAACAATCCCAAAAGAAAGGTCTATTATCACAATGATCGAAATTGAAAAAAGAAGAACAAATGAGGCCTAAGGTCAGCAGAAGGAGGGACATAATAAAGATGAGAGAAGAAATAAATAAAATTGAGAAGAATAAAACAATAGCAAAAATCAATGAAACCAAGAGCTGGTTCTTCGAGAAAATAAACAAAATAGACAAGCCTCTAGCCAGACTTATTAAGAGGAGAAGAGAGTCAACACAAATCAACAGTATCAGAAACGAGAAAGGAAAAATCACGACGGACCCCACAGAAATACAAAGAATTATTAGAGAATACTATGAAAACCTATATGCTAACAAGCTGGGAAACCTAGGAGAAATGGACAACTTCCTAGAAAAATACAACCTTCCAAGACTGACCCAGAAAGAAAGAAAATCTAAACAGACCAATTACCAGCACAAAATTGAAGCGATAATCAAAAAACTACCAAAGAACAAAACCCCCTGGCCAGATGGAATTACGTTGGAATTTTATCAGACATACAGGGAAGATATAATACCCATTCTCCTTAAAGTTTTCCAAAAAATAGAAGAGGAGGGGATACTCCCAAACTCATTCTATGAAGCTAACATCACCCTAATACCAAAACCAGGCAAAGACCCCACCAAAAAAGAAAACTACAGATCAATATCCCTGATGACTGTAGATGCAAAAATACTCAACAAAATATTAGCAAAACGAGTTCAAAAATACATCAAAAGGATCATACACCATGACCAAGTGGGATTCATCCCAGGGCTGCAAGGATGGCAGAACATTCGAAAGTCCATCAACATCATCCACCACATCAACAAAAAGAAAGACAAAAACCACATGATCATCTCCATAGATGCTGAAAAAGCATTTGACAAAATTCAACATCCATTCATGATAAAAAATCTCAGCAAAATGGGAATAGAGGGCAAGTACCTCAACATAATAAAGGCCATCTATGAAAAACCCACAGCCAACATTATATTGAACAGGGAGAAGCTGAAAGCTTTTCCTCTGAGATCGGAAACTAGACAGGGATGCCCACTCTCCCCACTGTTATTTAACATAGTACTGGAGGTCCTAGCCATGGCAATCAGACAAAACAAAAAAATACAAGGAATCCAGATTGGTAAAGAAGAAGTTAAACTGTCACTATTTGCAGATTACATGATACTGTACATAAAAATCCCTAAAAACTCCACCCCAAAGCTACTAGAACTGATAACGGAATACAGCAAAGTTGCAGGATACAAAATCAACACACAGAAATCTGTGGCTTTCCTATACACTAACAATGAACCAACAGAACAAGAAATCAGGAAAACAACTCCATTCACAATTGCATCAAAAAATAAAATAAAATACCTAGGAATAAACCTAACCAAAGAAGTAAAAGACTTATCCTCTGAAAACTACAAGTCATTCTTAAGAGAAATTAAAGGGGACACTAACAGATGGAAATGCATTCCATGCTCGTGGCTAGGAAGAATTAATATCGTCAAAATGGCCATCCTACCCAAAGCAATATACAGATTTGATGCAATCCTTATGAAACTACCAGCAACAGTCTTCAATGAACTGGAACAAATAATTCAAAAATTCATATGGAACCACCAAAGACCTCGAATAGCCAAAGCAATCCTGAGAAAGAAGAATAAAGTAGGGGGGATCTCACTCCCCAACTTCAAGCTCTATTATAAAGCCATAGTAATCAAGACAATTTGGTACTGGCACAAGAACAGAGCCACAGACGAATGGAACATACTAGAGAATCCAGACATTAACCCAGACATATATGGTCAGGTAATATTTGATAAAGGAGCCATGGACATACAATGGCGAAATGACAGTCTCTTCAACAGATGGTGCTGGCAAAACTGGACAGCTACATGTAGGAGAATGAAACTGGGCCATTGTCTAACCCCATATACAAAGGTAAACTCAACATGGATCAAAGACCTGAATGTAAGTCATGAAACCATTAAACTCTTGGAAGAAAACATAGGCAAAAACCTCTTAGACATAAACATGAGTGACCTCTTCTTGAACATATCTCCCTGGGCAAGGAAAACAACAGCAAAAATGAACAAGTGGGACTATATTAAGCTGAAAAGCTTCTGTACAGCAAAGGACACCATCAATAGAACAAAAAGGAACCCTACAGTATGGGAGAATATATTTGAAAATGACAGATCCGATAAAGGCTTGACATCCAGAATATATAAAGAGCTCACACACCTCAACAAACAAAAACAAATAACCCAATTAAAAAATGGGTAGAGTAACTGAACAGACAGTTCTCCAAAAAAGAAATACAAATGGCCAACAGACACATGAAAAGATGCTCCACATTGCTAATTATCAGAGAAATGCAAATTAAAACTACAATGAGGTATCACCTCACACCAGTAAGGATGGCTGCCATCCAAAAGACAAACAGCAACAAATGTTAGTGAGGCTGTGGAGAAAGGGGAACCCTCTTACTCTGCCGGTGGGAATGTAAATTAGTTCAACCATTGTGGAAAGCAGTATGGAGGTACATCAAAATGCTCAAAACAGACTTACCATTTGACCCAGGAATTGCATTCCTAGGAATTTACCCTAAGAATGCAGCAATCAAGTTTGAGAAGGACCAATGCACTCCTATGTTTATCGCAGCACTATTTACAATAGCCAAGAATTGGAAGCAACCTAAATGTCCATCGATAGATGAATGGATAAAGAAGATGTGGTACATATACACAATGGAATACTACTCAGCCATAAGAAAAGGGCAAATCCTACCATTTGTAGCAACATGGATGGAGCTGGAGGGCATTATGCTCAGTGAAATAAGTCAAGTGGAGAAAGATAAATACCAAATGATTTCACTCATCTGTGGAGTATAAGAACGAAGGAAAAACTGAAGGAACAAAATATCAGCAGAATCACAGAACTCAAGAATGGACTAACATGTACCAAAGGGAAAGGGACTGGGGAGGATGGGTGGGTAGGGAGGGATAAAGGGGGGGGAAAGGGGGTATTGAGTTTAGCATGCATGGGGGGTGGGAAAAAGGGTGGGGCTGTACAACACAGAGATGACAAGTAGTGATTCTACAACATTTTGCTACACTGATGGACAGTGACGGTAAAGGGGTATATAGGGGGGACCTGGTATAGGGGAGAGCCTAGTAAACAAAATATTCATCATGTAAGTGTAGATTAATTAATGAAAAAAAAAAGCAGTTCCTGTGTGTTGACCTCCAATGAGTTCTATACAATGATACAAAGGGTATATAAAAGTGTAGGCAAAGGGTCTGTTTGTGTTTATACAGAGGATCAAAGCCTAATTTGGCTACCTCGAAAATGAACTAAGATACAATATGAAAAAGAACTTCCAACATAAGCACTCTCAGGAAGACTCATGCCAGAAGATGACCATCAAAAATCCCCAACAAAGATCCATGCACTGCTACAGGTGTAGATGCACTCATCCCACCAGTTCCTGGACTTGCCATAGGAATGAAGAAGGAGATATCTAAGCTGGCCTTTGTATACAGCAAAACAACAAATTTGACTGGATCTAAACTGTTAGAACTCAACCAAGAATTAGGAGAAGTGTAAATTGTAGCGCTCCAAAATCTTACAACTACAGACTATTTACTGTTAAAAGAACATATGGGATGTGAAAAGTCCCCAGGAATGGGTTGTTTTAATTTGTCTGATTTCTCTCAAACTGTTCAAGTTCAGTTGGACAATATCCACTATATTACAGATAAGTTTTCACAAATGCCTAAGGTGCCTAGCTGGTTTTCTTGGTTTCACTGGAGATGGCTGGTAATTACAGGTATGCTTTGGTTATGCAACTGTACTCCTATTATGTTAATGTGTGTGTGCAATTTAATTAGTAGTTTAAAACCTATACATGCTGAAGTTATTCTACAGGAAGGTATGTCAAAGAAATAATCAATCTCCCCAGGTTTTCTTCCACCTGCTACTTCTATAGCTTTTCTTCTTCCTTCCTAATTATAACCCTTAAGTAGAATTCGTGCCTCATATCGAATTTACCCAGTATCATAATTCTTCCAAGTGGTAAAGACACCTCAAGACAAATGCTGGGCATAGAAGCCACAGGGCATAAAATATGCGAAGAAGTAAAAAGCTAACCTTTTCAAACAATAAGGCTTCACTCTCACTTACCAACTTAACATTTCCCTATATGGCCCTGGAAGATGACTGGTTAGCCAGAGACAGGTAAGATTCCTCAAGGGAGGAACAACCTAAGACAGGCACAGTAGCAGGGGGGCCATCAGGTGAGAAAATTGGGATCAACAGAGGTGAGGCTTAGAACCGCCCCCTCCCTATTCTGAGAGAAATCTTCTGCATACGTGGATGTTTTTTTGCCCTTGTCTAGCTTGGATTAACACATAGTCTACAGGCACACACCTGATCATCTACATTTGTTCTCTTACAACACTAAACTATGTTTTCTACCTTTATCTTGTATCTACCTACCACTTCAGCATTTTATTAAAAATAATAATAATAAAGAGAAATGTGGTATCCACATATAAATCAAGTATAAAAATCACATGAATATTCATATTTGAACTGTTTATAGTTCATAATGCATGATCAAAACCAAAAGTCTCTGTAATGACTGCCCTTGTACTGTTCACCATGTAACTTATTCACTATGTAAGAATTTGTTCTCCATGTAAGAACTTGTTCATTATGCTTCAGAAGATTGGAGACTGATGAAAATTTAGCTTGGGGTGGATTAATGATTGTGCATTGAGCATTGACCCCCCTATAGAGAATTTTATTGTGGTTAACAACCATTTGATCAATAAATATGAGAGATGCCCTCACAAAACAAAACAAAAACAAACAAAAAAAAAAAAGTACACACTTCCAATTGTAAAATAAATAAGTAACTGGGATGTAATGTATAGCATAAGGAATATAGTCAAAATATTGTAACAACTTGGTATGGTGATAGCTGGTACCTAGAATTATCATGTGTATAAATGTTAAGTCACTGTTTTGTACACCTGAAACTAATGTAATACTGTGTGTCAACTACCCTTCAATAAAAAATACGTATCTAAAAATAAAAATAAAAATAAAAACATAAAGGACACTGATTTGTTCTGTGTCTATAATTTTGCTTCTCCAAAGAAAAGTAATTAGAATCATGTTGGCTTCTTTCACTTCACGTTAGGCATTCAAAATTGATGTATGGTTTTTGTATGCTTTAATAATATATGCATTTATATTGCTGAATAGTATTCATTGTATGGTTGGTCTATGCTTGTTCACCTGATCTCCTATTGAAGGACTCCTTAGTTGCTTTCATCTTTGGTGATACAACTACTGAATCATTTGCAGGGTTTGTTTGTACATTAGTAAGTACCAGAAGACAAGTTTTACTGATCAGATTATACATTCATGTTTGGTCTTGTCGAAAGAAATGTTTTACTTCTGAAAATGATGGACTAGGAAAGAACACTTTCTGAGCATTCCTCTTCTCTGATAGAAAACAAATGTAAAACCCAAACTTAATACATGGCATAAATACCTGATATTATTGGAGAATGATCAGTAGCAGACCCTGGCAAGCAGATCATGCTCAATTGCAGGAGTAACATATAGGTTTCGTCCATCTAAGGTTTAAGAGTCAGATGTGTGTAATTTGTACAGTAAACACAGCATTGGTGAGTGTCATACCTAGATTGAAATAAAAATAAAGTTATCATTTTATAGAGGACTAAGAGAATGTGTTGGTGGAAGAATTGTTGTACAAAACATGCTGAAGTAAATTATTCAAACTGAATAAAATTATACAAGAGGTATACTCCATTCCTGAGAAAAATTATTAAATAGTATAAGAAATGAATATGTGGATAAGTGCCAATAATTCATTTTTAATTTTTGGACAATTTCCAACTTCATTTCTTTATAAACTTTATGAATGTTTAAAAACTAAATATTTAACATGGCCTTGTTGGGTTTATAGCACATATGGAAGTATGATTGACAGTATGTGTGATTCCATGTGATTGCAAATATTATTATATTTTCAAGAATAGTAGAATAATAATTTTAAGTGACTTAGCAAAGACAAGCATGTAATTCCTAGAACTGCTATAGGAAATAAAAATAGAAATCCACTGAAATTTAAAAATAGATTATAAATAAAATGTATAGGTAATCCCTAAGAATTGCCAGGAAAGATGAAATAGAGGTAAAGAAAAAAAAAAGAAGAGTTGGAAACAAAAATTAACTGGCAGACTCACTAACTTTATTGTCCCAGAGTGTCCTTGTTATTAAGAGATATTGTGGTGCCAATTGTCGGGTACATGAGGTAGGAAGTTTCTATAGACCAAAAATTTTTACTTCATCTTAATTTATTTTGCTTTATTCAAAACAAGCGGATATGTAAAAATGAGTTTAGGGTCACTGGGCTTCGAAGCATAGTCATAGACTGCAGTGACGAAGTAACAAAATAGGGGCCAATAAACAGGGGCAATCATCAGCTCAGTTAGATAATACCCGGAAGATGCAAATCCTGTATTCAGTACTACATTTTCACAGGCTTTTTATTTGCACCATTATTTGTAGTTGCCAAATTTTAGAAAGTAGCTCAATGTCCAAACACAGGATATTACTTAAGCTATGGCACATATAATACAATCAGTTATTCTTTGGTTTATAAAAGAGATGGAAGGCAATCTCTAGAACTGATCTCTAGTGATTCCCAGAAAATATTAAGTGAAATATCTAAGGCAAAACAGTTTTCACAGTATGCTATGTAATAAGAAAACATATGTCACTCTTCTTTTTTCAAAAAAAAAAAACGTAAAAATAATCCATTAAACCTTGAGACTCGTTTCCTGGATGATACTGAGGATTAGAGTAAAAAGTATGGGAAGGAAGTGGAATTTCAATGATATGTATTTTGTTATTGTTATCACTGATATTGTTTTCAAATATTTTTCATTATTTTTGGAAGGCATGTTAATTTTCCACCCATTAAAAAGTTGTCATCAAAAGTAAAGAAAAATTTTAAGTGAGTGCAGACTGAATCAAATGAAATAACTATACCAGATGAAGAGCAAAGCTATGCAGATAGATTTTTTAAGGGGAATTCATTCAGCATAACTTTGGCCAGAGCATCTTGAACATATATACTTAAGATAGAAGGAAAAGAAAGAGGACGACAAAGAATCTTCAACTATTTTATGTAAACTGGTCACTGTAGTGGTGTGACTAGGGATTAACTGTGTTATGCACATTTTAAGACTGTGAAAATCCAGAAATAGTATTTTTGATATCCAGGTTGTCAGTACAGAAAATGGAAGAAGTGAAGAACAGGAAAATCTAGTTGGAGTTGGATTGAAATGAAAAATCTCCAGTATGAAATTATTATATAAATTCTGCCAAAAAGATATAAAAATCAATGAATCCCCAGTAGCCATGACCAAAATTTGAGCCCAGGTCATTGTTTCTAAATACCATTTTTGCTTTCTTTCTTTTCTATTCATCATTCTTAATCGCCCAAGAAACATTCTCCAGCACTACTCCACCTAAGTGTCTGTTTCCAGAAACCGTAACTGGCACACAAACAAATAATAACCATGGCTCAAAATCCATTTAACAAAATAAAGATAGGTGGATATAGTGTGCTCTGAATTTTATTCAGTTTCATTACTAAAATAATTTCCTGAAACTATGTAGTACACAATGGCATTTTGTTAATTATAACTCAAGTAGTTACAAGTATTTTCAAATAAAATAACTAAAAATGATTAATGCTAGTAAGACACATTAAAAGCCAAAGAAAAAACCCTCACAAATAAGCCAAAATCACCTCATTTTCAAATTCTCTCTCTTTAAAATTTAGTCCAGTTCCATTACTCTACACTGAGGGCCTTAACCAGATGAACAATAAAATGTCTTTTGATTTTTGTGTTAGATGACTAGGTCTACAGCAAGGATATGCAAAGCATAAGGTCCATCTGGTTTGCCCATTTGACAGACTAAATTACGTTCTCCAACTTTGCCATGACCCATTGAGTCAGTAATTAGCAATATCTGACAGCAATCTTCATTTTTAGCCAAGTGCCCACATTCACAAGTGATAATCATCAATTATAAAGTGGCAATCACTAGCCTGTAGTCTATTAATAAGTGGAATTAAGGGACCATTTAAATACTCTGTTATTTTTCTACCCAAAGTCTGACTCATGTCCTTCATGGTGCATTCCAGAATGTTTTCTGGGGTGTGAACAGTTCTGCCTCTAGAAAATACCTGTAATTATAACTCTAAGGCCTTAAGAGGTAATTATGTATGAAGTCTACTCAGAGGACTCATAAGACGTTCTTCTTTGGGGAATTCTAAGCATCAGTCACATTAAAAATAATTTGTTGTAGACACTTATTGTCTACAACAATGATATCAATTTTAAAATAAAAGAAGCAAATGAATTTCCTGGTTGCTTAAATATTTGTCTTTCCATGTTAAGAAACTACCACATCTTAGCAGTCATTTTTCAGTCCTCCACAGAAGACTAGAAATACAACTATATGCTCTAATGACAGAGAAATTCCAAAGGAAGATATAGTTCTGTTTTAATTCCAGGAGCTTAAGTGATATACTAAAGATTATCACTTTCCAGAGCGCTTGGTGGAATCATCTAAAAATAATCCTTCACAGGTGATTGAAGAACTGGAATTATTTTGACGTATGCATTTCAATTTTCTATTGGTAAAATGTTTCTATTGTTAAAACACTATTCCAAAATAATGATTTGTGAGTCTTAAAGAATTTTGTGAAATTTAGGGAGGACATCAACATATTTTTTCACTCTTGTTCCTATTTTGCTAGCTTTCTGGGTATTTCTCCAGAAAATTGGAATAGAGTGATAAATGCCTTCCAAGCCATCTGATGTCTGCACTGTGTTCTTGCCACTCACCACGCACAGACCCTCCGCATGCGCCCTGGACGCCCATCGCCCTACTCTGCCGCGCGAGCCCTGCTCCCCGAGAGGCTCCCCCACTGGTCTCCGGCCTGTATTCTCGTTCTCTTCCCATGTGGGTCGGTTTCAAGGTCACCCCAACAGGGGGCAATCGAATCATCCACCTCCAATCTCAGATAAATACTTTGTTAATCTCTAAAATAATAGATTTTTCTTATTTTAAAGACACCCATCACCATTGGTTTTCTTTCTTTTTTATATGTATTTTTATTCATCATTGTCTGTCCCCTCACATTGACAGGAAGCTCTCAGTAATAAGCCTTTCAAAAAAAATACATCTCTACCAAACAGTTTGGTGCCCAATAAATATGGAGCACTTCCTGATATTTCCAATAGAGAATAAATAAATAAATGTGTACTAGTAAATAATAATGTAGGAAACATTTTGAACTCTGAAAGCAGATATCTGATATTAAAATAGACAACACATGACAAAGAAAACATGTTCACTCAGATAGGGGAAGATATTTTATTATGGTGACTCTAAGATACACCCTTAGAAAAATATCAACCTTTGGGAACATTTCCTAATAACAGCATTCTCTACACATGTGCATATTCAAAGGAATTGAAATTTTCCTAAATAATTCTTTCACACACATAAATAAAATGTTCAACATATGTGAATTATATGATCTCAAGACAATACCGTCATTGAACATAGAATCATTTTTAATATTCCTTTCTTTAGACCTGTAAGGTTAAAAAAATTTATTTGGCTATGTTGGATTATTAAATAGCACAAATGTGAGGTCATAATACTTAGAACAAAGGAGAACTGATAAATTGCTCCAGTTACACTATTAGGGATAATACCATAAAAGTCCTAAAGACAGGAGTTTGGATTGTTTGAAAACAAAAGTATTTTTCATTAATCATAGAACAATGTCACTATGATATAAATATCCATTGATATACAGTAAAAGTCCTCTATTTGCTCAAATTATATTTTCTGGTGGTTAGTTAAGGTTGAGACTACAGGAGCAGGTGTAACTCACACAAAGACTATTTGACTGCACACATAAATCATGGAATCCCATTACTTTTTAAAAAAGGAACTTGTTAGTAATTCTTGAGTTATTTAAAGAAGGCATATGCCTCTTTCTCACTGATGTTATTCTGGGTAACAACATCATTCTTGTTAGAAAGTGTAAATTGATGTTCCTTTGCATATCTCCTTGTCTCGACAGGCAGTGAGGAGAATCTAGCATGGCCAATGTCACCTTTGTAACAGTATTTTTTCTTCGGGGGTTTTCTGAAGTCTGGGAGCTCCAGATTGTACACGGTGTGCTCTTCCTAGTGGTTTACCTGGCTGTCCTAGTGAGTAACCTCCTGATCATCACTCTCATCGCCCTAGACCTGCAGCTACAAACACCCATGTACTTCTTCCTGAAGAATTTGTCCTTACTGGATGTCTTCCTCGTGTCTGTCCCAATCCCAAAATTCATTGTCAACAACCTAACTCACAACACTTCAATTTCCATTTTGGGGTGTGCTTCCCAAGTACTCTTAATGACTTCCTTTTCAGCAGGTGAGATATTTGTGCTCACTGCCATGTCCTATGACCGCTAAGTGGCGATTTGCTGTCCCCTACACTATGAGGTCTTCATGAGTGGTGGCACCTGTGCCCTGATGGCTGCTGTTTCCTGGGTTACTGGGGGGTTATTTGGAGCTGTGTACACAGCTGGCACATTTTCCATGCCCTTCTGTGGCTCCAATGTGATTCCACAGTTTTTCTGTGATGTCTCCTCATTACTAAGGATGTCCTGCTCTGAAACACCAATGATAGTTTATGTGAGTATTGGACTAGGTATGTGTTTAGGCATGTCTTGTTTTATCTGTATCATGATCTCTTACATTTATATTTTCTCCAGTGTGCTGAAGATTCCTACCACGAAAAGTCAGTCTTGAGCTTTCTCCACATGCCTTCCCCATCTCATTGTTTTCACCATTTTTATTATAACTGCCTGTTTTGTTTATCTCAAACCACCTTCAAACTCACCATCAGTTACTGAGAGGCTGCTTTCTGTGATCTACACTGTGGTACCTCCAACAGTGAGCCCTGTAATCTACAGCCTCAGGAACAAGGACATGAAGCAGGCTCTGCTGGGATTGCTGCATAGGACACATGGCAAAGACTCTCACTTCATGTAATACATCCAAACATCCCCAGGGACAGAGTGCTTTCAGATCGCTGGACATTTTTTCTCATTTAACTTATTCATAAAATTGGGAAAGACTGAGGAAAGAACACAGTGTCCTAAGCGCTCAAAAGCCTGAATGACTGTTGCAAAGTTCAGAGAATTGAATCCCGTCAGGCTGACACACGGGGCGGGGGCGGGGGGGGAGGCGTGTGCTCAGTTGTCAGTTGGTCATTTGCAAGAAATTGGTCCTCCCTTTGCGGCACAGCTCTGAAAGAATTGTTTCTCTTTTTATGAGTTTTGATTTTGGTCATCTTTCAACTCATTTTCTCTATTTCATTAACTGAAAACAAAAAAAAATATTGGGGTGCTTCAATGAGGACAGTACATGAAGCATTTGATCTGCAAATGTGAAATTTACTCCTGACTTTCCTGAAGGATCTGACTGTCTAGTGCTGAAGCAGAAGAAAAAGCAGGCAAAATTAACATGGTGTGCTCAGGGCCATTTTAGGAGTGTGCCCCTATCAATAAACAGTCCTTTGGAGGGACACCTGAAGCAGAGACAACACCCTGGAGGAAGGTGATCCAGTTATCAAAGATAAATAGTGCCCTCCCTGGTGAATATTATTTCCTGGAAGATACCAGGCAGAAGTCTGAAGCTGTGTGTGTGCCTGAGCATTTAGTTGTCTATAATTCAGAAAGCCTTTTACCTCTACTTGAGCCATAGATAAGGTATCTAAACTAGGTCTGGAAAGAAGATAGGATATGTGTTAAAATTATGGAAGTAGTTCAATTGAAGATGATCTACTCGCTAATTATTCCTACGATGCGAAAGATTTTTCATTATGCAAAATGTAATCCATGTATTTTATGTGTTATCAAGTAACTTTCTTGGATTTAACATTGACTTTGTTCTGTCCTTAAGATAAAAAAATACACTCAATCATGTGTTTTCTGCAATGTGATACCAGTGTTTGTTTCATTGTCACTTGGAGTAAATGTATGATTCTGCATTGTTTCTCAGTCATGTGACATCATTTAACATGTTCCCAAATACCCTCTGATAACTTTTGATTCTTACCATACCAATACTAGATATTGTAAAAATATGATAACATAAAATAAAATTTTTGTTTCTCTTACATATAAAATTATCCTTAAGATTTTCTATAGTCAATGGAAATAAAACACGAAAAATTTTTTTTCTTTTTCCTTAAAGAAAGACATATGTAAATATAATTAATTTCATGTAAAGGTTCACCATGTGTCAAGGTTACTGTCAAGGAAGATTGTCACCACAGAAAAGATTATTAGGTTGTCCTCAATTAAATTTGTTGTGATAAAGTAGAACTGGTTTAAATATTTCAGAATTTGAATTCTTTATGAAAATCTTGGAGATACTTCAGTTCCCTCATTGTCTATAATATGTTTTATTACTAGAGAAAACGCTAATTAAAAAGTTATTGCATTTCCTTCAGAAGACTGGCAGCTGGTAAATAGAGAAGCAAAGATTCAGTTAGAAAAGTCATAATGTTTAATCATCTATATCATGATTAATCCAAGCGGTGATCCGCAATGGGCACCCCGACGGCAGGGGGAGCGCTGTGAGGGAACGAGGTTCTCACGTGACGGTGACGACTGGGCATTCTAGATTTTCAAACAGAAGGAATTTAGGGAATGACAAGGGCAGGAAGGAATTTCTGATCTTCCTATGAAGCAGATGATGAAACACTTACACGAGAAGGTGCCCTCTCTACACCCAGAGATATACATCCCTCACCCACCCACCCATGCCAACCCTTGCGGCACAGCTCTGGTAACCACCAGAGCTCTTTATCCCCACCAGCCTCTTTATCCCCAGAGATGGGGAGGAAACTGTTAAACCAGCCTCACAAAGTCCTTCCCAGTGTGCAGTCAGCTCAAACTTTTGTCCCATCCCACCTCTCCACCGGATCCTCCTCTTCATCGAACCGAGTGTAGGACCCCAACCTCCCTGAGAAATAAGTTAGCCTAAGAGTGGCCATCTTGAAGCCCAAAAAGCCATTCTGATATATGACTCAGAGGGAACAACTGAAACCAGGTAACTCCTCTGGAAAAACAAGTTAATCAATCATGACTGCTGTCAGCGCTAACCTTTCGGTTAGTTAATCATAAATGCCGACCCTACCTTGCTAAATCACCCTAGCAGTAAGAGAATGATCCTATCTTGCTACACCCCCAGGACGTGGCACCAACCCAGAAATCATAGGTTTGAAAAATTACTGCCTTTGTAGAATTGTTATCTAATCTGTAACCATGGTAATCCTTTAGGGCTGAATGCCTCGGAAATCCTATATAACCCCTTAGTTAGAAGTGCTTGGGGTCCTCGTTGAGACCCGCTGTGTCGGGCTGACTTGGACCCCAGCTAGTTGGCTTCTGAATAAATTCCTCTTGCTTGTTGCATCAAGAAACGTCTTTGGTGAGTGATTTGGGGCAGCGCCTTCCTCAGGGGAATCCAACATTTGGGGGCTCGTCCGGGATCATGCGCTCACCCCGCTTCACTCCCGAAGTCGCTCTTGGAGGAAGAGGTAAGATTAGTGGCGCCTTGAGTTGTCTGTGTTCTGTCTTCTGTTTTTCAGTGAGACGGGTCAGAATTCTGAAAGGGGGTACCCACTGTCTGGCAGCTGTCCCGATCCCGTAAAGGGGTCGAGACTGCGGTCGGTAGACGTACTAGGAGCACCGCAGGCTGCAACCCTGGGGGACGCCTCGGGGAGGTTGGGAGGCCAGGGACGCCTGGTAGCCTCCCGTCTGTTTTTCTGGCAAGGTGAATCTGATGAGATAGGGTTGATTTTCAGGCGCCAGGAATATCAACCCTCTGATTCCTTTCGGTTTCTGTTTGAAAATCTGAGAAAAAACAAAAAGCGGCCGCTGTGTGTCTAATCTGTGTGTGTCTCTGTTTTTTGTGTCTTTCATGTGCCTAATAATTGTTATACTGACAATGGGACAGACTCAGACAACCCCCTAAGTGTGTAAATGAATATATCTTTCTACCTCCGGATGGTATTAATGAAATTGATTTAAAGACAAGCGCTTGTGAAAATTGAGTGTTCTAAAACTTCCAGAAAACCTGATAAAAAAGTGTTAAGCATTAATGCTAATTTGAGTTTGCCTGAGGCGGGGGCATGTCCTGGTAGTTGTCGGCTGCCTGAGTTTACCTAGAGTCATTTGAGTCATGTTATCTGCTAAATCTTTTAAGAATAGAATGCTTAGAAGCTTGGCTTTGTCTAGTGTTCAGTGGGGGTCTTGTGAGCAGGCTAGCATAGTTGTTGCAGGTAAGTGAGCTGGATAAGTGTGGCAAGTGAACACCTTTTTAATTGTGTGTTGCAGTGTGTATGCCTACCTGCAGCCTGAAAATCTTTGTAGTAATTTAAGGCCTTAGAGTTTTGTTAAGTTGAAAAGATGTGCTCTGTGTTTGCTGGGAGATTGTGCTGTGAAGCTCATGGTTGCAGAAATTGTAGAATATGTTCCTAAGTTTGTCAGTCTAAGAAATGTTGGTTTGACAGTTTGCAGTGTCCTGCTTCTCAGTGTTCACTGGAGCTTGAAGTTTCTAATAGTTTTGAGTTCTGGTTAGAACTGCTTAAAGTGATAGAGAGAACATTTCTCTATGCTAAAAGATGTATGTTTTAATAAGAAAAAGTATAAAGAATGAAAACTCTTCTGCATGCTAAAGAATGTGTTTTGTGATAAAAGAAAGTAACTTTGTTCTAAAGTACAGCTATTTATTTAAAGAGAGACAAAGAGAGAAAACAGTGTGGTGCCTTTTGTTGTAGAAGATCCGCTCAGCCTGTTGCTTTGGGGGGAGGGTCAGGATGTTTAGAGAGAAAGTGAGATAAACCCAGTCAAGCCGCAGGCAAGCCCAGGCATAATTCTCACCGGCTTCTGTGCTTGGGACCATGGGGCAAATGAAGAATAAATTACTATATTCTTACAGATATAGTCGTGCCTAGTGAAATTAAAGCAAGTGAGTCTTGATATCAAGTGCACAGCAAAATTAAAATCTCGTTTCCAGTTAAACAGTTTTCTTTAACTGTTAGTCTGCTCTTAATGTTGAAAGATCACAGCAGTTTCTCATGCTTAAAGTTTCAGTGAGTTGCCATGAAATCGTAATGTTAAAGGGACTAAAAGCTAAAGTTTGTTAACAACTGTGTAACCTTTATTTGCCTTTGAAATATTTTGTTATTGAAAACGATTGCATGGCATGAGAAATTGAATCATTCCACATATTTTTATAAGTAGAAAAATCTCTAACCAACAAATAATTAAAGTTGTTAGTGATTGTTTTCTTAATTTACCCTAAGCAGAATGGTAACAAAGCTTTTTTCAGCTGATTAAATGCCCTTAGTTAACAAACCAAAATTTATTCTTAAAAATTAAACTGTGTAGAATCTAGACAAGGTTATGTTTCTCCCAGAAAAACAGGTTTCATTGTAAAAGTTTAGATGGACGAACGTGTGACCACTTTTGAGAAAAGTTGTAATAGATTTTTTGAGAACCACCAGGTCTTCTTGTTTAATTTATATGCTGTATGTTTTAAAAAAACATGGGGGACTCTCCATATTTTTTAATGCAAATAATCTTAGAGCTTTTAATAGAATTTGCATAGCAGCTTATATCTACTATTAAAGAGTAAAACATTCTTGAAGCTTTCAGGGAAGACCTGTAAACTTAAGCAATTTCTCTGCTTTTTTGTATCTGGTCTTAGACACTTATGCTGAGTTATGTTCTTATTATTTTCACGGTTTGTAAGCTATTGATTGTAAGCCAAAGGTCATCATTTCTCAGTCCCTAAATGAAGAAGTAAAATGCCTGATCTCTTTCATCTCAAATCATATTTCTGGTCATATCTGAATATCTGTGTGAAAGAAAGAGACATTTAAATTTGAGATTCTGCTTAAACTTTTAAGTTAAATTTGACTATAGCCATATTCATTCTTTGTATGTATCTCTAACAGGTCTTTTGTATGCCTGGTGATATTATACCCTGCCTTGAGTTTAGACAGTTCTTTCAGCTAAATATGAATTCTTATTGTAGCTTTTTTCCCCTCCTGAAGATGAAAGCAGAAGAATCTACCATCTGCTACCATTCTCTCAAGAATGCTTAGTAACCTAGAATTATTTTGACTTTCTGTATGTTGTCTTTAAAAATTGACAGCAGCAGTCTCCCCTGCTGCCCCACCTTTTTAAGATATCTCGTTTACTGTGCTGAGTATATAGACAATAAATGTGTAATGATAGTTCTAAAAAAATTAAATGCAAAAAGGTGCTTTTACCTCTAGTTAACTCTGATATTTTCCAGAGGGCCCCTGGAACATGTCAGAAGAATTTTTTCTCACTAGAGAAAGTATTTGACTAATTTGGCTTATTTATCTGATATATATATATATATATATATATATATATATATATATATATATATATTTACCAGGAAAGCACTGTCAAAGAGAATGATGCTAAACTTTGTTACTGAATGTTTTGTATTACAGAAATATCAGAATTTCCTTATGTCAACTGTTTTACAGTAAGCTCTCATCAGATCTTTAACCGTTGTCATTTGTAAGTCTTTTGTCATTTATAGTATTATCCCTAAACTGGTAAAGAACTAGATTTCAGCAGAACAGGTATTAGTTACATAAGATTACATAAACTAAAGAAAATGATTTTGTGTCTTTTTGTTTCAAATGTTGCTGGTAAAGTGTTTTAACCTTGTTCTCTTAAACTGACAACAGTTTAGTAAATGACTATCTTTATGAGCAGAATTGAAACATCCTTCTCTCTACTTGATCCCTCCAGAGTTTAAAAACTTTCAGTGACTGTTTTTGTATTCCATGGCAGTATGTTTATTTGCACGAGTTCAATAAGAATCTGCTTTCCTTGTGAGAAGACTACTTAAGAACACTGGTTATACTACCAGGGCTTTGACTGGAATGTCGTACCTGAGAGACATGTGTATAGACTCAGATGTGAACAACTTTAAGGAACTAAGATTGACTTTATAAAGCCAACAAAGCCCCTTGGAAGAACTGGCCTAATACCTTGCTTACAGAGTTCCCAGCAGCCTTACCAGGTGAGTAAAGAAGGTCACTTCCTGGCAGGTACAGAGACCTCGAGAAGAGAAGAATTCATCCAAATCTACAGGTACTGCAGGCAAAGCCTGATGGCAAGTCTGGCTTGGCTGTCTGGCCTCAAGAGGCCTTTAAAAGTTCAATCTGAAATTCCTTACAAAAAGTTCCAGCAAAGCATATTTAAAAGAGCCTGTGTAATCAATTGCTCTTCTTGCTGCACCTGTGCAAATAATCAAGCCAGCTGTTAATTATTTTCTTAACCTAGTTACTTCTAGTAAAAATGAGAGTGATTTTAGAGAGAAGTATCGTTTCAATAATGCAGCCTCCTTCCAGAATAAAAAATCCAACTCCAGATGTTGCTACATAACCTAATAACACAATTTGTTTTATCTTGCCTAGAAGCCACAAAACTGCAAATAGTAATAAAAATGAAACCCAGAATAGAAGCGCCAGCCTTCTGAAGCCCTCTCAACTGACCAGTGATGGAGACCTAGCTGCACCCTTTACTGCGCCCCCTTCTCAGCACGAAGCAGCCAGAGCGGTCATCGCCCCTTTTCCCTAGCAGCAGCTAGAGTCTCTATCTGTAGAAGAAAGAATGAGACCATACCCATAGCCTTCCCTGGTAAAAACAGGTATTTAATCCCTCCTCCCAAGGGATGGTGGGCTTGTAACACTAGAGTGACCCCATGTGTCTCTACTTCTGCCTTCAACTCCTCCCGTGATTTCTGTATCATGGTCCAGTTAGTACCCAGACTAAAGTATCATGATGACTTATCATTCGTGGCAGAATTAGAACCTAAACTAAGGTATAAAAGAGATCCAGTCTCACTCACCCTAGCTGTATTACTAAGAGTAAGAGTCGCAGCCGGAGTAGGACCAGGGGCAGCTGCAATTATACAAGGAAACCAACATTACGAAGGACTAAGAATAGCTATTGATGAAGATTTGAGAACTATAGAACAGTCTATTTCTAAACTTGAAAAGTCCCTAACCTCTCTCTCTGAAGTAGTGCTGCAAAATAGACGAGGGTTAGATTTACTATTTCTAAAAGAAGGTAGATTGTGTGCAGCTCTAAAGGAAGAGTGCTGCTTCTATGCAGACCATACTGGAGTAGTAAGAGACTCAATGTCTAAATTAAGAGAAAGATTAGATCAGCGAAAGCGAGAACGAGAAGCTAACCAGAGCCTGTTTAAATCCTAGTTTTCTAGATCCCCATGGCTTACAGCTCTAATATCCACTTTGGCAGGACCCCTGCTTATTTAAATATTGCTCCTCACCTTAGGTCCCTGCATTTTAAATCGAGTAATAACCTTTATTAGAGAAAGAATAAGTGCTGTGCAGGTGCTAATGCTGAGACAACAGTATCATACCCTCACACAACAAGAAGAAACCAACATTCCATGATTAGAATGTTCAGAAAAAGAAGTGGGGAATGTAGGACCCCAACCTCCCTGAGAAATAAGTTAGCCTAAGAGTGGCCATCTTGAAGCCCAAAAAGCCATTCTGATATATGACTCAGAGGGAACAACTGAAACCAGGTAACTCCTCTGGAAAAACAAGTTAATCAATCATGACTGCTGTCAGCACTAACCTTTCGGTTAGTTAATCATAAATGCCGACCCTACCTTGCTAAATCACCCTAGCAGTAAGAGAATGATCCTATCTTGCTACACCCCCAGGACGTGGCACCAACCCAGAAATCATAGGTTTGAAAAATTACTGCCTTTGTAGAATTGTTATCTAATCTGTAACCATGGTAATCCTTTAGGGCTGAATGCCTTGGAAATCCTATATAACCCCTTAGTTAGAAGTGTTTGGGGTCCTCGTTGAGACCCGCTGCGTCGGGCTGACTTGGACCCCAGCTAGTTGGCTTCTGAATAAATTCCTCTTGCTTGTTGCATCAAGAAACGTCTTTGGTGAGTGATTTGGGGCGGCGCCTTCCTCAGGGGAATCCAACACGAGCATAAGGACTCCCAGGTTTCACCATTTCTTTGAGTCTTTTTTTCCCATGGAGGAAAACTTATATTAAATAAATGTGTACGAAATCATCTTGTTACAGAGGTTCCGGTCAAGCACTTCAAGGGGGGAGGGAAATGCACTTTCTTCCACTACTGTTTCTGGCACCCCAACAGGAATGGCCGGGACACCCCACTGGAGAGTCCGCAGAGAGGCTCCTGGGAAAACTAGAAGAGGACGGCACAGGCTAACACCTGTTATCCAAGTCTGCTCTTCTGGATCTCTGCCTTAAAAGTTCTGTGCATTGTGGCTCCCATCCCTGTGACTCGGGGTGGCCCACGCGCTCTGCAGGTCCTTCCTCTTTCATATACAGTCACACCTTTCCTGTGGCTCTTGAGGACTTGTCTTTCTTTTCCTCCTGCCACAGACGCCAGCTGCCTTCTCTTGCCTGTGCAGGAGGACAGCTGTCAAGTGGGGGGGTTATTATACGGCCAGAGAGAAATGTGAGCTACACCCCATCTACAGGTAACATCCTACTCATCCTGGCAGATATCGGGAGAGGTTGTCTATGTCTTTTGGCTATCTTTTGGAGTGGTTCAGAACCTTCAGAGAAGTGGATTTCTTAATTGAAATTTAGCTAGTATACAATGCTGTGTTGGTTTCAGATGTACAACATAGTGATTTGACCAACATATACATCACCACATGTTCAAAAAAAAACTGTTACCACGTGTCACCAAATAAATTATAAGATCACTGGCTATATTCCCTATGCTGTACTTAAATCTCTATGAATGTTTTATATTTCATTGAGATTTAGTTAATATACAATCTTATGTTTCAAGTATAGAAATTTGTGATTGAACAATTACACACATTATTAAATTGTCACCCCAAAGAGTGTAGTTACTATCTGCCAACATAAAAAGGTGTTACATACTGCTTTTCCATCCCTAATACCAACTTATACTGTGATTGAGATTTTCTGCCTCTTTATCCCCCTCATACACCCCACTCACGCAACCATGCCAACACTTCCCCTTTGGTAACCACCAGTCACTTCTCAGTGTTTGTGAGTCTACTGCTGTTTTCATTTCATTTTGTTTTGTTTTTATATCCTACATGTAAGTGAAATCACATGGTATTTGTCATTCACTGCCTGGCTGATTTCATTTAGCATCATACCCGCTAGATCAAACCATGTTGTTGCAAATAACAGGGTTTCTTTCTTTTTTATGGCTGACTCATATTCCATTGTGTATATGGACCACTTCTTCTTCATCCATTCATCTATTGTGGGGAATTTTGGTAGCTCCCATATCTTGGCTATTGTAAATAATGCAGCAATAAATATAGGGATACATATATGTCCTTACTTCTCAAGTGAGTTCTCTTGCAGTCAACATAGATATGAGTCTTGTGTTTTTATCTATACAAGCACTCCCTGTTTTTTTGATTGGCAAACTTAGTCCATTTACATTTAAAACAATAAAGCAATAATGAATAGTATATACTTATTCACACTGTTCATTGTTTTGTGACTATTTTTTTCCCCAGAATCAATGGCTTTTATTTATTTTTTAAGTATTTATATTAAGGTACACACAATAAAATACACAAATTTTAGTGTTTAACTCCATAAATTTTGATGTGTTTATACACTTATGTAACCATCTCTCAGATCAAGATATCAAATATTGTCACTATTGTTTCCCCTTTTTGTGGTTGATTTTGTAGATCATCTCTGTATCTTCCACTGTTGCAAAACACTGTGGTTTGATGACTTTCCTTGTTATGTATAGACTCCTTTCTAATTTTCATTTCTGTATTTGCTGTTGAGTTTTTGTTCTTTGTGGTTAAGGTAAGGTTCACATAAAATATTCTACATAAATAACTGTCTGTTTTAAACTTACAAACACTGAATTTAAACATATTCCAGCATGTTACCTTTCTACTCCTCCCACTTTATATTTTAATGATGCATTTTTCTTTTTATGCAATGCTTCCTTTAACTAATTTTTGCAATTTTAGATAAATGTCCTACTTTTGCCTTTTAACTGTCATGCTTACTTTGTAAATGATTGATTCACTACCTTTATCCCCTAGTTATCTATTACAGGGAGGTTGGTACTTTTGTATGTTTTCTTATCATTAACTAATTTCTGTTCTTTTTGGCTTAAAGAAGTCCCTCTAAAATTTCATGTAGGGTTTTTAGTAGTGATCTACGTCTTTAACTTTTGCTGACTTTAAATGCTCTTAATCCCTTCTTCAATCCTGAATATTAGTCTTGCTGGGTAGAGAATTTTTTATTGGGAGTTTGTTTGTTTGCTTCCTTTCAGCACTTTGAATATGTAATGCTGTTCCTTTTGGCCTGTAAAGTTTCTGCTAAAATATCTGCTTATAGATTTATGGGGTTTCCCCTGTATGTGACAAGCTGTTTTTTCTTGTTGTTTTCCATATTTTATTTTTGTCTTCAACTTGTGCAGTTCAATTATAATGTATCTTGGTGTGGATATCTTTGGCATCATCCTTTTTGAAGCTCTCTGGGCATCCTGTACCTGGGTGCCTGATTCCTTCCCCAGATTAGGGCAGAACTTAATACTTCCCAGTTGAATCATTCATTGTTTCTTGAAATTATTTTTGCAGCCCTTTCTCTCTCTTCACCCTGTAAGACCCCTATAATATGAATGTTACTCAACTTGGTGTTGTCCAAAATATCCCTTAAGGTGTCTTTACTTTTTCTAATTTTTTTCTTATTCTGCTGCCAGTCAGCAGATTGTTAAAAACTTGAACTCTTTCTTATAATAAAGATCAACCTATTAGGTAATTTGTAAAACTAAAAGGTTATTAATCCAAAATCAATAAATCAAATTATTTATTTTTCCAGTTTTTAAAAATCTTGTTGAGTCATATGCATAGAGTCCCATATAGATCATCTTAGACTTAATACTGAAAATACTGAAAAGAGCAATACATACAGGTTTTCAAATATGGGGCATAATCATTGCATGCTTAAAACAAATATTGTTTGTCCATGGCATCTGACAAATTAAGCAATGTAATTGAACGTGAAATCTGAAAATGCCATTCCTAATATGGTAGTGGATATACAATTTACTCTCCACTTTTAAGTCCTCACAAATCCATTTTAAAACATTGAGATTGGGAAATGATATATATAGTCATACACATTACTTACACAAGTTAGGATAGAATTATTTCATTCTAGCATATTTTAGCAAGGCTTTGACGAGTTTGAAAATTAATTAAAATACCATTTGCTTGAATCAACCAAACAGATACCATAGAGACCTGTGGGAAAAAAAATGTCTCTTAAAGCAGAAAGTCCAAAGTCCGTGCCTCTGGGGTTGGACATTAAATTGATCGTCATAGCTCCACTTGGGACAGCTTCTCTAGCTTCATTGTGTTTCAGTTTTCTCATCTTTAAAACTAGTTATTTAACAGTGAGAACCAAAGTAATGACTCACAAAGATAAGGTTAAATAGTAGGCTATGACCGTCAAGTGAGCTTTTGTCGTATGTTCCTCACTGTTAGGTGTTACGAGTTTACATTTACATGGCAGCTCCTTGACTACCATTTTAAAGAACTGGACAACACCAAAGAAATTAACAATTTTGAACTAGAAGACAGTTTTTACATATAATGGTTGTCCATAAGTGATTCAGACATATTAGGTTTAATAAATTTGTAAAACCCATTATTTAGGATTTATTGCTCTTGAACATCTTTTCTTTGTATTCCTTACTATTCTGTCTCACTCCTCAATTACCGTTATTTCTTTATTAAGTTAATGAATTAATAATTTGGGTCCTTTACTACCCAATCAAGCAAACTTTGTGAGAGTCCTGTCATCTCCCGGGTCTCCAGATTCCTGACGTATAATGTTCAACCTTCTAAATTTTCAAAGCGTCACTTTTCAATGAAGGTTTCTTAATGAATAGTCAATTGATGATTGCATGTGAACAAAGACTCATTCATTTTTTAGACTAAACGTAAAAACAGACTATGGCCAGACCACAGATGAAACAGAGCTCTGACTCCAACCTCCCAAGCAGCCAGCCCAGGGAGTAAGACCGCAGCCCCAGCAGCATCAGCAGCAGGGCCAGGACTCGGTCAGTAACTACCTGTTTCCAAATTTTTTGCCCCATTTTCATTTCGGGACCAACCAGAGAAAGCCAGATATGCCCCCCAAACCAATCTTATAGGATGGCCCACCCCTCCGTAGTCACGTCCAGCTCCTCTGCCTGAACAACGTCCTGTCGGGAACACCTGGACCCTCCTTTTCCTTCTCTCTCCCTTTCCTTACCTGACACTGCGCTCCCATTCCCTTATGCTCTCAATGCAGCTAAGAATACTTCACTCTCTTACTACAGTTGCTGCAATATTTTTAGTGTGTGTTAGAGCACAACCCCCCTTCATTACTCTTCCTGAACAGTATTTTCCAAACTTATCTTATGCATTTCTTTCCATGGGAAATTTATGATCATTTATCTAGCTCAGTAAAAATGCTCCTTGGAAATTTTATTGATATTATTTGAAATTTAATAAAATGACAGAACTCACCACTTAGTGAGATTTCCCAACTTAAAACATGGGCTGGTGTTACAGAACCATGACTGTATTCTCTGTGCTGCACTTCTATCCCTGTGACCAATTTATGTCACAATAAAGAATATCTGTGCCCCTTGATCTCCCTCACCTTCACTACCCACCCGCCCCAGACCCTCCCCCTTAGGAACCACTAGTCATTTCTCAGTGTCTATGAGTCTACTGTTACTTTGCTCATTCTGTTTGGCTTTGTTTTTATATTCCACAAATAAATGAATTCATATGATATCCATGTTGAATTAATTTGTGTTAATGTGAACCAATAGAGTGAACTGTAGCAATTTTTTCTTCAGCTATTCGTGCCCAATTTCTCCAGCACCAATTGCATAAAAAGCAATCTTTCCTCCACCAATTGCTTTAAACTTTGTCAAAAAACACTGTCATAATTTTACAGTTTGTTTCTGGATTCTCTCTTCTGTTCCACTGATTCATGTGCCTATCCTACAGTGTAAACAACAAAGCCAGTCTTATGGCATCTAGAGAGTAATATTGTTGAAGTACTTATTTCTACATTATTCCTAGTTCCATAATTGTTATACCTACTCTCATGTATGTATCTTTCCACAAAAATTTTAGTATAAGGTTGTCTATATCTATGGTGTCATATTGATTGGAGTAGTATCAGACATATGAATCGATTTGTGGATAATTGATATCTGTATTTATTAGCTTTCTCATCTGAACTTTGAAGGAACTGAAGAACTCTTGTCACATAACTACCATCAAATCACTGCACTAGGAGACATAGCAATGATGTTTTACAGCCAGGGTAACCCTGGTGACATGACAAATAGATGCACTATTCTGAAAAGAAAAGGGGCATTAGGTAAAAACTAAGGACATTTGGATAAAGTACAGACTTTAGCTAATAATAATATGTGTTGATATTGGTTCATTAGTTTCAACAAATTCTCATATTAATTTGTAATGTTACTAATAAAAGAAACTGAGAATGGAAGACGTAGGGATTAATTCTACCTTCCCAACTAATCTGTAAATTAAACTATTTCTATACAATTTTCAAAGAAAAGGTAAGCATCTCAATGCTGCAATAATTGTTTAGCTCATTGCTTCACCTTCACAAAATTAAGTTGATATGTCACAAAATATATTAATTCCCCTGTATTTGTTATACTGTATACACTAGTGCTTGCTTTACTAATGATTTACCAATGCATATTGATATATTTAAAATTTATTCAGCTTTGTATTTTTGGACTGAATATAAATAAGACAAGATTAGCTCTCTCAAGACTTGCACTCCCATGAGGAAAGTTCCTGTATTTTCTAACCCTAGAGTAACTGGGTATTTTGTTAATAAAAGTAATGCAAGGTGGTTTTGTCCCCTGGCAGTTAAAATAAGTGATTATAAACCCTATGCATCAGGTAATTCGTGTTCTCCAGGAAGAAAGATGCCTTTAAAAATGGTTTTCACTTGTGAGAATTGGTGGGATTGTGGTCCAGAAAATCTCTTTATGAAAGAGGAGGAAAATATATCCAGAATTTTCTATAGATGCTTCCAGAAAATCGTAGTTTCTTTTTTGGAAATTACTGAAAGAATATAGTGATATGAGTACTGTCTGTAATCAGCACATCATGATTATAGACACTATATTTTTTACAGCTATATTGAGGCATGATTGATGAAGATTGTATAAATTTAAGGTGTACAATGTGGTTTAAGTATGTATATATTGTGATATGTTTACCAACACCAAGGTAAAATATCCATCACCTAACAAAGTTAACTTTCTGTGTGTGTTTGTAAGGATAACTGACACCTACTTTTTACAAGTTTCAAGTATACACAGCAGTATTATTTAACTACAATCACCATGCTGTACATTAGACCATCAGAACATAGTCATGATAAAATGGGGTATTTGTGCTCTCTTCCCCCCAATACCCAGTCTCTGTTCTATTCCACTGGACTATGGGTCTGTTCTTGTGCCAGTAGCAAATTGTCTTCATTACTGTGGATTTGTAGTAGAACTTGACGTTAGGGAGTATAATTCCACCCGCTTTATTCTTCCTTCTAAGGACTTTTTTGGCTATTTGGTGTCCTTTGTGATTCCATATGAATTTTAGAACTATTTGATGTAGTTCGTTGAAGAACGCTGTTGATATTTTGATAGAGATTGCTTTGAATCTGTAGATTGCTTTAGGCAGGATGGCCATTTTGACAATATTGATTCTTCCTATCCATGAGCATGGGATATATTTCCATTTACTGGTGTCTTTTTAATTTCTCTCATGAGTATCTTGTAGTTTTCAGGATACAGGTCTTTCACTTCCTTGCTTAGGTTTATTCCTAGGTTTTTACTTTTTTTGATGCAATTGTAAATGGAATTGTTTTCCAGATTTCTCTTTCAGAAAGTTTATCTTTAGTATATAGGAAAGCCACAATTTCTGTATATTAATTTTGTATCTTGCAACTTTACAGAATTCAGTTATTAGTTCTAGTAGTTTTGGAGTGGATTTTTTAGGGTTTTTATCTACAATATCATGTCATCTGCAAACAGTGACAGTTTAACTTCTTTTTCCCATCTGGATGCCTTTTATATCTTTGTGTTGTCTGATTTCCATGCCTAGGACCTCCAGTATTATGTTGAAAAAGTGGAGAGAATAGGCATCCTTGTCTAGCTTCCAGTCTTAGAGGAAAGACTTTCAGCTTTTCACTGTTAAGTATAATGTTGGCTGTGGGTTTGTCATATATGGCCTTTATTATGTTGATGTACTTGCCCTCTATACCCATTTTGTTGAGACTTTTTAATCATGAATGAATGTAGAACTTTGTCAAATGCTTTTTCAACATCTATGGAGATGATCATGTGGTTTTTGTCTTCTTTTTGTTGATGTGGTGGATGATGTTGATGGATTTTCAAATGTTGTACCATCCTTGTATCCCTAGGATGAATCCCACTTGATTGTGTTGTATATTCCTCTTGATATATTTTTTTGGTATCATTAATCTACAATTACATGAGGAACATTATGTTTATTAGGCTCTCCCCTTCACCAAGTCCCCCTCCCCCACCACAATCCCCATTATAGTCACTGTCCATCAGCATTGTAAGATGCTGTAGAATCACTACTTGTTTGCTCTGTGTTGCACAGCCCTCTGCGTGCCTCCCCCCACATTATACATGCTAATGGTAATGCCCCCTTTCTTTTCCCCTCCATTATCCCTCCCTTTGCACCCATCCTCCCCAGTCCCTTTCCCTTTGGTAACTCTTAGTCCATTCGTGGGTTCTGTGATTCTGCTGCTGTTTTGTTCCTTCAGTTTTTTCTTTGTCCTTATACTCCACATATGAGTGAAATCATTTGGTACTTGTCTTTCCCTGCCTGGCTTATTTCACTGAGCATAATACCCTCTAGCTCCATCCATGTTGTTGCAAATGTTAGGATTTGTTTTCTTCTTATGGCTAAATAATATTCTATTGTGTACATGTACCATATCTTCTTTATCCATTCATCTACTGATGGACATTTAGGTTGCTTCCATTTCTTGGCTATTGTAAATAATGCTTCAATAAACATAGGGGTGCATCTGTCTTTTTCAAACTGGGCTGCTGTATTCTTAGGATAAATTCCTAGAAATGGAATTCCTGGGTTAAATGGTATTTCTAATTTGAGCTTTTTGTGGAACCTCCATACTGCTTTCCACAATGGTTAAACTAATTTACATTCCCACCAGCAGTGTAGGAGGGTTCCCCTTTCTCCACAACCTCACCAACATTTGTTGTTGTTTGTCTTTTCGATGGTGGTGATCCTTACTGGTGTGAGGAAATATGTCATTGTGGTTTTAATTTGAATTTCTCTGATGACCAGCGATGTGGAGCATCTTTTCATGTGTCTGTTGTCCATCTGAATTTCTTCTTTGGAGAACTGTCTGTTCAGAACCTCTGCCCATTTTTTAATTGGATTATTTGCTTTTTGTTTGTTGACATGCATGAGCTCTTTATATATTTTGGATGTCAACCCTTTATAGGTTCTGTTATTTATAAATATACTCTCCCATACTGTAAGATGCATTTTTGTTCTATTGATGGTGTCCTTTGCTGTACAGAAGCTTTTCAGCTTGATATAGTCCCACTTGTTCATTTTTGCATTGTTTCCCTTGCCTGTGGAGATATGTTCATGAAGAAGTTGCTCATGTTTATGTCCAAGAGATTTTTTGCCTACGTTTTTTACTAAGACTTTTATGGTTTCATGACTTACATTCAGGTCCTTGATCCATTTCAAATATACTTTTGTCTATGGGGTTAGACAATGACCCAGTTTCATTCTCTTACATGTAGCTGTCCAGTTTTGCCAACACCAACTGTTGAAGAGGCTGTCATTTCTCCATTGTATGTCCACTCTTGATGTATTTTTGAATCCAGTTTACTAATATTTTGTTGAATATTTTATCATCTATTTTCATCAGGGATATTGGTCTGTGATTTTCTTTTTTTGTGGTGTCTTTGCTTGGTTTGGTATTACAGTGATACTGGCCTCATAGAATGAGTTTGGAAGTATTCCCTCCTCTTGTACTTTTTGTAAAACTTTAAGAATGATGGGTATTAGGCCATCTCTGAATGTTTGATAAAATTCAGTGGTGAAACCATCTGGTCCAGGGGTTTTAAGTAGTATTTTGATTACCAATTCAGTTTCATTGTTGATAATTGATCTGTTCAGATTTTCTGTTTTTTCCTGGGTCAGTCTTGGAAGGTTGTATTTTTCTAGAAAGTTGTCATTTCTTCTAGATTCTCCAATTTGTTAGTATGTAATTTCATAGTATTCTCTAATAATTCTTTGTATTTCTGTGGTGTCCATAGTGATTTTTCCTTTCTCATTTCTGATTCTGTTTATGTGTGTAGGCTCTCTTTTTTCTTGATAAATCTGTCTAGGTGTTTATCTATTTTTTAAATTTTTCTCAAAGAACTAGCTGTTGGTTTCATTAATTCTTTCTATTGTTTTATTCTACTCAATTTTATTTATTTCTGATCTGATCTTTATTATGTCCCTCCTTCTACTGCCTTTGGGCCTCATTTCTTCTTCTCCTTCTAGTTTCATTAGATGTGAGTTTAAACTGTTCATTTGGGATTGTTCTTCTTTCTTGAGATAGGCCTGTATTTCTATATACTTTGTTCTTAGAACTGCATTCACTGCATCCCACAGAATTTGGAGTGTTTAGCTGTTTTTGTCATTTGTCTCCATATATGGTTGATCTCTCCTTTTATTTGGTCATTGATCCATTGATTATTTAGTAGCATGTTGTTAAGCTTACATGTGCTCATGGGATTTTTTGTTTTCTTTGCACAAGTTTTTGCTAGTTTCATACCTTTGTGGTCTGAAAAGTTGGTTGGTAGAATTTCAATCTTTTTGAATTTACTAAGGCTCTTTAGTGTCCCAGTATGTGATCTATTCTAGAAAATGCTTCATGTTGACTTGAGAAGAATGTGTATCCTGCTGCTTTTGGATAGAGTGTTCTGTAGATGTCTGTTTGGTCCATCTGTGCTAATGTGTTGTTCAGTGCCTCTGTCTCCTTGCCTATGTCTGTCTGGTTGGTCTGTCCTTTGGAGTAAGTGGTGTGTTGAAGTCTCCTAAAATAAATGCACTGAATTCTATTTCACCCTTTAGTTCTGTTTGTATTTCTTTCACATATGTAGGTGCTCCTATGTTAGGTGCATAGATATTTATAGTGATTATATACTGTTGTTGTTCTGACCCTTTTATCATTATGTAATGTCATTCTTTGTCTCTTGTTATTTTCTTTGTTTTGAATTCTATTTTATCTGGTACAAGTATTGCAAATCCTGCTTTATTCTCCCTATATTTTTCTAAAATATCTTTTTCCATCCCATCACTTTTAGTCTATGTATGTCTTTGAGTTTGGTGTGACTCTCTTGTAGGCAGCATATAGATGGGTCTTGAATTTTATTCATTCTGTAATTCTATGTCTTTTGATTGGTGCATTCAGTCCATTTACAGTTAAGGTGATTATCGATAGATTGGTACTTATTGCCATTGCAGGCTTAGATTTGTGATTACCAAAGGTTCAATGGCAGCTTCTTTATTCTCTAACATTCTAACTTAACTTGCTTCTTATATTGTTACAACCACAATCTAAAGATACTTTTTTCTCCCTTCTTTTTTCTTCATTCTCCACACTTCATATGTTAGGTGTCATATTCTGTACTCTTTGTGTATCCCTTGACTGACTTTGGGGGTAGCTGATTTAATTTTGCATTTGGTTAGTAATTAATTGGTCTACTTCCCTCACTGTGGTTTTATTTTCTTTGAGGACAGCTATTTAGCCTTAGGAGCACTTCCATCTAGAGCATTTCCTTTAAATACATTGTATAGATGGGTTGTGGAAGGTAAATTCCCTGACCTTTTGCTTATTTGAAAAATGTTTAATCCCTGCTTCAACTTTACATGATAATCTTGTCAGGTAGTGTATTCTTTGTTTGAGGCCCTTATACTTCATTGCCTTAAATATATCACGCCACTCCCCTCTGGCCTGTAAGGTTTCTATTGAGAAGTCTGATGATCGCCTGATATGTTTTCCTTTATAGGTGATCTTTTTCTCTCTCTGACTGCTTTCAGTACTCGGGCCTTGTCCTTGATCTTGCCATTTTAATTATTATACATCTTGGCCAGACTTATTACACCCTAGCCAGACTTATCAAGGAAAAAGAGAGTATACAAAAAAAATTATGCTTATATACACACACATATATATATATATATACACGCATATATATATATATATATATATACATACACATATGCATATCAAGCTACATTTTTCATACAAACATATGAATAAGAACTTAGAATATATGCAGGTCTTGACACTGCTGGTTGCTTTACAAAGATTTGAGTCAAATGAAAACCATATGTCCAGGACTCCTTGACATCTGAAGATGTCCAAAGAAAAAAACACTTTCAAATATAGATCAAGTGGAAACTTTTAGATCTACTTCCACAAACCATTCGTCCTAGGGTCTCAGTGCAGCTCACATTCCCTTCCCTCCTTGCAGGTGCCAGGACCCTGATGCCCTGACTGGGGCTGCCGTCCACTGATGGCAAATGTTTGGAGCTACAGTGGATGGGTGCAGGGATGGATGCAGCTGCCAGGCTTGCTTTGACTCCTGAGAATTAGAGCCACGTGCTTAGAATGCTGAGGAGAAACCTATGGGAGCTCAGGTCACCTTCATGTTTGATGGTGGAATCTCACCCATTTCTTTACTGTGAAAGAAAATGTCTAATTTTGCTTAAGTCACTTTTTTTATGGGTGTATTTTGATTCAAAGTTATGGTTTCCAATGAATACATTAGTCAAGCAACTTCCAACAGAGGAGAAGAAATGAGGATTGATGGTGGGGGAAATGCAGAGGCAGTTCCGGATTATAATAGCATATCCGTTTCTATTGTCTGAAGCTGTAAAAGGTGAAGGTAACAGATAAAGCAATTGAAGTTAAAATCTGTTTAATAAAGTACAATGGAAACCAGGTAAAGACCTAAAAAAAGATTACAAATCCTCTAATTTATGAGTAAAGAAATTAAAAAATGGAGAAATGGTTAACATAGATGCCCATTTTGGGTAAAATGGCAGTATTTCCAGAATCTCTTGCCTGGCTGCAGTACATGTCCAAATAAATAGGTGTTTCCAAGGGGTGGAGAGAAGTAGACCATCTTCATATCAATAGGTAATGACAATGGGGAGTGAGGGAATATCTGGACCAAAGAGGGTGGGCAGGGCCCCTCTTTGCAGGCTGGTCAGGAGAGCCTCTGGCAAGTAGAAGTGGATGACTACTTGGAAGTAATAAACAGGTTTCTCCCACTTTATTTCTCCTTTTGATTTATTTTAGTTTCAAAGGTATTTTGTCCCAGGCTGGAAAAATATTCTCCCTCCCCCAGAGTTACATCTAGAAAGTTATAACAAACAAAACTTTTACTCTTCTATAATGTAGATTTCTTTCACTTACATTAAGTTGAATAAGTATAAGGTAAAATAAGTATGTGCCTATTATTATTATAAGTGCCAATTATTAGGGTAGTAGAAATTTATACTTATGAAGAAGTCAATAGTATTCTCTCTTGGGAAATATTTTTTTCCTAAGAGAAAATTGGGTATAATAAACTATAAAATAAGTTGCAATATTCACACTGTATATGTGAGGTTTATTTTAATTTTCGTTCTTATTTTTCTTTGGGCAGATTATTTTACTTTCTCTCTGTTGAATGTTTTTACTGGGAATGAACTCTCTGAAAAGACAATGAAAGTGTGAAGTAAATTCTGCACTTTTTAAGCCAAAATCAATAATTTGATATTGGTCAAGATGTTAGTATGGTATGAACATGTATACCTTGGATAAATTAGTTAAGTTGAATACTGAAATGGTAAGATGAAGGGTGTGCAATTTCTACTATTACAGAGTGTGTGTGTAAACAAATGCTTATAATTAATTTCAATCCTAGAAATTGTGCATCCACACACAAGTGTGTATCCAGATCCTCTGGCTGTGAAGTTCTGTTGCATCAAACGGATTTCTCTGACCCAAAGTCCTGAATGTGTGTCCCCTAAAATATCTGTCCATGAGACCTAACAGGCAGTAAGGATTCAATAAGCAGGAAGAGCAATTAAATTTAGGGCATTTTTGACTGCTTGAAATGATTGCTTATCAATCCACTGGGTTAAAGAGGAATGATATGCATTTCTTCTTTATCAATACAGCCTTAATAAGAAACACCTTCCTGTTCATAATTTTAAATATAATTTTCCTTGATATTAGCATATTAAATAAATTATAACATTTTAATTATCTTAAAAAATTCAAGATATATCAGAGATTATTTTTGCTTGATTAACTAATTTATTTTTTCTCCATATAGTGAATCCAAGAAGTAAACATTTGATAAAGAACAGAGCTTCATATGAGGTTCAATTCTTTTTAAGTGCAGGCACAGGGGTAAGTTATATAGTTAAGAAAGCTGTTTTCTGGATAGTATCCATGAGAGAGCTAATTTTGGCCAATTTAATATTTAATGCCTCAAGATATTCATTTCTCTTGTAATAGTACCTTTTCAAATTTTATAAAGTTACTATAACATTTTCTTAAACTGAATATATAAAGATGTAGAAAACTGAAATTGTGCTTCTGTAGAGCCTTGATGTTTCTGATTTTGTGAACTGAAAGGGTAGATGGTTTTTGTTTCACATATTTTAATTCACTCACTAAACACCCACTGATTGAATAATGATATCCAAACACATTGTTGTTAGTGCAATCATTTTCTTCCCTAAATTTCATGACTTTAATATCATGAAAATATTTCTATTTTCCTCTGAAGTACAGTACAGATTTGTGGCTATGTGTGGAAAGAACAAAATCATCCCACAATGACATCAGAGATTCCTATTTAAATATTACATGGGGAAGAGGGATGGGAGGGTGGTCAAAATGGGTGAAGGGGATAAAGAGGTGCAGGCTTCCCATTATGAAATAAATTACCCATGGGGATGAAAGTACAATATATGGAATATAATAAATAATATTGTGGAATAGTTGTATATTATCTGCAGATAGTATCTTCATTTGCCATGGTCAGCATTTAGCAATGGATATCATTGTCAAATCACTAAATTGTACACTGAAAACAATATAAAGTGTACATTAATTATATTTCAACTAAATAAAGTTAAGGAATAGTTGCCCACAGGTAACTATTAAAGAGTTTATTCATTTTATGGAATATGTAAGAAATAGTAAAATTAAAGATTGACATCCATAATGATTCCTTCAGTTTTCAAAAAACAGACAGATAGGCTGGCAGAAAGAATGGAAGTGAGAAGGAAAGATAGAAAGAATAGGAAGGAAAAGAAAAAGACCAAGAAAAGAAGGAAGAATATAATGAAATACTACATTAAAAATATGATAGATAATAATTTCATTTCATTTGTATAAATAAATCATTACAGGTAATTTGTATTATTCATACTATGCATTTAATCCCATCAAATATATCATTAATAATTTCCAGTAGATGAAATATGTATTGAGGTTGAACCATTTAAAATGTTTATATTTTCTAATCATCTTTCTCTTTTTCTACCATACACATGTGATATTTAAAAACAGTTTTCATAGTGACCAAAAGATTATAGAAATGATATTTAGATCTTCAAACTTATTATAAATAAAAATGCAATTCAATAATTAAATGTGTTACTATGGTCAAAAGCTTCAGTCATTCATAATTTTGTACCCTCACACTTCCTTGAATAATTATACATATGACGACATGTTTGTTTTAAGGGTAATGGGATTTGAATATCATGCCAATATATTACTTTCTAGTTTCACTCACATTTAGACACTATTGAACTGGTTTTGTTTTCCTTTCTTATTTTAGTTTTTTAATGAAATATTGAAGAGATACAATATTATGTTGGTTTCACACCCAAGTGACCCAAAAATTGTAGCCATGACCAAATGTTCAACACGGTAAGGGTAGTGACTGTGTCACCATGAAATTATACTACAATATTGTTAGTTCTCTTGCCTATGCTGTACCTCCATCTTTCTGATTAAATTATTTTAATATGACAATTTATACCTCTTATTCAAGACATCTTTGCATCTGGATCACCAATGGTAACCAGTATCTGTTCTCTCTGTTTATTAGTCTATTTCTATTATATTTGTTTGCTTATGTCTTATAGGATAAAATATTTTTAAAAAATATACTAATTCTGGAAAACACCTGCTAAAATTCATACTTCAATGATAATGATTCTAAGTTATAAAACCATTTCCATATTTATTCTCACCAACACATTTGTATAAAAAGGAGACACACCATTCATTCTTTTCCATGTAAAAACTCTTGATAATTATTCTTTTTATGTCTGCTCATTGCTACCAGTTACTAAAATACATACCAGGTATTTATTTATTATTGTTTGTGGGATTTCGTTGTTGTTGTTGTTGTGCATGAAAGTGAAATCATGCGGGAGGAGGATGGGTGAAAAAAGGTGAAGAGGATAAAAAGGTAAGAGTGGAAGTACAACACAGAGAATATAACCAATAATATGGCATAATTGTGGTAACGGGTACATTTACTATGGTGAGCAACAATTAATGTAATTATTGAGTCATTCTGTTATGCAGCTAAAACCAATATAATATTGTATAAAAAGTATACTGCAAAATTTTTTTACCTTGAAATTATATACCTTAAAAATACGTATCTTCTGCCATTGATGTGGTTAAACTGGAAATAGTGCATAAAATTCTACACAGTGAGATACTACAAAGCAAAATAAGGTAAATGACCAACTAGGTGTGGAGAACACAAAGGTAGCTCTCACTGAATTGTGGAATCCCAAACACTGGTGAATACACAATAATTTTATTAAGAAGGCGCATTTTTTAACATCTCCTTCGGGATGCAGAGGGCTTCCTTAGTGTAAGGATCTGAGAATGAGTATAACAAGCAACAACATGAAATCAGAAGATGTTTTAACAACAGTTCTAATCGGAATTTTCAATTAATATATGGATAACATATTCATCACCAACCACATACAATATTTTTCCAATTTCTAATAAATGGTTCCCTTGCTTTTTCTCTAACCTGTGCTTGTTGACTTCCTCCCCTCCAGAAAGACCATTGTGGAGAGAGGGGATAGACGGCTACAATCTCATCCCCATGACTCACTTTATCCTCACGGGGCTCTCTGACCTCCCCGAGGTGCGCTGTCCTCTCTCTGTGGTCTTTGCCATCACCCACCAGGTCACCTTGGTGGGAAAGGGGGCCATTCTCTTGGCCATAAGGACAGAGAAGAAGCTGCGCACACCCATGTATTACTTCCTGGCCAATCTGTCCCTCTTAGACATATTCTGCCCATCAGCTACTGTCCCCAGGATGCTGGACAACCTCTTGACTAGGAATCACAGCATTTCCTTCCTGGGCTGTGCTTTGCAGCTTTATTTCCTGGTGGCCCTGGTGGGGGCTGAGGTCTTCCTTCTCACTGTCATGGCTTAAGACCAGTACATGGCCATCTGCTTCTCCCTCCATTACACCCTCATCATGACCAAGGCTTGCTGTGCCCAGCTGGCAGCTGGGACCTGGGCAGCAGGGTTTCTCCATTCCCTCCTCCATATGGTGTCCACCTTCCACCTGTCTTCCTGCAAATCCAATCAGGTTAACCAGTTCTACTGTGACATCCCCCCAGTGGTGGCCCTCTCCTGCTCATCCACCTACATGGTAGAAATGCTTGTTTTAGTGGTAGGAGGTGTCTCAGGAATTGGTGCCTTCCTAACCACCTTCATCTCTTACATTTACATCATATCCACCATCCAAAAGATCCAGTCGGTGGAAGGGAAGCAAAACACCTTCTCCACATGTGCCTCCCGCCTCCTGGTGGTGTTTGTTCTATGGCACAGCCATCTTCACCTACATTCATCCCTCTTCAAGTCACCACTCCCCAGACAGGGACAGACTCATCTCCATGCTCTACGGGGTTATCACCCCAATGCTAAACCCGATGATCTACAGCTTGAGGAACACAGAGGTGAAAGGGGCACTCGGCAGGTTCTTATGTCACTGAGCATGTTTACACTGAGTGTAAGAGTAAAACAGAAAAGTCCATACTCATTTTCGAATACATTGATGAGAAGAATTTATATAAAATAATTTTTAATTGACACTGAATATATACTTACATATATATTGTAATTTATAAACATGTGAACATACAAGTAAGTGTAACCATACCTATCTGTATGGTTATATGTCTATCTCTCTCTAAGGGGAATTTAAACTGTATTGTCCCCAAATAGACATTTCCATAAGCAGCAGAGAACATTAATCACACTATTAGGAAGTATAACGTGAGCCCATCTTCTAAGTCAACTTTGGCTTTTGTTCACATTCATAGATATCCATATCTGTAGGTATACCTGTATTATCTTTACTTTTATCTACACTTTAAATCTATATCTAAATCTCTTTCCATTGATACTTGTTTTATTTCATTTTTTTTGAAAATGGCAATAGCCTTTTGCGATTGACTGCCTATACCAATAAATCTTTATAACATCATTTCACTCAACCTGTCTTTCAGTTTTTGCTTCCACTTGCTGTATATTTCTCTGCTTTTCTTCATTTTTGGTAACCCTGTCCATTCTCAGATCTATGTATTTCTCCAAAAAGAGGACTTACTTTCTCAATCTGTGGTTTGGTAATCTAATTCAGTTCACTGTATTATTGCCTTTTTTAGTTTATCATTTTCAAAACTGAAAGCACCATATTTTAACACATGCACACATTCTTATCAGCTGCCATGAATTTTTGGTGTCAATTTTCCCCAACCACACAGACTAAGTGTGATCAGAGAGCTGTTGGTTCTGAGGGGATGGTGCATCTTGCACACTCCATTTTATGTTGTTTACTTTTCCTGTCACATCTAGAAATAGGATGATTTTCTCTGTTCACTAATACTTATGTGATTCTTAGCTTTATCTACAATCATGGATCATTTTCTTCACAGTTTCCCCCAACCTGGGGATCCCAATTACCTTCCAGTTTTCGTCCCCACTCAGATGGTCTCTCTCTGCATTTCTGATTCTCTTTCCACTCCTTGGCATTCACTGTCTTCTCTCTTCCTCTTTTCTGCATTCTGTCCTTCTTTTATCACTACTGAATTGTTCTTACATTATTCAAAGACATCCTGTTAACTCCTTCTCTGGACTGTAATTAATTTTCCAAGTCATTTTCAAATATTTATGAAATAAATGCCTCATCATACATATTTGTACCACATCAGCTAGGCTGTGTGCACATCTCCTGCCATACTTTGGAAACAATTTCATTTTCCAAAGCTCAGCATTGCACTGAAATACATCATCTGCAGCATTCCAGGGCTCTTCATAGAAGTGGCAGGTCCACTGCCCATCATCTGATTTTTTTTTGTATCATTAATCTACAATTACATGAGGAATATTATGTTTACTAGGCTACCCCCTTCCCAAAGACCCCCGACAAATGCCATTACAGTCACTGTCCATCAGCGTAGTAAGATGCAGTAGAGTCACTACTTGTCTTCTCTGTGTTGCACCACCCTCCCTGTGCCTCCCCCCACATTATACATGCTAATTGTAATGCCCTCTTTCTCCCCACCCCTTAACCCTCCCTTCCCACCCCTCCTGCCCAGACCCTTTCCCTTTGGTAACTGTTAGTCCATTCTTGGGTTCTGTGATTCTGCTGCTGTTTTGTTCCTTCAGTTTTTTCTTTGTCCTTATACTCCACATATGAGTGAAATCATTTGGTACTTGTCACTCTCCACCTGGCTTATTTCACTGAGCATAATACCCTCTAGCTCCATCCATGTTGTTGCAAATGGTAGGATTTGTTTTCATCTTATGGCTGAACAACATTCCATTGTGTATGTGTACCACAACTTCTTTATCCATTCATCTATTGATGGACACTTAGGTTGCTTCAATTTCTTGGCTATTGTAAATAGTGCTGTGATGAACATGGGGTGCATATGTCTTTTTAAAACTGGAATGCTGCATTCTTAGGGTAAATTCCTAGAAACGGAATTCCTGGGTCAAATGATATTTCTATTTTGAGCTTTTGGAAGAACCTCCATACTGCTTTCCACAATGGTTGAACTAATTTGCATTCCCACCAGCAGTGTAGGAGGGTTCCCCTTTCTCCACAACCTCACCAACATTTGTTGTTGTTTGTCTTTTGGATGGTGGCAATCCTTACCAGTGTGAGGAGATATGTCATTTTGGTTTTAATTTGCATTTCTCTGATGACCAGCTATGTGGAGCATCTTTTCATGTGTCTGTTGGCCATCTGAATTTCTTCTTTGGAGAACTGTCTGTTCAGCTCCTCTGCCCATTTCCTAATTGAATTATTTGCTTTTTGTTTGTTGAGGTGCGTGAGCTCTTTATTTATTTTGGATGTCAACCCTTTACCGGATCTGTCCTTTATGAATATATTCTCCCATACTGTAGGACACCTTTTTGTTATATTGATGGTGTCCTTTGCTGTACAGAAGCTTTTTAGCTAGATATAGTCCCACTTGTTCATTTTTGCATTTGTTTCCCTTGCCCGAGGAGATATGCTCATGAAGAAGGCACTCATGTTTATGTCCAAGAGATTTTTGCTTATGTTTTTTTCTAAGAGTTTTATGGTTTCATGATTTACATTCAAGTCTTTGATCCCTTTTGAATTTACTTTGGTGTATAGGGTTAGACAATGGTCTAGTTTCATTCTCTTACATGTAGCTGTCCAGTTTTGCCAACACCAACTGTTGAAGAGGCTGTCATTTCCCCATTGTATGTACATGGCTCCTTTATCATTTACTAATTGACCATATATGTTTGGGTTAATGTCTGGAGTCTCTACTCTGTTCCACTGGCCTGTGGCTCTGTTCTTGTGCTAGTACCAAATTGTCTTGATTACTGTGTCTTTGTAGTAGAGCTTGATGTTGGAGAGTGAGATCACCCCCAACTTTATTCTTCCTTCTCATGATTGCTTTGACTAATCAGGGTCTTTGGTGGTTCCATATGAATTTGTACTATTTGTTCCAGTTTGTTGAAGAATGCTGTTGGTAATTTGATAGGGATTGCATTGAATCTGTATATTGCGTTAGGCAGATGGCCATTTTGACAATAATAATTCTTCCTAGCCAAGAACATGGGATTAGTTTCCATTTGTTAGTGTCCTCTTTAATTTCTCTGAAGAGTGTCTTATACTTTTCAGGGTATAAGTCTTTCACTTCCATGGTTAGGTTTATTCCTAGGTATTTTATTCTTTTTGATGCAATTCTGAATGGAATTATTTTCCTGATTTCTCTTTCTATTAGTTCATTGTTAGTGTATAGGAAAGCCACAGATTTCTGTGTGTTAATTTTGTATCCTGCAACTTTGCCGAATTCCAATATTAGTTCTAGTAGTTTTGGAGTGGAATCTTTAGGATTTTTTATGTACAAGATCATATCATCTGCAAATAGTGACAGTTGAAGTTATTCTTTACCAATCTGGATTCCTTGTATTTCTTTGTTTTGTCTAATTGCCATGGCTAGGACCTCTATTACTATGTTGAATAACAGTGGGGAGAGTGGACATTCCTGTTTTGTGCTCAATCTCAAAGGAAAAGCTTTCAACTTCTCTCTGTTCATTATGATGTTGGCTGTGGATTTATCATATATGGCTTTTATTGTGTTGAGGTACTTGCCCTCTCTATATATCCATTTTGTTGAGAGTTTTTATCATGAATGGATGTTGAATTTTGTGACTGCTTTTTCAGCGTCTATGGAGATGATCGTGTGGTTTTTGTCCTTTTTGTTTATGTTGTGGATGATGTTGATGGATTTCCGAATGTTGTACTATCCTTGCATCCCTGGGATGAATCCCACTTGGTAATGGTGTATGATCCTCTTGATGTATATTTTAATTCGGTTTGCTAATATTTTGTTGAGTATTTTTGCATCTACATTCATCAGGGATATTGGTCTGTAATTTTCTTTTTTGGTGGGGTCTTTGCCTGGTTTTGGTATTAGGGTGATGCTGGCTTCATAGAATGAGTTTGGGAGTATTCACTCCTCTTCTATTTTTGGAAAACTTTAAGGAGAATGGGTGTTATGTCTTCTCTGTATGTCTGATAAAATTCCGTGGTAATTCCATCTGGCCAGGGGGTTTTGCTCTTGGGTAATTTTTTGATTACCGCTTCAATCTTGTTCCTGGTAATTGGTCTGTTTAGATTTTCTGTTTCTTCCTTGGTCAGTCTTGGAAGGTTATATTTTTATAGGATGTTGTCCATTTGTTCTAGGTTTTTTAGCTTGTGAGCATATACGTTTTCATAGTATTCTCTAATAATTCTTTTTGTTTGTGGGGTCCATCGTGATTTTTCCATTCTCCCTGTCATTTGATTTTATACAGTGGGAAAATCCATAGAGGTCTGAGGAAGGAAATAAAGTAATAGTACTACTTTAGTATTATAAATCTTGTACTTGTTTTGTGTTTTTTTCATTATCTGTCATATAGTTTTCATATGGTATGAAAAACACAGTCCTCATTTTATAAAATAATAATGCAGGATTTTGTTAAATAGATTACTGTATAAAATTGAATAAAATCTTGAAAAAACAATCATTTATTTATTTTAGAATCCAAATACTCAAATATTTGTTCGGTGTTTCACCCCTTATTAGAATGTAACACTCTTTGTGATCTTGCTGTTATAACTGTGTTTAACAGTCACCCTGGAATCTAATTCTGACCTATATTCTCTTCTTTGAAATTTAAGATAATCTGAGAAAACCTGACCCAATTACTTGACAAATTCCTAAACAAATTCTTTTGCTGTATCTGGCACTTGAGCAGCCATGTGGATGCATATTCAAGTGCAAAATAGTCCCCCTGTAGATGACAAAATACACCAGAAAGGTGGATGAATTTTTTGTTTTGCTTATTAGTATGTCTCTATAACTTGTCATTTTATGTTGTTCACTGTAAAACTAGACTGACAGCAATCATACATGAAAGAGGCACCAGGAAGTTGGATGGAAGCTAGAAGGACTAAACCTGGTGGCAGTGGGGTATGTAGGACATGGCAACAAAAATGGCCGCACCAGCTCTAAATTCAAAGAAACAGTTATTTCAGTTGGCTGCTGTTGCTGCTTGCTGAGCACTGCTTCCTCTATGCTAGAACAGGGGTGCGCAGTTGCCATGGCATCCTATAGCCAGGCAGATGTGTTACTTCTCTTGTATTTGGGTCTCCTGCATTCTGTGCAAATCCTGACATTTCTGTGTGACCGAGCAAACTGCTTGGATCGGTGATGTGCTGGAGGGTGGCCAGATGCTGATGCCAGCGTTCTTGTGCAGGGAGCTGAAGAGTGAATTTTGCAAATATGCAGGATAGGAAAGCCAGGGAGAGGCTTTTATTTAGAGATAAAGTGAGAGGACAGAGCTCCTGGCGCATACCAGGAGGGGACAAGCGAGTCTGTGGTGGTGCACTGTCTAGGGAATTTATAGGCAGTTGAGGATTTTTAGGAATGTGGAAAAGGGCCAGGGGTGCAGACTTGCTAAGTGGTCCCAGAATGCTTATCTCTGCTGAGACACCGTGTCCGCTCTCCTCTGTTATTAGTCTTTCATCAAATTCTGTTAAATAAAGTCAACACAAGGAATTCATTCGTCCTGTTCTTCTCCAAGATAGTGGTTACCCTCAAGCAGTGGGGACATGTCAGTTAAGACTGCCTGCTCTGCCTTAAGATAGGCTGTTGGGCTATTGTCTGATTACCAGAGAATATGTTAGGGATCTTACTTCTCAACTCTGCTTTTTAACATGGAACCTTACTCGTAAAATGGAGGTCTTCCTACTCTTACTATACTGTTTATATCTCAGCAATTTTCCTCACAGGCAGGAAAAGTTCATCGTGTTGCCTCTCCCAAGTCTCTGCCCCACCTCAGGGTTACAGCCTGGAATCACTATTTTAAACTTCCATCACAGGACTGTGGATTCTAACACCACAAAATACACAGCAAGGTCAGTATTTCAAAGCGGAGCACATGACATATGGGAGCATCTGCCTTTCAGTACATAAAGGAGAAGGACAGCAGTGTTTGTGTGGGCATCACAGTCAGTGGGATAGAGACTGGAGAATTGGTGAAGAGAATAAAGTACGTTCTTATTACAAAATAAATTAGTCACAAAAATGGAAATAAAGCATGGGAAATAAAGTCAATAATGTTCTAATTTCTTTGTATGTAGAGAGGTAACTACACTTAGCGTGGTGAATATTTAAGAATATATATGTATATATATATATGTGTGTGTGTGTGTGTGTGTGTGTGTTAAATCACTGTGTTGTACATATGAAATTAATGTATCAGACATCAAGTATATCTCAATATATAACAAAACTAAAGGGAATATTTCCTAACACAACAACATACACTCATTTTTTTCACAGATAACCTGGAATCAATATTTTTCAATTTTAAGTAGAATATAGAATTTGACCAATAAATAAGCCATTTGAATTATCTCTATTTATGTGTTTTTTTCTATGTTTTTATATTTGCAACCATTGCAAACCAATGGGACAAATTCAAACTCTTGTATTTTATCATCATTCTTATTTCAAAACTTACTGCTGTCTCATTGTTAGTTCAATTTCTGGTGTACATCTCAAAATTTCCCTATTACTGTTTAATTTCCAGAATCATCAAATATCTCCTCCATTCACTCCCTAGTTACTTACTTAAGGCTGCATTTTTCCAAGAGAAACCAGGAATGTTCTTGCACACTTGTTACTCTGTCACTATGGCAACTGTTGTGCGGTGGTACAGGTAAAGTGGAATAGACCTGAGCTGTGCTACAAGATTCCATTGGCTGCTCCTACTGTCCCTTTATCTAATGTAATCTGAAGAATGCCCTGGATAGGTGAACAGTCTGACACCTCCTCTCAGCTTTTTGAGACATTTATCAAACGAGGAAGGGTGGTCGCCAGGTGTTGCATGACAACACTGTGGTACCACGGAAGTTTCCTGCCTGGGAACCCCGTTTGGTTATATGCTCTATCCTGTTGTCTGCAATAATTGACCCTTGATATCATGGAAATTTGCAATGTATGGATGGAATCCAGAAAATCCACATGTTTGCTTTGGACATTGGCACACCTGATAGTAGAACTTAGTGAAGATATCATATATGGTATCCAGAATGTCAATTTTGGGCACTGAATGCTCAACAGTTAAGGTTGGAGCTCCAATATGAGGTAAATGACTTTGACAAAGCGAGGTGACACCAAAGTTCATCATTTGACCTATCCTTTTGTATGAACTGTATAGAGGATGGTTTTATTTCTTCAAAGTTTTTAATAATAAAATGCCATTCAAGTAAAGACAAGTGCATAAACACATTGAGGTGTTCATAATAAAACTTTTTAACCCAAACACAAATTGTTTCATTAGTTCTGTGTCTATCATTTTAATTGCTGTTTGTTATTTCCCTGTATGAATGTGCCAAAATGCATTTCTCCATTCTGATGTTGATGAACATCGGAAATGATTACCATCTCCCCTTTACAAGTGACGCTGTTTCTCAACATCCTTGGGAATGTGTTTGTAACCCACATGGAGGTATTTCAGTTGGGTAAGTACAAGGGTGAAATTGTTGATTTACGATAAGCATATATTCGAAGTTATTGGTTATCAATATATTTCTCACCAGAGGCATATGAAAATTCAGTTTGCTTCAGATCCTGCACAACATGTATCACATATCAAAATGTCATTAAATTTGACATTTTGGGTAGAAATGTAATGGTTTGTCATTGTGGTTTTAATCTGCAATTCCTGACACATACAATGATGGTTGATGCTGATTTGGAAGCTGTTGACCCCTTGCCCACATCCACGTATGTTCACCTTTCTGCTTCAACATGATGACCTCTTAATATAATCCCAGTGGGTATCATTCAGGGAGTTGCATCTAATCCTATGAACATGCTTGTTGCATTGTTAGCACAAACTGGGGATTCAGTGCCCCTAGGAAAATACTTCTCCCAACGACAAATAGGGCCAATAATGAGTACATTGCTCCCTGGGTGAAGCAACTGAGAGACTTGTAGGTGTTGCCCAGAAATCGCCAGTGAGATTGAGTTTAGATAGTTAAGAAGAAATTTTCTCACTTTTTGATCCATATTTGTTGGGTAAAATCTCAGATAATCCAGCTTTTAAATACAAAAGTGAACAAAATATAAAATTTATCAGTAATCCACTATGTTTTCCCCACTTTAAATATAATTTTTCCAACTTATGGAAATCTAAAGCTATTTTTAACTGAGAAATAACAATACTACTGGAGACGCTGATCTGGAATTTAGGAAAGTGGAGTTTTAATTAGTCAGGTGCAGGGACCAGGAACTAAGAAAATCAAGTGGTGTTTACATGGGAGTAATCTGCCTTTCGGCTTCCCTGATGTGTGTGCGTGTGTGTGTGTGCTTTTTATACTTCGGTTTATATTTTGAATAGTAACCTTAATTTGGGGACAAGACAGACAGCAGTTGTCACATGAATTGCCAGTAAGAATGTCACTCACAATATAAAGCTCTCTATGTTATTTTGCTGTTTGGTCTCTTAACTGGAGACCAATTTCTTTACCTTTTTTTATTTTGTTTTTGAATCAGAAGTCTTCACTGTTTTTTTTGGGGGGGGGGTGACATGGAGAGTCTGCATCCTAATGCAAGTAGGACTGTACATCCCGCTCCATTTATGCCCAAGGGAGATGACCTGAATGCCACATTGTCTGATTTGAATGTCCACATCCATTACTCTTCCAAATCCCAGTGCTAAATGCAATTTACTTAGTTTTCATTAGGAAAATTCATTTGTTATTGCTTTTAAACTGATGAGTACATAATTTTTTTCAGTTCATATTTTTGTGTTCATAGTTTTATCTCTGTTAAGTCCTAGGATATATAATGATTCATAAAACATTCTGATGGGAGAATCTTATCTTATTTTTAAGTTACCAAGACAATTCATGTTAAGAAACAGCACAGGTGTTTGTCATGTCCATATTCTAGTAGGGAAAGACATTAAAATCACCAAGAGCATCAGCTTTGATGTTGAAATATTTAGTATAGAACTGTGAAAATTTCCGTTTCTTCTCCTGCAGGTACATATTTCCCCTCCTCCCTCTGTTCTTTGGAGTTGCTCCTTCCATCTACTCTGTCTATCACTCCATATGATACTGTTCCCGTAAACAATAAATTTGAAAGGATAAAATGCTATCAACAATAGAAATTATTTTTTGAGAGAGAAAGTCTTCATCAGGGCAATCCTTTACACATACCACATCATTTCTGCCAGCACTCTGGAAACAAATTAAAATGCTACTAATTAACAAATTCCTGGGAATAATATGTAATTTGAATTTACATTGGATTGAGAATGGAACATCTAGATACTGAACTGTAACATCTCGGTCACCCTCCAGCACATCACCGATCTAGAGTGGTTTGCTCAGCAACCCAGATATGTCAGGGTTTGTACCCAGAATACAACAGACCCAAGTACAAGAGTAATAACGTGTCTGCCTGGCTACAGGACGCCATGGCAACCGCACGCCCCTGTTCTGGGGTTGAAGAAGCAGCGCTCAGCCAGCAGCCGCAGCAGCCAACTGAAATGATGGTTTCTTTGGATTTAGAGCCGATGCCATCATTTTGTTGCTGAGTCCTACATACCCCACTGCCAGCAGGTTTATTCCTTTTATATTTCTGACTTCCTGATGCCTCTTTCATGTATTATGGTTGCTGTCAGTCTAGTTTTAAAGTAGTCAACATAAAATGCCATATTATAGATACATAATAGTTACTAAAACAAAGAATTCATCAACTGTCTAGTGTGTCTTGTTATTTACAGGGGGACTGTTTGACACTTGAATATGCATCCACATGGCTGTTCAAGTGCCAGAAATGTCAAATGAGAATTTGTTCAGGAATTTGTCAATGAATTGGGTCTGCTTTTCTCAGATGATCTTAAATTTCAAAGATGAGAAGATAAGTCAGAATTAGGTTCCAGGGTGGTTGTTCAAAGAGTGTTACATTCTAATAAGGGGTGAAATACTAAACAAATATTTGAGTATTAGGAAACTAAAATAAGCAAATGGTTGACTTTTTAAGATTTTATTCAATTTTATATGGCAATATATTTAAAAATATTAATGCATTATTTTATACGATGTGGAATGGATTCCTTCATACCACATGCAAACTCTATGATAGGAAATAAAATGAGAAAACAAAACAAATATAAGATTTATAATACTAAAGTAGTACTATTACTTTATTTCATTCCTCTGGACTATATGGATTTTCCCACTGTATAAAATCAAATGACATACAGTTGACCTGCCACTACTATGAAGAGACCTGGAATGCTGCAGATGATGTATTTCAGGGCAATGCTGAGCTTTGGGAAATGAATTGTTTCAGAAGCATGGCAGGAGACGTCCACACAGCCTAGCTAATGTGGTACAAGTACATATGATGAGGCAATCATTTCATAAAGATTTGAAAATGACTTGGAAAATTAATTACAGTCCACAGAAGGAGTTAACAGGATGTCTTTGATAATGTAAGAACAATTCAGTATTGATAAAGGAAGGACAGAACACAGAAAAGAAAAGGAGAGAAGATATTGAATCCCAAGGTGAAAAGAGAATTGGAAATGCAGAGAGAGACCATCTGACTGGAGACTAAATCTGGAAGGTAACTGGGATCCCCAGATTGAGGAAACCTCTGGAGAAAATGATCCATGATTGTAGATAAAATAAAGAATCACATAAGTGCTAGTGAACAGAGAAAATTCCTATTTCTAGAGATAACAGGGAAACGGTATGAAGTAAGAAAGGTGCACCATCCCGTCAGAACCAGCAGCTCTCTAATCAATCTCTAATCAAACTGAACAGAAGGGCTAGTCTTTGAGGCATAGTCCAATTTCAGATATTTTAGTCTGTGTAATTGGGAACAACTGGTATGAAAAATACATGGAAGCTGATAAGGTGTGTGTGTGTGTGTGTGTGTGTGTGTGTGTATGTGTGTTAGAAGATGTTACTTTCAGTTTTGAAAATATAAAGTTAAGAAGACAATAATATAGTGAGCTAAATTAGATAACTAAATCAGAGATAGAGAAAGTAAGTCCTCTTCTTGGAGAGACAGGTAGATCTGAGAATGGACAGGGTTATCTTAAAAAAGAGAAAAGCAGAGATCTAAACAATAAGCAGAAGCCAAAATTGAAAGGCAGGATAAGGGAAGTGATAATATTCTGGAGACTTATCAGCATAGGCAGTCTATCACAAGAGGCAAAGAAATAAAATAAACATCATAGATAGATGCTTAGATATAGATTTAAAGTGAATATAAAAATGAAGATGGTATAGGTATAGCTATAGATATGGATATAGACATGAACAAAGACCCAAGTTAACTTAAAGATGGGCTCATGTTATACATCTTAAAATAGTGTAATTAATGTTCTCTGCTACTTATGGAAATGTCCGTTTGGAGACAATACATTTTTAAGTTCCCCTTTGAGAGAGATAGACATATACCCATACAGATAGGTATGATTAAAGTTATCTGTATGCTTGCATGTTTATAAAATACAGTGTATATGTAGGTATTTATTCAGTATCAAATAAAAATTATTTCTATAAATTCTTCTCATCAATGTATTCTAAAATGAATATTGACTCATTCTGTTAGTGTACAATTAATGTAAACATGGTCTATGACATAAGACCCTGCCGAGTGCCCCTTTCACCTCTGTGTTCCTCAAGCTGTAAATCATGGGGTTTAGCATTGAGGTGATAACCCCGTAGAGCATGGCGATGAGTCTGTCCCTGTCTAGGGAGTGGTGACTTGAAGAGGGACGAATGTAGGTGAAGATGGCTGTGACACAGAACAAACAGACCACCAGGAGGTGGGAGGCCCATGTGGAGAAGGCTTTCTGCTTCCCTTCCACAGACTGAATCTTTAGGATGGTGGATATGATGTAAATGTAAGAGATGATGGTAATTAGGAAGGCACTGATTGCCAAGATACCTCCTATGATGAAAACAAGCATTTCTACCGTGTAGGTGGATGAGCTGGAGAGAGCCACTAGTTGGGGGATGTCACAATAGTACTGGTTAACCCGATTAGACTTGCAGAAAGACAATCGGAAGGTGGACACTGTGTGGAGGAGGGAATTGAGAAACCCTGTTGCCCAGGTCCCAGCTGCTAGCTGTGCACAGTGACCTTTTGTCATGATGAGGGTGTAACGGAGGGGGAAGCAGATGGCCACGTAGCGATCATAAGCCGTGGCAGCGAGAAGGAAGACCTTAGTCCCCGTCAGGGCCACCAGGAAATAAAGCTGCAAAGCACAGCCCAGGAAGGAAATGCTGTGATTCCCAGTCAGGAGGTTGTCCAGCATCTTGGGGATGGTAGCTGATGGGCAGAATATGTCTAAGAGGGACAGATTGGCCAGAAAGTAATACATGGGTGTGCGCAGCTTCTTCTCTGTCCCGATGGCCAAGAGAATGGCCCTGTTTCCCACCAAGGTGACCTGGTAGGTGATGACAAAGACCAGAAAGAGAGGATAGCGTACCTCAGGGAGGTCAGAGAGCCCCGCGAGGATAAAGTGAGTCACGGGGGTGAGATTGTAGCCGTCCATCCCCTCTCTCCACCGGTGTCTTTCTGGAGGGAAGGAAGTCAACAAGCACAGGTTAGAGAAAAAACAAGGGAACTATTTATTAGAAATTTGAAAAATACTGTGTGTGGTTGGTGATGAATATGTTAGCCTTATTTAATTAAAGATTCCAATTATTATAACTGTTGTTAAAATCATCTTCTGATTTCATGCTGTTTCTTTCAATATTCATCTTCAGATCCTCTCACTAAGGAAGCCCTCTGAGACCCTGAGAAGACGTTTAACAATTCATCTTCTCAGTAAAAATCATTGTGGACCTATCCCCAGTGTTTGGGATTTCACAATTCAGTGAGAGCTACCTGTGTTTTCTTCACACCTACTTGGTCATTTACTTATTTTGCTTTGTAGTATCTCACCCCCCCCATGTATAATTTTATGCACTATCTCAATTCTAAGCACCTCTAAGGCAGAAGCTATGTATTTTCCAAGGTATATAATTTTTTTGCAATATACTTTTTATACAATATTATGTTCATATTAGATGTATAACAAAGTGAGTCAATAATTACACACAATACAAGGTGCTTGCCAGAGTAAATGTAGATCCCCCTGTTACCCCAATATTGCTGTATTATTGGTCATATTCTCTATGTTGCACTTCCATTCCTATAAATAATTCATTTTATAATTTGAGGTTTGTAAGTTTGTATCCCCTTCACCTTTTTCAGTCCTCCTCCTACCCCCTGATTTCACTTATATGTACAAAAAAAGGCCACAAACAATAACAAATAAATATTGGTATATATTTTAATAGCTGGTAGCAATGAGCAGACATATAAAAAAGAATAATAACCAAAATTTTTTGTGTGAAAAGAATGAGTAGTGTGTCTCCTGCTTACACAAAATGTATTGGTGAGAATAAATATGGAAATGCTTTTATAAATTAGAATCCTATTCATTGAAGTATGAATTTTAACATGTCTAGAATGACTGTATTTTTAAAAATTTTAATTATCTTATAAAACGTAAACTAAGAAAACAAACAGACTCATAAGCAGAACAGATTGCTGCTTACCACTGGCGATGCAGATGTAAATATGTGTAGGATGAGACATACAAACTTTAAATAATAAGATAATTTAATCATAGAGATGGAGGCACGGCACAGGCAGTAGAGTTCACAATACTGTCATATAATTCCGTGAGGACACAGGAGCTGCGCTCACCGTGGTGAACATTTGGTCATGGGCACAATTTTTGGGTCACTTGGGTGTTCCTGTGAAACCAACATAATATTGAATCTCATCAATATTTCTTTAAAACATTAAATTAAGAAATCAAATAAAACTAGGTCAGTAGTGTCTAAGTGTGAGTGGAAGTAGAAACAAATATATTCACATAATATTCAAATCCCATTGTCCTTAAAACAAATGTCATCATACGTGTAATTATTCAAGGGTATACGAAGGTACAAAATTTTATATGATTGAAGCCCTTGTTCTTACTAAGACAATTTAATGTTTGAATTACATTTGTACTTACAATAATTTTAACTGAAGGTCTAAAAATCATTACTTCTATATATTCTTCTGTCACTTTGAAAATTGTATTTTTTAAATACCACATGTGCATAATAGAAAAAAAGTAAGATGATTATAAAATAAAATATAAACATTTTCAGTGGTTCAACCTCCATACTTATTTTATCTACTGGAAAATATTAACAATATATATGGTAAGATTAAATGTATAATATAAACGATACAAATTATCTGTAAAGATTTATTCATACAGATGAATCAAATTATTATCAATCATGTTTTTTGTAATGCAGAATTTCTTTATATCCTTCCTTCTTTTCTTTTCCTTTCTAGTCTTTCTTGGTATCTTCCCTTCTCACAGCCTTTCTGCCAGTCTGTCTGTCTTTTGAAAACTGCAGAAATTATTCTGGATGTCAATCTTTTAAAAAATTTTACTATTTCTTATTTATTACATAAAACTAATAAAATCTTGAATAGCTACCTGAGGGCTACTGCTCCTTAGCCTTACCTAGTTGAAATATAGTTAGTGTACACTTTATATTGTTTTCAGTGTACAACATAGTGATCTGACAATGTTATACTTTGCTAAATGCTCACCATGAAAAATGTAGATACTATTTGTAGATAATATACAAGTATTCCACAATACCATTTATTATATTCCATATACTTTACTCTCATCCCATGGCTAATTTATTTTATAATTGGAAGCCTGCACCTCTGTCTCTCCTTGACTCACTCTGACCACACTCCCACCCCTCTTCCCCATGCAATATTTAATAAGAATCTCTGATGTTATTGTGGGATGATTTTACTCTTCCTTCACATAGCCAAGATCTGTACCATGCTTCCGAGAAAAATAGAAAGTATTTTCATGATATTAAAGTCATGAAATTTAGGAAAGAAAATGGTTATACTAACATCAATGTACTTGGATATAATTATTCAATCAGTGGGTGTTTAGTGAGTGAATTAGAAAGTGTGAAACAAAAAACATCGACCCTGTCAGTTCACAAAGATCAAGGCTCTACAGAAGCACAATTTCAGTTTTCTACATCTTTATATATTCAGTTTAAGAAAATGTTGTAGTAAATTTATGAAATTTTAAAAGGTACTATTACAAGAAAATTAATGTCTTGAGGCATTAAATATTAAATTTCGTCAAGATTAGCTCTCTCATGGATACTATCCAGAGAACAGCTTTCTTAATTATATACCTTACCCTTTGCCTGCGTTTAAAATGAAATGAACCTCATCTGAAACTCTGTTCTTTTATCAAATGTTTACTTCTTGGATTCGCTATATGGAGAAAAAGTAAATTAGTTAATCAAGCAAAAATAATCTCTGATAAATCTTGAATTTTTTAAGATAGTTAAAATATTATTTCTTTAGTATAGTAATATCAAATAAAATTACATTAAAAATTATGCACAGGAAGGTGTTTCTTATTAAGGCTCTATTGATAAAGAAGAAATGCATATCCTTCCTCTTTAACCCAGTGGATAGATAAGTAATCATTTAAAGCAGTCAAAAATGTCCTAAATTTCATCACTCTTCCTGCTTTGTTGCATCCTTACTGCCTGTTAGGTCTCATGGACCAATATTTTAGGGGACACACATTTAGGTCTTCGGGTCAGAGAATCCATTTGATACAGGAGAACTTCACAGCCAGAGGATCTGGATACACACTTGCATGTGGATGCACAATTTCTAGGGCTGAATTTAAACAATTATAAGCATTTATTTACACACACACACACACTGTAATAGTAGAAATTACACAACCTTTATCTTCCCTGTTTAGTATTAAATTTTAACTAATTTATCCAAGGTATACATTTTAATACCATACTAACATCTTGACCAATATCAAATTATTGATTTTAGCTTAAAAAGTGCAGAATTTACTTCACACTTTCATTGCCTTTTCAGAGAGCTCATTCCCAATAAAAACATTCAAGAGGGAAAGTAAAATAATCTGTCTAAAGGAAAAGAGGAACCAAAGGTAAAGCAAACTCCTCACCCACATACAGTGTGAATATTGCAACTTATTTTTTATAGTACCCATGTTTTTCTTAGAAAAAAACAATAACAAAAATGCAAATTTTTACCACCCTAATAATTGGCACTTAGAATATTCTAATAATAAGCACTTACTTATTTTATACTTATTCAATTTAACATAAATTGAAAGAAAGCTAAATTACAGAAGAGTAAAGTTTTGTTTGTTGTAACTGTCTAGGTAAAATTTAACAAAGGATATTCAAGAATTGAATTGCAAGATAAAAGTAAATAGTAAAATAATGTTATGACATTTTTTCTGTAATCAGCTAAATCATTCTTTCAAAATATAATTATACCATCCACTTGTAAAAATTTGTATTTGTCATGCCAGACAAGTAAACTGTAACACAACCTTTACTCATTATTACATATCTTTATATCATTAGGACTATCCAAATGGAGTTTTGTTACAACCCTTCAGGTCAAATTGAGCACAACTTCAAACTTATCTCAACCTGTAAAGTATAATACTTAAGTTGTTTTCTATCAGAATAATTATTTAATGTAAAACTAGTTTATATTCACTTAAAAATACATGTGTGCAGATGATACAATGTATATGTGCATTTAGTGAGTTTGGGCGAAGGGAGTATAGATGTCCTATGGCAAAATGGTGTATTTTGCCATTCCAATTTTTCTATAACTGTGTAACTGTTCAAGATAAAACATTAGGAAGAAATAAAACATGAACATAAAAATTACACTGACAAAAATGTGTTTCACAATCCAGCCTCTTGCCCCTATTTCCAATTCGATCTCCCTGTGATTGTAAAATTCTAAAATTTACCCTGTATTTTCATCTGGAAACATGCTATTTCCATTTACTCCAAATAATTCAGCTAAATGGGCATCCTATGTTAACCATTTTTCTTTTATTTTAAATTTCTCTACTGATACATTAGAAGATTTGTAGTCTTTTTTATGTTTTTACATGGTTTCTACTGTACTTTATGAAATAGATTTTAACTTCAATTGCTTTTTCTGTTACCTTCACCTTTTACAACTTACGACAATAGAAATGGGTACCCTATTATAATCAGGAACTGCCTATATATTTTCTCCGCTATCCTCTCAAATCCTCTTTTTCTCTCCTTTGTTGGAAGTTGCTTGACTACTGCATTCCTTGGAAACCATAACTTTGAATCAAAACACACCCATAAAAAATGTGGCTGAAGCAAAATTAGAGATTTTCCTTCACAGTAAAGAAATAGGTGAGATTCCACCATCAAATATGACCGGGCACCTGGGCTCCCGTAGGTTTCTCCTCAGCATTCTAAGCACGTGGCTCTAATTCTCAGGAATCAAAGCAAGCTTGGCAGCTGCATCCATCCCTGCACCCATCCACTGTAGCTCCAAACGTTTGCAATCAGTGGACGGCACCCCCAGTCATTGCATCCGGGTCCTGACACCTGCAAGGAGGGAAGGGCATGTGAGCTGCACTGAGACCCTTGGAAGAATGCTTTGTGGAAGCAGTTCTAAAAATTTCTAATTAATCTATATTTGAAAAGGTTGTGTTATCTGGACACCTTCAGATGTCAAGGAGTCCTGGACATACAGTTTTCATTTGAGTCAAATCTTTGTAAAGCGACCAGCAGTGTCAAGACCTGCATATATTCTAAGTTCTTACTCAAATACTTATACTAAAAAATTAGCATGCTCTCTATATACATACATATGCTTATACATATATATTTAATTTTAAACTGTATATATTAATATCCAGGCAGAAGTATTTGATTAACCATCAGGCTTATGTAACACATTACAATCTCCTTTAGTCTGACTTTTCATTTGTTATTTTAGTAAATTATGAGTTGTCCACTAATATTTATTCTCTTTTTAATGATGGGCTTATGGTTGGAGAGGTAGAATTATCTATGCAAACCTCATCAGCAAAAAAGACATCCAGAATAATGGGTACAAGTTCCATTATCTTGTACTTACATGGTCAATCTTATAAAAAGTTCAAGTTGATGCAATATAGCAAATTTGATATGTGTATATTCCTTGTCATAATAGTAAACAAGGTAGGAAATTGAGCACTACATTCTTATTTGTAATATGTTAATATTTGTATATTGTCAAAATAATTGCTTTTATGCATCTATGATTTAGCATTTCATTGTTCATAAATAGTTCCTTATCTATGATTATATATTCAACTCTTAGTTTTTTGGTCCTGTTTCTCTGAATTTCTCCCTCAGTGAATGGAACATTAACGTTACAATTCTTGTTTAAGAAATGATAACACTTTTCACTATTAAAATCACTATTAAAATAAAAGTACATAAAAAGAGTATGGAAACATAAACTCATGTTGCTTGTTTCACTCAGTGTAATTCTTCTGGATTTCATACAAATTATTGCACATATTGTAGTAAATTTTTATAGCCAAGCAGTAATTTTTTATATATGTATCTTTGAAGAACATTTGTATTATTTCCTGATTTTGATGATTCCAAATAAATGGCTATTGATTGATATTGCATACAGATTGGTATATATAATTTTATACTTCTCCAAAAAAGCTAGGGCTATGATTTCTGGGTCATGAGTATATGTTTACTGTATTAGAAAGTGACCAAATTTTTCAGATTAGTTACAGTATTTTACATTGCCACCAGCAGTGCATGAGAGACTCAGTTGTTCATCCTCAGACCCATTTGATATGGTCACTATGTTGTATTTTACTGCTGGTTCCATATGTAACCTTGATTTGCATTTCCATGTCTATTGATCCTGAACATCTTCTTTTCCTTGCCATTTATCAGATCAGTGAAGTGACTATCCATTTTTTTAATTGTGTCATTTAGTTTATACTGGAATACTGGGTGATTTCTTTCTAATTTATTTTCATTAAACTATAGCAGAAATAAAATATTATATTGATTTCAATTATGCAATACAATGATTCTACAGTTAAATCCACTATTAAAACCTCATCCCAACTAGTACGCTTACTATGTGTCAACATAGGAAGATGTTAAAGAATCACTGTCTTCTGCATACTGGACTTCCAACTTGTGATCAACTTATGATTGAGATTTTGGGCCTATTTATCTGCCTCACCCACACTACCCACCCACACTAACCTCTCCCCCATGGTAACTTCCAGACCTCTCTCGGTGTCTATAAATCTACTTTTATTTTAATTTTGATTTCTTTTTTTTTTCAATTTCATACATAAGTGATATCATATGGTATTTCCCTTTATCCACCTGGTTTATTTCATATAGCATAATACTTTCTGCATCCATCCATATGGTTGCAAATGGCAGGATTTTTTTCTTTTTTATGGATGAATAATATTCCATTGTGTATATGTACCACCTCTTCTTTATTCATTAATCTGGTTATGGATGCTTAACTTAGGTTGCTTCCATATACTGGCTATTGTAAACAACACAGAAATAAACACAGGGATGCACATATCATTGTGAAACAGGGATTTTGAATTCTTTTCATAAATACCTGGAAGTAGACTTACTGAGTCATATGGAATTTCTATTTTTAGTTGCTTAGAACTCTCCATATTTCTTTCCATAGTGTCTGCATCAATTTACATTCCCGCCAGCAGTGCAGGAAGACTCACTTTTCCCCACATCCTCACCAATGCTTGTTATTTCCTGTCTTTTAGACAGTGGCCACTCTAAGTGGCGTGAGGTTAGAGCTCCTGTGCTTTGGTTTGCATTTCCCTGGTGACTGACAATGTGCCAATAACCATCAGGAATGAAAATAAAATGAAACACTCCCATATAAAGGAAAATTATTCATCATGAGAAGACTTATTGTAAAACAATTGCAAAATTATTTGAAACAAATGGGAAATTTTATCAAAAATTAACATGGAATAATAGAAGAAATGAAGAGTGGCAGAAAAGCTAAAGAGATTATATTTGCTTGAGTTCTTTGAAATAAGGTTGTTGATAAAATTCAAGAGCTAAAGTCTCTTCTGTAGGTTTACAATGGTTATATATTAAAAACAGAAAAACACAGAGAGATAAGTAAAATGGCTTAGTTTTAGGTAAAATTCTACATTCAACTTAAAATGGAAAAATACTATTTCGAGGATATCTGTGAAAAAATGAACGTATGTCTTGCAAAGAAATATTCCTTTTAGTTTTGTTATATCCTTATTGAAATATAATTGATACACAATAGCATACTGATTTCAGATGTGCAACATAATGATTTAACACACACACACACACACACACACACACACATATATATATATGCACGTTAATGTTCACCATGAAAAGTGTAGTTTTCTGTCAATAGACAACAGAATTAGAATACTGACTTTATTTCCCATGCTTTATTTCCATTCTTGTGATGAATTTATTTTATGATCAGAATGCGGTACCTTTTCATTCTCTTCACCGATTTCGGCAGACTCCCCAACCCCCTGCTCAGACTATACAGACTGTTCTTTGTGTTCATTAGTCTATTTCTGTTTCGTTTGTTGTTTTTTGGTTCCACATATAAGTTAAATCATGTGGTATTTGTCTTTTCCTATTTGACTTATTTAAATTGACATACTCTCTAGGTCCACCTATTTTACTGCAAATGACAATATTGATTTATTTTATATTGTTGAGTTGAACACATCCCTTATTTTCTTCTTACATTCATTTATCAAAGGACATATATTTCTTCCATATCTTGTTATTGTAAATTATGTCACAATAAGCATAGTAGTACATATGTAATTTTGAATTAGTGGTAGGAATATTCTGAAAATTCTCCCTCAAATTTCTGTGTCTATCACTGAAACCTGTGAATATGATGAGATGTCAATTCCATGACACTGTGATCTTATATGGCACGACTGACCATAAGATGAGAAAATTACCCTGCATTATCTATGTATTTTCAAAGGAATTTCATGATAACTTAAAATAAGAGAACTTTATTTTACTAGTAGCAGAAGAATAAGTCAAAAGTATGTGAAATATGAGAATTATGACAACATGTTGCTCTCTTTGAATACAAAAATTCCACAAAGTACCATAAAAGTTAACATACAATAGCTATGAGAAGTATAGGCACAAATGTCCTCAACAATGAGCAAATCATATCCATCAGCATACAGAAGGTGACAAATATCATTTACATGAAAACAACTACATTTAATTTCAGACTTATTGCAGATAGACTAAATAATAGATGAATACCTAAATACTAGAATAAGGAACAAGGTAAGGATGTCAATCCCTATGAACCGCATTGAACAGTGTGTAGTATATGTCCTAGCAATTTAATAATATTAGAACTATAAACAAAACCATAGAATTATAAAGAATATAAATGTGCATGTTCTGAGATAATGTGACTTTCAATGTAAAACAATCAAGAGAAATCTGCACCAAAATTACCTCCTAGAATTAGTGTCAGTTTAGTAAAGTCACAGGACATAGGTCTTAAACATGAAAGTGCATTATATTTCTCCTTGGTAGCAATAAGAATTTGGTAGGCAAACATTACAGTTGACGATAACTCCAAAGCTAATTGAAATATCAGGTAATTATGTAAATAGGTTCAGGATCAGTATGATGGAAACCTCCAAATATCAGTAAAAGATATGAAACAATTAATTAAACAGAAAGACATACCATGTTGATAGACTGTAAGAAAACACAATAAAGATTTTATTTCTTATCCTATTAATCTATGCTTTTCTCATAGTTACAGTCAATTCACAACTGGATTTTTATACATCTAGACAAACTGACAGTAATGCTTATGTGGACTGGACAGAGAAAATCTAATATAAGAAATAATTCAAAAAATAAAAAGTTTGGATGTATCAGTCTATCCAATTTCAGACTTACTATGAGGGTACAATTAAAACTTTGGGGTATTAGTGAATGGATATAGAAATAGGTCACTGGACACATGTACATAGTCCAGAAAAAGATCCATGCACATGTGGTCATTTGTTCATTGAGAAAGATACAATAAAGCAATTTAATGGAGACTGGTTATCAAATTAATTGAGAAAATAAATCATAAAATTACAACACTCTATAAAGAAAGCACAAATAAAATCTTAACTACCTGATTACAGAGAATGCCTAAAATGACACCAAAGAAAAATTTATAAAATGACTGAAAAAACATACTTTATCAAAATTAAAATTCAATGATCTAACAACAGCAAAGGCACAATCCAAGAAAGTAGTAGTTGTAAGCACAACTTTATTAAAATTTAAACATCTGCTCTCCAAAAGACAATGTCAAGATAATGAGAAGACAAGCCATGAATTAGGAGAAAATATTTTCAAAAGACATAGCTGACAAGGGACTGTTCCCTAAAACTACAAAGCACACTTACCACTGAGGAAAAAGTAAACACACCACCAGTAAAAAAATAGTTCAAACACTGGTTTCAAGTATACAACATATTTGACAATTATATACATTGTTAAATCCTCATCTAACTAGTGCAGTTATCATCTATCAATGTAGAAAGATACCATAAAACCATTGACAATATTCTTTATGTTGGTTAAGCAATATTTTTCAGGGGCATTCTTTGATTAATGGCTATTATTATTTTCAAATAACACAATAATCAAGCAAATGTTAGCAATGGAGAGGAAAAGTGGATTTGAAAGATGTAGAAAGAAATATACAGGGATTTTCTGGTTATAACCCAGTATCCACTTCTGTTGCCCGTAGGCCTAACAGGTAACCTAAAACACTAAATGAAGTTAAAATCTGTTTAATAACTTCAATAGAAAAAATTTAAAGATCTAAAAAGAGGTTTCAAATTAATGTGTGAATAAATAAATTAAAAAAATGAAAAATGGCTCACATAGATGCCCATATAGATCTATATTTGGTATAATCAGAAATAGAGTGTTTCTCAGTGGAAACAGTGGGTAAAGCAGAGTTTCACAGCCATGGGAAAGACTGAGTGGAAATGTGGGCACGGAGCTGCACTGTGAAATTCATGTTTCTCAATGTCTTTTGTATGTTCATGTTTCAATTTTTCCTAATATTTTATTTTGAACATTTATCCAATTACAGAAAATTGGAATGGTATAATGGACATCTATGTACCCTTCACTTGAACTCACTAAATGCACATATATTGCTTGATCTACATGTATCTATTCTTAAAATTCATAGATATAAATTTTTTACATTAATCCATCATTCTGGTAGAAAAATAGTCAGCAATTATAGGTGGAAATAAGTTTGTAATTGCACTCAATTTGAGCCTGAAGGATTGTAACAAAACCTTTCATGTGCATAGTCTAAACAGTAGAAACATGCATAATAATGCATAAAACTTGTACTAAAGTTTACTTGTCTAACAATGAAAAATGCAAATTTTTATAAGTCTATGGTATAATTATAATTTGGAAGAATGATTTAGATGATTACACAAAAAAAGCATTACTTTACTCTTTATTTTTATATTGAAATTCAATTCTTGAACATCCTTTGATAAATCTAACCCTACATTACAACAAACAAAATTTTCACTCCTGTAGAGTTCAGCTTTTTAAAATTTACATTAACTTGACCAAACATAAAATAAGTGCCTATTATTATTAAAAAATTCTTCCCATTAGGTTGGTAGTAATTTATGAAGATAAGAGTATTCTCTCTAGAGTCCTCATTACTATTTTTACTCCCTAAGGGGAATATGGCTATAATATCAACTTTAGAATAAATTACAACATTCATCCAATATATACATGAGATTTCAGTTTGAATGTTGATGTTTCCTTTTATTGATTAGACCATTTCAATTTTTTTTTAATGCTTTATATCAGTAGTGAGTACTGTGAAACTGAAAAGACAATACAGGTGTCTTAATTTCTGGACTTTTTAAGCTAAGATAAATAAGTAGGTGTTTGTAAAGATGTTAATATGGTATAAAAATATATACATTTCAGAAATAGTTAACATTGACTATCAAATGGGTAAGACAAAGGGAATAATAAAAAATTTTGGATAGTTGATGTATAAATTAATGCCTGAAATTATCTAACTAGAGCCTTAAATATTGTACATGCCCAGTCAGGTACATATCCAAAATCCTGTTTATAGAATTCTGCTGTGTCAAATGAATTCTTCTGAACCATAGATGTGAATGTATGTTCCCTAGAAAACTAGTCCATGAGACCTAACAACAGGAAAAATGTTGCAAATCAAAAAGAGATATTAGCTTTATAATAAATCAATAATAACAGAAAGACATTTTTATTACATTATAAGCAATCAATCCACTGAGTTTTTCAAAAGGAAGAATATAAACATCTTTAGAAATATAGATTTAGTAAGAACATCCTCCTATTTTTAAAGCAATTTAATATGTAATTATCTGTGATATTGACAAAATAATTATAAAATTTTTATTATCTTATGGTCCAAGACTAATCAGTGATTAATTTTGCTTCATTAATTAATGTTCTTTTTCTCTCAATAGCAGATCCTTGAAGTAACTATTTACTAAAGGAAAAGGCTTCTTATAAGTTCCATTCAGATTTGACCACATACAAATTGGTAAGTTATGTACATACAAGAGCTTGTTTTATGGATAATTTCCAAGAGGAACATAATCTTTGCCATATATCCCTTGCTATAACTCTCCTTATGCTGGACTGTTTATGAAAAGAAAAAGCAACTGATTTTAACATGTATTCTTCATATACATATATGAATACAGTTACACCAATTAGTCTCACAAAGAAGGTGAGTAATTACTCTTCGTAAGGATTTCTCTGAGTCTTCATTATATTTGCTATCACTCTCGGGTTAATAAGGAGCACTATAGAACTTCTTTAATGCATTATTAAGAATACTATCACCCTTTTCTTTCTAATGAAGTGGCAAACACCTGTTTCATTATATTTGATTCACAAGAAAGGTGCTGTTAATGTGAACACAAGTTTTCTCCCCAAATGAACAAACTCTGCACATTTTATGCCAAGAACAGAAGTTTGATTTAAAATTAAGGCAACAAAGTACAAAATTTAGAGTAGTATATTATTTGAAATAATGCATATTGATTATATAACCTGATATAGAACTAACTTATGTATTTCTGAGAATGTTTCGGTTTATTTCTAATAATCCTTGTAAAACCAAGAGTCAAATTAATAAGTAGAGATTTAAAGTAAAATGAGCATTTCAAGTAGAACTTAATATTTAATGTATCAAGATATTAATTTTTCTTGTAATAGAAAGTACCTTGAAAAATTTCAAAACTTTCTAAAATATTTTCAGAAAATGAATTTGTAAAGATGTAGAAAAATGAAATTGTATTGCTCTGTAGAATTTTGACATTTGAGAATTTGTGAATTGACATGTAAATTGACAAGGTAGATTGTTTTTGTTTCAAACATTTTAATTCACTCACTAAAAACCTGCTGAATGAATAATGATATCCAAGCACTTTGTGGTTATTATAGTCATTTTCTTTTCTAAATTTCACAACTTTGACATCATGAAATACATTTTCTTTCCCTCCCACACATGACCCAGACCTGCTGCGGATTGAGGAAAGAATAAAATCATCCCACAAGTAACATCAGAGTTCCTCCATTAAATAGCACATGGGGAAGAGGGATGGGAGGGTGGTCAAAGTGGGTGAAGGGGGTAAAGAGGTGCAGGCTTCCAATTATAAAATAAATTAGGCACAGGGATAAAAGTACAGCACAGGGAATATAGTAAAAAATATTGTGAAATGTTTGTATGATACTACCTACAGATATTATCTACATTTATCATGGTGAGCATTTAGCAAAGTATGGAATTGTCAAAACACTATGTTAGACACAGAGACTAATATAACATTGTAGATTAACTATATTTCACTTAAATAAAGTTAAGGGGAAGTAGCCCTAAGGTAGATATACAATAGTTTAGGAGTCTTATAAGCTAAATCAGATAAAGTAAGATTTTAAAAAGATTGCCAACCAAAATGAGTTCTGCAAGTTTCAAAAAACAGAAAGACAGGAGGAAGGAAGGAAGAAAGAAAAGAGATACAAAGAAATGTTGCATTAAAGAAAGCTGGTAGAAAATGATTTCATTCCATTTGTAAAAATAAATCATTATATATAATTTGTATTACTTATACTATACATTTTATCTGAGCAAATGTATCATTAGTAAATTCCAGTAGACAAAATAAATGTGGAGGGGAACCATTGAAAATGAAGTTTGCATTTTATTATCTAATCATCTTCCTCTATCTCCATCATCCATGTCTGATACTAAAAATCATATGGTTTTTTTTCAATGTGACAGAACCATCCACAGAAGTATGGATTTTGAGACCTTCAGCTAGGTTGTTTTCATAGTCTTGCATTTATGATTATGAGGACTTTTTAAATATATACAAAAGCAATTTAAAAATTAAAGGAGTTGATATGAACAAGAGCTTCAATCACCCATGATGTTTGTGGTCTCATATTTCCTTGAATACAGACATGTTGAAATGTTTGTTTTGAGGAGAGTGGGTTTTGAGTGTTATGTGAATATATTTGTATTTAGTTTCATTCACATTTAGACACTAGCAACCATTTTATTCCTCCTTTATTCCTAAAAACCTGTATTGAAATATAGATGATTAACAGTATTATGTTGATTTCAGAAAACAACAAAGTGATCCAACAATTGTACACTTTAAGAAATGCTCATCACAGTAAGTGTAGTTATCACAGGTCACCATAAATATATTGCTATATTATTAGTTATATTACCTATGCTGTATTTTCATCCCTGTGACTAAATTAATTGAAGTCTGTGACTCTTTATTATCTGCAACTATTTCACTTGCCTATCATGATAACCAACAGTCTATTTTCTGTTTATGAGTCTATTTCTGTTTTGTTTTGTTAAATTTTATAGACTATTTAAATTTATCAAACTATACTAATTCTGGAAAATACCTGTTAAAATTAATAGTCAAATGATTAAAATTCTAAGACATAAAAGCATTTCCATATGTATTATTATGAACATATATACTTTGTCTAAGCAGAAGACACAACATTAATTCTTCTACACACACAAATAATTACTCTTTTGTTATATGTCTATATCTACTAGTTGCTAACAGTTATTAATATTAAATAAGATGTATTTATTTATTATTTAGTGGGGTTTGTGTTGTACATATAAGTGAAATCAGGAGGTGGGAAAATGGCAGAAATTGTGAAAGGGATAAGGAAGTAAAACTTCAAATTATAAAATGAATTAGTCATAGGAATGGAAGTACAAATAGAGAATATAACCTATAATATTGTAATATTGTGGTATGGTAACAGGGGATCTACACTTACTATGTGTGTTACTATTGAGTCACTCTGTTGTACAACTAAAGCCAATAAAATATTGTGAAAGAAGTATATTAAAAAATTATATACCTTGTAAAATACATAGCTTCTGCCTTTGAGTTACTTAAAATTAAGATAGTGCATAAAATTATCTTGCTGAGATACTACAAAGGAAAATAAGGTAAATGACCAACTAGGTGTGAAGAACACAGAAGTAGCTCTCACTGAATTGTGAAATCCCAAATATTGGTAAAAGGCTCACAAGAATTTTTACTGAGAAGATGAATATTTAAACATTTCCTTAGGGTCTCAGAGGGCTGACTTATTGTAAAGAACTGAAGATTAGTATTCCAAAAACGACATGAAATGAGTAGGTGTTTTTAATAGTAGTTCTAATAGTTGGGATCTCTAATTAAAAATGGCTACCATATCATCATCAGCCATGCAAGAGTGATTTACCAAATTTTTAATCAATAGTCCCCTTGGCTTTTGTCTACAACCCATTTTTTTGCCTTCCTTCCCTCCAGAGACACTACTGTGGAGAGAGGAGATGGAAGGCTACAATCTCACCCCCGTGACTCACTTTGTCCTCGCGGGGCTCTCTGACCTCCCCGAGGTGCGCTATCCTCTCTTTGTGGTCTTTGCCGTCACCTATCAGGTCACTTTGGTGGGAAATGGGGCCATTCTCTTGGCCATCGGGATGGAGAAAACGCTGCACACTCCCATGTATTACTTCCTGGCCAATCTGTCCCTCTTAGACATATTCTGCCCATCAGCTACTGTCCCCAAGATGCTGGACAATCTCTTGACTGGGGATCACAGCATTTCCTTCCTGGGCTGTGCTTTGCAGCTTTATTTCCTGGTGGCCCTGGCAGGGACTGAAGTCTTCCTTCTCGCTGTCATGGCTTATGACCGGTACGTGGCCATCTGCTTCCCCCTCCGTTACACCCTCATCATGACCAAGGCTCACTGTGCCCAGCTTATAGGTGGGACCTGGGCAGCAGGGTTTCTCAATTCCCTCCTCCACACAGTGTCCACCTTCCGCCTGTCTTTCTGCAAGTCCAATCGGGTTAACCAGTACTACTGTGACATCCCCCCAGTGGTGGCCCTCTCCTGCTCATCCACCTACATGGCAGAAATGCTTGTTTTAGTGGTAGCAGGTATCTCGGGAATTGGTGCCTTCCTAACCACCTTCATCTCTTATGTATACATCATATCCACCATCCTAAAGATCCAGTCAGTGGAAGGGAAGCGCAAAGCCTTTTCCACATGTGCCTCCCACCTCCTGGTGGTCTGTTTATTCTATGGCACAGCCATCTTCACCTACATTCGTCCCTCTTCAAGTCACCACTCCCCAGACAGGGACAGACTCATTGCCATGCTCTATGGGGTTGTCACCCCAATGCTAAACCCCATGATCTACAGCTTGAGGAACACAGAGGTGAAAAGGGCACTCAGCAGGGTCTTATGTCACTGTGCATGTTTACAGTGAGTGTAAGAGTAAAAATTAATGACTCAATACTCATTTAGAATAAATTTATAGGAAGAATTCATATAAAATAATTTTAATTGACACAGAATAAATATTTAAAGGCACATTGAAATTTATACAGATGCATAGATAGACATAAATTTCATCTGTTAGTCTACATATGTATGTATGTATATGTCTATCTCAATCTAGTGGAAACTTAATGTATATCATCCCATAACAGGAATTTTCACGAATAGCAGAGAACACTAATATAGAAAGATAAACTGAGCCTTCTCAGTTAATTTGGATTTATGTTCACATCCATACCCATAACCATAGCTATACCAATACCATTATTAATTTTTTATATCTACTTTCAAATCTATATCTAAATGTCTACCCACAGATTTTCTTCAATTCTTTGCCTTATGTGAGTGAATGCCTATGCCTTGTGTCCATAACATTATCACTTCACTCATTCTCTTTCAGTTTTTGCTTCCACTTACTATTTACCTGCTTTTCCCCCTTTTCTAGTGACCCTGTACATTCTCAGATCTGCTTGTCTCTCCAGAGAGGACTTACTTTATCCTGGATTTGGATAACTACTTCAGTTCAGTATATTACTGTCATCTTCCCTTCAACGTGTTCAAAATCAGAAACAGTATCTTCTAACACACACACACATTACCAGCTGCCATGAATTTTGGTATCAGTTTTCCCCAACTACACAAACAAAAATTCCTGAAAGTAGACTCTGCTTTGCCTTGAGACCAGATGTTCTGTTCAGTGTGACTAGAGAGCTGTTGACTCAGAGTGGACAGTGTACCCTGCACACTCCATTCCTGTCACCTCTGGAAATATGAATGTTTTCTCTCAATGCTTCTTATGTGATACATTTTTTATCTACAATCGTGGATCATTTTCTCCAGAGTTTTCCTCAACCCTGGAATCCCAATTACCTTAAAGATTTAGTCCCCTGTCAGATGGTCTCTCTCTGCATTTCTGTTTCTCTTTTTACTCTTGGGGTTCAATATCTTTCTCCTCCTCTTTTCTGCATTCTGTCTTTCCTTTATCACTTCCGAATTGTTCTTACATTACTCAAAGACATCCTGTTATAACCCCCTCTCTGGACTGTAATTAATTTTCCAAGTCATTTTCAAATCTTTATGAAATGATTGTATCATCATGTGTACTTGTATCGCATCAGCTAGGCTGTGTGCACCTTGCCTGCTATGCTTCGGAAACAATTTCATTTTCCAAAAGTCAGCATTGTCTTGAAATATATCATGTACAGCATTCCAGGGATACTCATAGTAGTGACTGGTGCTGCAGTTGAGGACCGCAAAAATGAGAAACCGAGTCAGAATGACGTTTAATGCAGAGGGTTTAGACTTCCTCTGGTTACTGAGCGCCAAGTCCGCGCTCCCGCGCTTTAACTAAGTTACAGCAAGCAAAAAGACAGGCATCGATTCATGAATATAGGATGAGCTTTTTCATCAAGCTAAACAACTGTAAACTAATCACCTCTTAGAGTTTCTCGTGTCCCGTAAAGTCATCTGGAAACGTGAGCCTCACGGTGTGCTCCTCATCTGGGTTTGCCTCAGGAAGGATCCCGAGAACTGCTTGCAGTCCTTGTCACACCGCTCATGACTCACACCAGATTCCAAGAGGCAGCACCTATTGTTCTTTTCTCTCAGATTGGTTTTAGCTACAGATGAAGCTTAAGCAGGAACTAAATTGCAGCAAGGTTAACTGCTGGGGTATCTACAGACAGGTCAACTGTCTGTCATTTGACTTTATACAGTGGGGAAATCCATATAGTCCTTAAAAAAGAAGTAAAGTAATAGTGCTACTTTAGCATTTTAAATCTTATATTTGCTTTGTATTATTTCTCATTTTATTACCTGTCATAGAGTTTGCATATGGTATGAAAGAATCCAGTCCTCATTATATAAAATAATAATACATGGATTTGTTAATTACAAAAAGGAAATGGAGAGCAGTCCATTAGATGAGAACAAACATATTAACATGAGACATTTACTTTTCTTTTTTTTAATTTTTTATTAAGGTCTGATTAATATACATACTTATGAAGGTTTCACATGAAAAAACAATGTGGTTACTACATTTACCCATATTATTAAGTCCCCACCCACACCCCAATGCAGTAACTGTCCATCAGTGCAGCAAGATGCAAGAGATCAACCATGAGACATTTACTTTTATGTCTCAGCTGTTAATCCCACCACAAGAAACCAAATTGACCATCCAATATAGACCCTGTACATAAAGACGTGTGCATTTTATTGTATGCACATCAATAAATAGACATAAACAAGAGAAAGAAAATCCTTAAGATTCAACCAAAAACTGTTGAATCAGTAAACTAATAAAGTAAACTCAGAGAGTGCAAATACACATATAAATATCTAATGCATTTTCATAAATAAATAATTAGCTAGCTATAAAGGAAATGATATTCCCATTTACAATAGCATCACAAATATATTTTGAATATGTTTAACCAAGAAAGTATAACATCTGCATACTGAAAAGTGTAAGACATTAGTGAGAGAAATTTAAAACATACAAATACATAAGATATCCCAATTCATATTGTTAACATGTCCATACCACCCAAAGCTATCTACAGATTCAAAGAAATTCATATCAAAATTCCAGTGTCCTTGCTTACTTAAATAGAAGTCAAAACTCTCCACACTATATGGAATATAATAGAAACTTAAATCACAAGCAATACTGAGAAAAGATCAAAATAGACATCATTTTTCTTTAATTGAAACAATATTATGAAGCTGTGTTATTCAAAAGAGTATGGAACCATTTTATAAATGTGCATAATAACAGACATATAGACCAATGGAATAGAATTAAGATGCCAGATATGAGCATACACGTATGAACAGGTAATATGTGATAAGGCAGCCAAGAAACATGACCGAGAAAGGATAGTGTCACAACAGAGCTGATGGACATGTTATCCAACCTGACGGTGGCAAATATATCACAGAATATATGTGTATCAAGCTATCATGTTTTACACCTAAGCCTTATACAGTGTTATATAGGCTATATCTCAGTAATGCTAGGAAAAATGATGCTATTATAAATTATGTGTCTCCATTTCTCCACAATAATTCCTATACCTAAACTTTCCATTGTCAATCCACTGTAAATTCAAATTACATATTGTTCCCAGGGATTCATTAATAATAAAGTAATTAGTAAAATAACTTCTTAATTAGTCTCCATGGTACTGGCAGATAAATGATGCACTAATGTGTAAAGGAATACTCCTGATGAAGATTTTCTTCCTTAAAAAATAATTTCGACTGTTGAAAGTCTTTTACCCTTTCAAGTGTGCTGCTTATTAAAACAGTATCAGATGGAGTGATAGATTGAGTAAGAAAGAAGCAAGGACAGTATCGAGCAATACGAGGTGGAGACAAATAGGAGCAAATCCAAAGAGAAGGGAGGAGGGGAAATACACACCTACGGGAGAGCAAATGGACCTTCTGCATGTCCATAGTCACTATTTCAGCATCAAGAATATGACTCTGTTAGTGGCTTTAATGTCGCGCCCTGCTAGTATGTGGGCATGACAAACATCTGAGCTGTTTGTCAACATGAATTCTCTTGGTAACTTTAAAATCCCATAAAAGTCTCCCGTAAGAATTTATTTATAAATCATGATGCACCCTAGGACTTAAAAGAACTAAAACTATGACTACAAAAATATAAAGTGAAAAAAGTAAAGTACTTATCAGCTTCAAAGCAATGAATATAGGTTTTCTTAATGAAAACTAAGTAAATTGCATTTAGCACTGCAATTTTGAAGAGTAACGATGTCAACATTCAAACTAGCCAATATGGCATTTAGATCACCTCTTTTTGGCATAAATAGAGTGGGACTGTATGTTTCTAAGAGGTTTTACTTCAATGTAAGATCATGTTCTCCATGTCATACAAACAAAATACTGAATATTTCATATTCCCCCAAAACAAGATAAAAATATATAAGAAGTGGATCTCTGACCAAGAGATAGAAGAGCAAAATAAGAAAGAGAGCTTTATATTCTGTGTTACATTCTTACTGGCAACTCATGATGTATTTCATGTGCCTATACTGTGACAATCGCTGTCTATGTCTTGTCTCCAAATTAAGGTAACTATTCAAAATATAAATCCAAAAATAGAAAGTACATACACACACAAGTGCAGGAGTACATAAGTGTGCGTGCGCGCACACACACACACACACAGGGAAATGAAGACCGGTTGCTATGGTGAAAAAAACACTTCCTTTCCTTAGTCCCTGCTTCCTGTACCAGACTTACTAAGTCTTCACTCCCTTCCCTAAATTCCAGTGTGAGGGTCTCCATCTTCCTTCGTATTTCCCAGTAAGTCTTTCCTTCTTATTTCTCAGTTAAAAATAGCTTTAGCTTTCTACATGTTGTAAATATGGTAAAGTGGAGAAAATTAAGTGGATTACTGATAATTTTTATACTACTTTTACTCACTTTTGTGTTCACAAGCTGAATTATCTGAGAATTTATTCAACAGATATGGACCCAGTAGGCAGAAAATGTCATGTTGTCTAATTAGACTTAATCCCATTGGTGATTTTTGTGGAACATCTACAAGTCTCCGAATTGCTTCACCAGGGAGCAAGAAATTGTGTACTTGTTATCAACTCTATTTGTAATTGGGTGAAGTTTTTCCTAGGGGCATTGACTCCCCATGTACAAACAATGGGACAAGCATGTTTTTAGGACCGGATGCTACTCTCAGAAGGACACTAGGATTACAGTAAGAGGTCATCATTTTGAACCAGAATGGGGAACATACAGAGATGTTGGCAAGGGGCCAACAGCTTCAAATTCAGCATTGACTACTATTGTATCTCAAGGAATTGCAATTTGAAACCACAATTATGAGCCATTACATATCCACCCAAAATGCCAAATTTAATGACAATGATAGATGGTGTGACGGATGAGAAGCAAACAACTTGTATATGCTAATGGTGAGAAAATATGTCAGTAACTGCTACTTTTGAATATATACTTACCCTAAAATCAATAATTCCACTCCTTGTATTTACCCAACTGAAATACCTGTTGTGGGTTACCAAGCACATTGCTGACTGTGTTGAGAAACAGCATTGCTGGCACAGGGAGATGATAAACACTGTCAGTGTTCATCAGCATCAGAATGGGGGAATACACTTTGGCACATTCATTCAGGGAAATAATATACAGCAATTAACATGATGGACCTAGAACTAACCAAACAATTTGCATTTGGTTTAAAAAGTTTTATTACTAAAAAGTTTAGTTACTTGAATGGCATTTTATTTTTTAAAGATTTGAAAACATAACCATGTTCTACACAGTTCATACAAAAGAATAGATCAAATAATGATATAAAAGGTAATTGTTATAACATTTATGTTTATATGTGACATAAGGAAGAGAAAAATCTCAAAGATTTTTTCTATACTTATGCTCCTGCTTAAGAGATTTATCAAAACTTTCTATAGAACTGATATCACCTCATATTTTCAAAGATATTTAACTGGTTTTGGAGTTCCAAACTTAGTTGTTGAACACTTGGTGTCCTAGGTTACCTTTCTGGATATCATATATGATATCCTCACTAATTTCTACTATTGGGTATGCCAATGTCCAGAGCAAACATAGGAATTTTCTGGATTCCATACAGACATTGCAGATTTCCACAGTATTGAGAACCAATTATTGCAGGCAACAGGATAGGGCATATAACCATATGGTGTACCCAGGTAATAAGAATTCATTGGTAATGTAGTGATGTCCTGAAATACCTGGGCAACTACCCTTCCTGGTTTTGACAAATGTCTCAAAAAGCTGAATGCACATGTCAGACTGCTCACCTATCCCGGACATTCTTCAACTTACATAGGAGAAAGGCACAGTAGGGGCAGCCACAGGAATCCTGTATCACAGCTCAGGCCATTCCACTTCACCTGTGACGTGTCATGGGGGATGATGGGGTTGCAGCCGGAGTCACGGAAGTGCAGCCACACTCCATGCTCTCTCTTGGGATGAATGCAGCCTTAACTAAGTATGGAGTGAGCAGAGGAGATATGTGATGGCTCTGGGAAGCAAAAGGCAGCAGGACAATTGTGCAAAGAAAACCAGAAATTGAACTACTAATGAACCAGCAGAAAGTTTTCAATATTTTCCTCCACCTTTCTCTGGCACTGATGCAAGTTATTGATGCAAAATGTACAATCAGTACCAGACATTTACAGAGACATGTCTAAGATAGTCTTCCCACATCTACCTCAAGGACTAAGGAAACTCCTGATGTCCCAGAAACTATGTGGAATCTCCCCTTGCGGTTTCCTGGGTCCTCCTGCGCCATCCTCTTCCAGCACACGTCTGCATGGTGGAAATGACAGCAGCAGTGCCCCGAGGACCAGGGGCTCTTTATTATTCTCCAGAGATGCTGTGTTCTCCAAAGGATGTGAAAACCCTCACATTTTCTTCCTTTTCAGTTTTGCCACAGACATCATGTGTTAGGAGAAAATACATGGTAGAATAAGATATCTAAAACTCCTTCTTTGGGCATGAGACAGAAAATGGAAATAAACGAGTCACTTTCCAGAAAGGTGGCGGAGCCAGGAAGCCTCAGGTGAGTGATGCCATGAAACTGCAGGCGCTCATCTGACCCCAGAGAGGACAGTGAGGACGTGGAGTGCTGAGCTTGACGTCTAGACGCTCGGACTTCTCCCTGGATGACAGACGTGGGAACCGACGCAGACAGCACTGCAAATACTCAATGAGAGGCAACAAAACCACGGCACAGAGGGGGCGGGTGAAAACTGCTGACATAAACCCACAGGATGACTTCAGCGAAAAAAGGTTTTTAAAAAGACATTCAACATTCTCTATAAGATTTAAATGAGACCTCACAGTCTTTACAAACTACAAAGAACTGTGCAAGGTGAAGTCCAGAATTACCTGGTTCCTAAAGGAACAGAAATCTTCAAGTTCCCAAGGACCAAGTAACCACAGGAGTTGATGCTGAGATGGTGCCTGTTGGAAAGTTTCCACAAAAACTTTAAAGCAGCTTTTATAAAAATGTTCCACCAGATAAAGCTCATACATGCAAAGGTGTAGAAAACGTAACAAAACAGGGAAACTTTAAAAAGACAAATAAAATACAAAATACAAGTCTTAAAATGACAGTAGTTGAACTCAAAGAGGATGAAGACCATAGAGGACATAAACAGGAAAATCTGTAAGAAAGCTCACTAGAAATAATCAAAATGAACAGCATTCAGGGAAGTTTGGGAAAAACAGCAAAGAAAAACAATCTGCCAGGATTATTCCTTGAATCATAGGAGGAGATGATAAAGAGCTCAGGAAGAAAATGTTTTAAAAGAAATTATAGCTGAAAACATCACAGATTTAGAAAACTGCATATACTTACTGATGCAAGCACTTAAGAAAGCCTTAATTAGGCTTGATATCCTTGCAATCAGAGAAAAATGACATATTGCATGATGTTAAACGATGATTCAAATAATTATGGGTTTGATCAACTGTAGAGTACTGAAGAAAGTGACAGAAAATATGTATAGTCTAATAAAATACAGTTAATCTAGAATTCTCTACCCAGTGACAATACCCTTCAGGAATTAAATTAAAATAAAGCATTCCAAGATAAAGGAAAATGAAGATGTTCATCACGAGCAGATTTGTTTTTAAACAATTTCTTATCAATTATTTTGAACAGAATGGAAATTTCATCAAAAATGCATATGGAATATTAGAAGAAAGGAAGGGTAACAGAACAGCTAAATAGACTACATTTGCTTGAGTTTCTTGAAAAAAATTTGATAAAATACAAGATAGAATTTATTCCATAGGTTTACAAAAGTTGCAAATGTAAAATCTTAGAAAAAAATCAGAGATACATAAAATGGCTTATTTGTTGGTAAAATTCTACATTCTAATTAAAATGGAAAAATACTGATTCCAGGTTATCTGTGAAAATATGAGTGTATGACGCTGTGCTAGGAAATATTCCTTTTATGTTTGTTATATCTTTATTGAGATAGAGTTGATATACAGCTTTATATTATTTTCAGATGTACAACATAGGGATTTGACATACATACATGCATGTGTCAAATCACATATATATATCACATATTTATATTCTTAAATGTTCAACACATAAGTGTAGTTATCTCTCTACATACAAAGAAATTAGAACACTGTTGACTTTATATCCCATGCTTTATTTCTATTCTTGCGTTAAATTTATTTTACAATGGAATGTTATACTTCTTTATTCTCTTCACCAATTTTGCTGGTCTTCCCATCCCCCTGCCCATAACAACCCACAGACTGTTCTGTGTTTATAAGTCTGTTTCTGTTTTGTGAGTTCGTTTGTTTATTGTTTTTTTTTCTACATATCAGTTAGATCATATGGTATTTGTCTTTTCCTGTTTGATTTGTCTTAATTGATATAATACCCTCTAGGTCCACCTATATTACTGTGAATGTCAAGATTGAATTCTTTCATATGGTTGAGCTGCCCACATGGCACATATCTTCTTCCTACATTCACTTATCAAGGGACACTTCTGTTGCTTCCATATCTTCATATTATAAGTTACTTCATAATAAGCATGGTAGTGCACATATAATTTTGAATTAGTCATAGGAAATATTCTAAAAGCTTTCCCCCAAATTTTTGTGTTTATCCCTGAAACCTGTGAATATGATGATATCACATACATGACACTGTGATCTTACATGGCACAGATGACCTTAAGATAGGAAGATTACTCTGCATTATCTATGGAGTTTCAAAGGAATTGCACGAGACCTTAAAATAAGAGAACTTTCTTATACTAGTATCAGAAGAGTAAGTCAAGAAGATATGAAATGTGAGAATTATTTCACTCCATATTGCCAGCTTTGAATACCAAAACCCACAAGGAAAGTACCATAAAAGTAAACAAATAACTTTCAGAAGTATAGATACAAATGTCTTCAACAATGAGCAAATCATCTCTACCTGCATAAACAAGGTGGCAAACATCATTCACACACCAACTATGGTTAAAATAATGCCAGAGTCGCTGAGGACAGACTGAACGCCTTCCCCCGAGAACAGGAAAGAAGTTAAGGATGTCAATCCCTACGATTCCCATCTGACATTGTAGTATATGTCCTACCAATGTAATAATGTATGAACTGTAAACAAAAAACAAGAACTACAAAGGAGCTAAAGGGCACCTATTTACGGATGGTATGACTGTTAATATAAAAAATCAAGAGAGAGCTACACCAAAATTACCTCCTAGAATTAATGTCAGATTAGTAAAGTCACAGGACACAGATTTTAAACATAAAAGTGCATCATATTTCTCTGTGCTAGCAATAAGAATTTGGCAGGAAAGCAATACCATTGATAACATAAAACTAATTGAAATATCTAATAAGTATCTAAATAGGTTCAGAAAGTGTATGATGGAAAACTCCGAATATGGGTGGAAGATAGGAAACAATAAATTAAACAGAGAGACACCATCATGCTCATGGACTGTAAGCAACAATGCAGTAGAGATTCATTCCTTATCCTACTGATCCACACCTTTCTCACAGTTACTGTTAATTCACAACTGGCTTTTTATACATCCAGACAAACTGACAGTAATGCTTATGTGGACCGGGCAACGAAACTATTGTATATGAAATAATTTTGAAAATTAATCAATTTGGATGCATCAGTCTATCCAATTTCAAAAATATTATGAAGGCACACTTAAGACTTTGGGGTATTAATGAAGGGATAGTGAAATAGGTCAGTGGACAAATGTACACAGTCCATAAAAGTATCCTTGCACATGTGGCCATTTGGTTTTTGACAAAGAGACTAGGAAACAATTAAATGGAGACTGGCTGCCAAATTAATTTCAGAAGGAGCCATAAAATTGTAACACTCTTAAGATAAAACAAAAATAAAAATTTATTTACCTGACTACACAGAAAGCTTAAAATGACACAAAAGCAAAATAGATACGAGGACTAAAAAAACATACTTCATCAAAGTTGAAAATTCAATTATCTAGCAACAATAAAGGCACAACCCAAGAAATGAGTAATTTGAAGCATGACTTCTTTAAAATGTAAATATCTGTTCTCTAAAAGACAATGTCAAGGTAATGAGAAAACAAGCCAGGAATTCAGAGAATATATCTTCAAAAGACATACCTGACAAAGGACTGTTCCCTAAAACTACAAAGAAAACTTTATACAACAGTCCAAAGACCTAAAAACAATACCAAGGATGATACACAGAAGACAAATATATCAGATATACATTGCTGGCAGAAATGCCAAATGGCACACTTAGGGACTCTGCCCACTTGTTACAAGACTTAACACACCCTTACCATGTGATACTGCAGTTGTGCTTATTAGCATTTACCAAAAGGAGCTGAAAACTCATGCAGCACAAAAACCTGCACACACATAGTTGGGCAGCTTAAGTCATCAATGGCAAACTTGAGATCAACCAAGACAACTTTTGGAAGGTGAATTGATAAATAAATGGTGGTACATCCAGATAACAGAATATTAATCATGGTGGAAGGAAATGATATATCAAGCCTTGAAAAGCCAAAGAATCTTAAAGCCTTTTGGTAAGTTTAAAAAAAGCCAAATTTGAAAGTGTACATATTGTATAATTCTAACTATAATTGATTCATGGAGATTGCAAATGGCTGTGTCGGGCTGGTGGGAACTGCATAGAACAGGAGACATTCAGGGCAGTGAAATTACTTCATATGACCCTGTAATGATACACATAACAGCAACAATGATGCACAATTTGAAGGACAGAGTCAGGGGTTTACGTTGTGTCCATATCAGTGTGTCAACAGCACAGAGTGCACCCCTCTTCTAGGGGCTGCTGGTAACGGAGAGGGACATGCAGGCCTGGGCTTGGGGCTCTGTGGAAATCTCTGGGACTCCCTCTAAGGTTTGCTGTGAACCTAAAAGGCTCTAAAAATATTGAACACAATAAAAAGAAAGAAAGAAAGAAATTTCTGCAAAGGGTGGTGATAAGACCATAACTTATAAGATGCAAGGGAAGAAAGTCTTAACAAATCACACTCTGACAATGGACATCTATTGAGAATATATAAAAATTATCTAGTATTCAAGAAGTGTAATATAAATGACCCCAAAAAGAAAAACACTTTACTAACATGATGAATGGATGGTAAATAAGCACATGAAGATGATCAATAGCAATATACATTATTGAAATGCACATTTTAGATAACATATGAGACCATGGTTAAAATACAAAATATGGACAATGCCAAATGACTGTGAGGATAAACATTACCTGGAATTCTCACCCATTGCTGGTGGTAATGAAAAATGCTACAGCCTCTCTGAAAAATGTGCTCAGTTTCTAATGTAGAAATATACTCATGACCCAGAAATCACACCCGTAGAATATTTAGAGAAATTTAAAAATTTTGTGAGAATAAAAATCTATGTGTGAATATTTATAGTCACTTTATTCAGAATCATCAAAATCAGGAAACAATCCAAAGGACCTTCAGGGATGTTTAGATTAACAACCTGTCATACACATATAAAAAATTACTCCTTAGCAATAAAAATGTGCTACTGCTATGTGCAGCAACTTGGGTGAAAACCAAGAGAATTATGCAGAGTGAAACAAACAATCACAAAAATTCCACATTCTTGATTCCATGCAAATGAGTTCTCCACATGGCAAAACTGTAATGATGAAGAGACAGGTGGTTCCCAGGAGCCAGAGATTCAGTGAGGGTGTGGCTACCAAGGAATATCAGATGGATTAGGGGAAACCGTTATGATTCTGATTATAGTGGTATTTACCAGAATCTAAACCAGTGACAAATTCATGGAACCAAATATCAAAAAAGAATATTAATTCTCTTATAACAGTGTTAAGATACATAATTTAAAAAAGTTAAGAAGATTCCATGAGCTAGGTTTCCATGCTATTTTTATGAATATTTACTTCAATAATGATTTTAATAATTAAAATTTTTATTTTTAATTGTTATACTTTAAACAAGAATTATGACTTTAATACTCTCTTCTTTGAGGGAGAAGTGTAGAGAAGCAGGTACACCACCCAAGAGATGAATGTATAATCACAGTTAAGGAACTACTTATGAAAAGTAAAATGTTAAACCATAGACTTACAAAAGATATTGATTTGACAATAGAAATATTTTCTTATTACAAGTAGGAATGTAGTGGTCAATTTCCTACCTTGTTTAGAATTGTAACATGGAATATATATAATATATACATCAAATTTGCCATATTGCTGGAACTGAACTTTTTCTAAGATCGATCCATCTAAATACAAGAGAGAGTGACAATTGTAATCATTAGTCTGGAAGATGTTCTTGCTGATGATGTTTGAATAGGGAGTTTTATCTTCCTAACCCTAAACTCATTGTTAAAAAGAGAATAAGTATTAGTGGCAACTCATAATTTACCAAAATAACAAAAGAAAGTCAGACTAAAGGAGGTTATAATGTGTTATGTAAGCTTGATGTTTGCACAAATACTTCAGTCTGGGTATCATTATGTACACTTTAGAGATAATTATAGTAAATAATAACCAAACTATAAGAACTCAGCATACACACAGCCCTTGACACTGCTGGCTGCTGTTTAACGATCTGTCTCAGATACAAACCGTAGGCTCGGGACTCCCTGCCACCTGAGGGACCCCAGCTGGCTCAACCCTTTGAAATACAAAGTATTTGGGTATTTTAAAAACTTTTCTCACGAAACATTTTTCAAAAAGGTTCAGTGCAGCACCCATGCCCTTTCCTCTTTCTGGGTGTCAGGAACCTGACGCGGTGACCAGGGCTGCAGTCGACTGAGTGCACCCGGCTGGGGCTCCGGTGGGTGTCCGCATGGACGGGTGGAGTCACCATGCTCGCTGTGATGCCTGAGAATGAGGGCCACGTGACCAGGATGCGGAGGAGAATCTTGAGGGAGCCCAGGTGCAGGGTCATGTGTGATGTTAGTATTTCACGCGTTTCTTTTTCTTTTTTTTGTAATGGATTTGTAATTTTATTTTTCCAAATTAGTTTAGATAAACACAAATTTCCTACCCCCCAACATACAATAATCACTTATTTCTCTAGATATATTACCAGGGTAATAGCAGCTTCTTAAAGAAAAAATAAATTATGAGCACTAAATTTAATCACCAAAAACAAGACCAGCCTGATTTCAGAAATGTTAAATGTGGAAAAAGCAGTGCAACTTAGAATTGAGGAAGTAGTAAATAATACATCAGGGCTAATTATCTTCAGAAATTTGATCATAGACTTTACAGACACCTTTATATATTGTGCTTTTCTTTATATATTATACATATCTATGCATGTTAAAATTTCAATTAAAAATGTTCCATTACTAGACATAAATCCCACTTACATTATTTGCTCAAGAACTTACTGAGTGTACAAAGCAAGGCAGAAATTTACGATCCATTTATGTCAGAGGGGATTAAATTCAGAGGCACTATCTGTGTGGTCATTAATTTCTTTAGTGTGAAAGAAAAATATCTCTAATTTTGCTTAGGCAACACTTTTTGATACATTTCTAATTGAAGTTTGGTTGATATACAATATTACATTTATTTCAAGTACACAACATAATTTTATGATTACATGCATTATTAAGTCCTCACCCAACTAGTGTACTGACTGTCAATGTAGAAATTGCTGCTGAACTGCTGACTGTATTCTCTTTGTGTTTAAGCAACATTTTTTAGTGTATTCTTTGATTCAAAGGTATCATGATTTCTAAATAACACAGTAATCAAGCAAATTATAGCAGAGGAGAGGAAAAGTGGATTTGAGAGGATATAGGAAGAAACATATAAGCACTTCTTGATTGTAATAGGGTATCCAAGAGAAAATAAATCTATTTCACAAAGTACAATAGAAACAATTTAAAGATTTAAAAAGAGATTACAAATCTGATGCATCAGTAAAAAAAAAATTTTAACTGGAAAATGGCTCACATAGATGCTCACACAGCTGGATTGTCAGGATAAATAGAAATAAAATGTTTTCCAATGAAAACATTGGGTAAAGCGAAGAGTTTCATAGTCATAGAGAGTCACAGGGAGATTGAATAGAAATGTAGGCATGCGGCTGCATTGTTAAACTCATTTTGCTCAGTGCCATTTTTTTGTTCATGTTTGCTTTTTCCTACTATTTTATCTTGAACATTAACACAATTCCAGAAAAATTGGAATGGTATAATAAACAGCTGTATACCCTTCACTTGAACTCACTAAATGCACATATATTGGTTGCTCTGCATAAATATCCAGTTTTTAAATTCCCAAGCCTAAATTAGCTTTATATTAATCCATTATTCTGATGGAAAAAATTAGCAATTACAGGTGGAAATAAGTTTGAAATTGCTCTCAATTTGAGAATGAAGGGATGTAACAAAAAATTTTTCATTTGGATAGTCTTAACAATAAAAACATTAAGTAATAATGTGTAAAGATTGTGCTAACGTTTACTTGTCTAGCATGAAAAATGCAAATTTTTACAACTGTGTGTGGTACAATCCTACCTTGAAAGACTGATTTAGCTGATTACAGAAACAATATAACATTATTTTACTATTTACTTTGACTTGAAATTCAATTCTTGAGCATCCCTTATTTAATCTTTCCCTGCACAGTTCCAGAAATAAAATTTTCATTCTCAAACTTAGCTTTTTAAAATTTACTTTAATATAACTAAATACAAAATAAGTGTCCAGTATTATTATTAATAAATATGTATTATTAGGTTGGTAGTAATTTACACTTATGAAGAAGACGAGAATATTCTCTCTAGAGTACTTATTATTGTTTTTACACCCTAAGGGATAAGTGGCTATAATATCAACTATAGAATAAATGACAGCATTCACACTATATATACATGTGATTTCAGTTTTAATTTTATGCTTCTTGTCTTGACTAGACCATTTCACTTTCTTTTTTTGAATCTTTTTTATTCGAAATGAGTACTCTGAGACTGAAATAGCAATAAAAGTGTATATTATTTTCTGAACTTCTTAAGCTAAGTAAGTGGGTGTGTACAAAGATTTAATATGGTATAAAATGTATACATTTGAGATGGGTAAAGTAAATGGAAGAATTTAAAAGCTTACAGAGTTTGCCTCTAGGCAGACATATTAAGAGAAAAAGAATCAACACACATCAACAGAATCAGAAACGAAAAAGGAAATATCATGACGGACCCCACAGAAACACAAACAGTTATTAGAGAATACTATGAAAACCTATATGCTCACAAGCTGGAAAACCTAGAAGAAATGGAAAACTTCCTAGAAAAATACAACCTTCCAAGACTGACCAAGAAAGAAACAGAAAATCTAAACAGACCAATTACCAGCAACAAAATTGTAGCGGTAATCAAAACACTACCCAAGAACAAAACCCCGGAGCCAGATATATTTACCATGGAATTTTAACAGACATACAGAGAAGACATAATACACATTCTCCTTAAAGTTTTCCAAAAAATAAAAGAGGAGGAAATACTCCCAAACTCATTCTATGAAGCCAAAATTACCTTAATACCAAAAATAGGTGAAGACCCCACCAAAAAACAGAAAATTACAGACCAATATCCCTGATGAACACAGAGGCGAAAATACTGAACAAAATATTAGCAAACTGAAGTCAAAAATATAAGAGGATGATACACCATGACCAAGTGGGATTCATCTCAGGGATGCAAGGATGGTACAACATTCGAAAATCCATCAACATCATCCACCACAAAACAAAAAGAAGGACAAACATCACATGATAATCTCCATAGATGCTGAAAAAGCATTAAACAAAATTCAACATCCATTCATGATAACAAAATGGGTATGGAGAGCAAGTACCTCAACATAATAAAGGCCATATATGATAAGCCCACAGCCAACATCATACTGAACAGCGAGAAGCTGAAAGCTTTTCCTCTGAGATCGGGAGCAAGAAAGGGATGCCCACTCTCCCCACTGTTATTTAGCATAGTACTGGGGGTCCTGGCCACGGCAATTAAACAAGAAAAAGGAATACAAGGAATCCAGATTATTAAAGAAGAATTCAAACTGTCACTATTTGCAGATGACATCATACTGTACATAAAAAGCCCTGAAGACTCCACTCCAAAACTACTAGAACTGATATGGGAATTCAGCAGAGTTGCAGGATACAAAATTAACACACAGAAATCTGTGGCTTTCCTATACACTAACAATGAACTAATAGACACACAGAAATCTGTGGCTTTCCTACACACTAACAATGAACTAATAGAAAGAGAAATCAGGAAAACAATTCCATTCACAATAGCATCAAAAAGAATAAAATACCTAGGAATAAACCAAACCAAGGAAGTGAAAGACCTATACCCTGAAAACTACAAGACACTCTTAGGAGAAATTAAAGAGGACACTAACAAAAGGAACCTCATCCCATGCTCCTGGCTACGAATTAATATCATCAAAATGGCCATCCTGCCCAAAGCAATATACAGATTCGATGCAATCCCTATCAAATTACCAACAGCATTCTTCAATGAATTGGAACAAATAGTTCAAAAATTCGTATGGAAACACCAAAGACCCCGAATAGGATCTCACTTGCCAACTTCAAGCTCTACTAGAAAGCCACAGTATTCAAGACAATTTGGTACTGGCACAAAAACAGAGCCACAGACCAGTGGAACAGAATAGAGACTCCAAACATTAACTCAAACATATATGGCCAATTAATACACGATAAAGGGGCCATGGACATACAATGGCGAAATGACAGTCTCTTCAACAGATGGTGCTGACAAAACTGGACAGCTACATGTAAGAGAATGAAACTGGATCACTGTCTAATCCCATACACAAAAGTAAATTCGAAATGGATCAGAGACCTGAATGTAAGTCACGAAACCATAAAACTCTTAGAAAAAAACATAGGCAAAAATCTCATGGACATCAACGTGAATGACTTCTTCATGAACATACCTCCCCAGGCAAGGGAAACAAAAGCAAAAATGAACAGGTGGGACTATATCAAGCTAAAAAGTTTCTGTACTGCAAAGGACACCATCAATAGAACAAAAAGGTATCCTACAGTATGGGAGAATATATTCATAAATGACAGATCCAAAAAAGGGTTGACATCCAAAATATATAAAGAGCTCATGCATCTCAACAAACAAAAATCAAATAATCCAATTAATAAATAGGCAGAGGAGATAAACAGACAGTTCTCCAAAGAAGAAATTCAGATGGCCAACAGACACATGAAAAGATGCTCCACCTCACTAGTCATCAGAGAAATGCAAATTAAAACCACAATGAGATATCACCTCACACCAGTAAGGATGGCCACCATCCAAAAGACAAACAACAAGAAATGTTGGCGAGGTTGTAGGGAAAGGGGAACCCTCCTACACTGCTGGTGGGAATGTAAATTAGTTCAACCATTGTGGAAAGCAATATGGAGGTTCCCCATAAAGTTCAAAATAGAAATACCATTTGACCCAGGAATTCCACTTCTAGGAATTTACCCTAAGAATACAGGAGCCCAGTTTGAAAAAGACATATGCACCCCTATGTTATCACAGCACTATTTGCAATAGCCAAGAAATGGAAGCAACCTAACTGTCCATCAGTAGATGAATGGATAAAGAAGATGTGGTACATATACACAATGGAATATTATTCAGCCTTAAGAAGAAAACAAATCCTACCATTTGCAACATGGATGGAGCTAGAGGGTATTATGCCCAGTGAAATAAGCCAGGAGGAGTAAGACAAGTACAAAATGATTTCACTCATATGTGGAGTATAAGAACAAAGAAAAAACTGAAGGAACAAAACAGCACCAGACTCACAGAACCCATGAATGGACTAACAGTCACCAAAGGGAAAGGGTCTATGGAGGATGGGTAGAAAGAGAAGGATAAGGGTGGGAAAAAAAGGGGGCATTACAATTAGCATGTATAATGTGGAGGGGGCACGGGGTAGGCTCTACAACACAGAGAAGACAAGTAGTGATTTTACAGCATCTTAATACGCTGGTGGACAGTGACTGTGAAGGGGTATGTGGGGGAGACTTGGCAAAGGGGGGACTCTACTAAACATAATGTTCTTCATGTAATTGTAGATTAATGATACCAAAAAAATGTTAATATGGTGAATTAAATTGATTTCTTTGGTGTTGAACAAACTGTGCTTTCCTAGGATAAACCTATTTGGTTGTGGTGTATTATTTTTTCTTTGCTAATATTTTGCTAAGACTTTTGCTTCTCTATGTTCATGAAAGACACAGCTTTGCAGTTTTCTTAAGATGCCTGATTTAGGAGTCAGTGTAAAACCTGCCTCATGGGTTTGGAGTGTTGCTCTTCCTGTGTTTTCTGAAAGTTTGTATAGTGTTGCTACAATTTCTTCCTTAAATGTTTCATAGAATTCACCATGGTATAGTTTGTTAGTATAAAGCTATTGACTTTTCTTTTCTAAAGAAGTTTTATAATTATATCAATTCTCTTAGTTGGTATAGATCTATTCAAGAACTTTTATTTATTATTGAGTCAGTGCAGGTAATTTTTCCATTTCATTTATGTTATCAAATTTGTTGGCAAATGTTATTCATGATATTCTCTATGGTTCTGTAGGGATATTTCCTCCCTCATTGCTGGTGTTGGTAACTTGCACCATCTTTTTTTCTTATCAATCTAGTAAAGAGTCTGGTTACTGGTTAAAAACCTATGTGTGATTTTTCAGACCTAACAGAAGGTTTTACTTTGCAAGCCTCGTGGACGAAAACTGCCTTCCCTATGCCAGACTTGGCACACAAAGAATGCACTGCAGTCTCTGACGGCACTTGTAGTCAAGACCTCAGGCGCCCCCTGGCCCATGATGCTCTTTAACTAGGCTCTTCCTAGTTGTGGTGTTTTTATTCCTAGGCCTCTTTACCTGAGGCCCTGGAAAAAGTTCTCTTGGACACCTCTGCCCAGGCCACGTTATGCAGGAAACAATGGGAAAACTTGAAGAGATTTTTCCCTACCCTGACTCAGTACCCAGTGCTTTTCCACTCCTAATCTTTCCCTCTCATCCCCTCTCCACCTCATGAGTCCATAAAACTGCCAGAGTCTTTTATTTGGAGTTCCCTCAGCAGATCCCCATGTCGTGTCTGTACTCATCCACCTGATCTTCAGCAAGTGGGCCATTTCATCCACAAGTGCAAATGGTGTAGGGGGAGTTGGTGTTTCCTCTGGTTTTAGCCTCTTGATAATACCACCACAGCAAGTGATTAAAGGACTTACCCTGTTAAATTTTTTACTTGTTACTTCAATTAGCTACTCTGACACCTAGCAGCTCTGTTCTTTTATCTCTCCTAGCGGAGAGCTGAGCTCCTGAGATTTAGGTTTCTCCATTTCACTAATCTTTGCAAAGAACCAGATTTTGGACTCACTGATTTTCTCTACTATTTCTCCGCAGCAATTTTATTGGTTTCTGTTCTGATTTTATAATTTTCTATCTTTTACTTGCTTGAAACTTAATTTGCTCTACTTCCAGCTTCATAACATGGAAATGAGATAAATGATTTTAGACTCTTCTTTTCAAATATAAGCATTTTAAAGCTTTATCTATCCAAGAACTTTAGCAGCATCCCACAATATTATTGTTGCATTTTCATTTTCTAATTTCCATATGATTTCTGCTTAGATATATAAGTTATCTAGAAGTGTGTTGCTTAATTCCCACATATTTGGGGATTTCCATATTTCTTTCTGTTACTGATTTCCAATTTAATTCCATATAGTCAGAAAATATGTTGTACAATTTCAATTATTTTAAATGTATTGATACTTGCTTATGGGTTGTCATATGGTATATTCTGGTGAATGTTGCAAGTGCACTTGTAAAAAATATGCATTGTGCTATTGTCTGGTGAAGTAGTCTATGTAAGTCAATTATGTGATGTTCACTTGAGAGTATTGTTCAGGTCTCATTTATCTAGTTTATTTCATGTCTACCTGTTATTGACTAAGAAAGAACATTGAAAGCTCCAGCTATAATTGTGGATTTGTCTATTTCTTTAATTCTGTCAATTTCTGCTTTATATAATTTAGGGTTTTGTTGTTTTGTGTATATATTATTTACAATTGTTACATCGTCCTGCTCTATTGAGAGAGGACATTTATTTTCTAATGAACTTGAGAGAAAGGGAACTAATGATAGAAAAATAACATTTTTTCATCTTTATGATAGTAAATCCAACAATGGATAAAAATTAACAAAGACGTACATAAATACAATTTTCTTCCTGCTGTTCATAGGCTACTTCAGTATTATGTGGCAACTCTTATGAAGCAGATGCTGAGTCCAAATATAAGTCACCAAAATAAAAAAAAAAAACTGAGGAAAATCTATAAAAGAAGAACAAAAATTAAAGAAAAGTTTCTTATTCCTCCTTATCATCTGACTTAGACAAAACAGACAAGAGTGACAGATTATTCCAACCAAAGAAAAACTCATGAGATACTTTTTTTAAGATCTGATAAATAATTTTTCTAATTGTTTTCATTTACTAATTATTTTCAATAGAAGCATTATGTAACAAGGAAGTCATAGTAAAGAAAATAAAATGGTTCCTAAATATGGAAAATGCACAATTAGGAGAAATGCAAATTAAAACTACGTTGAGATCTGTTTTACCTAGACAAAGATCTAGAGGCAAAAATCAAATAGCTTTATAACACACTAAGTAGACACAAGTATAGGGCAACTATAATATATTACTGGTGTTAATGTAATTGGTACAATTTCAATGAAGGGCAGTTTGGTAATAAGCATCAAAACTACAAATGTATTTAAAGTGCAGACACAGTAAATCACTTCTAAGAATTTATCTTACAAATACAACCAAAACCATACAAAATTCCTTGTAGTAGTATTATTCATTGTGGTACTGTTTATAAGTAGCAAATGTAGAAATAAACCAAATATTGATTAATAGGGCACTGATTAAATACATCCTGGTTCATACTCTGAATTTGTAAAACAAAATGCAAAGGTCTTCATGTATTGAATGTGAAATGATCTCTAAGATATACTCCTAAGTGAAAAAAAAATGCAATTTGTAGAACAATGTATAAAATGCTCAAAGAAAAAAAAAAACACTCCTGCACATACATTTTGTGGTATACACATAAAATGTCTCTCTAATAATACAGACAAAACTGAGAGCACCATCTGAGTGGCTAGAGAAAGGGGTAGAAACAAACTTTTTCACAGAGCTGTTTTAGCACTTTTTGAATTCTGAAAAATGTGACTACATGACCAGTTCAGAAAATAAACACCTTTTTATCTTCTCCGTAATCTTAACTATTGAAGTAACATACTTCCACTATTTAAAATTTAGAAAGTATGAAAAGATCATTTAAAAAAAAAGTCTCTCCATGATTCCTGTTCCCCTTCTATCCAAATCTCAAACTCACCACCTCAACTCCTAGGTAAGAACTGACCAGAGTATCTTATATACAACTGACGCGTGAACGACATGAGAGTTAGGGGCACCAAACACCTACACAGTCAGAAATCCACATGTAACTTTGACTCCATCAAAACTCAACTATTAATATCCTGCTGACCACAAAGAAGCCTTACCAATAATGAAAAGTCAATTAACACATATTTTGTATATGTTCTTATATACTCTGTTCTTACAACAAAGTAAGCTAGAGAAAATGTTTTTGAAATTGTTGCAGAAAATTTTTCCAGTATTTTAATTGAAAGAAATCCCCAAATAAGTGGACCTGTGAAATTCAAAACTGTGTTGCTCACAGGTCCACTATATATACAAGCAAACACGAATACCATTATTTCCCCCATCTGCATTTAATACAAGTACACCATGCCTTTAATTACTTAATATATTTTGATATTTTTTCCATATTAGCATATAGGAAACTTTCTATTATTTTATTTTATGCAGATTATTGCATTGTATGCATAAACCACAGTTTATTTAACCAGTTTCCCATTGATGGACACTTGAGGTGTTTTTTTTTTTTACAATTCCAGTATGCTATTCAGCTATCAATAAATCAATCACCATATTATCACATAAGAAATGTTTATAGGTGGAGTATAGTTATATGAAGATCAAAGAGAGTACAATATGTGATATTACAGTGGATTTTATAGACAATGCTAGAAGAAAATCACCTGTACCCCACAAAAAAATGTTTCGTGTAGCAAGCAGTAGGAAAGTTCAGATGTTAATAGTGCATATTTGGCATCCAGATTAAATGTGCTCAAATCCCAGCTGCTTTACATACTAGCTGTGCATCTTGGGCAAGTTATTAATCTCTCTGTGCCTGTTTACTTGTCTACAAAGTGAGGATTTTAACAGCTATCTCATAGTTGTTGTGAAGCTTAAATGAATTTTAAATGCAAAGTACTTAAAACAGTGGTTTGCACGTAGCTAGTGTATAATTAATGCTGGCTCTCATTGTATATTTATAGGGAAACTATTTTTGACATATAGGAAAGAAAAAATAGTTAAAAGAGTTATATTAGAGTAGTGGTTTTCAACTTCAGGGGAGAGTGGATAATCACAGTTTCCTATAAGAATCTGAAAACTATTTTCTTCCAAAAACATATATACACAAACATTTTAAAATAATGCAATAGAATTTTAAAATTACCTGAAGTCCCTCTGTTAAGAATTCCAGAGTTAGAGGACAAATAAGAGAGGATGCACATAAGTAGGAGAAAAGATGAGAGAACTGGATAGGTTACCACATTTAGCCCTAATATGGTAGTAGAAATAGTGTTGGGCTAAGACTTGTAACTAAGTTAGGAAGGTCTAATATATTACTGTGGAGAGCAGGCTTGCGGTGTCACACATGTACCAGGGACCATTCTCAGTGACTTCCCGTCCTTAACAAGATGTCTGATTCAAAAATGTATTGAGAAACTCAAGAGTCTCCCGGCTATCTCCTGGCTTAAGTTCACTTAAGAAACAAACACTGGATTTATTTTTATTAGCAAAGTGGCTAAATGTAGAAGATTAATGTTCAAAAATTCCAACTTGGATTTTTACATTTTATCTATACATTAGAAATATAATTTCTAAGTGGTTTTTATTTATAATAAACAAATAAAAAGACATGCACAGGAGACTTAAGAAGAATTCTCTTTGGCTTGGGGCACAAAAAAGGGTGCTGCCTATCCTACTGCTCGAGACAGCGCTGGGCGCGCATCAAGGCAGCGACAGAGAGGCAAGGATCTGAAAGGAAGGGGCAATGCTGTCATTATTTTCAGATGCTGTGATCATAATGACACAGCAAACCTAAAAACAATCAACAGGCAACCTATCAGCACTGATAAGGGAGTTCAGCAAGTGGCGAATCACAGGAACACACAAACATATAGTAACATTCTAAACCAGGAAGAGGTAATTTGAGAATATTACAGAAAATAAGATACCATGTAAATAGTAACTGAAACCATAAAGCCTCTAGGATTAGCTTTATAAAGAATGCTCCAGATGTTAAGATGACAATTTAGAAATTCTGTGAAAGTATTAAAAAAGACATGAATAAAGGCACACACAGTACACTGTGTTCAATACCTTAACACCATATATTCTAACCAACTCTCATCTAACATCTTTTGGAAGAATTTTGGATGAAAATTTACAAATTGATTATAAAATATATATCTGAGAATAAAGATACACATACAGCTAACCAGAAAATAATCTCTGCATGAAAGTGACATAAAGAAAAATGTCAAATCCACAAAAGTTAGTGTAATATTACATCCAACTATACCATACAATGATTAATAGAAACAAACAGCTGTGAATAAAGTGTAAGAGCAAAAAATATTTATCTATGTATTTTTATATATTACACATTTTATATTATGTATCTACTTTATATATTACATACATATGTGAAAATAAAAAAGATTACACAGATGACAGAAATCTAAACAGAAGCAGAGCAAACATCTACCTATAGCTGTAATCTTATTTTTCTCATTCAGTTGAATACATCCACTTAAATGGTCCAACCAACCCCTCAACTTGAATAAATGCAAAATATTTTCAGGCCCCCACAAATCTGCTCCATGTTTCCTCCTCCTGTTAACTGTCCCACAAAGGTTCAAGTGCCCCAGGCTCAAAATCCAAGTACAGCATGATTCTTTCTCCTCCCGTGGCTCCCACGTGTTCAACGAGCTGTCACATCTTGACACTGTTTCATCTCTGAAAGCTCTAATTGCTTCCTATCCTCTTGTTTCTAATTATGTCCTTCCCCAACTAGCTTTTCTGTTTCCAGTCTCTCCATTCCTCACACCCCATAGTCAGTTTTATATTAGAATGAGGTTTTATCCTGAAATAAAATTTGAATCATGTCACATTTTTGTGCCACATCAATGGTGAATTCAAGATCCCCTACAACTTCACCTTTATCTTTCTGACACTATGTTGCACTGTTCTTCTTCATGCCTCCAAATCAATGAATTTCTTGCTTGGTTAAAGCACTACAGGCATAGCTGTACACCCAAAAGCCAGACCGACATTCCATGCCCAGTTCAAGACCTTCTGCCTCCAGGTAAGTTCCAGCTTATGGGAGAAAAATACCTTCCAATAAAAACTAATGACAATGTGAACCACAGGGTAACAAGAACACAAAATACCACAGACTCTGGCTTTTAGATGTGAAGAAAGCACAGATGATTAAGAAAGTAGTGGAGTGCTTTTGGGGTTAACCTTCTCCACACTTGAAGAGGTTCATACTTAAGTCCTCCCTCACTTGTGTTTCCCTTTCTGCGGTTTCAGTTACCTGTGGTCTAGAAGCAGATAATCCTTCTCACCTTTTGTCAGAAGGTCAGTAGTAGCCTAACACTACATCACAATACCTGCATCATTCACCTCACTTCATCTCATCACATAGGCATTTTACCATCTCACATCATCACAAGAAGTGTGAATACAGTGCAATAAGGTATTTTTGAGAGACCACATACACATAACACTTATTATGGTATATTGTTGTAACCGCTGTAATTTATTATTAGTTATTGTTGTTAATCTCTTACTGTGCCTAATTTATAAAAAAATCTATCGTAGATATGCATATATTGGAAAAACCATAGTGTATATAAGGGTTTGATACTATCCACAGTTTCAGGCATCCATTGAGGGTCTAGGAATGCATCCCCTGTGAATAAGGGAGAACTACGGTATACCAGAAGGAAAAACACTTTTAACTTGAAATTTCAAAATAAATAACTATGGAAGAAAATATCTAATGAAGGAATATTTGAACTTGTTCAATATCTTATAATTCTAAATAGAATGTTTTGGAGACAAATGTACAAATGATAAAAAGGGCAAAGACTCCAAACGATTTAATACAATGGTTAATTACTTAAGGAGTAGGTCACTACTTAATTCTGATATATTGCAGGCTTCAAAGACCCATAAATATAATACATTTCTTAATTCCCACATCAAATTTCCTGGAAACAAATGGCATATAAAGTCAGGATCATAGTCCTATAAGCACAGTTTGATTTACTTACCTTCTGGTTTCCTATCCTGTCACTTTCTTGCCTACTGACATTGACCCACAGTTTTATGAAATAGATTAAACTAGGTCATTTATCCAAGTTTTAATATAACTGGTTACAAATTGAACATTTTGCTATTCTAAAATTACATAAATGCCATCATACCTTCAAAAACCAGCTTTCTGACCAATATAATTTTAAAAGGATTAAAAAATAGATGATAATTAGTGGTAAAAATTGAAATACAATAAAAAAATAAATACATGAATACTATGATCCTCTTAAAATATTGAGTATTTGTCATCACTGATCTAATCCAAAACTGCTCAAATATCAAATATTAGTAATATTATCATAAAAATGGGTGGACGCTTATAAATACAAAAATTATGAATATTCTAAGTATTTATTCATTTGAAAATAATTATTTATTTATGTCATTATATACTTGTATGACATATACTTGTATGACAGTTCTATATAAAAATATAAGTATTATACTATGTAACACAGCATGTTTCAAAAAAAATTAGCTAACTGTAAAAAAAGGTTTCCTACTCCCTACCCCAAGTTATACCTGGCAGCCAGGTAAATCTTCCCCAAAAAGGTGGTGTTGAAGAATGCTGGTGATTCGGAGGAAACGTAAGCAGAAGTCCTGTAAGTATTTTTCCATAGATTCAGTAGCCCAAATAATAGGGCTAACCTAAAGTTAAAGAATAAAATTTTAACAATTCATTCTTTAATAGATATAGCTTAAATATATATTCATAATTTCAACAAAACCCAAACTTTACTATATCTGATCTTAGAGCATTCCATTATACACTCCTTAGTCCCTTCTTCATGGTATAACTTTCCTTTAGATAGTTCACTTATCACAAAGCTTAATAATACTTCATAAGACTTTTCCACATCACATGTATTCTGGAAAAAATTAAAAATTAGTTTCATCAGTCACTGAAAATTACAAAATAATTTACACTGGAAAAAACACTTTTGAATAGAGTATAATTCTGATTGTGCCATTTTTCAAGCATGTAAATTTAAGTTCCTCAAAATCTGTGTACAACAGTATACATCTAGATTCACAATGTAATTAGTTAGGTAATTAAAGCCATTGCAACAGTTCTTTAAAGGACAGCATATAAATTACAAAATGTATGTGTAAGTGAACATATGTAAATCATCTCTTTTGACCCATTAATTCCTAGGCTTGTAAATTCTTCCTGGCAAGCTAATAGGAAAAAAAATAGCTATACACCCAAGACATTCACTGCAGCATTATAATAATGAAAAATTAGAAATGACCAACAAAAGTGAGGCAATTACCTAAATTATGACAAATATGAGCTATATGAAAATTTTCTAATATATGAAAAAAGTAAATTGAAGTATATATACTTAATATAGAGGCACAAATAGTACATGAATGAAATAGAAGAAGAAAATATGGACCACAAATATTTTCTTTTATAATTTCCCTCAAATTCCTAGAATAGGATTTGTTAAAATAATTTACTGTAAAAAAAATAAGGCTATGTTTCTTATGGAATGTACCAATAATTACATTAAATAAGTTTACAAATTGAAGTTTATGACAGTATACTTTTTCTAAGTTCAAACTTATCAATAAGATTTCACACATTAAAGAAATAAGCCTGTTTTTACAGTCACTGATATATTAGGGGTTGTTGAAAATTGAAGTATGAATTGGGATAAAGTAGTAATTTTGATATGGTGTCATTTATACATTAACTCTACTTTTTAAACAGTAAAACATAAAAATTGAGTAAACACTGTAGGATATTAAAGTATGTTGGATTTTTAAGGCACTGATAGTCTGGACCACAAGAGTTTGTGATTTCATGATATTTAATTTTTCTACAACCCCTCATTGTTCCTCACATGTCATTGTGCTCTCTTAAACTAGACTGTAAATTCCAAAATATCAGGAACTGTGCTTTGTATTTTTCATGTGTCCTTTTGCATAACAGAAATCTGAGCAATAAATACTTGCTAACTGATGAAATCTGATTCAGTAATGTTGGAATTTCTGAGCCTGGAAATTTCTGGATGTACCTCTTTTGAAAATTAATTATTTGAATTAATCTAAATTACTTCTCTGCTTTCTGCTAAATCAACTCAGCCATGATGTGTTATCATGTCAGAATTCCAATCTTAAAAAAATGTCCCTGACTCTACAACTGCTCACTTTGTCATGTGATCCACCCCACCCTTGCCTGATTAATCAACAGGATGAACATTTGCCAAGTATGATGACCTACAGGTTTCAAATCAACATCCTGCTGAATATCAAAACAGCAACATACTTATATTTTTAAAATGAATTAACCACAATAATACACAGAGTTTACTTGAACTAAAATGTAGAAAACTCAAAAGAAAATATTACCATGATATTGCTGCTTATTAATCAATGTGACATATTTAGGTTTCTGAAACTATAAAATTCAGGCTAAAAGTTTCCTAAATTCAATAAACTCTTTTGAGTAAAGATGAACAGAGTATGAGAGAGATTAAGGATGGTGGCATGAGAGGTGAGACAGGCCTCCTCCCAAAACCACACATAATATGAAAATATAATTATTACAACTAATCCTGGAAGAGCAACAGGAAAGAAGGCAGCACTAGATTGCACACACACGGAGAAAAGAACAGACCTCTAGAACAGGGTAACATACCAAAGCCATGTTCCAGCCAGACGCAAACCCATCCCCCACCCCAACTCATGGGCAGAAAGAAGATAAATTGAGCAGGGAGGGACGTGGAGGCCTAGGACTGCAGAACACCCAGCTCCAGAGATCTGCTCTGGGAACACGAACCTATATTGCATGGTGTTCTGGAGACTAGTGGGGTTGGAAAGCTAAAACAGGTGAATACCTGGAGAGACTGAGATTCCAGCTGCTTGTGGAAAACAGGGATCCACCTCTGGCTGCTCTGGGACAAAAGAAAGGTAGGTAGTCTGAGAGGTTTCCTAACAGTGAATGGGCTGAAAAAAGGGAAAGGATTGCTCAGAGCTTACTTCTCAGGAGAAAGGAAAGAGGGACAAAATTGTTCAGGTGAACTAGTATGATCAGGTTGAGAACTTTCAGAACATTCAAGCACTCCACTGTTGGTCATTGCACACCAGCTCGCAAAACTGCAACCCCAGCCCTCAGGGAAGGCCAGCAAGAGAGAAGCGCCGCATATGGCAGCTACAAATGCAAAGCACAGAGGCTTACACCTCTGTTCTTGACCCACTGGTTCTGGCGTTCTGGCAGTGAAGACAGGCACTGGAGCCAGGAAGCAGGAAACAGCTCTTTCTGCCCACCAGGCAGTAGTGCCAATCCCCTGTGACAGCGATATCACTTCAGGGACTGAGAAGCACAAGAAAGTAGAGCTTCTGGGCACTAGAGGTCACCACCTACAAATATGAAACATCGAAGGAACCTGGTTCAACCCAAAATCCCATGAACACCAGAAAGAGGACCAAGTGAAACTGAACTATACAATCTCCCTGAAACACATTTCAAAATAAAAATCATAAACATGCTCATGGAGGTAAAGAAACATATTCAAGAACTAAGGGAAGAATTCTGGAAGGAGATTCAATCATTACAGAACACACTATCAGAAATGAAATATACAATTGAGGGATTTAAAAACAGATTAGATATAGCATAGGAGATGGAAAATGGAAAAGAAATTAGAGAAGAGGAATACAAAGGAGCTGAGGCACAGAGAGAAAAAAGGATCTCTAAGAATGACAAAATACTGAGAAAAATGTGTGACCAATCCAAATGGAACAATATTCACATTATAGGGGGTACCAGAAAAAGAGAAAAAGTGTAAGTGTCACTGAGGAGGTAATTGCTGAAAAATTCTCCAATCTGGGGAACAAGATAGTTTCTCAGGACATTGGGGTAGACATATCTCCCAACACAAAGGACCCAAGGAAGACAACATCAAGACATACAATAATTAAAATGGCAAAGATCAAGGATAAAGACAGACTTCTAAAAACAGCTACAGAGGGAAAAAAGATCACATACAAAGGAAAACCAATCAGGCTATCATCATATTTCTCAACAGAAGCATTACAGGCCAGAAGGGAGTAGCATATTATATTTAATGCAATGAGGCAGAAGGAGCTCAAACCATGAATACTATACCCGACAAGGCTATCATTTAAATTTGAAGTAGGCATTAAACACTTTTGAGACAAGCAAAAGCTGAGAGAATTTACCTGCCACAAACCACCTCTACAATACATTTTGGAAGGACTACTATAGATGGAAGTATACCTAAAACTAAATAACTGTCCTCAGGGGAAATGAAACTACAGCAAAGTAGAACAATTAATGACTAAGGCACAAAATCAAATCAACTATCCACAAGGTCAATCAAGGGATAGGGAAAGAGTATAGAATATGATAACTAATATATAAAGAATAGAGAGGGAAGGGAAAGGAGAAAAAAAAACCTTTAGGTTGTGTTTGTAATAGCATATGAAGTGAGTTAAATTAGAGTGTGAGATAGTGAGGGAATTACCTTTGAACCATTGGGAACCGTGAATCTAAAGCCTGTAATGGCAATAAGTACATACCTATTGAAAATCACCCTAAATGTAAATGATCTGAATGCACCAATCCAAAGACACAGAGTCACTGAAAGGACAAAAGAACAAGACCTGTTTATATGCTGCTTACAAGAGACTCACTTAAAACCCAAAGACATACACAGACTGAAAGAAAATGGATAGAAAAAGATATTTCATGCAATTAAAGGGAGAAAAAGGCAGGAATTGCAGTACTTGTAACACAAAAATTAGACTTCAAAACAAAGAAAGTAACAAGAGACAAAGAAGGACATTACATAATGATAAAGGTTTCAGTCCAATAAGAGGATATAACTATTAAAACTATGCAACCAATACAGGATCACATACATATGTTAAAAAATACTAACAGAATTAATGGGGGAAATAGAATGCAATGCATTCATTTTAGGAGACTTCAACACTCCACTCACTCCAAAGGACAGATCAACCAGACAGAAGATAAGTAAGGAGACAGAGACACTGAACAATGTATTAGAACAGATGGACCAAATGGACATGCACAGAAGACTCCATCCAAAAACCAGGATACACATTCTTCTCAAGTGCACATGGATTATTTTCTATAATAGATCACATGCTAGGCTACAAAAAGAGGCTCAGTAAATATAAAAAGATTGAAATTGTACCAACCAGCTTCTCAGATCACAAAGGTATGAAACTAGAAATAAATCACACAAAGAAAATGAAAAAGCCCAGACACATGGAGGCTTAATAACATGCTCCTAAATAATCAATGGATCAATAACCAAATAAAAACAGGGATCAAGCAATATATGGAGACCAATGATAACAATATTTCAACACCACAAAATCTGGGAAGTATATTGCAATATAGGCCTACCTGATGAAAGAATAACAATCCCAAATGAACAGTCTAAACTCACAATTAATGTAACTAGAAAAGGAAAAACAAATGAGGCCCAAAGTCCATAGAAGGAGGGACATATAAAGATTAGAGAAGAAATGAATAAAATCAAGAAGAATAAAACAATTGAAAGAATCAATGAAAGCATGAGATGGTTCTTCAAGAAAATAAACAAAATAGATAAACCCCTAGCCAAACTTATCAAGAAAAAAGAGTCTAAACACATATACTGAGTCAGAAATAAGAAAGGATAAATCATGAAGGACACCACAGAAATATAAAGAATTATGAGAGAAAACCATGAAAAATTATATGCTAACAAACTGGATAACCTAGAAGAAATGGACAACTTTCTAGAAAAGTACAACCTTCCAAGGCTGACCCAGGAAGAAATAGAAAATCTGAACACACCAATTACCAGTAAAGAAACTGAAGTGGTAATCAAAAAACTACCCAAGAACAAAACTCCTGGACATGATGGTTTCAGTGCTGAATTTAATCAAACATTTAGTGAAGACCTAATACCCATCCCCTTTAAAGTTTTCCAAACAGTAGAAGAGGAGGGAATACTCCCAAACTCATTCTACAAGGCCAACATTACTCTAATACCAAAACCAGGCAAAGACCCCATAAAAAAGAAAATTAGAGACCAATAACCCTGATGAACATAGATGCAAAAATACTCAACAAAATATCAGCGAACCAAATTCGAAAATAGATCAAAAAGATCATCCATCATGAACAAGTAGGATTCATTGCAGGGATGCAAGGTTGGTACAACATTCGAAAATCCATCAACACCATCCACCACATCAACAAAAAGAAGGACAAAAACCACATGATCATCTCCATAGATGCTGAAAAAACATTCAACAAAATTCAACATCTACTCATGATAAAAACTCTCAACAAATTAGGTATAGAGGGCAAGCACCTGAACATAATAAAGGCCATATATATGACAAACCCACAGCTAACATTATACTTTACAGGGAGAAGCTGAAAGCTTTTCCTTTAAGATCAGGAACAAGACAAGGGTGCCCACTCTTTCCACTTTTATTCAACATAGGTCTGGAATTCTAGGCCATGGCAATCAGACAACACAAAGAAATAAAAGGCATCCAGATTGGCAAGGAAGAAATTAAACTATCCCTGTTTGGAGATGACATGATATTGTACATAAAAATCCGTAAAGAATCCACTCCAAAACTACTATACCTAATATCTGAATTCAGCAATGTTGCCTGATAGAAAATTAATACATAGAAATCTGTTGCATTCCTATACACTAATGATGAAGTAGCAGAAAAAGAAATCAGGAAAAGAATTCCATTCACATTTGTATGAAAAAGAATAAAATACGTAGGAATAAACCTAACCAGGGAAGTGAAAGACCTATACTCTGAAAACTATAAGACACCCATGAGAGTACTTAAAGAAGATACCAATAAATGGAAACACATTCCATGCTCATGGATAGGATGAATTAATATGGTCAAAATGGCCATCCTGCCTAAAGCAATCTATAGATTCAATGCAATTCCTATCAAAATATGAAAAGCATTCCTCAAAGAACTAAAGCAAATAGTTTTAAAATTCATCTGGAACCATGAAAGACCCCAAATAGCCAAAACAATCATGAGAAGGAAGAATAAAGTGGGGGAATTATGCTCCCTGACTTCAAGCTCTACTACAAAGCCACAGTAATCAAAACAAATTGGCACTGGCACAAGAACAGAGCCATAGATGAATGGAACCGACTAGAGAGCCAAGATATAAACCTAAGCATACATGGTCAATTAATATAAAATAAGGGAGCAATGGACAATGGGAAAATGAGAGCCTCTTCAATAGCTGTTGTTGGCAAAACCGGACATCTATATGCAAGAGAATGAAACTGAATTATTGTCTAACAACATACACAAAAGGAAACTCAAAATGGATCAAAGACCTGTATGTAAGTCATGACACCATAAAACTCCTAGGAGAAAACATAGGCACAAGTCTCTTGAATACATACATGAGCAACTTTTTCCTGAACGCATCTCCTCGGGCAATGGAAACAAAATAAAAAATGAACAAATGGGACTACATCATGCTAAAAAGCTTCTGTACAGCAAAGGACACTATCAGCAGAACAAAAAGACATCCTACAGTATGGGAGAATATATTTGTAAATGACATATCTGACAAGGGGTTAACATCCAAAATCTATAAAGAACTCATATGCCTCAACACTCAAAAAGCAAATAACCCTATTAAAAAATGGGTGGAGGATATAAACAGACAATTCTCCAAAGAAGAAATTCAGATGGCAAACAGACACATGAAAAGATGCTCCACATCGCGAGTTGTCAAGGAAATACAAATTAAAACCACAATGAGATATCACCTCACACCAGTTAGGATGGCCAACATTGAAAAGTATAGGAACAATGAATGCTGGTGAGGATGCGGAGAAAGAGAAACCCTCCTACACACTGCTGGTGGTAATGTAAACTAGTTCAATGATTGTGGAAAGCAGTATGGAGGTTCCTCAAAAAACTGAAAATGGAAATAGCATTTGACCCAGGAATTCCACTCCTAGGAATTTACCCTAAAAATGCAGGAGCCCAGTGTGAAAAAGACATATGCCGCCCTATGTTTATCACAGCACTATTCACAATAGCCAAGAAATGGAAGTCCATCAGTAGATGAATGGATAACAAAGATGTGGTACATATACATAATGGAGTATTATTCACCCATAGGAAGAAAACAAATCCTACCATTTGCAACAACATAGATGGAACTAGAGGGTATTAGGCTCAGTGAAATAAGCCAGGCAGAGAAAGACAAGTACCAAATGATTTATCATCTGTGGAGCATAAGGACCAAGCAAAAACTGAAGGAACAAAACATCAGCAGACTCACAGAACCCTAGAATGGACTAACAGTTGCCAAAAGGAAAGGGAGGTTTGGGGTGGGTGGGAACAGAGGGAGAAAGGTAATAAGGGGCATTACAATTAGTACACATAATGTAGTGTGGGGCAGCACATGGAAGGCAGTGTAGCACAGAGAAGACATGTAGTGATTCTATAGCATCTTACTACGCTGATGGACAGTGACTGCAATGGGGTCTCTGGTGGGGACTTGATAATGGAGGGAGTCTAGTAACCATAACGTTGCTCATGCAATTGTATATTAATGATACCATTAAAAAAAAGATTCCTATGTGAGAGGTGGCAAAGGTACGTGGGTTAAAGAAAGAAAAGAATCAAGGGTGAGAGAAGCTGTGTAGGATAGTTGCTTTGTCTAGATTATAGTGCGTCTTAAATTTTTGGGGGAACATGCTGTTTGAGTATACCCTGGATGATACCATCCTATTTCTCAGCAAAACAAAACAAAAAACCAGGGAAAGAACCCAGATTAAGAAATCCTGGTATAAAGACTTTTAACAGAAATTCCACTAACTAAAATTTACACTAATTGTAATGATGATTTTTTTCCAGCACACCTAAACCTCATTATCAAATTAACTCTAATATCCCTTTGAAAAACTACAAGTTTCCATATTTTTATTGCCCTAGGTGAGATTAATCTGGCAAAAGTCTGTTTTCATTGGAATTATTGTACCTGAGGATAAGGAATCATAGGGATTGGATGAATGAGTGAGGCTTAATGAAGACAGAAAAGAAGGAAGGAAGAAAGTGAGAGAAAAAGGGAAGGAAGAAGGTAATGAGAAAAAGGAGCAATGAACAATACAGAATAGTCATAGAAACCACAGCGATACATTTCATTACTCAAAAATACTGTGGTTGCCATTATTTACAATCTGCTATTTACCTAACATTTAGATCTACTTTAGAAAAAGTTTATAACATGAGACAAACCAACCTGGAGAATATCATTTCCATTCACTGAAATGATTCATATGGCTATACATTTCTGACTTATGTTCTGATAACAATCTGTCTTATGGTAAATGTTAAGTACTTTTAAAAATAGCTAACAATTTTCAAATTGAGAAAAAAGTGGACAGAAGAGTTACCTAAATTAATTCATGATCCTTCCATCATAGACTGACAGTTATCTAATTTTCTGTCATTAGGTCTCATCTTAGCAAACAGTAAGATGAATAAATTTAGACCCAAATTGTATCAGAAAATATTTTAAATGTGTTACTCTTTCATGATTAGACTAGTTAATTAAGGAAACATATTTAAACAATGACACAGCATAGAAATCTAATATATACTTGAAATGACAACAAACAGTTCAAATATCAGATTAGAGTACATTTAGAGAAACTAAAGTAACATTTAGAAAAGAAAAAGATAATTGCAGAAAGCAAAATTATCCAAGAATCAACTAGGAATAAGGAGGGAACATCATTAAAGGAAAATAATAGAAATCCATTTTGAGAACTTAGAATTTTAGGGACAGAATGACACTTATAAACAATATGTTCAAAACCTCTTATTTACCTTTGAGAAAGCTGAGGTTCAGAGTTTTTATGTCTTTACTAAGAAAGGAATATGTATGTTTAGGGGCCATGAACTTGGACTAGTACTCAGGTTCAATGGCCAACAACCAATATCCCTAATTAAGACATAACAAACTTTGCGATCATACTTCCTAAGTTTGTGCACACATAATTGATTTGAAAGTAAACCTGTGAAAAAAGTAAAGGTTACTGAATTCATTTCATGTATGTATAGTTGGTTTTCTCTTCTTTGTAAAAGAAGTATTATTTTAACAAAAACTTTTCAGTGAGGTTTAAAACTTTTTTTAGAAGTCTTTATAAATCAAAAGGTTCAATTTTCACCACACCTATAACTTATTCCTATCAACTTCCCCAAATAAACACTGAAGTAATTTTCTTACTTTATCATTCTCTAAGCCAACCCACACAGTCAATCCTTTGGTACCATTTATCCCATTTATCCTCAAGTCCCTGAAAATCCTAACATTTAACTAAACTTGCATAATTTTTCTAACATATATACACAACTTTAACTTAAAAAAAACTTTAAATTTGCTAAGAATATATATATATATATATATATATATATATATATATATATACACATGTGTATATATATATATATATGCACACACACACACTTGTTTTAACATGGGGAAAAAAGCAGTATTTAGAGAAGCATAATTGAGAAAAGGCTAGAGTTCTTACATTTAGAAATGGTGACTCAAAAGCCACCTTTGAATTGTGACTGAAGACAAGAACAAGAAGAACAGATGGCGGATAAGTAAAATAGGTAAGACATTTTATTGCAGACATTTTATTATTTATTCACTTTGTTAGCCCAATTTTTATAACTTTTCTAAGTCGAAAGTTTGCAGCAAAAGCAAAACAAAACTGTCCAAATGTAAAGGGAAAAAGGCCAAGGTTTACAGACAATGTAGAAGACCTCACTGTGCAGGAAAAACATTTTTAACTTTTTTAGCCTGAAAGTGCTGTATTTTCTATTGAAATACTGTTAATAACTCATTTTGCCTTTCAAACACTTAATCTCACTCACTCATATCCCCAACTTATATTAATTCACCAAACTACTGAATGATAAATTCAGGCAAGCCCAACACACTCACCTTTTGAAGAGCTCCCGGGTGTTTCCAGGCTGACCTGTCTTCTTCACGGCATTTAACTGAAAGGGCCACAAGAGCCTGTGTGTACACAGGCTAAACAGCACCCTCACAATGCAGGTGAAGTGGTCTAGAGGAGAAACAGAATATCATTATTTCTTTGGAATCTAGACATTTTGTACTCAAGCTAGTTCACGAATATACACTTTCTTTGCATGTGTAACTGATTTTCATTCAACAGGTAATAAAATGAGATTATAATGTAATACTGGCTCTCAACAAATTTGGAAGTATGAGAGCAAAGTTCCCTTGTTTGTCCACAGAACATGTAAATGAGAAGCATTTAACAGAATGCAAAGTACGCTCTATTTTAGAAGACCAGAGTGCTAATGTCACTCAACCTCAGCAGAGCTATGCAACCTTAGCAAATGCCCTTACTGGACATCATGTGCTTAGTAACAATGTCTGGGAGTCTGAATATTTAAAATCAATACTTCATCTATTTCTAATATGATAGAGATGTTTTAAAGAATAATATCATATCATATATCAGAACTTCTACAGTAAAAAAGAAAAGAAAAGAATCCCAGTATTTTAGGTACTCTGAACTTAAAACTCTTATGAATCAAAGAACAGTAGTAGCAATATGGAAAATGCTTGGAGGCTTCTGGTACATATTAGGTACCTAACAAGTGGTAGACTAGCAATCATAACTAACATTTATATGTACCTAATAATTTAGAAAATTTCATTCAAATGCCTCATTTAATCCTCATAACAATATCAGTTGGGCAATTGAGCTTCAAAAGAATGTGCTTGTGATAACAAGGTTAATAAGCAACCAAGTCTAAACTTCATTCCATACAGATCATTTTACTTCGGATTCAGTATTCCTTCTATTATATTTGCTGCTCCCCTAGTAAATGGGTACCACCACTTAATCAGTTGCTGAAGTCAGAAACTTACAGACGTCCTTAATGCTTTGCGGTCTCTTTCTCCCCGCATTCAAACAGTGACCAAGTCCTGTCAATCCTACTTTTAGAATATTTCTCAAGTCAGTTCCAACACCCTGGACCAAACTTCCATCTTTTCGTGCCTACATCTATAATCCCAGCCTAAGCAGCTGTGTTGGGGTTCCTAAGACCACTTCCATGTTTGATGATTCACTAGGAGGACTCACAAGACTTTGCATATAGTCCCATATTTTATTACCACAAAAGGATACAAAGTAAAAGCAGTAAATTCAAAAGGCACATTGGGTGTAGACCAGATTAAATTTCCAGAGTCTTCTCCCAGAAGAGTCACACAGTACATACTAATTCCCAGTAATGAACTGTGAAAGCATGTATGAAATATACACCAGGGAAGCTCATTAAGAGATTCAGTGCCCAAGGTTTTTATTGAGGACAGGACTGGCAGGCATCCTCTGCTTAGCACATACCAAACTTCTAGACTCCTAGGAGAAAAGCAGATGTGTTCAGCATAAATCACATTGTACAGTATATGCATAGGGAGCCATTCAATTCAGTTCTGGCGATGGTGGAAACCCTCACCAACCATAAAGTTCCCAGAGGCCTGTCAAGGCATCTCGTTAAGCAGGTTAGCAGTCAAGTCTTCTGTTAACTTCTTCCTGCACAGTGGATTAGCTGCATCACCTTCTAGCCCCTTGCAATCTACTTTTTTATGATTATTACAGCCAGGTTGATTCTTTTCTTTTTTTTAATTTGGCATCCTTCTCCTGGGTCTCTGTATAAGCTGAAACATTTCTTGCTTCCTTGTAGCCTGAATAATTATTAAATTAGGTGACATCTTAAAAGTCCCTTCCTAAGGAAAACCTTCCCTTATTTTAAATTGTCTGTCTGTCTCATCCATGTTGATAGGTTGAGATGGGGACTTGACATAAACTGAGCCAGTCAGAGCACCTACCTGGGATTTTTCTACCTGGAGGAAAAGGAGAGTCTAAAGATGTGTCTGAAAGTGTCAGAGGTCACACTCCAGACCTATGGGAGAGACTCGAAAGCAAGAGTGAATGGAGCAGATCCACAGAGAGGAGAGACCCAGGATGGAAAAAACCCTGCCAGCACCCAAAGCCCTGGTTCCTGTTACCCCTGAGGCCACCCTCAACTCCTACAGGTTGGTCATGAGCCCATCACTGCTCTCCCCTTGTACTCAAAGCTAGCTCTGCATCGACAGTGTGATATATTGAGTTACAGGAAATATAGTTTTGGGCATTCATATGATCAAATATCTACTTCCCAGGCATATTTGGTCTTCATCAACAGTCCCTGAAAACAGAGACTTAAAGGTGAAATGGGTGTTTTGTCATGTTAATGAGAGACTTTTGCACCCCTTACCCATGGGCAGGCCTGGAGGCTGAATCAGCCAATGGCCAATAATTTAGTCCATCCTGACTACAGGGAAGCCCTCACGAAAACCCCTGAGAAGAGCTTTTTGCTCTCTCTCTATTTGGCTCAGTTGGATCTGGCTTCTTGGTCGGAGAGAGTGTCTAAACTTGTAGCATCAGAACACCCCCATGCATCAGGGGGCCAGGCCCCAGGCTCCACGAGGACAGGAGCTCCTTTACTTGGGACCTTGCCCTGTGTATCTCTTCATCTGGCTGTTAACTTGCGTCCTTTACGGAAATATCCTTTACTAAACTGGTAAACATAAGTGTTTTCCTGGGTCTGTGAGGAAATCTAGCAAATCAATCGAACAAAGGAGATCGTGGAAACCTCCAATCTGAAGCCAGGGGGTCAGAAGCATAGGGAGTTACCTGGGGCTTGTTGCTGGCATCTGGAGTTGGGATTGGGGGGCAGTCTTGTAGGATGGAGCCCTTAACCTGGGAATCTGGTGCTGTCTCTGTGCAGATAGCATTGGAATTATGTTGAGTTCTCCAACAGCCTGCTGGTGTTCAAGAATTGCTTAGTATTAGTATGTGTGGGAAGCCGCCCCCCCCCATATACATATACACATTGGAATCAGGTCCAGGAACCTGAACGAGGTTATCTTACTATTACTGCTGTGTATAATGTTGTTATTGTTATACATATATGTAGGGGGAAAATACACAATTCCATCTGGAGTCAGATGAGAGGGACTCACAGATATCTTGATGTCCTAATACCCAGGCACTTAACACATGCCAGGATATAAACAATGAGAACTTATAGTCTGGGTAGAGAAAAAGACAAATTGCTATAAGCATGGAGAGAGTGTAATGGAAGCAAATAGGAGGAGGAACTAATCTAGACCAAAGGCAAGACACAGGGGGCATAAAAAAGCTTCTAGCCCCAACCAGGAGAGTTGTTCTTGAATGATGAAGATAAATAAACGATAATAAGGAAGGCAGGGATGGGGTGAGGTAAGGGAAAGGAATTCCAGACAGAGGAAGACATTTGTACAAGGGCACAGAAAAAGCCTAAGGCTTACAGGAGCTGTAAGGTGTCCACTAGAACTAGAATATGAGTTAGTGATTTTTGAGAGATGAAGCTAGAAAAGTAATCGTCATGCTGAAAACCGAAGGTTGCAAACTATAGGCTAACTGTCCAAATGTAACCTGCACAGATGTTTGGTTTCCTTTTATCCTGTTTTGTTTTTAATTACTGACATTTAAAAAATTGGATATTTCTTAACAAAATACCAGAATTCCACTTACTCTTGGAAAACAGGAAGATGTGGAATATCCTGGGCTCAAATTCTTATATGCCAACAGGTATCTGGAGCTGAGTGGTAACTGCCCTTTTTGATCAAGCAATATTCTCCAGCATGTCACAGTCTCCCACTCCTAATTATATCAAACCAGACTATTCACAAGGAGTCAGAATATAACATTACTGCTAAGAATGAATTTAGGTTAGAAGCCAAGCTGTCTAGATTTAAATCCTGACGCTTCAGATCTTAGGCAAGCTGGCAAAAATACTTGAATGCTTTTATTTCCTCATCTGTTAAATGGAAATAATATCACCTACCTTAAAGGGATTAAGTAAAATAGGGTTTAAACCCTTAAATGCCCAAACAGTGATTGGCAATGGCAATCAATAAATATCTGTTGTTGTTATTACTATTTATGTTGTATGATATCTATAGGCATTTGATTGTAGACTAGCATCTAGACTGGCCAGTAATAAGTCACTGAAGCATTTTAAGCAGGACAGTGATAATATGAGCCTTATAATTTAAAATATTCATTGCTGCTTCCTAGGAGAAAGGGACAGAAATGAGACAATTGTACAGAGAAGGACACCTATTGGCAGATAAAAAAAAGTACTATATATGTGAAATTAGATGGCCAAGACTAAGGAGGAGTAATGATGATGGAGAATGGGTCAAATTAGAGAAATGTTTAGATGACAGAAGGTATAGAATCTAGTATACCTTTGGAGATAGAGGATGATGGTTGTCTCTTATTGCTAAAAAGAGTGGAAAGCAATAGCAATGACTAAAATGGAAAACAGGAATAGAGCAAGTCTGAGTGGGAAGAAAATGAATAAATGTTTTGCATGTTGAGTTTTAAGTGTATACAGGTATTTGGGTCTGGAGCTCACCAGGAAATTGTAGACTGGAGCTAGATATTTGGGAATCACCAGAGAATAGGTGAGTTGAAGCTATAGAAAAGAAGACAAAATTGAGAAGGGGACAGGAACTGAGGAATGACTCAAAGGATGGTGAGAAGAGGAGGTGAATGAAAAGGAGCCTTGAGAATGAGAAGAGAGAAGAAGAGAACCACAAAAGGAGATGGTATCATCGAAGTCAAAAAAGTATCTCATGGCTTAATTAAATGTTTTAACAGGAGTAGGAGTCAAGACAGGTGTAGGGCAGCGGTAATTTCCTTCCAAAACCATATATGTTTTTGAAAATACAACTATTCCTAAAAGAGAGACCAGAGGATACAGTACAACAGCCAGACTACATTTACATACGCGAGAACTCAGCATCTCACGAATGGTGTAAGATATAAGCCACAGCCTGGCGGAACCCGAGCGCTTCCCCGACCCCAGCTCCTTGTTGGGAAGAAAGGAGTAGCAGTGGGGAGGGAGTGGAAGTGCAGGACTGCTGAATAACCAGCTCTAGCAATCTGCACCAGAAGTACAGACACACATTGTATGGTGTGCTGGATACTAGAGAAACGGAAAAGTAAAATTTGCAAGCAGGTCCCCACAGCCGGCTCCTCTGGGACAAAAGAAAAGCGAGGGCTTTTTGAAAGCCTTCCTACAACAATACAACCTTCAAAGACTGACCAAGGAAGAAACAGAAAATCTAAACAGACCAATTATCAACAAAGAAATTGAATCGGTAATCAAAAAACTACCCAAAAACAAAATCCCTGGGCCAAATGGGTTCCCTGCTAAATTTTATCAGACATATAGAGAAGACATAATACCCATTCTCCTTAAAGTTGTCAAAAAAATAGAACAGTAGGGAATACTCCCAAACTCATTCTATGAAGCCAGCATCACTCTAATACCAAAACCAGGCAAAGACCCCGCCAAAAAAGAAAATTACAGAACAATATCCTTGATGAATATAGATGCAAAAATACTCAACAAAATATTAGCAAACCGAATTCAAAAATACATCAAGAGGATCATACCCCATGACAAAGTGGGATTCATCTCAGCGATGCAAGGATAGTACAACATTTGAAAATCCATCAACATCATCCACCACATCAACAAAAAGAAAGACAAAAACAACATGATCATCTCCATAGAAGATGAAAAAGCATTCGACAAAATTCAACATCCATTCATGATAAAAACTCTCAACAAAATAGGTATACAGGGCAAGTACTTCAACATAATAAAGGCCATATATGACAAACCCACAGCCAACATCATACTTAACAGTGAGAAGCTGAAAGCTTTTACTCTAAGATCGGGAACAAGACAGGAATGCCTACTCTCCCAACTGTTATTCAACATAGTACTGGAGGTCCTTGCCATGGCAATCAGACAAAACAAAGAAATATAAGGCATCCAGATTGGTAAAGAAGAAGTCAAACTGTCACTAATTGCAGACGACATGATAGTATACATAAAAACCCTAAAGACTCGACTCCAAAACTACTAGAACTAATATCAGCATTTAGCAAAGTTGGATACAAAATTAATACAGAGAAATATTTGGCATACCTATATACTAACAATGAACTAACAGAAAGAGAAATCAGGAAAACAATTTCATTCACAATAGCATCAAAAAGAATAAAATACCTGGGAATAAACCTAAACAAGGAAGTGAAAGACCTATACCCTAAAAACTACAAGACATTCTTAAGAGAAATTAAAGAGGACACTAACAAATGGATACTAATCCCATACTCTTGGCCAGGAAGAATTAATATCGTCAAAATGGCCATCCTGCCCAAAGCAATATACAGATCGATGCAATCCCTACCAAATCACCAACAGCATTCTTCAATGAACTGAAACAAAGAGTTTAAAAATTCATATGGAAAAACCAAAGACCCCGAATAGCCAAAGCAATACTGAGAAGGAAGAATAAAGTGGGGAGAGGGAACTCACTCCCCAACTTCAAGCTCTACTACAAAGCCACAGTAATCAAGACAATTTGGTACTGGCACAAGAACAGAGCCACAGACCAGTGGAACAGAATAGAGACTCCAAACATTAACCCAAACATATATGGCCAAATAATACACGATAAAGGAGCCAGGGACATACAATGGGGCAATGACAGTCTCTTCAACAGATGGTGCTGGCAAAACTGGACAGCTACATGTAAGAGAATGAAACTGGATCACTGTCTAACCCCATACACAAAAGTAAATTCGAAATGGACCAGAGACCTGAATGTAAGTCATGAAACCATAAAACTCTTAGAAAAAAACATAGGCAAAAATCTCTTGAACATAAACATCAGTCACTTCTTGAACATATCTCCCCGGGCAAGGGAAACAAATACAAAAATGAACAAGTGAGACTACATCAAACTGAAAAGCTTCTGTACAGCAAAGGACACCACCAATAGAACAAAAAGGCATCCTAAAGTATGGGAGAATATATTCATAAATGACAGATCATATAAAGGGTTGACATCCAAAATATATGAAGAGCTCACACACATCAAGAAACAAAAAGCAAATAATCCAATTAAAAAATGGTCAGAGGAACTGAACAGACAGTTCTCCAAAGAAGAAATTCAGATGGCCAACAGACACATGAAAAGATGCTCCACCTCACTAGTCATCAGAGAAATGCAAATTGAAACCACAATGAGATATCACCTCACACCAGTAAGCATCGCCACCATCCAAAAGACAAACAAGATCAAATGTTGGCGAGGATGTGAAGAAAGGGGAACCCTCCTACACTGCTGGTGGGAATATAAACTAGTTCAAACATTGCGGAAAGCAATATGGAGGTTCCTCATAAAAACTCAAAATAGAAATACCGTTTGACCCAGGAATTCCACTTCTAGGAATTTACCCTAAGAAAGCAGCACTCCAGTTTGAAAAAGACATATGCACCCCTATGTTTATCACCACACTATTCACTATAGCCAAGAAATGGAAGCAACCTGAGTGTCCATCAGTAGATGAGTGGATAAAGAAGATGTTGTACACATACACAATGGAATGTTATGCAGCCATAAGAAGAAAACAAATCACACCATTTGCAACAACATGGATGGAGCTAGAGGGTATTATGCTCAGTGAAATAAGCCAGGCAGAGAAAGACAAGTATGGAATGATTTCACTCATCTGTGGAGTATAAGTACAAAGGAAAAACTGAAGGAGCAAAGAACCAGAAGACTCACAGAACCCAAGAATGGACTAACAGTTACCAAAGGGAAAAGGACTGGGGAGGATGGGTGGGAAGGGAGGGATAAGGAGGGTGGAGGGGAAAAAGGGGGCATTATGATTAGCATGTATAATGTTGGTGGGCATCGGGAGGGCTGTATAACTCAGAGAAGACAAGTAGTGATTCTACAACATCTTGTAGGCTGACAGGCAATGACTGCAATGGGGAATGTGGGGGGAACTTAGTGGTGGGGGGAGTCTAGTAAACATAATGTTCCTCATGCAATTGTAGAGTAATGATACCAAAATAAAAATAAATAAATAAAAATAAATAAATAAATAAATAAATAAATGTATTAGTAGAATGAGAAAAGTACAGAATTTGTCTAATACTAAGCATGAACAAAATGATCTTAATCAGGAAGTCATTTAATGTTGCTGAGGAAAAACACTCATGTAGCTTCTTTTCATTGCAAACTATACAAATTCTTTTTTAAATTAAAACAAAGTTAATGCATTTAAAGAAATAATGCTTACCAGTGGCATAAATTTAGATTTTCATTGTAACAAAGTACTAACTTCTGTTTTCAGTCACTTTATCACCATTTTTCAAGTATTTCAGGTGGCAGTTTAAAGTCACAACTTAAGTTCTCAAATTCTCCCACTCATTTAATAAATACCTATTTATTGACTGCCTACAATGTATGAAATCAGTACCTTTTAGGGACTGATTTAAAAAAACAAAGAATCACTCCTATGTGTGTAGTAGGTCAACAGGCTGCTATCTTTCAAGGCTGCAAAGGAGCAAAGCCCTTCAAATAAAATTATCAGAATTTAAAAAGGAGAAAAATATTGGACATCTACTATCAGCCATAGTGTTTTAAAAAACAACAAAATAAAACATCCACTATCAAACCACCTGAGGGTGAACATGGGCAGATCACTGCTTACTTGAAACGCCTTAGAAGCAAACAGGCTGTAAACAGTGGCACCGATTCTAAGCTGTATAAGGCGACTATGGCAGGATAGGGAGGGGGGAGAAGCATTGTACTTTCAAGGCTGCTCAGTAATAATAAAACAGATAATGTAAGATATATAAGTTAGTCACAGTAGAAAATCAGCATATGGCTTGTTAACAAGTATATTTTTCCTGAGAAACACAAATGAAAATTGTATCTTTTACTTCCTATTCTAAACTGCTATAAGGATTAAACTACTAAATATTTTAGGTGCCACATCCACGTCATTATATTTCAGAAGATCAAGTCGTGAATTTTGTTATTTATATGCAATTTATCATTTTGAAAAATTTGAAATACTATAACTCATGAAATTAAAATATTTTCCATACCATGTGTAAATCTTTGACCATATTTTTGATTAATTTTCATCAAGATAAAATCCTAAAAAGAGGAATAAAAAGGTTAAAGGGTACTGACATAAACTGACACAACACCAGGACTGGAATGATGCCAACAAAATTTGAGTAAACCAGAGTTTCTTCGGTAAGGCATAAAAACATGGTGAGAAATTTTCAAAAGTTGGGCAAACTAAATATTTAGTAAGTACTCTCCTTATACAATAGCATTTCCGCTGGATTTTTCAAGAGTAATCCAAGGAATCTAGAGTCTCCTTGCGGAGGCAGTTATTCAACAAAAATAAACTTACTTACTAGCTTGCCTATAGGTATTGTGCTTAGTGTTGGTGATTAAAAAAAGAAGACAAACAGGATTCAGATGTTTGCATGAATTCCTTTCCCATAAGATGTTTTAGAGTTTAATGCAATACAAAATGCTCCAGGTTTCTTTTAGGACAAGGTAGAGTATATGTAAAATAATAAAACCCTAAGAGGAAAAACAGGTGAGTAAATTGGATATCATCTGAGGATGTTATTAGACATTCTTTTCCTAAAATTACCATGAAAAATTTTTGTAAAAAAATTACTATCCCTCTCTTTCCATAAGGCAATTTGCACATATCCATGCAAACATCAAATCTTCTTAGTCTTCCTTCTTATGATCTGAGTTACATGTGCTCCGACTCTCTCCAAAAAGTCTAGTCTACAATAATAATCAGTCTGTGGTGTGTTTTGTGGGATATGCTCAAGTCTATTTTCTCTTTAATGAGTGAAAAACCCAATCAGTTTAAAAAGACTTTCTTTGCCTTAATCAACACAGAACTGAGAAAATATCCCAAGTCCATCTAACAATAAGATAGTTAAAGTTGTCCCTTTGGGTATACCTCAGGGCAGCTATGGCTTGGGTCTGATTATATAGAAGTAATCACAATATAAGATACAAAGATTCAAATCAAAGCAATAGCTTTCCTGAGTTTCAAAACAGAAAATAAACAATTCACCAGAAAAATAAGACAATTAGACATTTAACTTATCCATTCAGGAAACATTTACTGAGCATATTTATGTACCAGGTAGGCACTAGGGATACACATAAAATGATCTTGGGGAATTGGTAGCTTAGAGAAATAGCTATTAAAGAAAATCTACTATTTTGACTGTGAGACAAGTATCAAAAATAGAAGTCTGGACAAGTTTTGGGAATGGGAAAAATGGACAATTAATCAAAAGGCTTCTAGAAAAGGGTAACATATAAGGTAAAATTACCACCAGGAGTTATTAAGTGAAATAATAGAGAAATGGCAAACATCTCACATTTCTACCTTAAAAACAAAAAATAACCCCTTTGAATATATCCATATAGCTTCTGCTTTCACTCCACGTTCATTCTTGACAGTTCTATCTCTGTTCTCTTATCTTCCTCTCATTTTCCATCCCATTGTAATCTGCTTCTGATTGTACAACTACACAAGGCCATTTTCTTATTGTTACTCCTTATTACAGAACTATTTATTTGTCCATAACCAGGAATCCTCAGGACAATTTGTAAATAATTCACTTTTAAGGGTTAAGATCCTTTTGAAAATCTGGTCAGAGCTATGGAGTTATAAAAATGCACATACACATACCAAGTTTTCCTATATGACTTTAGAATATAAATAGATTCCTTGAAACCCACTAATAAACCCAAAGATTTTTGAAAAGCCTTGTTCTGAAAGAAGCTATTAAAGGCTGTGGGGCCAACACAAACCAAACACATGTGTTTAAATAGTTACTGTACACTGGGGCTGAGAGACATCAAATTTGTTAAAATCCATGCACTTATAATACAGCAAAAATACAAAAAAGCAATCTTTTGGAGGATGCTTTAAAAATCACTCACTTTTCGAGAACTTGTAAATAAAAAATCAAATATTTAAACTGCTTTCCTATACCAACTTTACCACTGGATGAACAAATAGTGATACGGAAAAATTTATTTGTTAAGAATTCCACCTAACAAATTAAATAAAGAACAAATCCAGGCAATCACCAATAGCCTCTAATGTCACAAAGAGAGAAACTGGAAACTGTTTCCTGATGAAAGTATGTGTCACCATCCCTGAGACAGTTCTGCAAAAAGAGACACGAAAATGAATCTAGTTCCCTAGATGTATTTACGTCTATAGGAAACACTGAGGGCAGGTCATGCTATTACATGATACCATGGGGATACATTAGCAAATTGCAGACAAAAGACCCAGGTTCTTCCAACAAATAAGATGTAATGGAAGAATAGGCACAGGGAGAAAACCAAAAGATTTAAAAGAGAAACAACCAAATCCAATGTGCGGGCCTTGTTTGAATCCAACTGTAAGAAATCATTTATAAGAAGCAACTACAGAAGTCTGAACACTGACTGAACATTTAATAATATTGAGGCAACGTGTCATTTTTACAAGGGTTCATAGTATTGTGGTTATGTTTATTCAAAGAATATCTCTCTTTTACAGATATATACTAAATAAAGACTATGGATAAAATGCTATCTTGTTTGAGATTTGCTTTAAAAATCCAGGGTAGGAAGGAGGACAGACTAGGCAAAGGTATAGATAAGAGAGGATTGGCTGGGAGTTGATAATGGGTGGGTGCATGAGGACTCATTAAATGCTGTTCTTTATTGTTATACATATATCTCTGAGATATTCTAAAATAAAGTTTCTTTTTAAAACTTTGGTTTATAAGAAAGCAAAACTGAGATGTTTCCTTTCTTAAAGGGAATGGCAAATAATAAGCATCCTTCTAGCTTACTGGGGCTTGGAAATAAAAGATAATCTATAATCACCAGTACCAGTTGTTCCACAGAATCTTGGGATCTCTGCCCTACAAGGCATGACTTGAACAGAATCATGAAGCTCCTCAGTGACAGGTGGGAAAGACCAGCAACATGATCTGAACCAGAGTAAATGACCCATCCCAAAAAAGATGATGATTTTATATTTTAAGCCCTGGAGGTTCAGAAAGACGGAAGAGTTTAGCCAAAGAGATACAAATTTTATGTGGAACTTCCAAGGGGGCTTCTTGAAATGAGGGTAAAGCTCCTCTTTCGCCTCTCCATCCTGCTGCTTTAAGACTGTGATGGCTGGAAATCTAGCAACTATCTAGGAACATGCAGCAGAGATGCACCATAAGGAATACGGTGCCGTAACACAGAAGGACCTGACCTTCAGACTTCTTTCCACATGAAAGAAATAAACTTCTCACTTACTTAAGCTACTGTGTTATTTGGGCTTTCTTCTCTTTTATGTACAGCCAAACCTGACCCGAAGTTATAAAAAAATAAACATGAATACCTGAAAAACAGTGATGTATCAGAAGTTTTTTAAAAGCTTATTCTTTGGAAGCCAGTAGTGTGATGGGTATTATAATGAAGAAGGTACAAGGACATAAAAAGAGATCAAAGGAAAATAAATAATTGTCTTTAATATATTAATTCAAGCTTCTAATGAGACAATTGGTGTAAAAAAACTGAACATGGTACTGAACACTGCAAAGCTTAAGGTAGGTTTTTGTGTCACCTAGTTTCAGATAAAACCAGGGAAGCATTTAACATTCCAATATATACAAACAGTAATATTTCCTTCTCTTTCCTCTTCTAATAAATACCAGTAACCAAGTACATATTCTTAAAATAAAAACACAGGTACAGTAAAGACCACCAATTGTTAACTTCATGTCAATAGGGGGTAGAAAAGAAAATTTTACATAGCAACTCTACCTTCCCTAATCTACAAATACCCACCTTTGGAAAAAAAGTTATCTGAGGAAAATTAAAATAACATAATCAAGTTCTGAACTTCCTAGAAATCAAAAATAGATCTAAAGCAGTTAAACATAAAGTTAAAATAATGGTCTCTATCCAGCTCCCAATGTGTAACAGACTGAAAAATTTTAATAAAGAATGGTAATTTTTTTTCTGGTCCTAGATTTTTAAAAAGTGCTTGTCACTGCAATGATGTCAAGTGACATATTACACAATGTGTTTCAAGTTGTTTTATAAAAATGCAGATCATTCAATCTAGAATTATTATGAAGTTTCAAGAAATAATATAAATCATAGACTTTTAGAAGTAATTCTAATTTGACTAAAGTTAATCAGTGCTAAATGTTTAGCTCTCTGGTTCTCCAAAGGCAAAGTCTAAGTTTTATTCAGCTTTGTATCTCCACCACCTGGCAAACAAGCATAACCACCTGGCACTTAGTAGGTACTCATTAAATATTTTTTGAATCAAGCAATGACTTTACAACCTACTAGTAAATACTTGCTATTAAACAGAAGGAACAAAATAGCAGTAGACTCATGGACACCGAGAAGTGACTAGTGGTTACCAAAGGGAAGGAACTGGGGAGGATGGGTGGGAAGGGAGAAGGGGATGAAAAGGCACTGTAATTCACAATCACAATATAGGTAGGTCACGGGGATGGTAGTACAGTACAGAGAAGAATCAATGACTCTAATTTCTACTATGTTGATAGTGACTGCAATAGAGGGGGTGAGGACTTGATAATATGGCGGGATGTTGAACCACTGTGTATTTGAAACCATCATAAGACTGTATATTAACACTTTAATTTTAAAAATAAAATAAATAAAAAATATTTGCTTGATTAAATCTGCCCACCACTTTTTAAATGATTAGAGTTACTAACAGTACTATAAACATTTATGTATGTTTTCCTGAATCTGTTCTATTCTTTTAACTATTATTAAATTAAGTAAATCAATTTTCTTGACTTTTATTTTAGTAAATAATTTTAGGATGTGTTCCTACTGAATTTAATTTACTAGGTTCAGTTAATTCAATGTATTATACCCACTTTCAGCATTAACTTCACCTTCTGTTGAGACATAGTGCCAACAGTTATCTAATGATGGGGAAGATACACGAGCTACAGATCTCAAACACTAATACAATTAACTGAAATTTACAATTAACTGGTCCTTTACAATTAACTGAAATATTTTTCTCTTCAGATAAATACTGATTATAGAAATAATATTACTTCTATATATCAAGTTTCTCTCACTTTTAGCCTCTCAGGTTTGTGTAATAAATATGCTTACAAGTAAAATGTGTATTTAAATAAAATAGTTAACTTTTTTGAAGACATTATAAAGCAAAGCAATTCTTTTTATATTTCAAAATGTTACTACTACTAGTATAATTAGAAGAGCACAGTCAAGGTAAACCAGCATAACTCCTAAGCGACTATTTCCTTAAACTAAGGAAAACTAAGCAGGGTGACACAAAAAACCTAAACAATTTATAATTTTACAAAGAGATGAATTTCAGTAAGGCCCCTTGATAGGTTTATACTTTCAAGTCTGCAAAATGAATGATGAAATTAATACACATAGCCAAATCCCAAAAAGGTAACATTTAAAAATATCTAAATTTTGGCAGTCTCTCAAGAAGGTAAACATAGAATTACCATGACCTAGCAATTCCATTTTTAGCTATGTACACAAAAGATTGAAAACAGATATTTTAACAAAAACTTACATATGAGTGTCATAGCAGCACTCCTCACAAAAGCCAAACAGTAGAAAAAATCCAAATGTCCATCAACTGATGAATGGATAAGACAAACAAAAGTGGTATATTCATACAATAGAATATTATTCAGCCATAAACAAGAATGAAGTTTGACACATACTACAACATGGATGAACCTTGAAAACCTTTTACTAAATGGAAGGAGCAAGACATGAAAGGCTACATGTTGTTTGATTTCATTAATATGAAATATTCAGTGTAGGTAAATCCATACAGACAGAATACAGATTAGTGGTTTCAGGGCTTGGGGGAAGAAGGAAATGGGGAGTGACTGCTTAATGGGTTCAAAGTTTCTCTTTGGGATTATGAAAATGTTCCTGTACTAGATAATGGTGATGGTTGCTCAATATAGTGAATGTACCAAATTGTACACATTAGAATCATTAAAATGGTGAATTTTATGTTTTGTGAATTTTATAATTAAAAATATTAATCCAAAATTCACAGCTATAGAATAATTATGCTTGTTTACTAATGACATTATTCAACTCTTTACAGAATACCAAAATTTGCATATCAATTTGCCTGTACTTAAAATAAATGATCCTTTACATACCCACAGATGTTCTTTGTGATGTAACTTATAATGTAGCATAAGAACATAGTTTTCCACTAAAGAAGAATGGTTATTTGATAGAATTTTATTTCATTGAGGTATAGTTGATGCACATTAGAATTTTTTAAGTGAAGCATAGTTGATACACATTATTATGTTGGTTTTGAGTATATCACACCATGGTTCAACAGTTACACACATTATTAAATCCTCACCGCAACTAGGGTAGTTAATACCTGTCAACACAGAACAATGCTACAGACCCACTGGCTTTATTCTCCATGATGCACTTCCATCCTCATGAGAAAAACATATTATGATTGAGATTTCTGTGCCCTTTCCTATCTTTCCCACCCACTCCAAACCCTCCCCCAGGGTAACCACCAGTCACTTCTTAGTGTCTCTGAGTGTACTGCCATTCTGTTCATTTTGTTTTGCTTTTGTATTCCACAAACAAGTGAAATCATATGGTATTTGTCTTTCTTTCCATGGCTTACTTCACTGAGCATAATACCCCCTAGGTCCATCCATGTTGTTGCAAACAGCAGGGTTTCTTTCTTATGGCTGAATAATATTCCATTGTGCATAGTAACCACACCTCCTTTATCCATTTGTCTATCAATGGACATTTTTGTTGCTTCCATATCTTGGCTATTGTAAATAATGTGGCAATAAACATAGGAGTGCATATATCTTTTAAAATCAGGGATTTTGTTTTCTTCCAGTAAATTCCCAGAAGCAGAATATTGGATTGTATGGTTCTTTTTAGTTTTTTGAGGAAACTCCATATTGCTTTCTGTAGTAGCTGTACCAATTTACATTCACACAAACAGTGTGGGAGAGTTCTCTCTTCTCTACATCCTCGTCACCACATGTTATTTCTTGTCTTTTGGGTAGTGGAGAGAGGTGATATCTCACTGTGGTTTTGATTTGCATTTCCTGCTTTTCATCTGACTGTTGGCCAGCTGTACTTCTTCTTTGGAAAAAATGTCTGTTCATGTCCTCTGCCCATTTTTTAATCAGGTTATTTGGGTTTTTTGGTGTTCAGTCATATGAGTTCTTTATGTATCTCAGATGTTAACCCCTTATTTGATAAATCATTTATGAAAATATTCTCCCATACTCTAAGTTGCTTTTTTATTCTGTTGATGGTGTCCTTTGCTGTACAGAAGCGTTTCGGTTTGACATAGTCCCACTTGTTTACTTTTGCTTTTGTTTCCCTTGCCTGGAGAGACATATCCAGAAAAAAAATGCTCACACTTATGTTCAAGATATTTTTGCCTATGTTTTCTTCTAAAAGTTGTATGGTTTCATGTCTTATATCTAGATCTTTCCAGTTTACTTTTGTATATTGGGTTAGACAGTAATCCAGTTTTATTCTCTTGCATAATGCTGTCCAGTTTTCCTAACACCAGTTATTGAAAGGACTCTTTTCCCATTGTATATTCATGGCTCCTTTATCATATATTAATTGACCATATAGGCATGGGTTTATTTCTGGGCTTTATGCTATTCCATTGATCTAGGGTCTGTTCGTGCACCAGAACCATACTATTTTGATTACTGTAGCTTTGTAGTTGAGCTTGAAGTAAGGAGCATAATACCCCCAAGCTTGTTCTTCTTTCTCAAGATTGCTTTGTCCATTCAGGGTCTTCTGTGGTTCCATATGAGTTTTAGGATTATTTTCTCTAGGTCACTGAAAAATGTCATTGATATTTTGATAGGGATTACACTGGATCTGTAAATTGCTTTGGGCAGGATATCCATTTTGACAATATTAGTTCTTCCTATCTATGAGCATGGCATAGATTATCTCTTATTTGTGTAGGCCTTCCATCTCCTTGGTTAGGTTTATTCTTAGGTACTTTATTCTTTTTTATGCAATTTTAATGGAACTGTTTTCCTGATTTCTCTTTCTGCTTATTTGTTGTAGTACATAGGAATGCAACAGACCTCTGTGTATTAATTTTGTATCCTGCAAGTTAGCTGAATGATACAATATTGCAGGCATCTCAAAATGAAAACTACAAAGACTATGGAACAATAGTTCAAATGTTGCTAATATAATGTTAATGTTGTTAGTGTAATAATATAACAACATCATAATATTATGATAACTAAAAATGATGGGATATCACATTTTAAATAACTGTGACTACTACTATATCAAAATATGTATGTATGTAGACAGGGTAGAGGCATTAAGGCTAACAGTTTGCTCTATTTTTCACATTTTTGTATTACCACTTTTTTGTAAACAAAGGTTTTGAGTCATTACACATGTCTTTTCCTTATTCCTTATTATTGACTAAAAGGTGAAAAGAATAGACCCACAAGGGAAAAAAAAACCTTTATTTGTCATCTTCTTTTGATATATATGATTACTATTTACTAAAAATAGGTAAACAATAATGTCATTTACCTCAAAACATTTCCAGCAGACTGACTGCTATATTGGTCCTTGAAACATTTCCATCAGACTGACTGCTATATTGGTCCCCAACATTTTTAGAATATTCAGCATATATACTATATAATTTAAGAACCTGTATTACAAAGACATACCTTTGCGTAAGGGTTGTGGCACCATTAAGATCTGGATGAGCAAGAGGGATGTAACGTCATGGTAAAGAATTGGATCCTCAGGCTGTTGTTCTTCATTTCCCTGCCTAAAAGAAAAATGCAAAACCACTTTAGATAGTATTGTACATATTTTCTAATTTCATTTTATATTTCACATACATGCCTATGGATCTGAAATGAAACTTTCATGAGCAACTGAGAACTCTCAAAAGAAAAAGTTAGGGGCTGCATTTTTTGCCTCAAAATATAATCTTTTGGACCCATTTATTTCTTCGATTCTCCCTAAAATAAAAAAAACTACATAGAAAATTTATTAGGTCTTACTAAAGTAAACAACTGGAATATTTTACCTTGACTTGAGTCTTTCTGATCTCTTATATTACAGAAATCAAATGAAGAATTAAATCGAACTTAAAATTAGTTTCACCACAGATGGGGTGGCACATAAGATGCTTGCTATCATAAACTTCACACTAAGGAGTCAATTTCATGTTATAAGAAAAGAATAAGTACAATTCACAAAGAAGTTACACTGAAAAGTCTTGGTTAATATGTTGTTTAAATGTTGTTTCAACTTTATAATTAACATAAAGTTCAAGTAAAATCTTTAACATTTATCTTCAAAGTTTCAAAAAAGATAATAATAACCAAAGCAGAACTTAAAATACGTTATAAAAGACAAAGGATTAAACCTTAGGAATGTCATACTATGGAAAACAAAGGATATAATGTAATGCAGCATATTTTGTTCTCAAATTTTTTATACTTCTTTAGAAGGTTAAAGTTTTTGATCATAGGTTTAATTTTTAATGTCAGAGAACAAAAATAAATCTTAAGCTTCCAGATTTAGCTAAATTGCTACACTTCTGACTAGACTTGGGAAAAACAAAAATTGCTCTTTTTATTAGGTCCATCATTCAACAAATACTTACAAATTACTTACTATATGTCAGGCACTGAATATACTGGCGAATAAAGTAAAACCTGGCACTACGAAGTTCATAACTGCCAGAGGGAGGAAGACAGCTCTCTGAATACCTCTCTTCTCTACAGATATGCACTTAATTTACTTGCCTTCCTCTCTGAAGCCAACCTTCCATTAATGCTCATGGATCCTACTCTTTCTTGCCTTTCGAGTCTCTCTAGCATCTCTTCTTTGCAAGCCCAAAAGTTCTTTCTTAAAAATGAATCTGAATGGACGGGCACCACTTCTTCACCTATTATTCAGATCCCCACAGAAATGGTTTTCCACATGGTCAACAATGATCCTATAATGAAAAATTTAGTGGACATTTTTCAATCTTTATCTTACTTATCCTCAGCTTTGGATATAGCTGAACACTCTTGTCTGGAAAATTCTCTTGGCTTTGTGAAACACTCTCTCAGCTTCCCTTCTACCTTTCTGTTTACTCCATTTTAATCTTCTTGATAGGTTCTTCTCCTCTGACCAGTAGAAATAGCGCTGTTCTCCACGGCTCCAATTCTCACTCTAGTTTAGTATGAAGGACTCTTTTTGAAAGATCCCGTAGCCCATGACTTTAATCACCAGCTGTATCCCAAGTCTGTATATCTAGCCATGACTCTCTTGAACACTCTATCTGAGTATCCACTTGTACATTTGACAGACAGCTTAACCTCAACATGCCTGAAACTGAACTCATCATTCCATGTTATCCACACATGCAATCCCATCCTAGTCATAATCAATATGCTCTCCCTGTTATAGTCTTAGTCTTGATGTGGCTTATTTATTATATATTTTAGTATTCAGCACATGCCTGAAATGTACTAGAAGTATAATGAATAAATAAGCAAGAAACATGGGACATCCCAAACCCATCTCCTTTCACTCGCCCTATATTTAATTGGCAGTAAGTCCTAATGACTCTGCCATCCCTATGGCTGTTTAAGTATTCAATCTCCCCTAATTTTATGTCCCTCCAATTCATCCTTTATACTGTTAGTACCCTGAAAAAGAAGCCTCCATAGGAACTGTATCTTGTTTGCTATTATTTCCTTGATGTCCAGATTAAAACAATTAATAAAAACTAGCTGAATAAACAAATAAATGAAAAATGGATGGATGGATGGATGGATGATGGATGGACGGATGGATGGATGAACAAAAGAACAAAGAGGTGGCAAAAGAAACAAAAACTAGACTAGCTTAGCTACACTAGAGCATAATGAGACTGACAAAATAAACCAAGGGAAGACACATCATAGTAAATTACAACCTTATTGATATCAGGGCCCATAGGTCCTACACATTTTTGTATTTCAGTGGTTTTATCACTGTCCCTTTAATGAAATTAACTAAATGACTCAAAAGGAAATATGCAGAAAGGGTGAAATCAGACCTGAACAAAGGGGTGAGAAGAGTAAGAGGAAAGTAAAATTGAAAAACCCTTGCTGTACTATGGATAAAAAAGAAAATGGTAATAATAAACAGGTCCTTTAAAAACTACTTAGAATAAAAATGATTTTGGATTATCAAATCCTACATTATAAATTTAACAGCTGATTAAGACTCAGATAAGGAACTGTATGGATCCATTTAAACTAGGCCAATCTCACCCTTACACAAGGATCCACTTTACTGCACAAAAATCAAATAGGTTTGAGAACTTGCATCATAACCTAAAGACCAACAAATTACAGAGCTTTCAGATATAGAAAAGCATTCCCAAACAAGTAAATTAAATATAATTTCTTAAAATGGGGATATTATAAGCAACTGAAAAGCTTAAAGGACTAACAATTCTAGATTTTCATTTATCTTATTATGTCAACAGTTTTTCATAATAGAATCAATCTTTCTAAAAATTAGAGGTGAATTATTTGCTTTTTATTATTATTGCAGTGTCCTTCAAATTTCATTTAAAATCATTCTAAATCCCCATATGCATAGAAACCTATACAAAAATTATATCCTGTTATGATTATTCATACACTCCTTGTTAAAAATTTAGCAACTTTTATATTAAATACAATTAAGAATGTATAAGTAACAAGTGTTTCAAACTACAATGACACCAAAAAATGAAAGAATGGGAAAGGTTTGAGAAGACTGTCTACTATAAAGGTAACTAATTTTCCCAGATTAATTTATGAGTTTAAAATACTTTCAATCAAAATCACAAGTATTTAGAAAATGGTTCTAAAGATCACCTGGAAAAATAAGTGAGAATAGCAAAGAAAAACTGGGAGATGAAGGAAAGAATGAGAGGAACGTGGCCCAACTAGAGGTATACACATATTTCCTCAGTAAGTAAACAGCATGGTTTTGTCACAGAAATAGGCTTGTAGGTCAACAGAACAAAGGGAAAAGCCTCTAATAAGGACTACAATATACACACACTTAGTATATAAAAAAATGGGATATAAAATTGCTAAAAAATAAATTTTAAATCTTCACCCATTAGTACTGATGAAAATTAACTTCACGTAGATTATGCATTAAAAAAATCATCCCATAAGAAAATTCTACAAAAAATATATAGGTAGATATTGCAAGTCCTAAAATGGGAAACATTATAAAACTGGTTATGAAGGTAAACATCATTATTTTGGAAGGGGTAGATAGGCATTTTAAGTATCAAAATAATCAGGAAAAACAAGAAATACAAGGTCTGATTAGTTTGGCTACATGAAAATTTAAAACTTTAATATTTCAAGAAAAGTAACTATAAAATTAAAAAGCAAAACATATTTTTGGAAAAAATCTCAACACCTATGATAGTTTAATATTTTTAAGGTACAAAGAATCATTCAAATAATTTTTTAAAATAAAGTGCCAACAGAAACACGGATAGATTTTCTGAATAGATCATTCACAGAGTATATACAAATAGCTAATAAACATGAAATATTTGCATAAAGTAAACTTCACCAGAAATTAAATAAATTTATTTTGGGATCCCATTTCACCTACCAAATTAGCCTCTAAAAATGTTTTTTTAGGTGCTAATATGCAGATTGACAAATGGAGACATTCCTACACTGCCCGTGAAAGTTTATGTATACCATATTTCTGGAAAGTATTGTAGCATTATGTAACATAGTACTTGACACGCAGTGAATATTTATCAAATTAATGACTGAAAATATAAAACATTGATATGCTTTCATGTTATTCTTTAAGTTCTGGGGTCACATCTGAATGTTAAGAATGGGTTAACACATCATCTGATATTATGCTGGAAAAGGAGGAACAATTTAAGTCAATAAATAAGTACATCATTTAAAGAAATTTTAATGATGTAAGAATTTGGTTGATATGTGTGAATTTTAAAAAGCAGATTCTAAAACATATAGTATGATTCAAATAGTATTTTAAAATCTATAATTTACACACAGAAAAAAAAGGGACTGGACAGAAATTTCTGAAAATTTTAACAGTATTAGAGGAATTCTGGAAAATATAGTCGATAGTTTTCTCTCATATTTGCTCTCACTTTTATGGTTCATTAGTTTATTAAATTATAATAAATTATATGTAACATGTAGGTTATAATATTTTAGAGTATTTCACTTTTTTCTTCAATATTTTTGTATATTCTAAACACTATACAATAAATACAATATTTATTGTCAGAGAAAAATTTACAAAAATAGTAACCTAGAGCTTACTGGCTACTAAGATATAAACAACCATTCTGAGGACAAAGAAGTGGATCTTTCCTGGCACATGGTAGGAACATAATCGGAATGAATGAATGAATGGATATACCCACTGCAGAGAAAAGAACCAAAGATTTTGACTGTGGGATTTAGTACCATCATTGTGATACTATCCTTTAAAATGCTTAATATTTTAAAATATTAAATTGTTTCTGTCTCTTAAATGTTTTAGGTAATCTTAAAATCCAGACTCTAAAAACTGTAAATTAGTAAACTATATGGATGATAAGAGGAAAAGGACAGATTAGAGTTAATAGGCCTAATTTTACCATTACATTTTAAAAGAAAGTGATTATCAACACAGTTAAATTAAAAGGAAATAAGGAAATAACTTTCTTGAGGATTACTGGAAAAACTATATATGAGAAACTTGTGTTACCAGACATAGAATTTTATGTTGGAAAAGTATTAAGTGAGAAAATTGAAAAAGATAATTCAATTTTTTAAAAATCTAAGATTCATATATGAAACACAGATGACATATTCAGTAAATTATATTACAAGGTAGAGAACTAATGAACCATAAAATGAGAACAAATGGTGGGGTGGGGAGGTTATAGAAAAATCAACTGAACTTTCTTGAAATTCCTGATTTCTTCGTTCTAGGAAAGGAGCACCCAGCAATAATTAAGAACTTTGGTTCTGGAATGAGAAAAATTTAATTCAAATGCCAGCTCTCTTTTAACAGTTTTGTGCCCCTAAAGAATATGTCAACTAATGTTCTAAACCTCAGGTTCCTCTTACTGTAAAACTTGGAATATAATGGTACCTGGGGCATACAGTTTTGGTGAAAAATGCCTAGCATGAAGTAAGCACCAGGTACGTGTTCACAGCTTTACCACTATCCTATTGAGTACCACTCGCAGGACTTGAGAAGAATACAACCCAGCCATCAGTATCATGGAAAGCACAGGACCTATGATGTTCTTTAAACTTTAATTCACTGATACTACACTTAATAAGTATTTTGTTTGCTGATTATCTTTAGGCTCAGAGTTAGGCATTCTCATATGTTATTTGCAAACCATCCCTATCCTTGAGTTTATAGTTGCAGAGGAAAGAAAATCACTAATATCAAGAAAAGTGACTTTCCTTAGCCATAACATGCAAAATACTCATAGCTTGCCAATTTTGTCTATAAAGAAAAGACACACGCAAAATTTTGTTTTGGCTTATTTTTTTGAGAAGTAAGAGGGTATACAAATAGCCTCAAAGTAGTTTCCCTAAAGATTCTAACTGCAAAGGAAAAAATAACTTTACAGTGGAAAATCCTGGCAGATACCAACCATGTTAGACAAATGATGGGAGTTATTTCATCAATAACAAGACAAATCAGTAACATGGGCCTATTGATATGATACACTAAAAAGAACACAACGTTACTTCCATGGTATTTCTGCCAAAAGTTTATAACCTGAATGTAACCATAAGAAAATATCACACAAAAATAAATTCAGAGCTGAGCTCTTCAAAAAAAAGAATCAATGTCTGAAATAGAAGAAAAAGTCAGGAACAAAGGATATAAAACATGGTAACTAAATGTAAGCTCAATCTTGAATTTTCTTTCCATTGACTTTGCATTTCTCAGGACATTACAGAAACAACTGACAAAATCTGAATACGTTCTATATAAGGTAGGGGTCAGTATTAATTATTTCTCATATAAATATCCAATTAACTCATCACCATACATTATAAAGACTATGCTTCTCCCACAGCTCCTCAGTGTCATCTATGATATATTCAGATATGTGTGGGTTTGGTTTGTTCTAGCTTAACAAGTAAATATAATTTTATTTCATTTTTTCATTAAATTTATCATTGATATACAATCTTTTGAAGGCCTCACATGAACAACATTGTGGTGTCAATAGTCACCTATATTATCAAGCCCTCACTCCCCCATTGCAGTCACTATCAGCATAGTAAGATGCTATAGAGTCATTACTTGTCTTCTCCGTGCTTATACAAATTTATTTTTTCATCCTCCCTTGATTATACAAGTAGTGGCATAAAGTACACATTTTCTGCTCCCAGATTTTTTCTCTTAACATTGTATTGGTCTTGATCTTTCCATATCAGTATACAAAGTACTTTCTCATCTTTCTTTTCTTTTAGTTCTGTTTTAATTTACTATTGTAGAAAAGGCAAAGTAGTAGGACATTTGACAGCTAGCTATATGGAAAAAAATAAATTGGATCCACTCCTTATATGACACATTATGATAAATTCCAAATGATTAGAGATCTAAATGTAAAAACTGAAGCCACGGAAATATTAAAATGTCTGATACAGGTTTAAGATCCAAAATATATAAAGAACTAATATAACTCAACAGCAAATAAAAAATCCAATTTAAAAATGGGAGGAGGATCCAAATAGGCATATTTTGAAGGAAGACATATAGATAACTAACAGGGCACCAACTTATGTCTTAGAAAATTCATAAATTGGAAATAATTAAGCCAATATATTTCAGGGTAACCAAATAGCTGATATGGACAACTCTTCTTTATAAAAACATTTTAGCTAATAAATCAGAAGGAAGCCGTTTTGTTGTTTATTCTGTTGCCCCTAATGAAATACTGCATATAGGCAAGAATCATCAGGGCTTGCGAAACTCACTAGGTGAAAGGCTGGTGGGGAACTTTACAGTAGAGGGATTAGACCAAGGCCACCCGGACCCGCTGCTTGATTCTGACATGAAAAGGGAGACAACCAGCCATTATGTGCCTCCATTTGAATGTTTTCTCTGGATAAAAACCAGTGGGATTCTTTAAAAGATTTTCTCACTTGATAGGAATTTTTAAGCAATTTTTACAAAAGGTATAATGGCTTTCAACTTTTATAAAATATTTCTGTGTTTACAAGGAAAATGCACACTTTTATGAAGAATTTCAACCTATTTTTATACTTATTTTTCAAAAACAGTTTTAATTTACTTAAATTTTTCAATAATACTGTGAATTCATGTCTTCTAGGAACTGTGTAAGCTTTCTCCAGGGATTATACTCAGAATCAATACTATAGAGCCGCATGTGCAAGGCTAATACATGGAACAGCTGATCTAAATAAATTGAAGAAAAGGTAAAATGCACACAATTCCTACAGAAAAAAATTCAGATGCACTTTCTAGCTAATTCATAGGGAAATGTTTCCTATCTTTATAATTCATCAAGTTTAAGTACAAATTACTTCATGCTCTCTTTACAGTAAACTGAAATATAGATCCAAATAATTTCTACTAGAATCTGAACTGTCCTTATGCTCAATCTTAACAAAGGAATGTTTTTCTCATCTCCTGTCAAAGACCTACTCTTCCTTGGCTTTATGGTACAGCTTTGACTGACAACTATCATGGTCACCTCGTAACCAAAATTACTATTATTTTCCATACCCTACCCTAAGTAATATGGACAATAACATCCATATAAATCACTGTTAGGTGAACTTCTCTTTTTACCTAATATTTTCTCTTAAATCCTCTTTAGACTGAATTGTGACTTCATCAGCTTTTGAATCAACATAAGAAAAAAAATAATTGAAATAAAAGTATTTAGGAGGACTTACTCTGGCTATTTTCATTTCTTCTATCTAAACCATAATAACCTACCTGTCTTAACTTTCAACAAAATTCTGCTCACACCATTTAGAACAAAAAGTTTTATTTAAAATATTTGAACTATTCAGGAAAAAATACTGAATTTTGCTTTCATATCACATCTTTTTTTGGTATAAATGACAGGATGAATTAAATTATTTTAACACAAATACTCAAAATATTTCTGAATCAAAAGACATTTTCTAAAAAGTCAGGTAACAAATAGTTCTTGACATATGACTGAAATTAATTCTTAAAACCAGAAGGGAAAATATTAGCCAAATGGCACAAGCATATTGTCATTTATTCTCTAAAATAAAATAATCAAAACTAAACAAGATTTTGTTTCTCTTAGCAATTAACTTAGAAATCAATTGTATTTTACATTAACTTAAGACCCATGAGTATTCTTCTATGTTGGTGGTATATGGTAGTGGTGGTGGTAGCAGTAGTTGTTATTTTGGGAAGTTATTGTAAGACATATGAGAGCTCTAAGATGAAAAAAATAAATGTTCTTCTACTCTGTGGGGCATGGTAGAGGACATAGAAGGTGGGCGGGAGAGCTGAATCTTAACACTCTACCCACAAATTTAAGTTTCAATCTGATCTCTCTGTAACAAACAGAAAAATCCAAATACTTCACCCTGCTTCACCTCTGTCTCTAAGTCAGTGTATAGTCTATAATCATCTTTTAAAATTTCTTTATCTCAGTAATAGCTAACAGTAGCTCAGCATCTATTATGTGCCAAGCACTATTTAATAATCACTTTAAACAGATTATCTCAATTAATTTTCACAAATTCTACCAGGTTAAGTAATAATGTTATCTCCTGCTTTGAGACAAATCTCCCAAATTTCTAGTTTTTCAGTAACCTGGTTCCATTGGTTCCACTGATTACACTGAGAACAAGACTCATTTTTAGTAGAGAAATAATACAATGAAAGATATATTGGTCATTTTTATTTTATTTCAATTCAATTACACATAACTGCTTTGATCAAGCATATACTGTTTAAAAAGTGTCTTAAAACCTAAAAGTATTTTAAAATCCATAAATTACTTTTGGATAAAAATATTAATTCAAGTTGCAATATGGGGAGCTTTGCAATGTGTTTAGATAAGTGTTAACAAAATCAAAGAGCTTTTAAAAATATCTCTGTTCAAGATCAATTACCTTAAAGTAACTGATTAAATCAAAAGCATAGAAGTTGCAGGTTTATTAAGCTGTTTCACACTGAAAATCACAGCCAGCATACAAATAATGTTGCAATCTGCCTATTTTCCTAGCCTCCACCATAATTAAAGAAACATAAATGTTAGAAGGAAACTTTATACCTTTTTATATTCCATCATCCTGCAGGTGAGAAACAGGCCAAGAGAAAGGAAGTAACTTGCCAAGTTATCATAGTATTTATAGGAAAAGCTTAAAAATAGAATTCAAGATTGGCTACATCCTAGTTCTTTCAACTACTCCCAGTCCAGTTCTCCTTGGAGTTTCCATAATTAAAAAAATAGTACAAAATTCCTTTTTTAATACATATACACACACCTTTCTATTCCTGTGAAAATCCTGATGCATCTTCTAAAGCTATTCAAACAATATATGATAAAAGTCTGTGGTACTGGCTTTAACTAGAACTGAAGAATAACAACGTATCTAACAAGTTGTATTTACCTTCCAAAAACACTCCTAGAAATTGCAGATAACTTCAGTAGGAAACAGAATTGGCCAAGTAACAATCAATACCTTTTACTATGTTTATACAACACACTGTTTTCAAAATTTAGGCTGAGACCTATTAGTAAGACTAAAGTCTAATATTCAGTTAGCTGCAAAAATATCTCTAATACTAAACAAATATTGACAGTAGTACACATAGGATAAGGAAAACCTTAAGATAATAATCAAAAAGTTAAAAACTAAAAAATAATGAGAAGATGTATTAAACATCAACTATGTGCATGGTATTAAAAAATTGAAAATAATCATATCAAGAAAGCATATTATTAAAATTTGAACAATAGTAAAATAAAAGGATAACTCCTTCTCTGGAAGGACACATTTTAAAGCTCTAAAGTTAGATCTATATTTATGAAAGAGTTTGGAAATAAGAAACATTATTAAATTAACTTCTGGGTGTGTTGTGCTTTCAACACATGTATAGGAGGCACCACTGTCTAGCAGGAGCCAGCAAGTCCTGGATTTGAATCCAAGCTCTGTACTGGCCCTATGTGTCCTAGGGAAAATCACCTTAGTCTTACTATCTGTCCCATGGGGATAATATCACTCTTCTGGCCTGTTACATATGAGAGCGATTACCATAATAGCATACATTTGTAGTGTATAGACAGGTATGCTTACATACATGTATATACATAAGGTTTCTAAGATGAAATTCCAAGTAGTAAATTTAATACTTATAAACTTGAGATATTACAACTAAAATCAGAGATTATAACTACAGTAGAAACATCAGGTATCCACATAAAACTACCACTCCACAAAAAATATTAACATGCCTTTTTAACTCTTTCTCACTCCTCCCTGGAACTATTGGTACCACTCTTCTCTGGTTCTCCCCCATTTCCTTCTCAGTTACTTTTACACACTCTTCTTCCTCTACTGAACCCGAAAAGGTGGCATTCTCTGTAAGAAAGGATAAGGAAGTTCTTCCTAGTCCCCCCTCCCTCTTACTCTACACACACTACTTCATGTAAGTTCAACTTCTACTTCTACCTATAAGTTTACAATTCACAAATTTCTCTAGCAATTCAGATGTTTGATAGGTACCATAAAATCAATATACCCAAAACTAGACTGATTAAATAGCCCAACCTAGCTCCAATGTTCTTTTCCTTTCATAGTCCCTACTCAAGTTAATGACATCACTGCCATGCAAACACCCAAGGAAAACGTGGGAGCCGTCTTCCGCGCCCTTATCCTCCATAGCCAACTGGTCACCAGTCCTACTGGTCCTGCATCCTATGATCCATCCTCTGCTCCACTCCACTGTGACCATCACTTCTCAGATGGATTACTCAGCTGAGTGCTCACTTAGCTTTACATCTTAAGTTGCACCACTGTTAAAATTTACTTAAGGTAAAATTAACTGGGTTGCATTTCCAGACCACTCAGGATTTTAGTCCTATCAATACAGTTATCACTGGTTAAATAATTGTTAGTGAAAAAAAATCTCAAGTAGCCAAATGACTTTCTGAATTACCGTGAGGAAAAAGATCTCAGTTTCTCTGTAACTGAATAATTAAAGTGAGGAAATGGTTTTGATCCATTTATCCAAAAGGTGAATATAACAGGTATGGGTATCCTCTCTGAGCAGGGTCAGCTTCCCCTGGTTCCTCTACACGCCCATGAGAAATCAGCCGTGGAAAAATGGGAGAGAGCTCCTCAACTGAGGTCTGGGAACAACTCTAAGGAGGAAAGATCTGCAGCTCATACCACTGGGTGGCAGGAACTTTCCCCATGCCACTCCTCCCCACTCCAGGCAGGGCAGGGCAGGGCGGGGAATAAAGTGGCAGTCATGGTAGGAATTTTAAAGAGTTAAAATTTTTGTAATAATAGTAATAATAATAAATAATATATATAAAATACTTTAATTCATAATATATAGCATTAGATAACACCATTTGAACCTTTCATTAATCATGGTATGTTAGATAATCAACACAGGTATCATCATCCCCATTTCCACAATAAGGTAAAATGTTAGGGGTGGGGTGGGGCACAATTCTGCTTCCAAATATATGTTGCCCCAGGAAGTGTAAAGAAACAGGCCAGTTCTTAGTATTCCTAATTTACTTCTTACCAAAGAGGGCACACTTCATGAATTCAGGTCTAATAGGAGCACCTCATTTAAAACTGAGGGACAGAGAATAGAGTTCTACTTACACTGAAGATAAAAGGAGCTGGATGCCTTGTGCCTATGCCCTGACCGCAGAAATTATTATATGTGGTACTTAGTCCTGGAATATGGAAGTCATGAATGATGAATGCAGGGAGTCCTGGCTTCCTGGGCCACAAAGCAAAGGACCTTCAGAAAGACTAAAGAATTGTCAAAGCCACAACTCTGATCCCAAATTTTAAAGCTAAAAATTCCCTGAAATTAACCAAACAGATGAGCTATATCAGTCTTTGGAAATAAATCCCGTTCTGTCCTTTCTAACATCATCTCTTAACAGACTGAAAGACTGTTGAAATCTTAAAAAAAAAAACCAAAAGAGTTAAACATTAAATTGCATCTTGCTTCTGGTCTCATTACCACCACAACCACCACCACCACCATCACTAATTTGATCATGGTAGTGTTGAAATAGCAGAAATAGTAATGGTCGAGATTACAATCTATGAAGACTTAAATATACACTGTAAAATTGAGGTCTTATATAACGATCTTCTGGGTTGGGGACCTTGAGGAACAGAATCGATGAGGTGAAAAAGCTCGCACCTAAACCATGTCTACCATAAATAACGGTGTCAGGAGGCAAACTCCACATTTTTCTATTAATTTATGCACACTGACTTATAAAATTTGGGGGACAAACTCTCCACTAGTTATGGGATAACAAAAAGAACAGAAGTTGTGATTAAACATATTTACAGAATTCATAATTTTTAAATCTGAAAATAAAAACTTAGTAAACCATATATACCAGAATTTTACCAATGTTCAAGAATAAAGTCAGACTACTTAAGAGCAATTTTGGGATTTTACTCAACAAGACCTTTATACAGCCTTACTGCAGGGTGAAATTAACATCAAAATAATCTTCCATACTCTGAACTCACAAAAAATTCACTCCTTGAGCAAGTAAAGCTACTTTAACTTGCCTGCACACATTTAAGATGGATTGCATTCAATGAAAAACAAATACAGGGGTCGGTTTTTCATATTTGCATCATTTCTTGATAAGACTGTAAATTATATCACAAATAAGTTAGAACTCCTCAAATGAAAATGTCAAAGAGAGGGTTTGCTTACTCTCTCTTAACTAAAGTTTCATTTTTAAATCTCTGCATAAAATCATGAAATCCATTTGTGATACAAATTGAGACTTCTTAAAACTACAGTAGTAAGCAGAAAGTCTCACCCAACCATGTGCAAAGATGTATTTTTACCTAAAGATAACGTTTTAAAACTTATCCTTTAATGTTAATAATTTACCAAATGACATATCTTCCCTCCAGCCACTGGTTTCAACAATTACTTCATGAGAAATACACTAAGAATGTTATAGCAAAAAAGTGTTGAAAGCCTACAAATCTATGGAGTTTCATGTCTACGTTCAAATTACTTGAATGAAGAAATTAACTGAGGAATTTTAATAAGATATTCCTTTTTTTAAGGTATCGTTGATATACAATCTTACAAAATTTAACATGACCAGCATTGTGGTTATTAAATTCACCCATATTATTAAGTCCCCCTCCACACAAACGCAATTGCAGTCACTGTCCATCAGCATAGTAAGATGCGAGATTCACTACTTGTTCTCTCTGTGGTGCACTGCCTTCCCCGTGACCCAACGACACTATGTATGCTAATTATAATATCGCTTAATCCACTTCTCTATCCCTCTCCACTCACCCTTCCCACCCCCTTCCCCTTGGTAACCACTAGACCCTTCTTGGAGTCTGTGAGTCTGCTGCTGCTTCATGTCTTCAGTTTCGCTTCATTGTTATGGTCCACAAATAAGTGAAATCATTTGGTGCTTGTCTTTCTCCACTTGGCTTATTTCACTGAGCATAATACCATCTAGATATATCCACGTTATTGCAAATGGTAGGATTTCTTGTCTTTTTATGTCGCAATAATATCCATTGTGTATTATGTACCACATATTCTTTATCCATTCATCTACTAATGGAAACTTAGGTTGCTTCCAGATCTTGGCTACAGTAAATAGTGCTGTGATAAACAGGGGTGCATATGTTTTTATGAATCTGGGATCCTTTTTCTTCATGTAAATTCCTAGGAGTGGAATTCCTGGGCCAAATGGTATTTCTATTTTTAGTTTTCTGATGCACCTCCATATTGCTTTCCACAACCATTGAACTAATTTACATTCCCACCAATAGTAGGATGCTTCTCCATTCTCCACCTGCTCACCAGCATTTGTTGTTCCTTGTCTTTTGGATGGTGGCCATCCGGTGTGATTTTAATTTGCATTTTCCTGATAATTAGCGATGTGGAGCATCTTTTCATGTGCCTGTTGCCCATGTAAATTTTTTCTTTGGAGAATTGTCTATTTAGATCCTCTGCCTATTTTTAATCAGTTTACTTGCTTTTTGGGTGTTGAAGCATGTGAGTTCTTTATAAATTTTGGAAGTTAACCCCTTACAGGTACATCATTTGCAAATATATCCTCTATACTGTAGGATGCCTTTTTGTTCTACTGATGGTGTCCTTTGCTGAATGGAAGCTTTTTAGCTTGATGTAGTCCCATTTACTCATTTTTGCTTTTGTTTCCCTTGCCGAAGAAGATATGATCATGAAAAATTTGCTCACGTTTATATTAAAGAGATTTTTTACTATGCTTTCTTCCAAGAATTTTATGGTTTCATGACTTACATTCAGGTCTTTGATCCATTTCAAGTTTACTTTTGTGTCTGAGGTGAGACAATAATCCAGTTTCATTCTCTTACATGTAGCTGTCCAGTTTTGCCAACACCAGTTCTTTAAGAGGCTGTCATGTCCCCATTGTATATACATGGCTCGTTTTTTGTATATTAATTGATCACATATGATTAGGTATATATCTGCACTGTATATCCTGTTACATCGATCTATGGCCAGTACCAAATTGTGTTGATTACTGTAGCTTTGTAGTAGAGCTTGAACTCAGGGAGCGTAACTTCCCTATCTTTATTCTTCCTTCTCAGGATTGCTTGGCGATTCAGGGTCTTTTGTCGTTCCATATTAAATTCTTCTCATTAAGGTATTATTGATATGCACTCTTATGAATATTTCACATGAGAAAACAATGTGGTTACTACATTCATCCATTCATCAAGTCCTCACCCATACCCCATTGCAGTCACTGTCCATCAGTGTAGCAAGATGCCACAGATTTGCTATTCGCCTTCTCTGTGCTACACTGCCTTCCCTGTGACCCCACACACAATGTGTACTAAACATTTCCCCCTCAATCCCCTTCTGTGTCCCTCCTGACCTGCCCTCCCACATCCCTCCCCTTTGGTAACTGCTAGTCCTTTCTTGGAGGTCCGAGACTGCTGCTTTTTTGTTCATTCAGTTTTGCTTCTTTGTAATACTCCACAAATGAGGGAAATCATTTGGCACTTGTCTTTCTCCACCTGGCTTATTTCACTGAGCATAATATCCTCCAGCTCCATTCATGTTCTGGCAAATGGTAGGATTTGTTTTATTCTTATGGCCAAATAGTATTCCATTGTGTATATGTACCACCTCTTCTTTATCCATTCATCTACTGATGGACACTTACGTTGCTTCCATTTCTTGGCTATTGTAAATAGTGCTCCAATAAACATACAGTGCATATGTCCTTTTGAATCTGAGAACTTGTATTCTTTGGGTAAATACCTAGGAATGGGATTCCAGGATCAAATGGTATTTCTATTTTCAGTTTTTTGAGGAACCTCCATATTGCTTTCCACAATAATTGAACTAGCTTACATTTCCACCAGCAGTGTAGGAGGGTTCCCCTTTCTCCACATCCTCGCTAACATTGGTTGTTGTTTGTCTTTTGGATGGTGGTGATCCTTAGTGGTGTGAGGTGATATCTCATTGTGGTTTTAATTTGCATTTCACTGATGATTAGTGATGTGGAGAATCTTTTCAAGTACCTGTTGGCCCTCTGAACTTCTTCTTTGGAGAATTGCATGTTCATATCCTCTGCCCATTTTTTCATAGGGTTATTTGTTTTTGGGTGTTGAGACGTGAGTTTCCTATATATTTTGGATGTTAACCCCTTGTCAGATATGATGTTCAAAAACATATTCTCCCATACAGCACAATGCCTTTGGTTCTGTTGATAATGACTTTGGCCTTACAGAAACTTTTTAGTTTGATATAGTCCCACAAGTTCATTTTTGCTTTTGTTTCCCTTTCTTGAGGAGATGGGTTCAAAAAGAAGTTGCTCATATTTATATTCAGGAGATGTTTGCTTATGTTGCCTTCTAAGAGTTTTATGGTTTCATGGCTTACATTCAAGTTGCTGATCCATTTCAAATTTACTTTTGTGTATGCAGTTAAACAATAATCCAGTTTCATTCTCTTGCATGTAGCTGTCCAGTTTTGCCAACACCATTTGTTGAAGAGGCTGTTATTTCCCCATTGTATGTCCATTGCTCCTTTATCGTATATTAAATGACCATATATGGTTGGGTTTATATCTAGGCTGTATAGTCTGTTCCATTGGTCTGTGTGTCTGTTCTTGTGCCAGTACCAAGTTGTCTTGATTACTGTGGCTTTGGGATAGAGCTTGAAGTCAGGGAGTGTAATTCTCCCAGCTTTAGTCTTCCTTATCAGGATTGCTTTGGCTATTCGGGGTCTTTTGTGGTTACATATGAACTTTAGAACTATTTGCTCTAGTTCGTTGAAGAATGCTGTTGGTATTTTGATAGGGATTGCATTGAATCTGTAGATTGCTTTAGGCAGGATGGCCATTTTGACAATATTAATTCTTCCTATCCATGAGCACAGGATGTGTTTCCATTTATTGGTATCTTCTTTAATTTCTCTCATGAGTGTCTTGTAGTTTCCAGAGTACAGGTTTTTCACTTCCTTGGTTAGGTTTATTCCTAGGTATTTTACTCTTTTTGATGCAATTGTGAATGGAATTGTTTTTCTGATATCTCTTACTGATAGTTCATGGTTAGAGTACAGGAATGCAACAGATTTCTGTGTATTAGTTTTCTATCCTGCAACTTTGCTAAATTCAGATATTAGATCTAGTATTTTTGGTGTAGATTCCTTAGAGTTTTTTAGGTACAGTATCAGGTCATCTGCAAACAGTGACAGTTTAACTTCTTCCTTACCAATCTGTATGCCCTTTATTTTTGTGTTGTTTAATTGCTGTAGAGAGGACCTCCAGAACTGGTTGAATAAAAGTGCAGAGAGGGGACGTCCTTGTCCTGTTCCTGCACTTAACAAAAAGGCTTTCAGCTTCTTGCTGTTAAGTATGATGTTGGCTGTGGGTTGTCATATATGGCCTTTATTATGTTGAGGCACTTGCCCTCTATACCCATTTTGTTGAGAGTTTTTATCACGAATGGATGTTGAATTTTGTCGAATGCTTTTTAGGCATCTATGGAGATGATCATGTGGTTTTTGTCCTTCTTTTTGTTGATGTGGTGGCTGATGATGGATTTTCAAATATTCTACCATCCTTGTATCCCCGGAATATATCCTACTTGGTCATGGTGGATGATGTTTTTGATGTATTTTTTAAATCGGCTTGCTAATATTTTGTTGAGTACTTTTGCACTTAGATTCATCAGGGATATGGATCTGTAATTTTCCTTTTTTGTGGTGTCTTTGCCTGGTTTTGGTATTGGAGTGATGCTGGACTCATAGAATTAGTTTGGAAGTATTCCCTCCTCTTCTACTTTTTGGAAAACTTTAAGGAGGATGGTTATTATGTCCTCAGTAAATGTTTGATTAAAATTCAGCGGTGAAGCCATCTGGTCCAGGGATTTTCTTCTTAGGTAGTTTTTTTGATTACCAATTCAATCTCGTTGCTGGTAATTGGTCTGTTCAGATTTTGTTTCCTTGTGGTTCAGCCTTTGAAGGTGTTGTCCATTTCTTCTAGATTATGCAGTTTTTTAGCATGTTATTTTGCATTGCAATCTGATAATTCTTTGTATTCCTTTGGTGTCCTTCGGGAATTTTCCTTTCTCATTTTTGATTCTATTTATGTGTGTAGACTCTTTTCTTAAGGATAAGTCTGACTTGGGGTTTATCTATTTGATTTATTTTCTCAAACAACAGGCTATTGCTTTCATTGATTCTTTGTATTGTTTTATTCTTCTCGATTTTATTTATTCATGCTTTAATCTTTATTATGCCCCTCCTTCTACTGAAGTTGTCTCTCCTTTGTTCTTCTTTTTCTAGTTTCGTTAACTGCAAGTTTGGACTGTTCATATGGGATTGTTCTTCTCTCCTGAGGTAAGCTGAGGTGGTCCTGTATTGCAATATACTTCCCTCTTAGCGTGGCTTTCCCTGCATTCCACAGATTTTGGGGTTCTGAATTATTGTTTTCATTGCCTCCATATACTGCTTGATCTCTGTTTTTATTTGGTTATTGATCCATTGGTTATTTAGGGGCATGTTGTGAAGCCTCCATATGTTTGTGCGATTTTTTGTTTTCTTTGCAGGATTTATTTTTAATTTCATACCTTTGGGGTCTGAAGAGCTGTTTGGTACAATTTCAATCTTTTTAAATTTACCAAGGTTCTTTTTGTGGCCTAGTATATGATCTATTCTTGAAAATGTTCCATGTGCACTTGAGAAGAATGTGTATCCTGTTGCTTTCTGGTGGCATGTTCTATAGACGTCTCTCAGGTCCATCTGTTCTAAAGTGTTGTTCAGTGCCTCTGTCTCCTTACTTATTTTCTGTCTGGTTGATCTGTCCTTGTATTGAGTGGTGAGTTCAAGTCCCCTAAAATGAATGCATTGCATTCTATTTCCCCTTTCAATTCTGTGAGCATTTTTTCACATTTTTGGGTGCTCTATGTTTGGTGCACGGACATTTCTAATGGTTACATCCTCTTGTTGGACTGACCCCTTCATCATTATGTAATGTCCTTCTTTTGTTTGCTCCTCTGACTTCCTTTGTTTTGAAGTCTTTTTTTATCTGATACAAGTACTGCAACTCCTGCTTTTTTCTCCCTATTTAGCTCCATGGGATATCTTTTTCCACCCCTTGATTTTTAATCTGTGTAGGTCTTTGGGTTTGAAGTGAGACTCTTGTGGGCAACATATGTATGGGTCTTGTTTTTTTTATCCCTTCTGTAACACTGTGTCTTTTGTTTGGTGCATTCAGTCCTTACATTTAGGGTTATTATCGATAGATATGTACTTTGCCATTGCAGGCTTTAGATTTGTGGTTACCAAAGGTCCAAGGGCATCTTCTTTAGTATCTAACAGTCTAATTTAACTTGCTTATCATGCTATTTCAAACACAATTTAAAGAATTTTTTCCTCCATTTTCTTCCTCCTCCTCTCTTTATATACTAGGTGTCATATTCTATCCTCTTTTTGTATCCCTTCACTGATTTTGAGGGTAGTTGATTTAATTTCCCATTTGCTTAGCAATTAATTGGTCTACTTTCTTTACTGTGGTTTTATTTTCTGTGGTGACAGCTATTTAGCCTTTGGAGAACTCCCATCTAGAGCAGTCCTTCTGAAATGCACCAGAGAGATGGTTTGGTTTCTGGGAGGTAAATTCCCTCAACTTCTGCATTTCTGGAAATAGTTTAATACTTCCATAAAATTTAAATGAAAGTCTTTCAGGTAGAGTATTCTTCATCTGAGGCCCTTTTGTTTCATTGCATTAAATGTATCATGCTACTCCCTTCTGGCCTTTAAGGTTTTGGCTGACAAGTCTGATGACAGCCTGATGGGTTTTCCTTTGTATCTAGTCTTTTTTCTCTCTCTGGATGCTCTGAATACTCTGTCCTTGTCCTTGATCTTTGCCATTTTTATTATTATGTGTCTTTGTGCTATCTTCCTTGGGTTCCTTGTGTGTTGGCAGATATGTGCACCTCCATGGCCTGAGAGAACATTTCCTTCCCTATATTGGGGTGTTTTCAGCAAATATTTCCTCAAAGACACTTTCTGTACATTTTTACTTTTCTTTCTCTCCTTCTGGTACCCCTGTAATATGAACATTGCTCCTTTTGGATTGGTTACACATTTCTTTTAATACCCTTTCATTCTTAGAGATCCTTTTTTGTCTCTCCACCTCAGGTTCTTTGTATTTCTGTTCCCTAATTTCTATTTCATTAATCATCTCCTTTACCTCATCTTATCTGCTATTTATATCCCTCCATTGTATGTTTCATTTAGATGCTATATTTTTCAAAGTTTGTGTGTCTTTGTTGAAAACATCCCTGAGGTCTTGAAAATTTTTCTGTAGCTCTATGAGCATGTTTATGATTATTATTTTGAAATCTTAATCAGAAAGATTGGTGATTCAGTTTCACTTAGCCTTCTTTCTGCTGTTTGAGGGATTTTGGTTTGTACCAGGTTTCTTGCCATTTCATATCTCTAATGAATCCTACTGAATAATAACTTTATGTAGGCAGTGTCCTCTAGTGCCCAGAAGCTCTAATCTCTAGAGCTTCCCAGCCCCTGGAGCAAAGGCGGGAGTCACAGGTGCGCAGGGCCAGTGCCTTCTGGGAAGAAAGAGCACTTTCCGATCTTCCTGGCCACTGTGCCTGCCTCAAATGCCAGGGCCAGTGGGCAAGGGTGCAAGATGGATTCTCTACACTACACCCTTGTTGGTGCTGTAGGTGGGTCTGCCTCTGGCTGGCCTGGGATGATGTTGGGGTCAGGAGGTTTGTGAACTGATGCTGGCTGGGAAGAAGGAGCCACAGGCTGCATATTGCACTGGGTAGGCCTTGACACTGCATTGCCAGCTGGGGGGATGAAGTGCATGGAGCTTCTCAAAGTTCCCAATCTGCTCTGCTGAGTGTGCCAGGATGATTTTGTGCACCTGTCTTTTCTCCTGGCAGCAAGCTCTGTATAATCCTTGTCTCTTTAGCAGCCCTCTCACTGTTAGGAAGTCTTTCAAAGTGCCTGCCTTTCTTTTGTCCCAGCGTAGCCAGTTGTGGGGGCCTGTTTTCCAAAAGTAGCTAAAATCTAGTCTTTCTGAGTATTCTGCCTGTCTTTGCTTTCCAACCCCTATAATCTCCAGAGAATCATGTAATGTGGGTTCCTGCTCCCAGAGCAGATCTCCAGGGGTGGGTATTTAGCAGTCCTTGGCTTCTACTCTCTCCCGCCTCCATTTCTCTTCCTCCCACTCATGAGCTTCGGTGGGAGAGGGCTTGTGTCACACAGGATCACAGGTTTCTTTACCCTCTCCATGAGGTCTTCTCTTTTCCCCAGATGTAAGCTGTCTGTTGCATTCTTCTTTCTGATCGCTCTTTCAGGATTAGTTATATTTGCTGTATTTTCGTGTTATACGTGGCTTTGGGAGGAGGTTTGTACCTCACTTCTCATGCAGCTGTCTTGTTTAATCCCCATAAGACATTATTCTTAATAAAAATTTTGCCTTCAGTTTTTCTGTCCCTTTGTCCTATATCAGTTGCTAACCATGTTGGTAGTACTTACCAGCATATACACCAATATTTAACAAAAACTCTAAATTCACTTATATTTCAAAGTCTTGTTCATATCCTATGTCTACCATAATCTTAACTCATTTTACCAGCTAGATATGATCCCAAGCCTCCAAATTTCCTAGAACTTTATGCATATCCCTCTTTAGCACTTAACACTTTCTACCTTATAAGAAAGGATCTAGAACCAGTGTTATCTGCTGAACCCAAGGTCCTTAAATCTGATCTTCGAGTGGATAAACAGTAGGTCTAGGCCTCTGAAGCAGGACTCAGTAGCAGAGCTATATGTCGGAACTGACACAGACGGTGCACAGCAGAAGTGAGGAAGAACCAGTCACCAAACTGGTGAAAAATAAGGAAGAACAAACTAGTATTCAGGGAAGAAGGAATCAGTACTTGAGAAAATATCTGGCCCAACTCAAAATAGGATCCACAGAGAAAGGTTGGTAAGAGTAAACAGAGAAGGTTATAGGAGGGTTAGCATGGCAGAGCCTGGAAAGATCCCATGGCAACAGTGTAGCTCAGTCCTTGACCAAGCCCATTGGCTAAGGCCCTAAATGTTCTGCATCCTTTGGAACACTTAAGGGGAAGGAATATGTCTTACAAAACTGAATTTAGAGTCAGAAAAGCTGGGGTGAAGTATGAGCTTGACATTTTCTAGCTGTATGACTTGGCAAGGCATCACTCTGAACTTCAGGTTCCTTTTCTACAAAAAAGAGATTAACACCTGTTCACATGGTCATTCTAAAGAATAAATAATTTATGTGAAAGTACTTTACAACTTTAAGAATACAAATGTAAGGTATTATTAAAATACCATAGTATTCTGCTGTGTAAATTAATTTTGCTCATTTTTTTAGTGTGGAAAATTTTGCAGACCCATATTTAGGAATGAACTTTCATTATGATTGGATAGTGATCATTTTACCATAAAACTTAAAAAATCTATTTGAATATAAATGTGTTCAAGGGTATTGTTCCACTATAATATTATTTGATTTCTCAGTATGAATTTAGCTATTATATTTTCTGCTTTTATTGTGTAGAAAGAACAAGCCTCGATCTCCTGTCCACCTCTGGCCCCTCGCCACCCCATCCCTGTGGACATGTGTGTGTGTGTCTACTAATTACCTGTCAGGCCTCTGAAGCCATTCCAGACAAAATTTATTAAATCTTACCTTGACTAAACTAATCTTCAATTTCATCAAAAGTTGTGGAGTATTCAAAAAATCTAAGTTCCCTTTCATTTGTTTAGTTAGTGGATCATTTTCAGTCTTTCCTCAAAATATTATGAAATTTAAAAAATCACTTTTAAAATGAGATATTTAATAAAAGGTAATGGAGAGCAATGAATGGGAAAAGGAAAATACGGACATGTGAGGAATCTCTAGAGAAAAGACAGAAATTTTTGTTTAATAATATCATTAAAGTTCTACTGGAAGATGAAAAAAAATAGATATTTGACCTAGCATCCTATGGAACACCATCCATTTAAGTTCTGGTGTTCAACGTAAATGAGGTTTGAGTTAAGCATGAATGAAAAACAAGTGCTTAAGTTTATACACTTGCAAAAAAATAGTGGGATTTTATACAATATATTCTACATACCTGATTGCTTTTATAATATTAGGATAAATAACACATGAACTATTGAAAAACAAATCAGATGAAAATGAAAGAAAACATTATGTTGTGAAACCTAAAGACATAAACTTTTCTTTGTCCATCATACCTCAGCAAAGTTGGGGGAAAAAAAGAACTAGTATTAGTTAATAAGAAATGAAAAGAAAACTAAAAACAGTATTAGCTTATATTTAGAATGAGCTTCATCACTACTTTTTCTATATTGGTACATTGTAATCTCTTATTACCTAAGGGGAAAATAAAAAGAAGAAATCTGAAAATAACTATCAATTTAATAATTTAAATTAAAAATTGAGGATGATGACTGAAGTGGCTGCTGCTAGAATTTTACTACTACTTTAGGATTCTGAATAAATTAATAATTTACAAGCCTCTGAGTAAATTTGAATACTTCAGAGAAAATAAATATGAAAGAGTGTTTGAATATAAAACTGAAATTCCCTTACTAAATGCTTCCTCATGTAACATTTTCTGGAATATTTTCATCCAGTGCAAAACATCAGGTATGAATAAATCAACAAGAAAGAATAATTTATGTAAGTGCAATGACAGTTTCAGCTAATTCAAACAGACTTTGAAGCTAAAGCCCTTAGCAGTCAGCACCTTCCCCTTTATTTAAAAAATAATACTAAATCACTGATTAAGCAGAGTTTAAGTGTATTCATCAAAGGATCAAAAAATACTGAATACTCAGTAAAAAATAACTTCCAAAACCTTAAACTTGTAGGAATCAAGTGATAACCCCGAATAAAATATCAAAATCTAATACAACTGATTAAATATTTTCAAGTAACTCACTTGAAATCGCACAGAAGTCTGTATCTTTATGTTAGAAAATGCAAGCTGTTTTTGATCAGTCTTTTGCTTTGAAATCATTCCAAAATTTAAAAGATATACATCTTCTAAAAATATACTAATTTAAAAAAGTATTACTAATATTTAATAACTAGTAATTTAATACTTAAGAAAACATTCAATTTTTAGAAAGAATACATTATTTGTTTTAAATAATTTTTATATCCTATACCAGTCGCATTAGGTAATATTTTAATGTCAGTGATTTGAGACCAGTAATTAGCTGTATAGGACATGGAATAACATTACTCCTAGTGTTCACACTAGTTCTCTAAACAATGAATAGTGATATTATCAAAACCACACTCATGAAAAATCTACTTCAAGTACTAAATGACATTTCTCTCAAATTTACCCTTACAAAAAGTATTGAATCATCATGCTTATTTTATCATATATACTCATAAACAAAAGCAAACATGCACAATTTTAATATATTTTAATGTGCACATCAAAATACAGTACACTTTCATTAATTAACAGCAGCTATATCTACAGGAATTTTTAGGGAACAGAAATTGTCTTTATAAAAAGATATTCTTAAATCCACACAATTTAAAAATTCTTCAAAAGAACTTAAGTTTGAGGACAATTACAGCTGAGAATGCTACATTATTTTTTGTTTTGAACCAATGTAAATCTGATTAGTTAGTATGACATCAATTTACTGAGTAATCATAGAATAGAAAGAGCTAAATATTCATATGACTCTTTTAAGTACAAGATTAACCATTTAGAGCATAGAATCACTAGTAAAACTGATTATAACATAAAGGTAAGTTGAAAATAAACCAAAACAAAAACTTTGCCTGTATATACTTCAAAAATGATGTAACTAGACATTTTAAGAAGGTAGCTCTCTTTAATGCTTACTTAACAAGACCTTTTGCCAGCTTTCCTTGCACCAGTTGAGCACAAATTGCCTCCTCGATGAATTAATTCAAGTTCCAAATTGGTTCTGTAAGTAAAACATTAAAATGTATCTTAGTCATTAGGCTGAAGCAATATTTTAAAAATTATTTTATTGATATGTCTGAATCAACCCAAATAGTAAAGTTCTTCAACTTTATTATTTGCTGAAGTATAGTATATGCAATATCAGTAATAATCATGTTTTATGTATTTAAAACTAAAAAGGGAAACAGTTCATCTATCCTTACTTACATGTTCATATTTCCACCTGCATAACTGCACACATTATGGTGTAATTGTTGCAAAACCTCAACTGTTGGCAAATACTAGAATGTAGGCCTTAAGAAAAATAGTGTAACACATTTCATAAACCTGCATATGAATCTGATGAAAGCATTTGCACTCCAACTGTTAACCACTAATTAGGTCTTTTCTGTCATATAAGACACAAAGGCATACCAATTTTCCTAGCAGAGAAATGGTTGTCACTCGTTGAAGCTTAGATGGTGTCTAGAAATCAGTATTAAGAAACAAAATCACTAACGCTAAAGCAGCTATGAACAACACATTTAATTAACGGCAGTCTCTTTTATGGACTTCTAATATTACAGTTTAATTAATATATATTTTGTGTAACTATTAACACTGCTAAACATCAGTACCGTTCATACAGATATGAATTTATAGTACTTAGTGATTATTAGCTTACAGGATAGAAATAATTGTTAAATTGACATTTCAAAAATCAAATTGATGCAGAATTCACAGATTTATGCAAAAACAGTAACAGTAAAATAGCCAATTTTGCCAAAATAAATGAAAATTCAGAAACATAAGTTGTATTTTTACTTCAACTAATAAAAAACACACATTTAGTTGCCACAATTAAAGATGAATAAGCTAGTTTATATCGAAGATATGCATTTAACACTAGTGGTTAGACTTCCCCCATCTTAACAACAAAAAGGGCAAAGTTTCAAGCTTGCACTTGGCAAGTGAATTCAAGAAAGGTACCTTATTTGATTTAAAACAAAATATTTTGAACTGTTTTCATTTTATTTTGAACACAGAATGTCTGAAATGTTATTTTCATATATTTACTTAAAAATACAAACTGTTAAAAATAATATTCCTAAGTCTGTATGTTTGCCACCCATTTCTGAAGGAATGCTTTAATGCTCTGTACTGGGTGGGGGGGACAATTTAATATTGATAATCTTCCTGCTCAGAGTTCCATCTGGTTGCTGCCGATAAGGGCATCTGTGTGACTAGGGAATTTTCCACCCTTCAGGCGATTTGCATTGCTCTCTGAACTTCTAAAAACCTACCAGCAAGGAAGCAGGGACAAGGATTTCATATCAGTGGACAGAAAGTGGGCGGAGACCAGCATGTGTTCCTTCATCAAGGGGAATATAAATGAGATAAATATATTTTGTTTTCACAAATCTTCTGTTGCCTAATCTGTAGAAAAAAAGTAATGGCTACATTCTCTTATTAAAACTAAGATTTCCTAGATAGTACTTTTAAAAGAGCTACAGAAACATGATCAATTACTATAAATGAATGTCCAAACCAGAATGCCAACCTTTATTTCAACATACTTTGCAAAAATATTCATTAAAATATAAATACAAGAACAATTCTGTTTATTTAATCATCAAGTAAGATATTTTAAAGGATGACAAACATGTTACCAAGAATTTTATTTTAAAGAACAACTGAAAGAAAACTACTAAATGTAATCATTTCTGATTATGTTTGGAAGATCTCCAACACGACTTTTCACGTGAGTTAAAAACACAAAAACTACCTATCCAAAGGATAAAAATCCGTATGTCAGAGGCCCTAACCATCAGCCTGCCCATATTTCATTTCATCAAAATTGTTCCTTTGACACTTCCTGGAGGAAAGAAACAACACAACTGCAGCACATGCCCCACGTCTGATTTTCCCTCACTGCTGAAAATCCCAGCACAGTGTTCTGCTCCCGTCCCCCTGAATGGATGCTGTAAAAATAAGATGCCCTGGGAGCAGGAGTTTTCTGGGTCTTTTTGTTCTCAGAGAAAAACAGACTCTACTTTCTGTATTTTCTAACACAAATACCTTTAAATTAGTTTGGAAGAGGAAAAAAGAGAAAATCTCTACACTGGAAAGAATGATGAGAAGGACTGCTTACAGATTCCCATAGTGGCCTCCTGGAAATCCCAGACAAAAACTCCTCCATGTCCCAGCTTCTATTTACATGACCAGGGTCTGCTTTTCCCTTCTACCCCATGTCAGCACTAACTTCTATTTTTAGAGCTATAATTTGAAAAAGAAATGGGTATATATACGTACACACACAGAGAGACACTCAAACACATACTGGTATAGTATCTATTCAAGGCCTGAGCTTACTGCCTACTGTCTGAACAAGTTACTGGTTTTCAGAGAAAAAAATATCTTCATCCATACAAGACTCAGCTCAAGCTAACTCCTTCAGGAGTAAGCAAGAACTAAGCCCTTCTTCTTAGGACAGGAAAGAAGAACTTCCACATATTTTATATTTCAATTTGCTCATTTTTGCTTCTTCAGCACTTTTTCAATATGATATAGTATTTCAAAAAACTATATTCCATTTTACACAGATTGGTGTTCATTAGTTTTGTCTGTCCAACCAAATATAAACTCCCAGAGAGCAGAGACAATTTCAGGTAACAGCTTCTAAATCCCTGATGGTAACTAGCAAATTGTTCAAAAAATTCTTAGGAACTGACAACAACCTCTTTCTTTTGATATGTAACCAATGATAAGATTCTCCTTAGTCTCCAGTTCATTTTTTCTTTTCATGATCCTTCCTTCCATTCCCTTAAACCCAGCGGTGAACCAACAAGGTGGGTGGGGAGCAGGGGGAGATCATTTGTTTTTACAAAATAATTTTTTAGTTTTAAAAAGGATTCATAATTTGTTATTCTAGCTAGCATTCCTTTTATTTCACACATAGTTTAAACTTACAATTTAATTAATGTATAAAGCAAGGTCCATTCATTCTACTGAGTAGTTCACCCACTGTGATCTAAAGATGTTTCCCTATCTACATCTCAGCTACTTATGTTTTATTTTCTTTCCATTTCCATATTTCTGACTATATGAAGGCCAAGTGCTAGTCACCAATACCTCTAGGCTATATGTAACTTTCATACAAAACCCTTGGAAAAATCAGTGTCATTCTTTCTTTCCATAATGAAAAACTGAATTGGCATTGGAGTAAGGAACACTTTCTACTCTAAAATTAACTTTCCATAATCCATTTGAATGACACATATTTGCAACAGAAGGTTTTTTAGAAATATGTTAAAACTTGAACATAATGATTTTAATTAATTTTTATACCACAAAAAGATATCATTCCAACAAATTCTTCTCTGCTACCCTCAGAAAATCTTCCAAGGCTTCAGCATGCAAATAAAATGAGATAGAGATACATATTGTCCTACAAAAAAAAAAAAAAAACAGCTCTAAAACAATCACTGACGAAAACAGCTTTACAGGCTAGTTTAAAACAATCACTGAAGAAAACAGTTTTACAGGCTAGTTACCCAATAGAAATATTTGGTTTCTAAACATCAAAGAATTTAGCTCTGAAAGAGCAAACAAAATTATTTATTCAGTTTGGAGTTTTCAGTTCTGGGAAACCAGGGTTGTATTCCATTCAAATTACTAATATCAAATACAAATACACACACATCTAATGAAGTACATTTTAAGAGTCATATTTAGTTCAAAAGTTAAATAGTTAAAATTAAGTTCTTTTCAGAATATTTTATATAATCATGATCTGTAATCATAATATTTTATGAAATAAGGTTATATGCTAGGCATAAAATAAACACCTGGTTACCTAGCTTGAAAAAACTACATCCTATTCAAATAGGATACACATACTTTTTGCTTTCAATTCATGTTTTTGTTAACTCTTCAGTCAGTTTGCTTTTTGTTTTCTTTTTAATGACTAAGGAAAACTTAAGAGAAGGCGCACAATCTCACTGTGAGGACCTTGCAATGAATGGTCTTGGTAATTTTAATTTTAACCAACGGATAATGAGGTTTTTAAGGGTTTTAAACTTTCTCTTTTAGACTCATTGTGTTGCTGCTTTAGACTTTATCATTAGGGATCAGAGAAGAATGGGAGAGGGGAGAACACATTTTGTTTCTCTACATACACCCATAGTAAATGACATTTGATATCTGTCCCTGCTTTTCTATAAAAGAAAAACTGAAACATGCTGAATCAAAGTCTCCCATTACCACAACACGCTTTCTTCTATAAAATATATATTTAAACCAAGAAACAGGAACTTCCACTAAACTAAATTTAAATCAAATTATTTGATATATCATGCTATAGAAAAATTCCATGCACAGATCATTCCCACTCAACCAGGATTTTCTTATAAGGTCAATCTTAATAAAAGGTCAATCTTAATAAAATTAAAGGCATAAATACATAAGCAACATAAATGTGTGTGCGTGTAACGTGTATAGCATAACTGAGGTAGTCTTCAGTCATCTGAAAATCTTCTATAACATTACCATAATACTGTACATAAATTTTGTACAACTTGAAACCTTGGCAAAATTAAATTATATTCAATTTAGTTTTCACATTAGGTATATTTTGTTCCAAGTATGCAACTGGTAACTCTCTGGAAACAAAATGTTAAATTAACCAGTACATGTTTCCCCAAATATTGTTCTTATTTATTTACAATAAAAACAATAGTCCAGGAATGGCAGACTGGAAAGTTATTTTCCCATCCATTAGATCCTTTTACATCAATCTGTATCCAACATTCACATTCTTAGACAAAAAGTTAATGTTTCCTTATGCTGAGCTGTAACTTTCTTGCTGCAATTTCACTAAGTCTGATTCCATTTTTCCTGGGTTCTAAAGACTACGTATATATAGTTTATCTACTCCTTTGTTACCCTCTGTTCCGGGAATAAGGCAGAGAATGGCCATGATGAATTGCATGCATGTGACCTATAAAAAGCTGAACACAGGAGAGGAAAAAGGATAGTAACTGAAAGAAAACTAGACCTTTATTCAAGATTTGAATTCCAGTCCTATTCTGCCAGTAATTTGCTGCATGACTTCAAATCACATTATCTCTCTACATTTTACCTATTATGTAATAAATAGTACTTGGGCAAAACATAAAGTATGTATCTAGAGATATCCAGGGTCTACAATGCTGATGCTGGCAGAATGTGTTTTTAAGTTCTTAATTTTGTGCCTACTTCTCCCTAGTTTCATTTTTGTTATGGTTCTCATTCAATTAAGTTTTCTAAAATTCCTATTTGGAACTGTTTCTTAGGTACTGAACACATATTCAGTCAATCAGACTAATCCTACTGGATCTGAAAAATGAAAAGTACTCACCTCTGTTTTCTTGAGCCTGCTGCTGGCCACTAACAGAGGCTTAGAACATGCCAGTTCTCTTGCTTTTCTCCCTTACCTGATTTTCTAAACTACCTGTAGTATTTTTGGATATTACTAGATCTTTCACTAGCTTAAATGAAACAAAGTAAGATCTTCTTATTTTGTTTTATAAATAAATTAAAGTGGTTTACATATTACAATCTTTCAATTCTCAGTATTACCACTTTTGGGCAGTACTTCAATAGGGATTTCTTAACAACATGCTGTATATATAATATTCACATGCATTGAGGTAGGTATCTGTCCCCAAATGCTACTAATATATTTTTTCCCACATATCATATAATGTTTAATAAAGCTTAACCTAATAGTTCATTAAAATAAAAACTTCAGAAAATGAAGGAAGACTACACTTTCATACTTTTAGGAGGTTTTAAAACTAGCCATAATGTCAACTAACATTTAAAAAAGGCATCCTTTCTTCAAATAAATATGAATAACAATAATAAAATCAATTACTTCTAATAACTAAATACAGACATGTATACTATTATTACCTACCTAGCAACAGAATACTTAAAGAGAAAATCATTGTCTGATGAGCCTGGGGTCTTGCTATAGTTTCTGTATTTCTTCTGAGTGGTATTTTTGATGTCTTTCATTACAGATTCCATTTCTTTACTTACGCTGGTTTCTGACTGCAAAAAATGCAAACATACATGTAAAGTTTATTTATATTCATTTTCTCTAATAGTTTAATAGTATAATGTTTATCATATGAACACACTAGGAAATTAAAAAGTCAAATGTACATTAGCTATCTACTATATTTAGTGCACAAAGGTAAAACGGATCAAGAAACATTTTCTCTAATTTTAGAGATCTTTCATTATAATTCTACATTGTGATTGGTAACACTATAATCCAACCATGAACTAACCACATAAATTTATATCCTAAACAAATAAGTGGATGTCTTTAAAAATATATTTTAGAACAGTTTCCATATTTATAAAAAACTGGACTTTCATTTGAATACATTTTTCAAAGACTAATATCAATATCCCTTAATTTAAGCCTATTATTAACACAAAAATTTCAGTTTATAAAGAAAAAAATCACACACACTCTAAGAACAGTCTTCAACTGAGAAAAGGAACTGCCAGGAGAGAAAGCTTTCTGAGCAGATTTCAATGATGAATTTCTGTTTCAAAAGTCAAATATTCATAGCTTTCATAAATTTACTCCATAGAACAGACACAGCTGTCACTTCTCTCAGGGACCATATCATAGATCTATAATGAAGGTGAAATATTTAAGAATTTAAATCAAATAAACAAATCAGTGGATGAGATTAAAGAGGAGTTCACTTACACCAAATCCCACAGTAAAATTGACTGACTTATGGTGAATGGTTCAATCAAGTATACAATTATTTCTCAAATACAAAGATATCCACTCACACGTGTGTAAATCTATAATTGCCCACACATAAAGTATGCATGTGTGTGGAAATATATCATCTAAATCTAATGTGCCTAATTAGTATATTTTTATGTATTTAGATTGTGCTTTACATTGCAAGATACATATATGTAATTTGTTTGTTTGGCTTTGTTGTTAAATATTTCAACATCTTAAAAGAGTGTAACCATATCTAAGCTGATAGGATTTTATGATCTGGAAGATACATATTAAAACTATAACAATTCAGACTATGGAAAAGTACATCCTTTAGTTCTAATGGCTTCGGTTCTATAATTTGTTCTGTTACTCTTATTTTTGTTTTTAATAACCACAAACAGAGGAGAAAAGCCCCTAAAAGCAATTTCTACTAAATGTACAAAGTTCTGCAGTAATTTAGAAACAGAACGGAAATGAAAGCTGTAAAGCAGAGCTGAGTCAACCAGGATATTTCGGCCTCACACTGATGCTTACTGGGAAGGCTCCCGGCCGTCCCTGCAGCTCCTCCACTTCCTTTATGAGATCTTGGATGCTTTTGTTACTAGGACGTTTCCAAAGGTTATTTTCCACATTGCTTCCAGGACAACAAGGAAGGACACTGTTAGCAAACTACCTATAGAGAGGACACGTGAATTCTCCTTTGTCCACTGAGAAGCCCTGGAGAACCTGGTCATTCTAAAAAATGAAATAAACATACAGATATAAGATGAACACCATTCCACAAACAAAATTGACACTACTATCTTTTATAGTAAATAAAATGAATCACACAAAAAAAGATACCTCGAATATATGTCATAAAAACACAAAGTCTCTTATTTAGTTGCTCTTCATTCAGGATAAGACATTCAAATCATCATGCAATCAATCTGAAATGTGGATTTTAGATAAAGAATAAGTCAAAAAGTAGGCCACATTAAAGTGGATCTCTTTCCTCTTACTACATGCCCCTGTTTTCACAGTCTGTAATCACTACTGGGAAGATTCTCCCAGGACCCATATTCTTTGATAAAGGATAGACAGTTTTTGAGAGTAAATTAAGGCTAAACAATGTGCTGTGTCATTTAAGGTGTCTAATTGCTGAACAAAACTGACTGGATTTTATGCAGTGGGTTTAGGTTTAATTGATAGGGGGAAGATTTAGTTAAATTACTCAGAACATAAGTGTGATAGGAGGTGAATTAATTTAATACTTCTACTTCAGATGCTTCTGATAGGAAGAGGAAGAAAAATAATTTTTTAAACAGATATATAATGTGCACACACTTAGGAGGAAACTCTTGCTCATAAGAGATGGCAATATATGCTGACTAAACAGACAACTTAAGGCAGGAATTCTGCCTGCTACATCTGTTCCTTTCTTTTGCTTGACACCACCCCAGGTCTACTTTGCAATTTAAGAATATTGCTATTGTGTAGTCCTAACTACTATATTAATCTTTTCCCAGTAGTCTGTCTCTTATTTTACCACTAGCCCAATGCTTTATCTCAAAATTTGTATTTAATGCACTAATGTATATGTATGAATCCTACAATATGAGCATTACTAACAAGACAAAAATAATGAGAGAAAGTGATACAAAGAAAAGAAAATGCATTTAGTGCCTATGGTTACAAAGGTAGTTAATGACATCAGGATGAACTTAGGTTTCCCACCTCTTAACTAGGTGCTCACTTGACTATATTTTGGATTTCAAAAACTTTGACTAAAAAGAACTGAATTCTATTTTTTTTTACCTTTTGACATTTTTTCAAATCTTTAAAAATGTGACACCATGTCTTTTTAAATCCACTTCTACAAACATTTACTAAGCTCCTTTCATGTGTCAAATGCAGTGATGACATAAAAAGGGAAGACACATCTTCATTTAAAGTATCAACCAATTAAAAGCAAACAGAAACAAAAATATTTTAATAAGAGTGTAATAAATACAACAGAGAAAGCTTCCCAGAGAAGGAGACTTGTGAGCTAAGTTTTAAAAATACACAAGAAGAGTGTTTTTAGAAGGTTGGGGCAAGGATCCTGGTCACTGAAGGACATTCTGTGTTAAGCTTCCGTAGGGCCTTAATTTTAAAGAAGGCTAGATCCTCCTCTTTGCCTTGATTGACACGAAGTTGTTTCCTAAAGCCTCCCCACAAGCCCTCTCAACTAGGCATTACTCACTCCCCCACATCTGTTACACCTGAGTGCCCTTCTCATCTCCAGTGCAGGCTGGAGATTATTACTCTTGCGTTCTTCTGTCTTTGCGGCTCATTTTATTTAATGATACCACACTTTTCCTTCATTTTCACTGAAATCCATTGCCCTCAATTGCTGAAGACTTTGGTGCCTAGATCAGTTTTCCTGTTCACTCCAAGACCTGCCATCCTCCTGTGCATGTATGTATGTCTGTATGTAGTCAATCAGTCTTGTATCTTAGTCAGTCAGCTCTTTGACCTCACCAAATTCTATAGCTTTGGCTTCCTACTCCAGGACCTATTACCATGACCATCCCCTTGTCCTGCAATGGCCCCAAATTGTCCATATCTGGAAATACAAAATGCAAACATCTTACATTCTGATTGCCAACTCCCCCTATCACCTGTAGTCCCTCCTTTTCTCCCAGTTTATCAGTACTTTCCTATCCTGCCTACACAACATGATTTATTATTTCAAAAACTCTCGTTAATGCTTCTCATTCCCCATCCATATGTCCCTTAATCACATGTATCTAACTAAACCTTCACACAGCATTAATCCAATGTATGACTTTAGTTCTGCATGTGAACTGAGTGCTGTTGGAGAAAATTGAAATAACTTCTTGTTATAACCTGTTTCAGTCCTCAACTAAGCCATGAATACTGCCTGGCAATCTCTCCTTACATCTTCTGAAGCACTCTCTAATCAACATTTCCAACCACTTGACTTGTCAAGTGCCTTCACCTACCCAAGCCTTGCCCATTTTTACTTGAATAAAGATACATTTCCCACCTCAGAAAGAACAAAGTCATGTAACTCCTTCAGATTCCTCAAATATCAAGTTAATCAAACCCATCAGCCCTTCCATCCACTTTTTTCTTTCTACCCCCTTTGCTGGTTGTCTCCTAACTAGTCTCCCAACCATACAACTGCTAATATGATCTATGTAATGTGAGACTCTTTTTCCTAATCACAGTTTTTCAAGGATCACCATTGTCTCTCACAGTAACTACTTTTTCTTCTTATGCTCCACATGCATTCTCTCACCAAGTCCAGAAGACTCTACTGTTGAATATATTTCAAATCTCTAACCCCTTCACTATCTCCACTGCCTTGACTAAACCAGAGCCACCAACACCTCTTATCTTGTAAGTGATATCACCACATTCTGTTTATTCTCCTGCAGTCCCACAACAACCCCTGCAATCTATACAACTGCCGCAATGGCCTTTCTGAACACATCTTATTTATGCTTAAGAGTCTTTAATAGCTCTCTGTAAATAGTCTGTCTGAATTCCAAATTCTTTACAGGGACCTCAAGGCCCTTTACAATATGACCCCTACTTACTTCCCCCATCTTCTCTCTCATCACTCAACCACCTTACTTCATCAAAGGTTCCAACACTTGCAGATGTTCTAATAAGACCCTGTGCACACTTCATAATACCTAACACATACACTGCAACTGTTTATTTCTGTCTCATGTAATACATACTAAACTACTTTAAGGAAGAAACTCTCTTTTCACTGCTGTATTCCCAGTGTCTATCATGGTATCTGGAACACGGCAGGCACTGAATAAATATTTGTTAAATGAACAAATTGGATACAAAGGCATGAAAAATGCATAATGTGCTTAGTGAGCTATTAATTAGCTTATTAATGCTGAGCTGAAGGAAGATAAAGGTAAAGCAATAGGTAAGCCCAGATCATGGAGTGCTGAGAATGTCTTTCAGAGAAGAGTGAACTTTTATTGTGTCAGGAAGAAGTCAGCGAAGGATTTTTAAGCCAATGACGTGTCATCAGATTTACATCTTAGAAAGATCTAATGTAGTGAATAAATTAGATTTGGAGTAAAGAAACTGGTAAGAAAGCAATTGCAAAAGTCAAAATGAGAGATGAAGGCATATACAAAAAGCCTAAGTGGGGATAACAAAGGCATGATATAATCAAGTAAAATTTAGGAGATAGAATCAGTAGAATTTGGTAAGTGACTGAATCTGAGAGGTAAGAAATAGGGAGGGAAAAGCAGAAATTCACTGTTTCTGAGTTAGGGATCTAAGATCAGAGTAGACAATGCTGTTAAGAAGATGATCTGAGAGAAGGAGAAAGACTGCAGCTACAAGGGAATGTAAGGTCAAGCAAAGGAATTTTGAATAGCAGGGACATGAGTGTCTTTATGAGCTGAAAAGAAGGGACAGAGTAGGCAGAAACTGGACATACAGAAGAAAAATAGGTTACCTATTGACAGATCAAGGCCTCTGAGGTGATGGGGAAAAAGTAGTAGTAAAGCATTAGCAGAAAAATTATTCCTGAACAGAAGAAGGAATACTGCCTCAAGGAGTAAAAAGGAAAGGTTTGGTTGGGATGCAGGGACATTTATCAAGAACAGAAAAATAAGGCAAGAAGCTGAGGTAGTATGTGAGAGACAACAATCTCTCCTGGGGTTTAGGCAAAGACTCTGGGATGAGGGAGGGAAAGGTTTACAATAACTGCTGAGGAAATAGAAGAGAGAACTGATCAAAGACAGGCAAATGAATTGATAAGTAGTATCTACAGGCCAGGATCCTAGTCTAAGCTACTATTATAGGAAACTACAAACTTGTAGAGGTACCAGTTCACCTAGTTTTATAATTTTACTAGCAGGACTAGCTGCCTGGGTCTAGAATCAAAGAAGGTAGATGGAATGATCAGTATTAAGAACAAGATGGGGATAGTACAAGAAAGTAAGTTTAGGGAACAGCTAATGCTAGGAAAAATGCAAAGGGGTTTAAAGGACTAGAGAGCTTCATGTCAGAAGCAAAACAAACATTTGACAGTGAAAATGAGAATGTGAAGAATAATCATATAATAAGAGGATGTGGTAGGGTATTAAAACAGTATTTCAAAGCTAGAGTAGCAAAGTCTAAAATTATAGTTACGGAAGTCAGTTGCAAAAGTGAAGTAAAAAATTGAAATCCCTGAAGTTGTAGAGGCAAGGTACTCTCAGCTGGTTGGTTCAAACAGTGAAAAATCACTCAAGTGGAAATGGGATGTATTTGCTGTAAAAATATCTAATATCTAGAAAGATACATACCACCAGAAATGTTTCACTCTACTTACCCGTAAAGATTCTATGTAAGATTTATGACAATCTATATGCAATGTGTGGCCACAGGTCTGTACATAAACACTTCCTTACCAGCCAACTGATACTGCCAAGAGACAAGAACTCTTAAAAAAAAAAAAGAAAGAAAGAAAGAAAAAGAAAAAAGAAAAATACAATTAATTTTAAAGAAGTTTAAACAAACCTAAATATACCCACATAAACCTCTGAATGATTTTTTATTATACTACTGTGAACTTTGTATTTTTGTGACAGAACACTTGACTTGACAGCCCTAAGCCAGTATCTTTAAACTTGAAACTTCATGAAGTTTTAGCTTCCAAATATCTCTCTACATAATGAAAGAAAAATTTTGAATTAGTCTTTCTCCACCGCATAAAATACAAGCTCCCAATGTTATACCACAGCTCAGTGTGGACTATGCTGCTGCTGGTCACTTGGCATGGCCTACAGGGTACTCACCTCTCTACAGCCGCTGACACGAAAGGCTTCCTTTGCCTGCCTGTTTCCCTCTGGCTTCTGCAGTGCTGCTCTCTTGGCTTCTCTCCAATTTCTTTAACCATTTAGTTTACACCTCCTTTTAAGACTCTTTCTTTGCCCCTTCAATGTTTATATTCCTCAAAGTTCTATTCTTAGTGCTGCTCCCTTCTTCTTCAAACTATTTTCCCTGAGTGATTCAATCAGTAAATGTAACTATCTTCCAAGCCTAGATCTCTCCAGAACTCAAAAAAAAACTCAGCTGCCAACCAGAAATCTCCACTCTGATGTTCCTCAGAAAATATAAAATCAGTGGGTCAAAAACTTGTCATTTTCTCCATGCATCTTTCTTTTCCTTTTGGTTTAAAAACTCTACAATCTATTAAGTCACCAAATCAGAAAACTAAGAATTATTTTCTATAATCACATCCTTTCCTTACACTAGTACAACTATATGTATTAGTTCTCATGCCACAGATTTTGACCTCTCTTCATTCCCACTATAACATTCAAGTCTGTATCATTTGTTGTGGGGGAGGGAGTTCTTTAAAATAAAGTTCCTTAACTGGTCTCCTTGACTCTAATTTCTGATCTCCATGATGTGTCCTTCACACATCTTTCTAAAGTAAATATGTGCTCATAAGAATAACCCTAAAAAATATCTTAACATTAACAAGGGTTTCATATAATATGCACAAAAAGGAAACCAAGATTATGTAAGCAAAATACATAGCCTTTTGAGAGTTAATTGCCTTCTCCTCCTTCCCTGCTAATTCCTTCCCTTTAAACCTATAAATAGGCTAAAACTTTTCTTCCTAAAATAATTTTCTTTGAATTTTACTTTAGCCTCCGTCAAACAGCATTTGGGCCTGAACTTGACTTCACCTCCCTGAGTCTGTAGTACATACATGGCCAAGCCAGAGCAGCATTAGGCCCATGGTCTGACATGAGACCGCATATGAAGAAAGATTTGAGAGCCATCAAAACTGAGTAAACCTTTATATTTTATTTTTATGTTGAAAAGGAACATATGGTAACCTTTTATGTTGAAAAGGAACATATGGTTAAAGATGACCAAATCATCTTTAAACAATAGTAAACAAAGTTCCAACATTAAATCAAGACTCTTCATAAGCATCTGAAAGTTGAAATTACACAGTGCAAAATGCATTCCTGGCTGATTTAGAGATGTCCAGCCACAGAAATCAAATCCTCACAGCAGGTGGGCTAGCTTTTAATGTTAAAAATCAGAAAAACAACAGGAGACCTGCTCATCTCTGCTTTATTCTTCGGAGCTGCTTGAAGTAGAAGCAGATACTGGTATTAGTTCATTTTAGAAAAGTTGGTAGTCAGTTAATAAACAAGCTGTTCTCTTTGACAATGTCTTATGAAAATGTAATTAATCTTTTTAATTAAGGTAGTTAGCTTCTAAAACTGAAAATACAATGTCATTCATCTATGCAGCTTCAGATTTCTTATTTGAAATCTGCTAGGGTCAAAAAAAGCATGAAAACACTTACTAACAAACATGAGACAAATATTTTAGGAAGATTTCAATGATATGCCCAACTGTTGCTGTGCTAACTGCTTAACACTACATCTTCACAACCTCAATATTTATTAAATCCTTGTGGTATTATCCTTGTTTCCAAAAAAGGAAAGAAAAGTTTATCAAGATCACTCAGTTATAAGTGATAGAGACCAACTTCAAACCCAAGTCTTTCTGACTCTAAAGTTCAGGTTCCCTTGCTAATGCGTCACCTCTTTCATATAAAATGCTTCTAGTGTCGACCATAAATTCACAGTCTTACATGACTAAAATTCTACATGTCAACTTTGTAAAATTTGATCAGAGGAAAGCAGAATCTACACAGTGTAATCCCATAATCAGTACCAGTGCCCTTTGGTACTGCTCTGTACTCTTTTCTGCTCTGAGCAGTATCTCTGGCTACAAAACTCTGGTAATCTATGCTAGAGTAATTCAGGAAGATAGCCAGTAAGCATTTATAACACACTTGGCATATGCTACTCTCTGAATGGAATATAAAACCAATATAAGATATGGCCCTAAATGTCCAGAGGTATATAGTCCAGGGAGCACACCATGTATACATACAATAACCATTATGAAAGTACATAAAAGTATTAATACAAGAATAGACTCTCACAATCACTAGCAGAAATACAACAGAGAATCAGACAAGTTCAGAGCCTTTTTACAAAAGATATTTTTTTCTAAAAATGAGTAACTATCCTTGAAGCAAAAAAGGATACTACTTTTTCTCTCTGTTATTAGATCACTCCTTCCCTCAAAATTATTTCACTCCTAGGTCTGGATCATATTTTGATTGAATCAACTTATTTTTCTTTCTATTTGGCTTAAGGATTCATTTTTACTCATTGACTCTAAAGTTATTCCAAATGATAAAACTAAAACTAGTGTTGTGGCAGGACGCTAAAATCTAAATGAAAGTTGTAGTAAATTTCTGCAAAAGCAGAACTTAGCACAACTGTACAATTATCTTTAAAATGAAGATATCTGTTAGTGTCTGAATATATAAGCTTTCAAAAATTCAAAGGAATAATCAAGAAAAAAGTGTTAGGAATGTTAGGTGGAAAGACAGACACAAGCAGCCAGAAAAGGGGAAGATAAGGTTCAAAGAAGAAGCCACCCAAACTCTGCCCAGGGAGGGGGTCCCGTGTGGAGACAGCGAAGGCTTTGCAGGGAGATAACTTCCTCCCCTCCCCAACCAGATCACAACAGACTAAAAATGCTCTCTGAGAGGGGTGACTGTATACAAGGACCTATAAATCAAATAATCCCACCTTGCCAGTCAACCAGGTGCCTCCTAACCAGAATTCAATAGACAAGCCTCCCACCTAACAAGTCGAGGCCTTTATCTACCTTGACTCTGGCCCACTCCTCCCTTGGAGTATATTCAAATAAAACTTGCCCTCTGCTTTGCTACTGTGTCTCCACCTTTCAATTCTTACTGCACGTGGGGTCAAGGACTCACGAGAATGAAATCAACCTGTAACAAATGTATGAAAGGCATCCTTTTTCAAAATAATGAAAATTTCATTTAAAAGCTTCTGAAAATACGTGGAAGCATAATCCTCATTACCTAACCCAAACTGCATTATAAAGCCTAACCTGAGCCCTCCTAAATGGGCTACCTTGAATATTAAAAACAACACTTTACATTTACACTGACCTTTATTATGTATAAAGTGATCTAAAGAAATTTCTAACCTGGTGGGTTACTGCATCAAAGACCACTATATGCCCTATTTTACAGATAAGGAAATTAAGCCTTTGAGTGTTTATATAGCCAAGCTCATATTGCTAAGAAATGGAAGAATCAGAATGACAACCCACTTTTTCTGATCTGGGACTCTTTATAATCTATACGACACCTCTGTAACTAGAGACATCATCTCCTCAAGAATCCACCAAAATTTTTCTCCTCTGTCCACCCAACTGAACCGTACTACTCTGACTGTTAACATCACTAGGCCAATTCCTGGTTATCTGATTAAGTAATCTTTCTTCAACCTGTACTACTACTTTCTTATAATTAATCTAGTGTATTATGAGCACGAATCTCATTAGCTAATCAAAAATAATGTTGCACTTTGTATTTTAAGCATTTTAAGTTGTTATTGTATGTTTACTTAATTCAAAACACAGTAGATCCAAAAAAAAAAAACAGGTGAAAGAACACTTCATTTGATAATCTACTCAGGAAACATTAGAAGTGGTATGGAAATTTTACAAAGAAGTTAACAATGCTATTGCTACTAAATAAATAAAGTTGATCTTCCGAGGTTTAGGATGCCTGAGTGCTAGAGCCCCTAGGTGCAAAGAGCTGGAAAAAAAAAAACAAGTTCACAAGAAACCAGAAAGGCATGAATTAAATCTGACCCTACTTTGTATTTTAGAAGTATCATAATGACAGTATACTGTGTATCTTTAAATAAAAGTAAAAGGAGGCAAAAATCTTCATAAAATATTGGTATATCGAAAGATTTTATAAATATTTACATTCCATTGAACTGAATTTGTATGCCTCATAATAAATAATGCTTAAAATAAAGGTATAACACCTATAACTTGAAATTTTTATTTATTGTTTACAATCCATTTCTTTTACTTTTTAAAGATTTCTATTTCCTTACAATCCACACATTGTTTTTTTCTAACAAACATCTAGATTCCAAATTAGAATATTTTGTAGAAGAAAAAATATAGAATAACACTCTGGAGAGAAATAACCATTAATTTTTCAGAAAAAAATACATGTGAAAAAAAGAGTACTTACATTCTTAAAATAATGCTTTAATAATGAAAGCCTCACACCATGAACAGCTGCACATGTGTCCCAAGGGTAAATCTGCTCCTCTTCAGTGACAGGCAGCTTTTTTGACTCAATGCTGTCACGGCATTTGCCCAAAATTACATTAACAACAGAGATAAGTGCTCACCAAATAACAAAGTTATATACCTGAGTCACCAAGAAAAGTTATCTACCTCCAGCTACTTTAATTTTTTCCACTATTAGAATATTTTTAAAGACCTAAAGTGGTATTCTAATTTTCTTCTATACAGTAAATAAAGCTTCAAAAATACCAATTTTTTAAAAATAACAAAACATCAGTATGAACTCTGTGGATAGATGGATGGGTGGGTGGATGGATGGATGGATGGATGGATGGATGGATGGATGGAAGGAAGGATAGATAGATGGATGTATGGAGTGACTGATGATGGTTTCCAAAATCTGTCCATTGAAAAAATCTAGAAGTTATGACTCTCCAGTATCAATAAACTTCCTTCCTAAATATATTATTTCTCACTAACAGGAAACAGTGATCCTTGGAGAAAAAGCTGAGTACAGGGCTGGGGAGAAGCACAGGGTGACCTATAATTGTGTTTATAAAGAGCAAGGAGGTATTCAAACATGGAGTGGTCAGGGCACTAAAGAAATTTCAACTAGCCAAATTTGAGAAAATTTGAGCATTTAAAATAATGATAATAACAGATAATATATTCATTAATTCAGGCAAGAATTCCAAGTAAAAGGGGGCAAGGATAAATTATTAGAGTCAAAATATAGAGTATCATCATATAGATTACCTATCACCTTAACCAAGTAATCAGACGTGGTTGGTATCACCAACAATATGGCAAACTGGCACTATGAGCCCTCTGATATGACAAAATGGGAAAGAACATCATCTATACAATGCCATTACCAAAATTGGTAATGGCATTTAACTTGAATCCAATGATAATTAAATAATCACACAAATCCAGAAAATGAGACATGCTACAGAACTGGACTCTTGAATTTTTTTAAGAAGAGGTAGCAAAAACTGTTTTAGATTAAAGGGGACTAAGGAAATGACAAGCAAATGTAATGCATGATTATTTTCTAGGCTTTTGGACCAAAAAATAAATCTGCTACAAAAAAAAATTATGAAGACAAGTGGGAAAATTTAAATATAGAAATAGATGATATTATTATATTTCTTTGATATGATGATGGTATTCAGTGGTTATAAAAACAATACCCTTCAGGAGAGCAGGAAAGATGGTAGCATGAGAAGTGAAGTAGAAATAATCTCCAAAACCACATATAGCATGAAAACACAGCAAATACAACTAATCTTGAAAGAGTGACCAGAAGGAAACAGCAACAGACATTGCATCTGGGGAAAATAGAAGACCTCAAGGAAAAGGGTAAAGTAGTAAAGCCACAACTGGGCAGAACCCAAGCCCTCTCCCCAAACCCAGCACACAGGCAGGAGGAACAGTAATGGAGGAGGGAAGAAGTAGAAGCCCAGGACTGCTAAATACCCAGCCCTGAAGATCTACTCTAGGACCACGAAACCACATTGCATGGTGCTCTGGAAATTAAAGGGGTTGGAAAGCAGGGACAGGTGGAACACTTGGGCAGACTGAGATTCCAGCCACTTATATAGAACAAGTACCCAAAAGCAGCCACTACAGGGCAAGACAAAGGCAGATGCATTGAAAGACTTTCCAACAGTGAGAGGGCTGCTAAAGGGGCAAGGATTACACAGAGCTTGCTGCTAAGGAGGAAGGATAAGTAGACAAAATTGTCCCAGCACACTCAGCCTGTCAAAATGGGAACTTTCAGGAGTTTCAGGAGCTCCATCCCCCTGGCTGTCAATGCAGCCTTGAGACACTCCCACCACCATAAGCAGCCAGCCACTCCCTCCTGGCCAGCACCTGCTCACAAAGCTGCTACCCCCTCCATGGCACCACGTCAGCAGGAGGACAGCACCCAGTACAGTAGCTAAAGGGGTGTAATGCAGAGGCTGCTCCCTGCATGCTTGACTAACTGGCCCTAGCAGTTCAGGCAGACACTGTGGCCATGAATCAGGAAAGAGCTCCGTGATCCTGGCAGGCACCAGTGCCACATACCTGCAACCAGTGTGAACACCCCAGAGAGTAAAGATCCTGGCCACTAGAGGGGAGTGAATTACACAAAGTTATCATTTCATAGGATTCAAGTAGGGAAGAAATGTCAAAAGAACCTGGCTCAATCCAAAATCCCTAAAACACCAGAGAGGAGAGTGAAACCAAGATAACCAATCTTCTCAATAAAGATTTCAAAGTAAAAATCATAAACATGCTCACAGAGCTACAAAAACATATTCAAGATCTCAGGGACAGTTCAAGACAGACATAGAGACTTTGAAAAATACAATAGCTGAACTGAACCATACAATGGAAGGATATAAAAGCAGATTAGAAGAATGACAGGAGACTCAATGGAATACAAATTACAGAACAGGAACACAGAGAAGCTGAGGCAGAGAGAGAAAAACTGATCTCTAGAAATGAAAAAATATTAAGAGAGCCATGTGACCAATCCAAAAGGAACAATATTCACATTATAAAGATACCAGCAGAAGAGAGAGGAAAAGGGATAAAGAGGGTCTCTGATGAAATAATCATTGAAAACGTCCCAAATCTGGGGAAGGAAAGTCACAGAGGCCATGGAAGAGCACAGATCTCCCAACAAAAAGGACCGAAGGAAGATAACACCAGGACATACAATATTTGAAATGGCAAAGATCAAGAATGGGGACAGAATATTAAAAGCAGCCAGAGAGAGAAAAAGGATCACATACAAAGGTAAACCCATCAGGTTATCATCAGACTTCTCAACAAAAATGTTACAGGCCAGAAGGGAGTGGCAGGATATATTTAATGTAATGAAATAGAAGGGTCTTGAACCAACAATACTCTACTCAGAACGATTATCATTTAAATTTGAAGAAGGGATTAAACAATTTCCACATAAGCAAAAATTGAGAGAATTTACCTTCTTCCACAAACTGTCTCCACATTGTTCCTAAGGCTAAATAGCTGTTACAGGAACAAACAAAACCATAGTAAAGAAAGTGGAACAATTAATTACTAAACAAATGCAAAATTAAATCAACTACCCCAAAGTCAGACAAGGAATAGACAAAGAGTACAGATTATGACACCTAATATACTAAATCTGGAGGAGGAATAAGAGGAGAGGAAAAAAATAACGTTTAGATTGTGTTTGTAATAGCATTACATGAGTTAAGTTAGACTATGAGATAGAAAGAAAGTTACCCTTGAACCTTTGGTAACCGCAAATCTAAAGCCTGCAATGGCAATAAGTACATACATATTGATAATCACCCTAAATGTAAATGGTCTGAAGGAATCAATCAAAATACATAGAGTCACTGAAGGGACAAAAAATAAGACCCACCTATATAATGCCTACAAGAGACTCAGTTCAAACCCAAAGACATAAACAGACTAAAACTGAACTTATGGAAAAAGATATTTCATGCAACTAATGGAGAAAAAAGCAGGCATTGCAGTACTTGTATTCAACAAAATAGACTTCAGAAACAAAGTGACAAGACAAAGAAAACATTAGATAATGATAAAGGGGTCAGTCCAACAAGAGGATATAACCATTATAAATATCTGTGTACTTAACAAAGAAGCACTCAAAAATGTGAAGCAAGTACTAACATAATTAAAGAGGGAAATAGATTGTGATGCATTCATTTTAGGAGACTTCAACACATCACTCTCTCCAAAGGACAGACCAACCAGACAGAAAATAAGTAAGGAGACAGAGGCACTGAACAACACATTACAACAGATGGACCTAACAGACATCTACAGAACACTCCACACAAAAGCAACAGGGCACACATTCTTCTCAACTGAACATGAAACATTTTCAAGAATATATCATATACACACAAAAAACCCTAAAGAATCTACCCCAAAACCACTAAATCAAATATCTGAATTCAGCAATGTTGCAGGATACAAAATTAACACATAGAAATCTGTTGCACTCCCATATACTAATAATGAACTAGCAGAAAGCGGTATCAGGAAAACAATTCCATTCACAATTGCATCAAAAAGAATAAAATACAGAGGAATAAACTTAACAAAGGAAGTGAAAGACCTATACCCTGAAAACTGTAAGACACTCATGAGAGAAATTAAAGAAGATACCAATAAATGGTTCACATCCTGTGCTCATAGATAGGAAGAATTAATACTGTCAAAGTTGTCATCCTGCCCAAAGCAATCTACAGATTCAGTGCAATTCCTATCAAAATACCAAAAGCATTCTTCAACGAACTAAAGCAAATAGTTCTAAAATTCATATGCAACCACAAAAGACCCCGAATAGACAAAGCAATCATGAGAAGGAAGAATAAAGTAGGGTAAAGTATGCCCCCTGACTTCAAGCTCTACTACAAAGCCACAGTAATCAAGACAATTTGGTATTGGCAAAAGAACAGACCCATAGACCAGAGGAACAGAATAGAGTCCAGATATTAACCCAAGCATATGTGCTCAATTAATATAGGATAAAGGAACCATGGATATACAATGGGGAGATGACAGCCTCTTCAACAGCTGGTGTTGGCAAAACTGGACAGCTACATGCAAGAGAATGAAACTGATTCATTGCTTAACATCATACACAAAGTAAACTCAAAATGGATCAAAAACCTGAATTTAAGTCATGAAACCATAAAACTCTTAGAAGAAAACAGGCAAAAATCTCCTGAATATAATCATGAGCAACTTCTTCCTGAATGCATCTCCTTGAGCAAGGGAAACAAAAGCAAAAAATGAACTTATGGGAATACATCAAACTAAAAAGCTTCTGTACGGCAAAGGACACCATCAACAGACAAAAAGACATACTACAGTAAGGGAGAATATACTTGTAAATGACATATCCGACAAGGGGTTAATATCCAAAATATATAAAGAACTTACACACCTCAACACCTGAAAAGCAAAGCAAATAACCCAATTAAAAAATGGGCAGAGATATGAAGAGACATTTCTTCCAAAGAAGAAATTCAGATGGCCAAAAGCACATGAAAAGATGCTCCACATCACTAATCATCAGGGAAATGCAAATTAAAGCTCCAATGAGATATCATCTCACACCTGTAAGGATGGCCAGAATCAAAAATACTAAGAACAACAAATGCTGGCAAGGATTCGAAGAAAGGGGAGCCCTCCTACACAGCTGGTGGGAATGTCAACTAATTCAATCATTTTGGAAAGCAATATGGAGGTTCCTAAAAAAACTAAAAATAGAAATACCATTTGACCCTGAAATCCCACTCCTTGGAATTAACCCAAAGAATACAACTTCTCAGATTCAAAAAGACATATGCACCCCTATGTTTATTGCAGCACTTTTTACAGTAGCCAAGATATGGAAGCAACTTGTGTTCATCAGTAGATGAATAAATAAAGAAGATGTGGTACATACATACAATGGAATACTATTCAGCCATAAGAAAGAAACAAATCCTACCATTTGCAACAACATGGATGGAGCTTGAGGACAATATTCTCAGTGGAATAAGCCAGGCAGAGAAAGACAAGTGCCAAGTGATTTCCCTCATTTGTGGAGTATAACAATGAAACAAAACTGAAGGAACAAAACAGCAGCAGTCTCAGAGACTCCAAGAAGGGACTAGTGGTTACCAAAGGGGAGGGGTGTGGTAGGATGGGTGGGGAGGGAGGGAGAAGGGGTTTGAGGGGTATTATGTTTAGTACTCATGGTGTGGGGGATCACAGGGAGAACAGTGAAGTACAGAGAAGGCAAATAGTGACTCTGTGGCATCTGACTACACTGATGGACAGTGACTGTGAAGGGGTATGTGGGGGGGAACTTGCTGAAGGGGGGAGCCTAGTAAGCATAATGTCCTTCATGTAATTGTAGATTAATGAAACCAAAAAAGTAAATGTATAAAGATGTAGAGAACTGAAATTGTGCAGCTTTACAGAACCTTGATATTTAAGAAGGTGGATGTTTTTGTTCAGTCATTTTCATTTGCTCACTAAACATCTGCTAATTGAATTATATCCAAACACTTTCTGGTCTGTATTGTAATTTTCTTTCCTAAATATTATGACTTTAATATCACAAAAATGCATTGTCTTTTCCTCCAAAGCATGATACAGACCCGGGGTGGTTTGCAAATATAAAAGATAAAATAATCCAAGTAACATCAGTGATTCTTGCTTAAATATACATCACATGGAGAAGAGGGATGGGAGGATGGCCTAAGTGAGAGGAGGGGTCAAAGAGGTACAGGCTTCCCATTATAAAATAAAGTAGCCACAGGGATGAAAGCACAGCACTGGGAATATAGTCAATAATATTGTGGAATATTTGTATGATATTATCTACAGCTATCTACATTTATCATGGTGAGCATTTAGCAAAGTGTATAATTCTCAAATCACTATGTTGTACACTGAGACCAGTATAATATGTACGTTAACTATATTTCAATTAAATTTATTTCAATTAAAGTTAAGGGTAGTAGCCCTCAGGAAGATATTCAAGAGTTTATTAGTTTAATGAAACATAATAGAAATAATAAAATAGAAAAATTTGTCAACTGAATGTTTTCTGTAGTTTTCAAAAGACAGACAAATGGGTGGAAGGAAGGACAAAAAGAAACAAATAAATCAGAAGACGGATAAGAAGGAAATAATGAAATATTGCATTAAAGAAAGGTGGTAGAAAATTTTATTCCATTTGTAAAAATAAATCATTATATATAAATTTGCATTATTTGTATATTTTATCTGAGCCAATATATCATCAGTAATTTCCAGTAGACAAAATAAATGTGGAGGCAGAAGCACTGAAATGATGGTTATATTTTATTAGCTAATCATCTCCCTCTCTGTCATACACATTCAATATTTTAAAAAAGTAGTTTTCAATATGACAGAACCATCCATAGAAGTACTGATTTTTAGACCTTCAGCTAGGTTTCTTTATTAAATAGTTTTCAACATGATTATGAGGACTTAAAATACATACAAATGTAATTTAAAAATTAAAGGAGTTACAATGGCCAAGAGCTTCCATCACACCTAATTTTTGTGATCTCAAATTTCTTTGAACAATTAGACACGTTGAAATATTTATTTTAAGGAGAATGGGAGCTGAGTATCATGTGGAGAGAGGGGTGGATGGCTACAATCTCACCCCCGTGACTCACTTTATCCTCACGAGGCTCTCTGACCTCCCCGAGGTGCACTATCCTCTCTTTGTGGTCTTTGCCATCACCTACCAGGTCACCTTGGTGGGAAACGGGGCCATTCTCTTGGCCATCTGGATGGAGAAGAAGCTGCACACACCGTGTATTACTTTCTGGCTAGTCTGTCCCTCTTAGACATGTTCTGCCCATCAGCTACTATCCCCAAGATGCTGGACAACCTCCTGACTGGGAATCACAGATTTCCTTCCTGGGATGTGCTTTGCAGCTTTATTTCCTGGTGACCCTGGCGGGGACTGAGGTCATCCTTCTCGCTGCCATGGCTTATGACCGGTACGTGGCCATCTGCTTCCCCCTCCATTACACCCTCATCATGACAAAGGTTCGCTGTGCCCAGCTGGCAGCAGGGTTTCTCCATTCCTTCCTCCACACAGTGTCCACCTTCTGCCTGTCTTTCTGCAAGTCCAATAGTGTTAACCAGTACTACTGTGACGACCCCCCACTGGTGGCCCTCTCCTGCTCATCCACCTACATAGCAGAAATGCTTGTTTTAGTGGCAGGAGGTGTCTCGGGAATTGGTGCCTTCATCTCTTACGTTTCCGTCATATCCACCATCCTAAAGATCCAGTCGGTGGAAGGGAAGCACAAAGCCTTCTCCACATGTGCCTCCCGCCTCCTGGTGGTCTGTTTGTTCTATGGCACAGCCATCTTCACCTACATTCGTCTTCAAGTCACCACTCCCCAGACAGGGACAGACTCATTGCCATGCTCTACGGGGTTATCACCCCAGTGCTAAACCCCACGACCTACAGCTTGAGGAACACAGAGGTGAAAGGGGCCTCTGCAGGGACTTATGTCACTGAGCATGTTTACACTGAGTGTAAGAGTAAAACAGAAAAAGTCCATACTCATTTTAGAACACATTTATAAGGAGAATTCATAGACAATAATTTTGACACATAGAATACACTTATGCACACTGAAATTTATAAACATGCAAACATACACATGATTTTAGTTTATCTGAAAGCCTACATATCTATATATGCATATGTTGTATCTCAATCCAAGGGGAACTTAAAGTATATAACCCCAAAATAAACCTTTTCATGAGTAGCAGAGAATACTAGTTACAGTAATATAAGGATAAACTGAGCCTATCTTTTAAGGTAATTAGAATTTATGTTCATAGCCATATCCATATCCATAGCTAAACCTATACTATCTATTTTATATCTACATTTACATCTATATCTAAATGTCTTGTCATAGATCTTTGTTTTTCTTCTTTTCCTCATGTGATTGAATGCCTGTGCTCTCTCCGTAAAATTATGCTTTTGCTCATTCTGTCTTTTTTTTTTGCTTCTACTTACTATGTATTTATCTGCTTTTCTCCCTCTTTCTGTGACCCTATACATTCTTAGACCTACCTGTCTCTCCAAAGAGAGGACTTGTTTATCTCTGATTTGGTTATCTAATTTAGTTCAGTAAAGTACTCTCATCTTACTCTCAACATGATCAAAATTGAAAGCACCATTTTCTAACACAGACACACACACACATACACAAACCACAAACACTCCTTATCAGTTGCTGTGTATTTTTAGTATCAGTATTCTCCAGCTACAGGGACTAAAATCCCTGAAACTAGTCTCTCATTTAGATATAGTAACTATTATGGAGAAATGGACACACATAATTTATAATTGTTTCATTTTCACCACCATTACTGAGATAGAGTTGACATATAATGTTGTATAAGTTTTGGTGTGCAAAATGATAGTTTGATATATTTGTTACAAAATATTTGACACCATAAGGTTGGTTAACACATCTACCACCTCTATTTTATGACACTATCCTTTCTCCACTGTGTTTCTTGGCTGCCTTATATGTATTAGCTGCCCATATATGTATGTTTACTTCTGGCTTTTAATTCTATTCCATGGGTCTATGTGTCTATTATAAGGTTTTGTTGGCTGGTACCACACTCTTTTGCATAATATAGCTTCATAATATAGTTTGAGGTAAAGAAGAGTGAAGTAAAGGGTGGCCAGTCTGCGCGCCTGGGGCGGCCGGGGGCGGGCGACTCAGCGCCGCGGGGCCGGTAGCGCGGTTCTCGCTCCCCCCGAGCTGGGGCGGCAGGCGCGGCGGCGCCGCCCTGGACGTCATCGTGGAGCCCGCTGGCCGCGGCGGCGGCGGTGAGCACGACCCCGCGGGGACTTCCCGGCCCGTCACTCTCCGTCCGTCCCTTTTTGGCCCTTTGCCCTTTGCAGTGCGGTCCTCTCCTCCTCACTGGAGGTAGACGACGGCTTCTGCGGTCTTCAGGTCATTTCTCAGTTTAGTTGTATCTTTCGCAGTTGCCTCCTTGGAGTGTGCATGCAGGGGTGTTTCTGCCGTACTTTTCAACTCCACCATCTTTCCACACACCCTCTACAGGTATAAGCTTTAGCCCAGTAAGTGCCGGGATGCCAACCAGATTTATGAATAAATCTCCATGGGAGAATCTCAGATGAATTTAATGTTACCAAGATAATTCATGTTGGAAAATAACAGATATCTATCATATGTGGTTTTATAGGAAAATTGGTAAAACTACCAACAGGTTCATTGGTTTGTTGTTAAAAAAATTTTAGACCCTGTTCCTAAATTTCCAGTTTTTTAACTCGTTACATATTTCCCCTCCACCTTTCTTTTCTTTGATTTATGTTTCTTATTCTCCTTTCTTAATCTCCATTTCTCCATCATCTTTCCTTCTTTCTATTCCTTACTACCTCACCTCATCTGTTATTATTTTCATAAAGAGTAAATTTTAAAAGATAAAATACTTTCAACAGAAGAAATCTATAGATGGCTTTAGGTAGTCTGGGCATTCTAACAATATGAATTCTTCCAGTCTATGAACATTGGATATTTTTACATTTATTGGTGTCCTTTTGCATGTCATTCATTGCAATCTTATAATTTTCAGTGTACTGGTTTTACACCTCCTTGGTTAAATGTATTCTAAATATATTTTTGAGGCTCCTATAAATGGAACCATTTCTCTTATACATAGTTCATTATCAGTGTATAAAGATGCAATTAATTTTTGTATGAAGGCTTATTTCATGTGAGTTTACATATTTCATTTACTGATAAAAATTTTGTCAAAAAGATTTTCTGGTACTTATTTATGTCATTTTTGTTTCCGTGTTAAATACAAAAAGATGCATGAATCTCAGTGCATTGCTCAGTGAACGTTTCTATGTGAGGACATTCATGTGACCATCCCCAAGATCAAGATATGAAATAATCTCACTGAATTGTTTCCTCCTTCACCTTTAACACCCATTCCCTCACTCAGCTACCCAATGGCAAACACCTATGTGTTCTCTATGTCTCTGAGCCTCTTTCTGTTGTGTTTGCTCATTTCTTTCTTTTTGAGATTCACATATAGGTGAAATCTTGTGGTGTTTGTCTTTCTTTGTGTGACTTACTCTAATTAGCATAATATAATCTGGGTCCGTCCATGTGATCACAAAAGGCCAACTGCACAGTGAGATATGACCACACCAGTCAGAGCGGCTACCACCACCAACACACAACATAACATGCTGGAAAGGATGTTGAGGAAATGGAATCCTTGTACCCTGCAGGTGAGAATGCACATGGGTGAAAACAGTGGAAAGTTTCTCAAAAAACACAAACTACATATATGATATGATCCCCCATCCACCAATTCCACCACTGAGAATAGACCTGAGGAGGTAATCCCTAATTTCAAAAGTGATATGTACTCCTATGTTCATTGCAGTGTTACTTACAATAGTACAAAATACTTTTGTATTTGTACAAAAATACAAAGCAACCTAAACCTAAATGTCCATCAATAGATGAATGGAGAAAGATGTGGAACATATATACAATAGAAAATTACTCAGTCATAAAAAAGAATGAAACCTTGCCATTTGCAACAACATGGAGTGACCTAGAAGGTATTAATCTAACTTAAAAAAGACAGAAACATAAATTACTATTTGATTTCACTTATATGTGAACTGTTAAAACAAATCAATAAATAAGACAGGAATAGTCTCACATAAAGGACAGAATGTGGTTGCCATGAGGGGGGATGTATTAAATCTTGAAAGGGGGAAAATGAATGAGAATGGGTGAAATCTTGATTTGGGTGAAGGTTACATGAGTGTATTACACGAGTCAAAACATGAGTCAATATAAAAATAATTCTAAAACAAAAATTTTTACTTTTATAATATAATGGAAATAATATAATTCAGAAAGTTAAAAAATAAAAATAAAATTGCCGATTGAAACAAAACAATATTATAATCACATCTTTCTAGGATATAAATATATCTGTTCTGCATTCTATCTCATTCATTAGCCTGCATATCACACAGACAACACAGCCTAGGATGTCCTCAGCCACCTCACTCAAGGATGACCCTACAGAAAACCACAATAAAATTAAGTGGTTGTAACACCTGCAAGATGGTAGAAAGGGGCCTCCCGCCTCCTTCCTCGTAGAGATGCACTAAATATACAGTGACACAAAGATCTGTTATTTCTGAGATAAACCCAGACTCTAGTTGAGGGACCCTCACACTTTCAGCAAATGAGAAAATACCAGTATAAAAATGGGTGGGAAAATCTGAGGCATAATCATGCCAAACAGCGAGCACATTATAGTCAGAGGGAACTGTCATCTTCCGACTCTCCCTGAGGACAGCACAGTCAGTGTCCCTACTTATGTAGTTACACATGAAAGGAATGGCTTCCAAATCCCATAGCTTTAAGAGCCGAGTATTTTTGCACTCATGAGCCCCAAAGACCACAATAAAAAGGGATGTCTTTAAATACGCATGGAAACACATCCTGCGGCTACCGTCCTGGCCTCAGTGCAGAGGGAGCAGGCAAAAATGCTCAGCTCCCAGTTTCTCCCTAGGACAAGTTAGATGGCTTACTATCCCAGTTACTTCCTGAGGGTCGGTTTCTAATTATCTTGCATTCTGAAGCTGACTGCAATCCTCCTTGGAGCCATAAAGGGTTGTGATATCTTCTCAGGCCTCCTCATCCAGGACTATTCCAACAGCAAAACCAAGTCAAAGCTTCTCCCTTAAACGAGCATGTCCGAATATCAAGAAGCCCAACCTTTATAGCTGCCACCTTACCATCCAGCTCCAAGAGCCAATGGGCTTGGCATTCTTGAGTGTCCCAGGACTACCTTCTACAAAGAGGCCCTTGTTAGCAGAAGTGCAGGCACTTCCCTTAGATGTCCTCACAGGCACTGTTCAGAAGGATAGGAGGTAAAAAGCCCAGCCCCCAGCTTCTCCCTCAAAGGGTTTTGACTGCCTACTTTCCCAGGTGTCCCAGAGGGAGACAGTTCTACAGCCCATATGGAAGAGGTTACTGGGCTCCTCTAGGAACCTTGGAGGCCTGTGGAAATTTCTCCAAACTTCCTTCTACTGGCATGCTCTGCGGATAAAAACAGAAGTTTCCAAGGAAAGGAGCTTGTCTACACAGCTAGTGCTCCAATTTTATGGCTGTCACCTGAGGAAATGGGTTCCAAATCACCAATTCCTGAGGCTGAATGTGGGTCCTGAAATTGCAAGTGCCCTGGGACCACATCAAAATATGAGGCAGTCTCAAAGAGAAGTGTTATGTATGATGTAGGTGTGGGGGCACGGGGAAGGAAGTATAACACAGAAAAGACAAGTACTGATTCTATAGCATCTTACTACACTGATGGACAGTGACTATAATGGGGTATGTGGTGGTGACTTGATGGTAGGGGGAGTCTGTTAACCATAATATTGTTCATGTAATTGTACATTAATGATAGCAATAAAAGAGAAGTACGAACAACTTGTACAGTTATTCTCCATCTCCACAGAGAAATAGCTGCAAAAACATAAGGCCAACAATTTCTCCCTGGATGAGGATTAGCTGCACACTTTCCAAGCTGATGCATGATTGTAAGTTTCTAACTAAACTGCACCTGGGAGTGATGGGGCATATAATTATTTCTCCAGGAACTTGGTCCACTGTGTGGGAGCTTCCTTCCAGGTCACCCAGCAATAAAGTCTCCATATTCTCCTTGAAATGAACTTGTCCAACACCTACCAACCAGCCTTAATGGCCACAAACCAAAGACTGGATCCTGTATCCTGTATCCCCAATCTTAACCAGCTGATGGTGCTCAGCATTCATGAGACTCCAAGACCACAGAGAACAAGGAGGTGGTTTTATATGGGTGCACAAGCGCTCGTAGGGGCTATTCCCATAGATCGGTACAGAATGAGTAGCCAAAATCACCTAGCTCATAGCATCTCACATTGGGAGCAAGAGTGTGTCGCGTGCCCCGTCCTCGCCGGCAAGAACAGCACGCAACAACAGCAGGATTCTTCTGCAGAAAGCTTTATTCTTCAGCTCTTTGTGAAACAAATGAGTTGGGCAGGACCCAGAGGGGAAGGAGAGGCTTGCTTATATAGTTCTAATGCTCTGACCTGGTTGGTGCGGCTCCATATGCCTTATTAGCATAACAATTTGGTGGGTCTCATTGGTCCTTATGCCAAGGCACAATTAGCATGTAGTTTAGTGGTGTGGGATGATTTGTCATTAGGAAGTTCGGGGCCTTCCGGCTGCCCTGCATTGGGCGCTATTTTCTGAGCGCGGCTGCCAACATCTCCCCCTTTTTTGTCTAACAGAAGCTCAAGGCGGAACTTGCCAGCAGAGGCGGAGACAGAGGCCTGACCTCCATCATACTTCCTGATGCCCCCTTTTTGGAGAGGGGTTCTGGGCATCTACCCCTATGCAGTCAGGCATGCCTCTCAGAGGGGTCCAAGACCTCTTGCAGTGCTTTGCCTCGCATCCTCTGGCTGGCGTTGGGACCGCTTGGTACAAAGGGTTTGGACCTTTTTTCTCAACCCTCTTGCACCATGAGCTTCTTAGAGAAAGCTGTGATTAAGCAATGAGGTACTCGGGCCTGGTGCAGTGCCACATGGGCTCAGGGTGCAAGAGCTACCTCAAGCTAAAGCCGAGCTTCCTTCTTAAGCATGTTGAGCCACACTTGGGGAGAGGCGCCAATGTCTATCGCCATTAGGGCTTGAGCAAGGATCACCTTGTCCTGCTTATGTTGGTTGCGGAGTCTGCATAACAACCAGAGTAAGAGCATGAGACCTCCAAGCAGGAACACGCCCATCCCAGCCATGCCCGCCCACTCCTTGACGTGGGAGAGAGCTCTGAGGAACCAGGAAGAGAGTCCTTCCGCTACGGAGATATCTAGACGGGTGGAGTTGATGTGGATAATTTCTCGCCGCAGCTCTTCTAGTGTCCCATCGAAGTCTTGGGACCAGTTTCCTGAAAGATACTGGGACAGGTCTCGTGACAGATTAGCTGCCCGTGTAAAATTTTCATATTGAATGCTAGTGATGCAGAGGGCACGATATTTCCGCTCACATCCCAATTGGGCCATTTGCTAGAGCACCTCCATTTGTTCCTCCATGAGATCTATGCGTTGATTGAGGATCATTATTCCTCCTATCAGTTTGCCATCAAGTGTGGACTGTTGGTCCAGGGCAGAAGCTACTGAGGCTACAAGGTTATTGAGCTCTGTAGCCGATTTGATGGAGGTGTCTAAAGCTATACCAGCGGCGGTGGCTGCGACCGCGGTCGCGGAGATCAGGAGCACTATGGCGGCTGTAACGCCAAAATCGCGCCTTTCTCGAAACAGAGTCATGGTGTTAGGGGCGTCTACGGGAACAGGGACCCAACGGGGGATGCGGACTATCAAAGCATTGGTAAAGTTACGCGCATCCCAACACTGAGACAGAAAGCAGGTTTCATTGGAGCAGGAGTCAAAGCTACTATTGGATAAGATAAACAGAAATGGGGGGTATACGCATACTGGAGAAGGTGGGAAAAGGGAATTAGGTGACTCTGGACCTGATTTTGCTGAACACGTGTAGTTCTCGTTGTTATGGGTCATGGTCATGTTCCAGTGTGCGCGCGTGTGGTTGTTCTCGCACCAAAAGGTGATATTTTTTACACCGATTCCCCCACCCTGGAGGGCGGAAAAGGGGGAGAGGTCGGTACACGAGCCATTGACTCCACACAGCATCCATTTATGGAAGGGGTTCATGCTCAGCTGCTGACGAAACTCGCCTTCGAGCACCTTTACTGGCCACCAAGCCTCATTGGCTGGCCGTCCCTCCATATCTGGGGAGATGGTAAACTCCTGCCTCTCAGTTGCCCACGTTACTACAGTTGACTGACAATCAGTCCAGGGCCACAGCTCTCCCTCATAGTCGCCCACACAATGGGAGGCATATTTGGGTTGACGAGGCCTGTCGGTGGAATTGTTCCTGGGAGAGTGTACAAATGTGCCATTGATCCAGAGAACCATCTGGTGGATAGTCATGTTCTTATAGGGCGGGCTCCCTTCCTTATTAGGCCCTTCAAATTTAGCTGACATAACGGGGAGGCCACTGGCCTCTAGAATTATGTCACTGAACCATCCGTATTTCCTCCATTTCAGGGAGATACAGCCAGCTAGATTCTGAGTGGTGAAGCATAATGACCCATTAGTTACGAAGGATCGGTTTTCTCCCAACGGGGCTGTTAGGGTGTCCTTTTCTAGGTAGGGCAAGTTCATACTAGAGTTGGTGGTGAAAAAGCGGGGAAAAACGGCTGCATTGAAACGGACAGGCATAGGCTTAGGAAAGGCAGACAGGATTCCCCATCTCAATACTCCCTGAGTCGGGGTCTCCAGTGTCAGGAGCAGGGTCAGGAGGTACAGCGAAGTCATCTCCTTTGTTTAGGACTTTCCTCGTTAGGCGCTCCGGGATCCAGAAGGTATTTTCTTCACCCTGGGGGAAAACACACACAGCTCCCCTGGATCTGATTATGATTGGATCCAGGCCCTTCCATTGGTTAGATAACACGTCCTTCCATTTTACTAGTTCTTGTGGGTCTTTTGGCCACTGATTATGGCGATCCGCTGCTGTATAGCCTTGAGCATCCAGATTAAAAAAATTTATAGTGAAAAGTGCTAGGGCTATGGCAGTTTTTGGTGTGGGGGGTATATCTTCAATTCCCCCTTTTTGTTTAAGTAAATAGGATTTGAGCGTGCGGTTCGCGCGTTCCACAATCCCTTGACCCTGTGGGTTGTAGGGAAGGCCAGTGATATGTTTTATCCCCATGTGATGAGAAAATTGAGCAAATTTTGTAGAGGTATAGGCTGGGCCATTGTCTGTTTTCAGAATCTGTGGTAACCCCCATGCGCTCCAAGCTTCAAGGCAGTGCTGGATGACATGGGAAGCTTTCTCTCCTGACAATGGGGAGGCAAAGATGACTCCTGAACAAGTATCCACGGATACGTGTACGTATTTAAGTTTCCCAAAAGGTGAAATATGCGTCACATCCATTTGCCAAACTTGTAAAGGCCTAATACCTCTGGGGTTGATCCCAACATGAGGTGTGGGAAGGAAGCTGCAGCAATGTTGGCAGCTAAGGACAATGTTCCTAGCTTCGGCCCTGGTTATGCTAAACCGCTTGCGCAGTGTTTCGGCAGTGACATGAAATTGTGTATGGAATTTTGAAGCTGTGGTGATAGGGTCTAGCAGGGGAAAAGCTATGCTTCTGGTTGCGAGGTCTGCCAAGTGGTTGCCTTGAGTCATAGGCCCGGGAAGGCCTGAATGTGCTCTGATATGAGTTATATACAAAGGAGATTGTCTATGAAGTAGTGCTGATTGTATCTGTTTGAACAAAGTGGCTACTGGGCTGGACGCTTTGATTAGCCCGGCCACTTCTAGAGATTTGACTGCATTAACTACATAACAGGAGTCAGACACAATATTTAAAGGTTCAGGAAAGATTTGTAGGACCTCTAAGACTATGCGACATTCCACTATTTGTGGAGTGTCAGGCGTGTAGCCTTTTGTCACAACTTTGCCATCATGGACATAGGCACCTGTGCCTGTCTTAGACCCGTCCGTGTAAACTGTTTTTCCATGAGGCAGCAGGGTTAGGCTAGTGACCCGAGGGAATACTAGGAGATGATTTTTGGCAAAGTTGATGAGGGGATGTTTAGGGAAATGATTATCAAAGGTTCCTGAGAAACTATAAGCAAGTATGGCCCAATCATCGTTCATAGCACATAATACTTGTATCTGTTCTACGCTGTAAGGGGTTATAATTTTAGCTGGAGCCTCTCCGAAATGAGTCATGGAGGTTTTTACTCCTCTCAAAGCAAGTTTGGCCACGGCTGCCGGATAATACTCTATTGTTCTAGCCTGAGAGGCTTGGGGATGGATCCAGATCAGTGGGCCGTGCTGCCATAAGACTGCTGTTGGCAGCTCTGGGGTGGGAAGGACACACAACTCAAAGGGTTCATTCGATTGCACTCTATTTAATTGTGCTGTCATCAAAGCCTGTTCTACTTTGCGAATGGCTTGTAATGCCTCAGGTGTGAGGGAGCGCGGTGACGTTAGTTGTGGGTCTCCTTCTAGGATTTTAAACAGTGGTGTCAACTCAGTGGTGGGTATCTTTAAGTATGGGCGCAACCAATTAATATCCCCTAGGAGTTTTTGGAAGTCATTCAAATTTTGCAATTGATTATGTCTTATCTCAAGCTTTTGGGGGCAAATTACATCTGTGTAAATGGTTGCTCCTAGGAATTTGCTAACACTAGATTTTTGGACCTTCTCGCTTGCTATATTCAGTCTCCAATTTTCTAGGGATCTAGTGAGATCTATATATGCTTCTTCTATTTCCGCTGGTTGTGGGGAGCAAAGAAGGATGTCATCCATGTAATGGATGATCTTTAGCGTGGGATAGGTCTTACGAATTGGGTCTAGCGCTCGCTGAACGTACAGTTGACATATGGTGGGGCTATTTGCCATTCCTTGAGGGAGGACCTTCCACTGAAATCTGGCATCGGGTTGTTCATGGTTAATAGCTGGCAGAGTGAAAGAAAATCTTTCTCTGTCCTTGGAGCTTAGGGGTATGGAAAAGAAACAATCCTTAATATCTATTATGAGCACCTTCCATTCTCTGGGTAAGGCGGAGAGGAGTGGCAGTCCCCGTTGTACGGGTCCAAGCATTTTCATTTGAGCATTTACTGCTCTCAGATCATGAAGCAACCTCCATGATCCTGACTTTTTCCTGATTACAAATATGGGTGTGTTCCATGGGGACACAGAGGGTTCTAGGTGTCCCACTTGGAGCTGCTCTTGCACTAAGCAATGAGCTGCTTCTAATTTTTCAGAGGATAGGGGCCACTGAGGAACCCATACGGCCTCCTCTGTGAGCCAAGGTATGGGCATGGCATCTTCAATGACCCCTATGAAAAACCCAGGCCGTGACGGTCATTCTTTACTTTGGGCAGGATGGGCTCTATGCGTCCCTGTTGGTGTTTCCCCAGCCCCTTGCCAGGGATGTATCCCATGTCCATCATCATGCCTTGGGCGGGGGTGGAGTATTCATTAATGAGTTTGAGGCCTAAGTCTCTCATGACATCCCTCCCCCATAAATTGACTGGTAGAGGGAGTACATAAGGGGTGACTGTACCCTCTTGTCCTTCAGGGGCTCGCCATTTCAATGGTTTGGCACTAATTGAAGGGCTTGACTCATATCCTAAACCTTGTAATGAATGTGAGGATTGGGTCACAGGTCACTTGGAGGGCCACCAGGTTGCAGAGATAATACTTTTATCTGCTCCAGTGTCTAGGATTCCCTCAAAGCTCTTTCCCTCTATTTGAAGAGTTAATTTTGGTCTGTCTGCTAAATCTAATACTATGAAGGCTGAATCCCAGTCAGAGGAGCCGAAGCTCCTTTCTCCCCTCTCCGTGTTGGTAGCAGGATAATTGGCGTGGAGACTAGGTAAAACTAAGAGCTGGGCTATGCGGTCTCCCGGAGATATAGGATAGATTCCTCTGGGAGCCGAACACATGATTTTTACCTGTCCTTCATAATCTTGATCTATAACTCCGGGATGGACTGTCAGGCCTTTCAAGGCAGCAGAAGAGCACCCTAAGAGCAACCCAACAGTATTTGGTGGTAGGGGGCCTTTAAAGTCTGAAAGGATAGGCTGAACTCCCATCTGTGGAGTCAACACTATTCTGGTGGTGGCACGGATGTCCAATCCCGCGGAACCTGAAGTGGCTCTCCTTGGGGGGCCTGGTTGTTCCTGAATGACACTTGCGTGCTGGTTGCCCCATATATTTGCGGGCCCTGGTGACGGGGGCCCCTCTGGGCGTTTTTTGGCAGTTCTAAGGGTTTCCCTTCTATATCTTTAATAGACCGGCACTCATTGGCCCAATGCCTGCCTTTCTTACACTTAGGGCATAACCCAGGGGTCTTTTGGGTTGTTTGTTCTGAAGCTGGGCTCCTACACTCTCTCTTTATATGTCCTAATTTCCCGCATTGAAAGCATTTGATACTTCTGTTAGTGATCCTGGCTTGTTTGTGGCTCTGTAATATGGCCGCGGCTAGGCCCGCATTGGTGAGTGGCCCTCCTATTTCTCTACAGGCTTTCAACCAGGCGTGTATCCCTTTTTGTTTCCAGGGTGTTATCGCCTGTCTGCATTCCTTGGTACATTGTTCAAATACTAATTGCTCCACTAGGAGCATTGCTTGTTCCTGATCTCCAAATATTCTGCCTGCGGCCTCCATCATACGAGCGACAAAGTCAGAAAATGGCTCGCTCGGCCCCTGAATAATTTTTGTCAAATTGCCTGATACTTCTCCTTTGTTGGTGAGGGCTTTCCATGCCTTGGCGGCGCACATGTTTATTTGTTCGTATACCTGTAAGGGGAAGGCGGTCTGGTTGGCTACCCACTGTCCTTGGCCCGTCAGCATATCATATGACCACGCAGGCTGTCCTTCGGCCGCGTTTGCGCGTGCCTGGGTCATACTGATATCATGCCACAATGCCTTCCATTCTATGTATTGCCCCATACTAGAAAGGCATGCCTTAGTTACATATTGCCAGTCTGCGGGTGTCATGGCTGTCTCTGTTAGTCTTTCAATTTGTGCTATGGTATAGTTAGCACTGACTCCATAAGCCCGAACGGATTCTGCTAACTCCTTAACTTCTTTATGGCTCGGGCTGGTGAGAGCGTACGCCATTATCCTCAAATACAGGAAACATTTGTCTAATTGCCTGAAGAGTATCTGGGTGGCAAAAGGAGAGTGTGCCACTCACGTAAGGTGGCGGGGCAACGGGCGTCGGGGGACACCCTACTTTCATTTTTTCCTTGGTCCGCTTTTCAACTTTGCTGGTTCCCTTACTTTTGCACTCTGCGGTTTTATTTTCTTCCCCTTCCTCTGCGGACGTTAATTCCTCCTCAGATTCCCTATTGGAGAGTTGGAGGTCCCTCAACTCTTTCCAGGGGTATTTACTATTTTCTCCGAGGCGATCGTCACTCGCTTCTCGGGGCTCTTTCGCTTTTGCCCTAGGCGGGCTTTCTCCCTCACTCTGGGGTTTCTTTACTTTCGTTTTTGTGGCCTTTTTTCGGCCGCGCGCGCTCTCTGTTTCCCATTCCGTTTCTGACATGCTCTCTTGGATATCTGTCAATGCTCTCTGACCTTCTTTTATTACCTTTTCACATCTCTCATTTTGCAGACAAGCTCTAATCAGTTTCCAGATGGGCCTGGTGCCTCCCCTCAGGCTGCCTTCTTCCTCCTCTCTATCAAGATCTTTCCCCAGTTTGTCCCAGCTCGGGATTGAGAGGGACCCTGAACAAATGAACCAGGGGGCCACACGGTCTATCTCCTTCACAAAAGATCCTAAGACTTTGCTGGAGACCTTCAAGTTTCGCTCTTTGAGAGCTGTCTGCAGCGCCGTGACTAATGATGGTGCATTCCCCATGGTGCCTCCTTATTTACAGAGAACCATCAACCATCATCCTAAAAAGCAGGGGCCTCTCGGAACTTACCCCTCCGGATTTTCTTCTGACCTGCAGTTCTGAATCCTCTCCAGATGTCTGAAGGGTCCTCCCTGTGCCAGTGATGTTCTGGTTCCCGGGTTTCGGCACCACTTGTCGCGTGCCCCGTCCTCGCCGGCAAGAACAGCATGCAACAACAGCAGGATTCTTCTGCAGAAAGCTTTATTCTTCAGCTCTTTGTGAAACAAATGAGTTGGGCAGGACCCAGAGGGGAAGGAGAGGCTTGCTTATATAGTTCTCATGCTCTGACCTGGTTGGTGCGGCTCCATATGCCTTATTAGCATAGCAATTTGGTGGGTCTCATTGGTCCTTATGCCAAGGCGCAATTAGCATGTAGTTTAGTGGTGTGGGATGATTTGTCATTAGGAAGTTCGGGGCCTTCCGGCTCCCCTGCATTGGGCGCTATTTTCTGAGTGCGGCTGCCAACAAGAGTGGACCCTAACATCTTGAATTTCCCAGTGGCTGTCCACCATCAGAGTTCTAATCAGCCTGCATCAGGGAGCCCATGGAGCAGGCCACTACCACACCTTCTGGAACCTGAATGGATGTATAGGTATTTATGCTGCTTCTGAGCACTGACAGGCTTTTGCACATCCTAATCTCCTGGGAACTGCTTAAAAAAGGAGAAAACGGTTTGGACATATGCCAAATTTCATAGGTACCTATAATCTTGGGCCAGGCTGAATGGTGAAGTTTATCCTAAACCATGCTAACATTCAAGGCAGGGAGAGTTGGCTCTTTTTAATGCACAAAAAGAAAAACAATGAGTAAGGGAAAATGAACGCATTAGGGAATATATGTCAAAACAAAAACAAGGTAATTTACCATAAAAGAAAACCTACTGAAATAAGTATAAGTGATTGACATAACAGATAACAAGGTAATATGTATGACCTCAACATCACAGCACTCAAACATATAAAGAAAATAGTAACAGATCAGAAAGGGAAAGGCAAGCAATAATAATAGTAGGAGACGTCAATACTCCCACTTTCAACATTTTTCTGTTGACAGATAGTAACTGCATGAGTTGGGGTGAGGATATAACAATATGGTAATGGGGGAACCACTGTGCTGTATGTTTGAAACTAACACAAGATTGTACATCAATTGTACTTCAGGACAAAAAGGACAGAACCACTGAATAGACATGTTTTGCCACAGTTATAGTAGCCCACAGATCCATGAACAGGTACTCGGCATCATTAGCCATGATGGACATGCAAACAGGACCACCTGCTGCCGTCACCTCACGCTTGTCAGAAGGGCCATCTCACAGCTATAAGAGGTGACCAATGTGGGCCCAGGTGAGGGGAAAAGGGGCCATTGTGTGCTGCTCATCGGAATTCAAATTAGTAGACACTACAGATAACAGTATGGAATTTCCACAAAAATTAAAAATAGATCTAAATGATCATGCAGTCCCACTCTTGAGGAACCCAAAGAATATCCACACCCCCATACTCAGTGCAGTATTTTCACAATAAAAACTACATGGAAACAGCCTAAATGTCCGTCAGCAGATGAATGGATAAACAATACATGTATAATGGATTATTACTCAGCTATGAGATGAAGGAAATTCTGCCATTTGCAATAACTTTGATGTAATGTGAGGGCACTATGCTAAGTCAGAGAAAGATAAACATTTTCTATATCACCTATGTGTGGAATTGAAAAATGCTGAACTGATAGAGTGGTGGTTAACAGAGCTCAGGGGAAGGGAAATGGGCAGATATTGTTTAAAGGGTATGCACTTTCCATCTATAACAAATTCTGCACATGTAATGTACATCATGGTGATTGCAGCTAATAATAATGGTCTCATCAAAGAAATAATGATAATTATGAAATGGATTGGAGGTGTTTGTGAATGTTATGGTGGCAATGATTTAAAAATATATAAATGCATCAATCAACATATTGTGAACCTTAAACAATATCCTATGAATTGTATCCCTAGAAAACTGAAAAAATTATGTGAACAATGTAAGTTAATGGTGCTGATCGAAAAATCAGTGCATAACTTTTGACTCCCTGAAAACTTAACTATTATCTTACTGTTGACCCAAAGACTTACCAATTTAGACAGTAACAGTGAAGTCAATTAGCACAGATTTTGTATTATATGTGTTATATATGTATTCTTACAGTAAAGTATGCTAGAGAAAAGAAAAAAATCCAATTGATATGAAAGTCAAAAGTATTTTCCATTTTATTTACTGAAAGAAATCTTCACATAAGTTGTGGGTAAAACTGCAATATTTCCAGAATATCTTGCCTGGTCGTAGTAGTGCATCTCCATACCAAAAGGTGTTTCCAAGTAGTAGTCCATCTCCATATCAGTAGGTAATTACAAGGTGGAGTGAGGAATATCTTGCTACAAGAGACACTGGCAAGCAGAGAGGATGACTGCTTATTACTAATAAATGGGTTTCTCCCACTTTATTTCTCCCTTTGACTGATTTCAGTTTCAAAGATATTTTGCCTCGAGACTTTCCCCTCGGAGTAACACCTTTGGAGTTTAAAACCATGTTCATTAAGGATCAACTGTAACCCTCATGATTTGAGGCACCACATAGGAAAAACACACAAGAAATTCTACTTCAAATATAATAATTACATTTATTCATATTGAATGTGGCTGTTTGTATGTGTTTTTGTCTTCTGTTAATTTTAATAAATGTTACTATAAAACAAATTTGATTATTTATTTGTTTAATTCAGATAAATTGGTGAGAGTTTATGAAAATATAACTGTGGGAAATTTTGTGGGATGCTGCCACAATGGTACTAAAAGGAAAGTACTTAGAGTAGAGGCCTGCCTCAGAAAACAAGAACAATCCCAAATAAACAGTCTAAACTCACAACAACATAAACTAAAAAAAAAAAAAAAACAGGAAGAAATGGAGCCCAAAGTTAGAAGGAGGGACATATCAGAGAAGAAAGAAATTGAGTAGAGACTAATAAAACAACAGAAAAAAGCAGTGAAACAAAGAACTGATTCTTTGAAAACATAAACAAAATATAGAAACCCCTAGCCAAACACATCAATAAAAAAGAAAAACACAAATAAACAAAATCAGAAACAAAAAAAAGCAAAACTGAATGCAGAAATACAAAGAAATAGAGAATTCTATGAAAAAATATATGCCAATAAAATGGAGAACTCAGAAGAAATGAGCAAATTCCTATAAAACAATAACCTTCTGAAGACTGTCCCAGGAAAAAAGACAAACTCTGAGCAAAACAACTACCAATAAACAAAATTGAATTAATAATCAAATAAATCCCAACAAACAAAATTCCAGGAACTTATGGCTACCAAGCTGAATTCCATCAAACATTTAAAGAGAAAAATGCCCGTTATTCTTAAAGCATTCCAAAAAGTAGAAGAGAATACACCCAAACTCATTCAGTGAGGCCAGCATCACTCTATTACTAAAACCAGACAAATACCCTAAAAATGGAAAATTATAGATCAATATCCCAAATGAACATTGGATAAAAAAATAATCAACAAAATATGAGTAAAGCAAATTCAAAAACACATCAAAAGGATCATCCACCATGACCAAATGGAATTCATTCCAGGGATGCAAGGATTGTATGATATTTGTAAATCAATTACTATGATACAGAACATTAACAAAAAGAAGGATAAAGGCATATGATCACTCAATTGATGCTGAAAAAGCATACAAAAAAATTCAGCATCCACTCATGAAAAAAATTCAACAAAATGGGTATTGAGGGAATGTACCTTAAAATAATATAGATTGCCTTTTTTACAAACCCACAGATAGCATTATACTCAAAGGTAAAATGCTTAAGACTTTTCCTCTAAGATCAGGAGCAAGACAGGGATTCCATTCTCACCACTTTTATCCAACATAGTACTGGAGGTTCTAGTCATGGCAATCATACAACACAAAGAACTAAAAGGCATCCAGATTGCTAAGGAAGAAGTAAAACTGTCACTATTTGCAGAAGACATGATACTACATAGAGAAAACTCTAAAGACTTCTCCAAAATACTATTAGAACTAATAACTGCATTCATCAAAGTTACAGGATACAAAATTAATATGCAGAAACCTGTTCTAGTCCTATGTATTAAGAATGAAGTAGCAGAAAAAGAAATCAAGAAAACAATTCCATTTACAATTACATAACAAAGAATAAAATACTTTGGAATAAACCTAACCAAGGAGGTAAAAGACCTATATATAATATGGAAAATATAAAACACTCATGAGATAAATTAAAGAAGACACAAGCTAATGGGAATCTGTTGAATGCTAATGCATAGAAAGAAGTAAATATTGTCAGAATGGCCATTCCATCCAATGCATTTACAGATTCAATGCAATCCCTATCAAAATACCAATGAAATTTTTCAATGAACTAGAGCAAATAAACATTAATTCATATGAAACTAGAAAAGACCCAAGAGCCAAAGCAATCCTGAAAAAGAAGAACAAAGCTAGGAGGATTATGCTATCCAACTTCAAGCTCTACTACAAAGTCACAATAATCAAAACAATTTTGTACCAGCGCAGACCCATAGATGAATGGAACAGAATAGAGAGCCCAGATATAAACTCATGAATATGTGTTCAATCAGTATATGATAAACCACCCATGAATGTATGAGAAAAGACAGTCTCTTAAATAACTTGGCTTCGGAAATTTGGAGGGCTACATTGTATGAAAATGAAACTGGGTTTACTGTCTAACACCACACACAAAGGTAAACTTAAATTTTATTAAAAACCTAAATGTGAGAGATGAAACCAACAAACTCTTGAAAGACAACATAAGCATGCACATTCTCTTTCTGGACATAACTCTCTGGGCAAGGGAAGTAAAATCAGAAAGGAACAAGTGGACTGCAGCACACTGAAAATCTTCTGTACAGCAAAGGACACCATCAACAGAACAATAAAATAACCTGCATTATGGCAGAATATATTCATAAATGATTTATCCAATAAGGGGTTATCTTCCAAAATATATAAAGAATGCATATAATTCAACACCTAAAAAAATAAAGCAATTAGAAAATTGGCAGAGAATCTGAATACATTTCTCCAAAGAAGAAAAACAGATTGACAACGGACACATAAAAGACGCTCAACATTGCTAATTATCAGGAAAATGCAAATGAAAACCACAATGAGATATTTCCTCACACAAGGTAGAGTAACTGCTATCTAAAAGACAAGAAAAAACATACATTTGTGAGCATGTGGAGAAAAGCACACCCTCTTATGACACTGGTGAGAATGTAAATTGGTGCATCCACTGTAGAAAGCAGTATGTAAGTTCCTCATAAAATTAAAAATAGAAATACCATATAACCCAGTAACTCCACTTCTAGGAATTTACAGGAGGAAAACAATCTTTATTTCAAAAAGATATATGCACCCCTATGTTTATCACTGCATTATTTACAATAGCCAAAATATGGAAGCAACCAAAGTGTCAATAGCAGATGAATGGATAAAGAAGAGGCGGTACATATACACCATGGAATATTATTTAGCCAAGAAAGAGAGAATTCCTGCCATTTGAGATAATATTAATGAATCTAGAGGTAATTATGCTATGTGAAATATACCAGGTAGAGAAAGGCAAATACCTTCTGATTTAACTTATTTGTGGAATCTAAAAACACAACAAAAAAGGAACAAAATAGCAGTAGATTCATAGACACTGATAAATGACTGGTGGTTACTGTGTGTGGAAGGATTTGGATGGGTGGGTGGGGAAGGTGAGGGGGCTGAAGAGCGCAAACATTCTTGATCAAAAGCTGATCACAGGGTTGGTAGTACAGCATGAAGAATATAGTCATTGATTGTGTAACATCTTCCTATGTTGACAAACAGTAAATTCACTAGTTGGTGTGAGGATTTAATAATATGGGTAACTACTGAATGAGTGTGTTTTACACTTGAGAACAATATAAGATTGTATATCAACTATATTTCAATAAAAATACAAAATAAAATTAGAAATACTATAAAAAATTTGCCTTGGGTATATTAAATGTCTTGTATTGTTTTAAAGAACTTGCTTTCTAGTTCTAGCTTATTGACTATTTTTATTATAGTGTGTAATTTTATATAATTCATTTTTTTAATCTGTTGGAATTTTTTTTCCCTTCATTCTGTTTTTGTGTTTTACATTGACTGATTTAATGCCTTGAAAAACCTTTGCAATCCTAAACTAAATCCCTAAACATTGTCTTATGGTGTATACTCTTGGGTTCAAACACTTGTATTTTTTGAGCATTTTCATATTAACATTCATAAAACATATTACTTTGCTGTGTTCTTTTCTCTTGATACCATTTTCTATCTTTATTGTCAGTGTAATTCAGGCATTGTACAAAGAACTAGGAAGAGTTCTTGTCAATCTTTTGTTTTTTCTTTTCTTTTTGATGATGTAGAGCACCATTGATCTTAATTCTGAAATATTGGTTAGACTATGCCAGCAAAGATATCTGATTTGCACTAGTTTGGTAGAGAGGTTTTTAAGTACTAACTCAATCTCTTGTGTTATATGTCCACTAATATTTTTTTTTTCACTAATATTTTATAAGTCTTCTTGTGCCTATAGTAGTAATATACATTTTTGGGGGAATTTGTCCATTTCATCTAAATTATCAAATGTGTTGGCAGTTGTGTGTTCATCGCATTCTCTTGTAATCATTGAATTTCTCTAATTTCCCGCCCACTTGCAATAGTGCCCCCAATTTCTTTTTTGCTGTTATTTGCATCTTCTCTCTCCTTTTTTAGTCAGTCCAATTAGAGTTTGTCAACTTTGTTGATCTGTTCATTTTTTAATGTAGTAAAATTCACATAACTAAATTTAATATCTTAACCATTTTTAACTGCATAGGTCAGAGTTCCTACAACGTTCCTACTGCAGGGAAACCATCACCATCCATCCCATTACGTTTATCATCTGGGAAAACTGAAAACCCATTCAGCCCTGACTCCCATGCTTTGGCCCTGACCACTGACGATCATCAGCCTACTTTCTGTCTGTGATTTTACTACTGTCAGTATCTCGTATAAGTGGATTCATGTAGTGTGTGTTTTTGTTACTGACTTATTTCCCTTGGAATCACATTCTCGAGGTTTATCCATGTCGTACTCTATGACATAATTTCCTCCATTTTTACTGTTACAGAGTATTCCATTTTAGTTATGTGCCACATTTTTTAATACACTCATCTGTGGGACACATGACATTTCCATGTTTCAGCTGTTGTGGATAATGCTGGTGAAAACATGCACACAGATCTCTCTTCATGACCCGGCTTTCCATTGTTTAGATACATGCCCAGAAGGGGAATTGTTCCATCATATGGTAATTCTATTTTTGTATTTTTGTTAAAAAAATAAATAACCTTTGATAAAGTCTTGCACTGTTTTCCATGGTGTTTGTGCCATTTTATGTTCCTGCTAACAGGATATATTTCCTTATTTCTCCACAGCCTCATCAACAGTCAATATTATGTAATTTTTGCTTTGATGGCTCATTATCACTTTGACTTGTAATTCTTTAATGGCAAGTGATGTTGGGTATCTTTTCTGTTACTTATATTTGTTTATATTCTTGAAGAAAAGGCTCTTCAAATCCCTTGCCCATTTTTGACTGAGTTCTTTCTGTTGTACACTTTTGGAAGTATCTACATATTCTAAGCATTAATCCCTTGTCAGATATTGATTTGCAAATATTTTCTCCCATTTTGTCACTTGCCTTTTTACTCTGCTGTCATTCTCTTCCATGTGCAAAATTTAAAAATTTTTCATGAAGTCTTATTTGTGGATTTTTTTTCTTTGTTGTCCTTGCCTTGATGTCATTTTCCACAAATCATTGCCAATGTCAAAGACATTGCCATTAAGGTTTTGGCATTTTTTGAAGAGAATTTAAAAAATATTTTTAGATTCTATATTTATGTTTTTCACAATTTTTAGAAAAATTTTTGTATATAATCAACTTTTAGTCTTACTGATTTTTCTCTATTGTTCAATTCACTATTTTATCTTTTCTTTAATCTTTGTTATTTTCTTCTTCTGGCTTTAAGCTCTATTTGTTTCTTTCTTTTCCCTAGTTTCCAAGGTATAACTTCAGTTTATTGATAAAAGATCTCTTGTCTTTTTAATATAGTTCTTGAAAGCTGTAATTTTCTCTCTGAGCTTTGCTTTAAGTGAATCCCATGAGTATGACAGGCTGTTTAGTTTCATTTTTATAAAATTATTCTCTAATTTCACTAGTAATTTCTTCTCTGACACTGGTTTTCCTGAGAGTGTAGTTAATTGTCATATATTTATAAATATTTGAGATTTACTTCTTTTTTCTTTCTAATTTTATCCTATTGTCATCTGAGAAGGTACTTTCAAAAATAATATTTAAATATTGAAGTTGTTTTAATGTATAAAATATGATAAATCATGTAAAATGTCCCATGTTCATGAGAAAAAGAAGTATTCTATTTGGAGATGGAAAGTTATGTCTATATTACTCATGTCTAGTTCATTTATAATATTGTTCAAGCCCTCTATTTCTTTGTTGATTTTCTATTTAGGTGTTCTATCCACTTTTGAGAATAGTATATTGAAATATCCAACTTTCACGTACAGCCGTCTATTTCTCCTTTTAGCTCTGTGAATACTTGTTTCATTCTTTTCTAGGCTCTGTTATGTGGTGCAGAAAAGTTTATAATCTTCATATCTTGATGAATTAAAATGTTATCAACATTTCATTTACTGTTTTCTCTCATAACAATTTTACTTTGATTCTATTTGATATTAGTATTGACTTTCAGGTTCAATTTTGGTTACTATTTTCAAAGTATATCTTATTCTATCCATTGGTTTTCAACCTATTTGTATCTTTAGGTCTAAAGTGAATCTCTTATAAACTGTGAATGGTTAGTTCCTGTTATTTTTAACTTTTTATTATTCCAATTTCTGTCTTGATTGTGTAGCTTAATTCTTTTATACTTAAAATAATTTTCAATAGAGATGAATTTACTTCTATTATTTTGCTACTTGTTGTCTGTACTTGTTATGCCTTCTCCCCCTTGAGTCCTCCAATACTGCCTTTCTTGTGTTTCATAAATTTTTTAGTATACTATTTTTATTCTTTCCTTTTCATTTTCCATTCTGCATATTTTCAAATTGTTCACTAATGTTTACAAAGGGGATTACAAATAATGTCTTAAATTTATACCAAGGAAGTTTGAATTTATATCAACAGGTTCAATAGCATGAATTAATTATCTTCTTATCCAGCTCCTTCTTCCCATAATTGTGTTATTACTGTCTTAAGTAAACTTTACACACTGTATAGTCATTAACATACATTTATTGCAATTGCTTTATGCTTTTGTCATTTAAATAATATAGGACACAAATAATGTATTATAAGTCAACAAAATAATACTAGCTTTTGTACTAAAAAAAGAATCCAAAGATGTACCTCTACCAGGAAGGACCATGTTTTGTACTTCTTGTGACTAAGGTGTACATTTCTGACTGTGATTGATAATGTTTATAATGTTTTGTTGAAATCTGAATATTTTGAACATTGTACTGTATTGACTCCAGAATAATGTTCCTTGTTTCTCACTGGATTGGTGAAGTTAAGCACATTTTTCATCACATGCTGGCCAAGAAGCTATTTAAGAGTAGTTATTAAAACAGTGGTTACACCAAGCTTGTCCACTAGTGAACCACAAATGTCAAACAAAGCATACATTCATGTTTCTTGAATGGAACAGTCCTTATTACCTAATTTGGCATCTACAGCCTACAGTAGGAACATGCATCATATTTCCATGTATATCTGATATAGGATGGGGAATTGGGGTTGATTGCCCCCATGTAAAAAATGAAACTCACCAAAACTTACCAGCCTTGTTCTTCCTCATGTATGTTCCAGAATGCCGCAAGTGGTCGACTAGGGTCTGGTGCTTGGAAATAGTTTATTTCTAACAAACGCCTTTAGCTGAATATTTATTCTTTGGTGGAGGGACTGACTCCTGGGGCTCTTCACTCTAATGTCTTCCATGATATAGTTTTTGCTTTATATTTTTCATGATATATTTCCAGGGATAATTTTTACTTATTTATCTACTGTGAAGATATGTAAAAATACAAAATTCTTATGAAAGAATTATCTTCTAGCTTGTATTATTTTAATGAGAAATATATTTTGCCTTCTATATTTATTCTATATGTATAGCAGTTTCTTTTTTCTTCTATTTGTGTCTTTTCTCTTTTAGATTTTCCCTTTATTACTTGTTTTGAATCATTTCATTATTTTTTGAATTGGTGAAATTTTCTTCATGTTTCTAGTGTTTGCAATGCATTGTTCTTAGAAATGTGAATTTAACATAATCACATTTGTATAAATCTGTCCATTATTTTTCAAATATATCTCTGCCATTATTCTTTACTCTTCTTTTTTTTGAACTACAGATTTACATATCTATATACAATGATATGTCTATATATCTATATATACACACACACACACACACATATATATATACATACATATATAACTATATATCTTCATTCAGTTGACATTTTTCTAGTTTCCTAAATGATTTATGTCTTATTTTGTGTAGTTTCTATTCATATGCCTTCAGGTTCCGGTACTACATTCTTCAGTGTATAACATACCATCATCCCTGTCCTGTGTATACTAAACTTATTGTCTATAATAAATAATTTATAATTTATTTATATATAAATTATTACATACAATAAATAAATTATATGTAATATATGAGAGTGGCAGACCTACTAGGTTAATTTCCAAATATTTTATGATTTTTCTTATTATGGACAGTGGGGGTAGTTTTCTTTATCAGATAATTCATTGTTGATATACAGAAATGTGATTTAATTGAATGGTTTATATCTTTCTATTTTACTCTATTACTTGATTAGATAAACACTTTTGTGGAAGAGTCATTAGGCTTTTCTGTATATAAAATCATGTCACCTGAAAACAAAGACAATTTTACCTGTCTTTTTTTCTGATTTAAATTCCTTTCTTCCTTCTTTCCAGCTTGCTCTGACTAGGGCATCCATTACTATCATGAATAATGGTGGAGAAAGCGGACATCCTTTTATTGTTCTTGATCTTAGAGGAAAAGCTTCAACTTTCCCCACTGATTATTATTTTAGTTGGGGCTTGTCGTAGATGGTATTTATTATGTTGAGGTACATTTCTTTTCTATTTCATTATTAGTAGTTTTATAATGGATGAATCTTGTCTTTTATAAAGTGATTTTTTACTGCATCTGTTGAGATGATCATAAGATTTTATGTTTTACTCCTCCAATACAATGTATCACATTTACTGATTTCTGTATTTTAGTAATTCTTACACCCTAGGGTTCAAACCTAATTGCTCCTGGTGTATGATCATTTTAATATGTTATTGAATTAGTCTGCTAATAAATTTTGGAGAATTTTTGCATGCATATTTATCTGAGAAATTCACTTTTATTTTTTTTTATAGTAGTGTTCTTAACACAGTAACCCTGGCTTCATAAAATGACATTGGAAGCTTTCCCTCCTTTTAATTTTTTGAAAGATTTTAAGAAGAATTGATATTATTTCTTTTTTAACTGTTTGGTTGAATTCACCAGTGAAACTATTTATTCCTGGGTTTTCATTATTGGCAAGTTTTTATTACTTTTACTCATGGATCTGTTCAGATTCCCTATTACTTCATGGTTAATTGTTGGTAGATTATGTATTTCTAGGATTTTTCCATTTTTGTAGGTTCTTTAATTTCTTGTCATAAATAGTTATTCATAGAAGTGTCACGATCCTATTTCTATAGTATCACTTACAATTTCTCATTTATTTGAATTTTACATATTTTTTCTTGTCTATTTTTCTAGGTTAATGTACTTTAGTTATTTCGGTATACCTTCTCAAGATCCAACTGTTTTGTTAACCTTTCCTGTTTTCTTTTCCTGTCCTGAATTTATGTCTGCTCTAATATTTATTGCCTTCCTTCAATTAATTTTAAAAATCTTTTTTATTTGTTATATAAAGTTTGTTTATTTGATTTTTTTCTCTATCTATGAAATTATTTCTGTTAAGTTCCTTGGTAGATCTGCTTTTGCACCATCCTATGAGTTTTAGTATATTGTATTTCCATTTTCATTTGTCTCAAAATATGTTTATTCTATTTTGATTCCTTCCTTGGTCTATTTTGTGTTCAGGAATGTTGCATTTGTTTTTCATTGACTTTTGAATTTTCCAGTTTTCTTCCTGTTATTTACTGTAGTTTCATTCCACTGTTTGAAAAAGATACTTGGTATTATTTTAGTCTTCTTTATTTTCCTAAGAATTGTTTTGTAATTAATATATTATTTATCCTAGAAGGTACTTAACCAATGATTTATTCTATGTGTGCTTGAGAAGATTTTGTACTATGTCTCTGCTTGATGTGATGTTCTATATATGTCTCATGTGCTTCCCAACAGGCAGTATCAAACAGCTATGCTGCTATGACCAGTATCCTTAACTTGGGAACATGGGGTACCTATACAATACAATTTTTGTGCCTGGGCTTCTAATAGAAACAACTGTGTTAACTCTTTATTCATTTAGCTTGATTATTTCCTTTACGTGTGGTGTTTTGTTGCTTTACTGCATTCCTGTTATATTGGATTCCAGAAATTATTCCTTTTTATTTTCATGTCCTGGATATATTTGTATTCCTATGAACAGACTTCAGAATTTTTCTGGGATACAGGCAATTATTTTGAACCTGCTTTGTACTTGTTGCTGTGACTTGTTAGGCTGCTCTGAAGCAATGTTCAGTGTTGGTCTAGTTATTTTAAAATATTGGTCCAAGCCCTTACTGCATATAAAACAATCTAAAATGAATTCTTCAGTTTTGTTGTTTGGAAAAACCAAGACTCACAACCTGTATGGGCCTGGGAACTCATCCTCACATTAATTCAAGAAGGGGGATCTTCTCCTGAACCCCGCACATCTTTCAATGAAGCTTTCTTCCCTTCACTGCTCTGCTTGGGGACATTAGTCACTTTGCTTCATCTCCCCTGATCAGGGAGTCACTGGAGTCCCTCTCCTATGTCCTTTTCCACACAGTGACCTTATTTTCCCTGAATTTATCTCATAGATTTCTATCACTTTGTGACATTTTTGTCTGTTCATCATTTTTTATTAGAACTCGTCATGGGTCAGCCATCAGACACTGTCCTAAGCATTAGATTAGAAGCTTAAATCGTGCTGTAATAGCAAGTTTCCTTTCTCATTCTGTGGCTTCCAATTTTCAACGTTATTGCATTAGCCATTAATTGTGATGATTTTGAGACTTTCAGAAAGTTTCTCTTAATCTTGTTATTACAGTGAGAATTGAACTCATTGATGCAGTTTTACTTCACATTTTTAACACATATTTTATATTGTCCATATATGTTATATAGTGATTTAGCCACCAGTGATTCATAAGCCATTTTTAGGAGCTTATACTTTCTTAAATTTTACAAATCCCTATTCTAAATTTATCTCCTAAAAATCATACTCTTGTCAGTCTAATTAATCTCAATGGATTGGCCAAAATGCCTATGGAAAACAAGGCATGGAGGACCTACCCCTTTTCAGGAGGCTGCAATTACTTCTGCTGAGGATGGTCAGAGATACAAGTACAGCTGTGTAATTCAGAAAGTGTTCACCAAACACTTCAGACAGGGATGAGACACATGTATTCTTGTGGCTTAGAGCACAAACACACCTCCAAGAAAGAACTCTCTGTATGATGCTCACTGAATTGAACTGAAGAGTAATGAAATTGGGCATTTCATCAGTCTGTCTGCACAAGTGCTCATTGCAGGAAGAGAGACCTCTCATCTCATTCTTCAGGGATATCTGTTTTTCCTCTTCATGCTTATTTCCTTATGGGATTGCAGTTTGATTGTTTTATCAGACTGAGGAAAACCAAATTGCCAAGGTACAGTGATACCATTCAGTGTTATTAGCATTTTCATGTTTTCCTATAATAAAAGCCTTTCATTTTATCAATTTATTACTACATCCTAATTCTATAGCCATTAGACATGTGATATGCATAAAGTCCATAAATCAAGTCATTTCAGGGCTTGTAGATCATATGAAGAGTTTTGTCCTCTCAAAGTTCTGCTTGTAGGAACATCTTATCACTATATCCATAGACTACAAGTTGCAAGAGCATGTTAGTGAACATGGAGAACTCCACCCTCTTCAGGGAATTCCTCCTCATGGACCTCTCAAGCTCCTAGAAACTCCAAGTCTTGCAAGGTCTACTGTTTTTAATGATTTAACTGGGAGTCTTAGCTGGAAATTTTCTCACTTTTACCATCATTGTTATGGACACACACCTTCACTCCCCAGAGTACTTCTTTATAGGCAATTTATCCCTCATAGATTTTGGTTACATCTCAGTTACTGTCCCCAGTTCAATTGTAAATTCTCTAAAAGTCAGTAAACTGATTTCTCTCACAGCTTGTGCTGTTCAGAACTTCCTATTTATATTTTTTGGGTCCAGAGATCTTCTTCCTTGTGGTCATGTCCTATGATCTCCATGTGGCCGTTTGCCACCCTCCACACTATGGGCTCACCATGACCCCACATCTGTGCACACAGGTGGCAGGTGTCTCATGGGCCAGTGGCCTGGTCTATTCTCCTGTCCACACAGGGACCATGTTTAGGCTTCCCTTCACAGAGTCCAATGTGATCCATTAATATATTTGTGATGTGCCTCAAATCATGCACTTATCATCTTCAGATGTTCGATTTTCTGAGTCTGTGGCCCTTGCTGTGAGTGCTGTCATTTTTTTACTCTTCTCTGTCAATTTTTTCACCTCATATGTTCACATTCTTTTAGCTATGCTCCAGAGGAATTCTGTAGAAGCCCAGAACAAAGCCCTATTGACATGCTCCCCACAGATAGCTACTTTTATTCTGTTTGTAGTTTCTGGATTATTTGCTGTATAGGGTCCTGTCTCAAATGTGTCAACCATTCAAACCCAGCTCATGGCCATGTTCTACACCACGGAGCCCCCCTCACAAATCCTATCATATTCAGCCTGAGAAACAGGGAGATAAAAAGTGCTTGGGGAACAGTGTTTAATAAATAGGTGCAGGTCCCAGGAAGAGCTTTTCTTACTGGAAATTAATATTTCAATAACCAATTTGGGAAAATAATTATACCACACAAACTGTATTATGTTAAAGTATTATTCATTTATTTTTATTAAAAAATGGAGAATGATGTATACATAAATTACTAGTAATCATATGAACAAAAGTTTTGCTTGAATAAAATGAATGATTATTTCTTACACCCACTCTTTTGAATGTAATTTATGTGTCATGTAGTGAATAATTGATTATATTCCCACTGTTTTGTAAGTCATAAAGGCCTGGAACGGTATGAGTGATTTCCCCATTTATACATTGATGTGGTAACAAATATTTGATAAAAAGTAGTCTAATTGTGAAAAGATGCCTTATATTACATTTTTCCAAAGAATAATAATTTTTCTCTTTGATACTTTGTCAGTATAGGATTTTTTGCATAAACACAGTCTATAATTTTATGAGAACAGAGAAATATCTCTACTTAAACAAGTCTGTTCGTGTGCATAAACATAAAATAAAATCAATTTCAGAATTCCCATTCATCAGAGTTAACATCAAAAAGAAAGAAGATATTTCGTACAAATGCTTCACAAGCAGATAATTACTTTATTGTAGCCATAAAAAAATCAAAATGGACAATTCACACAAATAGTGTGTGGAGAACACACATGTTAGCATAAGAAACACAAACTTCTGATAATGTTCTAATGCATAACATAAATAATATTTATAGGATGAAGAATGAGAGCCTGGCCATAAGGGAGTTGAATGAAGTCACTTATGTTTCCATACATTGAATGTGGATAACATGATGGCTGGGGTTTGGAGAATCCAAATTCAGAACAGTAAAATGAATGACAATTCATATCACAGAGAAAAGTACAGAGTGGAACACACATGAACAATCCTGATCAGATAGAAAATAGATTTTCCCCTCAAAATCTTAGAAAGTCTTAACTCTGGATGAATTTCACTTGTATAATGCTTATTTAAGTGTTGAGTTAAATATTTTTGTTCCAGGAGTAGAGGGGAATTTATAATTAGGAAAAAGGGTGTTTACTATTTCCATGATGTTTTGATATATAAATAACCACATGCTAATCTCAGAATTAAATCTTAAAATTAACAAATTTTTGTGGTCATTTTTCCAGACCCTAATTGAGCAAAACCCACCAGCTGTCCTCTTTCAAATACAATTGCTGCTAGGTCTGAATTTATATTAATATGTCTATCCATGTATCTGTGTTTTGTTAATTCAAATAATAGTTACTAAAAAGTGTCACTTTCTGTTTTGATTTAACCCCAATGGGTCACTGAAAGCTGCCTAAGTATATCTGTTTCTTCTGTTCTTATAGCATTACACCTCATAGCATGGGCCACACGTTATTTATTCATGCCCTTATCCATAAGCACCTTAGCTATTCTAACTCCCATCTTACTGAAGAATTTTGTTTCTAAAAATATCTTCATCCAAGATTGGTATACACACCCAATGGAATATTATTAACCCATAGGAAGTAAACAAATCCTACCAGTTGCAACAACATGGATGGAGCTGGAGGGTATTGTGCTCACTGAAATAAGCCAGGCAGAGAAAGTAAAGTACCAAGGGATTTCAGTCGATTGTGGAGTATAACAACAAAGCAAAACTGAAGAAACAAAACAGCAGCAGACTCACAGACTCCAAGAAAGGACAAGTGGTTACCAAAGGGGAGGCGAGGGGGAAGTTGGGTGGAGAGGGAGGGAGAAGGGAATTGTGGGTTATTATGATTGGCACACATGGTGTGTTTAGGGTTCACAGGGAAGACAGTGTAACAGAGAAGACAAGTAGTGACTCTGGGACATCTTACTACACTGATGGACAGTGACTTCAATGCGGTATGGTGGGGGGCTTGATAATATGGGTGAATATATTAACCACAATGTTTTTCATGTGAAACCTTCATAAGAGTGTCTATCAGTAATACCTAAATAAAAATAAAAATATCTTCAGCTGTTTATACTCCCCTCAGCACGATACTGTGAGTTCTTGCTAAAGTGGAGTACAACAACAAAGCAAAACTGAAGGAAGAAAACAGCACCCGATTCACAGACTCCAAGAAAGGACTAGCAGTTACCAAAGGGGAGGGGAGGGGGAAGTGAGACACAACTTTCAGATAGTTGCCACTCTTGCAATTATAAAGTAAGGTTCCTTACTGATGTATAATTCCTATGTCATTCATTAATATAAAGTATATATTCCTGTTTTAATTCAGAGTTGTACAACCAACATCACAATCAATTTTGGAACATTTTCTTGTCACAGAAAGAAACTCAACATGCTTTAGGAGTTACTCCCAATTTCCTCAAACTTCTTTTAATTCTAGGGAATCATTAATCTACTTTCAGACTCTATGGATTTGCGTATTTGTATCTAATATATAAATGAAATCATACAATATGTGCTGTATAAATTGCCTTTTTAAACTGAGTGTAATGTTTTTCATGTTTTATTCAAGTTATAGGATGTATCAATAAGTTACTTTTCCTTCTTGTCCAATAGTATCCTATTACATGAAAATACTCTTATTTCTTTTAATTTATCAGTCAATGAACATTTTAGTTACTTCTACTTTTTTGGTCATTATGAATAATGCTATTTTAAACATTCACATACAAATTTCTTGCAGACATATGTTTTCTTTTATCTATATACCTAGGACTGGAAATACTATGTCATATGATAACTATGTTTAATCATTTGGAAACTGCAAGCCTGACTTTCAAAGTGGCAAAACCATTTCATATTCCCACCGAAAAGATAGGTTGCTCAAATTTCTCTACATCCTTATAAACACCTGTTATGCCTATTTGCAGATGGCATGATTTTCTGTATAGAAAACCCTAGACTATACCAAAAAGCTGTCAGAGAAATTTGCATTCAGTAAAGTTACATGATATTAAATAAATGCACAGAAAAGTTACATTTCTATAACTTAAAACAAAGTATCTGAAAGAAATTTAAAAAGCAATCTCATTTACAATGGTATAGTATTGAAAAGCAATAAAATACTTAGAGATAGATTTAACCCAGGAGATGAAAGACCCTATACAATGGAAACTATAAGGCCTTGATCAAAGAGATTGAAGAAAACAGTATCTATCAATAGATGCATGGATAAAGAATATGTGGTACATATACACAATATTCAGTTATAAAAAGAAAACAAATCCTCCCATTTACAACATGGATAGATCTAGAGGGTATTATGCTCAGTGAAATAAGCCAGGTGGAGAAAGACAAATACCATATGACTTCACTTACACATGGAATCTAAAAATGAAACAAAACAAAATGATCAAAACAGTGATTGACTTATATAAATGGAGGAAAGACTGGTTGTTACCATGGTGGAGGGCTTGGGGTGGGTGGGTGAAACAGGTGAAGGTGATAGAGAGGCACAGAATCACAATATAAATTGGTCACAGGAATGAAAGTATAGGATGGGTAACATAGTCAGCGGTTGTATAACATCTTTCTATGTTGACAGACACTAACTACACCAGATGAGGTGAGGATGTAATAATATATATGACTGCTGAAACACTGTGTTGTATACCTGAAACCAACATATGTGTCCAATGAACTTCAATAAACACAGAGCAACAAGACACATGGTCCTCAGCATACATCAGAGTTAGAATCATCTATCATGTACCCCACATTCTCTGGTAGACAAAAAAAATTGTTAGACCAGATGTTCAAAACACTTAAAAATTACTTTCCAGGAACCAGATACAAATGGTTGAAACTTTCTTTAGACATGTGTATTCTTTTCTATGCAGTATAATACTTATCATTCCTAAGAAGACATTACATTTTTTTTCTTGTGAAGAGAACATTCCAGGTCCACTCTCCTAGCTACCCTCACACAGAGAGCGTAGTATTGTTAACCACAGTTTCAGTTAGGCTCATGGAGCTTAGTTGCAGAGCTGGGAGAGCACAAAGGTAGTGCCAGGCACCCCAGGTGTTTGGACAGTGGTGTGTGTAATTAGCAGCCTGCCCCTCAGGTTGCAGCTGTGATGATGATGCCTGGGTTCTTGTTGGCAAGAGTCCAAGAATGAACTTTGCACTCAAGGTAGGAGAGCAAGTCAGAGGCTTTTATTTGAAGGTAAAGTGAGAGGATAGAGCTCCTGGCTCATGCCAAGATGGGAAAAGAGAGCCCTGGGTGGTGCATTGTTTAGGGGATTTATATGCAGTTGAGAGACAAAGGGCTAGGGATGCAGACCTGCTAAGTGGTCCCAAAATGTTTATATTTTTGTTAGTTTTACAGGTTATTTACAAGAAACGTACTACTCATTTCTTCCCAGGAGAGCAGCTTCCTGTTCTGGGGGCATTTCAATCAAGAGTGCCTGCTTTGCTTCCAAGGTGAGCTGACTTATTGTCTGCTGGTTAAAGACTATGTTAACAAAGTTACTTTTAAAATTGGGTTTTAAAGTGCAACCTTCAGGATGGAGTCCTTCCTGTTTTTACTAGGTTGTTTACTAGGTGCTTGCTAAATCAATTGCCCAGGTTGCAAATTACTTGATTAGGGCTGGAGGAGGAAAAGCAGCACCTGGGTAAAGTCAAAAGACAAGCTGGGCCCCCCAGCAGTCTACAGCAAATCCCACATCATCTTGATTTGTTCCCCCCTCACCCCCCTCTGCCTCAGCCCATGGTCCCCATCTCAGTGAAGGCTAATAGAGGACAGCGGTCTTGTGTGGTCAGCAGCCTGTCCTGCCGTTGCTGCTGATAAGCAAATAGGTGCCTTTTTAGGAAGGCTGAGATCCAAGTGCACTGCGCTCTGGAGGCCGGATTGAGTCATGACTCTGGTCACTGTCCAGCGGGACCCACCCCTACCCCACTGGCTCCCAGAGCCACGCCTTCTGAGGTGGACCGGGCAGCAGCCACAGAATCCCGGATGTGCCCCCAAAAGCCAGAGCAAGGCCGAGGGCGGGCAAAGACTGATTCCGGGGGCTCGGCGGCCATTCCGAAACCCGCCCCTCAGCAAAGCTCTGGGACAGGCACATAGGCCTCCTTCTGGAGGGCTCCAGATGGGTGTCAGCCCTCCAAGGCTTCCAGGGCCAGCGGCCCATGCACGGCAAATGAAACCCCACCCGCAGTCGAGTACAGGCTTCCCCTAGAGGTCCCGGCGAGCTGCTGCCCGGCCAAGGTAGCGGGTTTGCATGATGCTCCCTGAAGAAGGGAAAAAGATGCTCGTTTTTACAACAACCGCGATGGCGGCCGCCCAGATAGAGCATCAGGATGGCGGCCACCCAGGTAGAGTGTCAAGACGGTGCCCGCCATCGTTAAGCGTCAAGATGGCGGCCGCCCGGGTAGAGCGTCAAGATGGCGCCGGCCTTCGTATAGCGTCAAGGCGGCGGCCACCCGGTTGGAGAGTCTAGACGGAGTCCGCCGGGTTAGAGCGTCAAGACAGCGACTGCCCAGGTGGAGCATCAAGATGCCGACCGCCCGCGTAGAAGGTCAAGATGGTGCTCACTCGGGAAGAGAGGCTGTGGCCAGCCTGCGGCCCCGGGTGTGTCCTGGCTCTGGTGCCGGCCCCTCGGACTGAGCCCGGCGGGTGAGCAGTGAGCCTCGTCTGCGGAGAGTCCCAGCGCTCCTGGATTGGCGGCCGGGTCGGGTGAGTCCCGCGCAGCCTTCCCAAGCTGTGAGCCTTTTCCTCGAGGGCTGGTTCCCAGGGAGCCGTGTTTGGGGCGGTGTGTCCTCAGCGGTGCTGCCCGCCGCAGCTCGCTTCCCAGCCCGCGTTTGGCTGCCTGGCCCTCGAAAGGCCAAAGCTCGGGGGACCAGGGACGGTGAAATGGAAGGCTGCCCTGTTCACAAGGCTGCAGCCGGGAAGGCGGCAGCCTGGGCCCGGGGCTTCCTCTGCGGGCCCTTTAGTGCGAGAGCCTTTCTGAGGGGCTGGGGGTGCCGGGGGGCTCTGCCCAGGATCCGCAGCCACTCAGGGCCCTTGGGCAGAATTGCTGGCGTCAGGGAGACTGTGCTGTGTCCGAATGGCGTGTCTTTACCTGTTTGCATGGCGGCTCTGCGTGAAACTGCTGAAAGTCAAGGTCTGGCTGGAGGGCCCCATGGAGGGAGAGGTGTTACTCGGTAGCTTGTGTCCAAGCGGAGTGAGTTGGGTTTTCTGACAGCCTCTGGCAGTGGCAGGAATTAAATTTAGCGGTGCTCTATGTGGGCTTCAAACTCTTTGTGTTCGGAGAGAAGCTCATGACTGGGATGCCCGCCCTGGGGTGGGTTCATAGCGAGATCTTGTCCCAGCCTCTCCTGCCCGCTTCCACGTGGCGGTCTCTTACTAGCCCCATACTTAGGAGTGCTTATTGTGCGAGTGTATTTCAGAGACTGTTGTTGCACCAGGAGCTGCAGATAGTGTGTGTCTATGAGAAGAGGTGAGTGCATGTCTTCATATGTCCCCAGAAACCCTATCATAAATGGGTGAATTTTGTCAAAGGTTTTTTCTGCATCTGTTCAAATTATATGATTTTCATCCTTCATTTTATCAAGCCATCCCTGAAATAAATCTCCCTTTGTTAGGGTGCATGATCTTTTCAATATTTGTTTAATTCATTTTGCTAATACTTTCTTGAGGATTTATTGCATCTGTGCTCATTAGGGTTATTAGCCTATGGTTGTCTTTTTCTATGGTGTACTTGTCTGGTTTTGGTATGAGGGTGATGTTGATCTCATAAAATGAATTTGGAAGCATTCTCTCCTCTTATGTTTTTTGGAAGAATATGAGAGGGAAAGGTATTAATTCTTTCATTATTCGGTAGAATTTTCTCGCAAAGTTGTCAGTCTTTGATTTTGTTGGGAGTTTTCTGATTACGGATTCAGAATTTCATTCTAGTAATTTTTCTATTTCTTCATGAATTCAGTCTGAGAAGATTGTATTTACGTTTCTAGGGATTTTTCCATTTCTTCAAGGTTGTCCAATTTGTTGGCTATAATTGTTCGTGGCTTTTTCTCACAATCCTTTTGAGTTTCTGTGGTATCAGTTATGATGTCTTCTCTTATTTTTTTGAGTCCTCTTTCTTTTCTCAGTGAGTCTACCTAAAGGCTTATCGGTTTTGTTTATCTTTTCAAAGAACCTGCTCTTAGTTTCAATGACCTTTTCTATTGCTTTTTTGTCTTTTTTTCCATTTATTTCTGCACTTCATTATTTCCTTCCTTCTACTGACTCTGGGCTTTGTTTTCCTTTTACTGTTCCTTTAGGGTACAGGGTTACATTGCTTATTGGAGATCTTTCTTGTTTGTTTTTTTTTTTTTGAGGTATTTCTATAAACTTCCTTCTTAGAACTGATTTTCTGTGCCCCAATCATTGCGTTTCTGTTTACATTAGTCTCCAGGTATTTTTTTCATTTTCTCTTTATTTGCTGAACCTTTCATTAGGCGGCATGTGGTTTAGTCTCCACATGTTTGTGTTTTCTTTAACTTTCTTCTGTAACTGATTTCCAGTTTTATTCTGTTGTGGTTGGAAAAGATATGATTTCGGTCTTCTTAAATATTCTTAAATTTATGAAGACCTATTTTGTGGCCAAACGTGGTTTATCATTAAGAAAGTTCCATGTGTATTTGAAAAGAATATGTGTTCTGCTGTTGGAAGGACTGCACTCTGTGTATCTGTTAAGTCCATCTGATTAATGTGTCATTTAAAGCCAATGATTCCTTATTGATTTTCAATCTTGGTGATATGTCCATTGACATGAGATCTTAAAATCCCCTACTATTATTGTATTGCTGTCAGTTTCTCCCTATATGCCTGTTAAATGTCACTTTATATATTTGGGTGCTCCTTCATTAGGTGCATAAATATTTTTAAATGTTATACTTTCTTTTTGGATTGATCTCCTTATCACTATGTAATGCCTTTGTCTTTTTTACAGTCTTTGGTTTAAAGTCTATTTTGTTTGATATAATTACTGCTACCCCATCTTCCTTTTCATTTCCATTTGCATGGAATAACTCTTTCCATAACTTCACTTTGAATTTCTGTGTATCTCTAGATATGAAGCGAATCTTTTGTAGAGAGATGGGTGTTTTTTTTGAGATTGCATCTCTCATATTTATTGATCAAATGGTTGTTAACAACAATAAAATTCTGTATAGGGGGGTCAATGCTCAGTGCACAATCATTAATCCATCTCAAGCCTGATTCTCGTCAGTCTCCAATCTTCTGAAGCATAACGAACAAGTTCTTACATGGTGAACGAATTCTTACATAGTGAATAAGTTCTTACATGGTGAACAGTACAAGGGCATTCATCACAGAAACTTTCGGTTTTGATCATTCATTATGAATTATAAACAATCAGGTCAAATATGAATATTTGATATTTATATTTGATTTATATGTGGATCCCACATTTCTCCCTTTATTATTATTATTATTATTATTACTATTATTATTTTTAATGAAATGCTAAAGTGGTAGGTAGATGCAAGATAAATGTAGAAAACATAGTTTAGTGTTGTAAGAGAGCAAATGTAGATGATCAGGTGTGTGCCTATGGACTAAGTATTAATCCATGCTAGACAAGGGCAGCAAAACATCCACGGATGCAGAAGATTTCTCTCAAAACAGGGGGTTGAGGTTCTAAGCCTCACCACTGTTGATCCCCAATTTCTCACCTGATGGCCCCCCTGTGACTGTGCCTGTCATTGGTTGTTCCTCCCTTGAGGAATCTTACCCATCTCTGGCTAAGCAGTCATCTTCTGGGGCCATACAGGGAGATGTAAGGTTGGTAAGTGAGAGAGAAACCATATTGTTTGAAAAGGTTAGCGTTATACTTCTTTGCAGATTTATGCCCTGTGGCTTCTATGCCCAGCACTTGCCTCGAGGTATCTTTACCACCTGGAGGAATTATGATACTCGGTAAATTTGATATGAGGCACGAATTCTATTTAAGGGTTGTAATTAGGAAGGAAGAAGAAAAGCTATAGAGGTAGCATATGGAAGAAAACATGGGAGGATTGATTATTTCTTTGACATATCTTCTTGTAGAGTACCTTAAGCATGTATAGGTTTTAAACTACTAACTTGTGCACACATATTAACATAATAGGAATACGGTGACATAAACAAAGCAAATCTTTAATTACCAGCCATCTCCAGTGAAGCCAAGAAAACCAGTTAGGTACCCTAGGCATTTGTGAAAATTTGTCTATGCTATGATGGATATTGTCCAACTGTACTTGAACAGTCTGAGAGAAATCAGATAAATTAAAGCAACCCATTTCTGGGATCTGTTCACATCCCATATGTTCTTTTAACCGTAGATAGTCTATAGTCGTAAGATTTTGGAGCGCTACAACTTGCACCCCTCCCAACTCCTGGTTGAGTTCCAACAGTACAGATACACTCAAATTCGTTGGCTCACTGTATACACATGCCAGCCTAGACATCTCCCTCCTCATTCCAGTGGCAAGTCCAGGAAACGGTGGGATGGACGCAGCCACAACCGCAGCATCGCCCGGATCCCTATGGAGGCATTTTGATGATCATCCCTGGCATGAGTCCTCCAGAGAGTGCTGATGCCAGAAGCTCCTCCTCATATCGTATCTTAGTTCATTTTTTGGGTAGCCAAGCTCGTCCTTGATCTTCTGCATAAAAACAAACATTCCCTTTGCCCACACTTTGACATGCCCTCTATACCACTGTGTAGAACTCATTGGAGGTCAGCACACAGGAACTGCTTTTTTTTTTAATTTTTTTAATTTTTTTATTTTTATTGAGAAAGTAATATTATCAGAAAAGAGTACCTCCATAGCCGATCATCTGACACCCTTTAAGTGACCAAAATTAAGGATATTTAAAGCATGTGTGAATCTTTGATTTACCAATAGTTTTATCCTATCAAGGAGTAATCCCCCTTTTCTTTCTTTTTTTTAATCTTTAATCTACACTTACATGAAGAATACTATGTTTACTATGCTCTCCCCTATACCAAGACCCCCTAAAAACCACATTACAGTCACTGTCCATCAGCATAGCAAAATGTTGTAGAATCACTACTTGTCCTCTCTGTGTTGTACAGCCCTCCCTCCCCTTTCTCCCTCCCCCCATGCATGCTAATCTTAATACCCCCTTACTCCCCCCCCCCTTATCCCTCCCTGCCCGCCCATCCTCCCCAGTTCCTTTCCCTTTGGTACCTGTTAGTCCATTTTTGGATTCTGTAATTCCGCTGCTGTTTTGTTCCTTCAGTTTTTCCTTTGTTCTTATACTCCTCAGATGAGTGAAATCATTTGGTATTTCTCTTTCTCCGCTTGACTTATTTCACTGAGCATAATACTGTCCAGCTCCATCCATGTTGCTGCAAATGGTAGGATTTTCCCTCTTATTATGGCTGAGTAGTATTCCATTGTGTATATGTACCACATCTTCTTTATCCATTCATCTACCAATGGACATTTAGGTTGCTTCCAATTCTTGGCTAATGTAAATAGCACTGCGATAAACATAGGGGTGCATCTGTCTTTCTCAAACTTGATTGCTGTGTTCTTAGGGTCAATTCCAAGGAGTGGAATTCCTGGATCAAAAGGTACGTCTGTTTTGAGCATTTTGATGAACCTCCATACTGCTATCCACAATGGTTGAACTAATTTACATTCCCACCAGCAGTGTAGGAGGGTTCCCCTTTCTCCATAGCCTCGCCAACATTTGTTGTTGTTTGTCTTTTGGATGGCAGCTATCCTTACTGGTGTGAGGTGATGCCTCATTGTAGTTTTAATTTGCATTTCTCTGATAATTAGCGATGTGGAGCATCTTTTCATGTGTCTGTTGGCCATCTGTATTTCTTTTTTAGAGAACTGTCTGTTCAGTTCCTCTGCCCATTTTTTAATTGGGTTATTTGTTTTTTGTTTGTTGAGGCATGTGAGCTCTTTATATATTCTGGACGTCAAGCCTTTATCGGATCTGTCATTTTCAAATATATTCTCCCATACTGTAGGGTTCCTTTTTGTTCTGTTGATGGTGTCTTTTGCTTTACAGAAGCTCTTCAGCTTAATGCAGTCCCACTTGCTCATTTTTGCTGTTGTTTTCCTTGCCCAGGGAGATATGTTCAAGAACAGGTCACTCATGTTTATCTCTAAGAGGTTTTTGCCTATGTTTTTTTCCAAGAGTTTAATGGTTTCATGACTTACATTCAGGTCTTTGATTCATTTCGAGTTTGCCTTTGTATATGGGGTTAGACAATGGTCCAGTTTCATTCTCCTACATGTAGCTGTCCAGTTTTGCCACGACCATCTGTTGAAGAGACTGTCATTTTGCCATTGTATGTCCATGGCTCCTTTATCAAATATTAATTGACCATATATGTTTGGGTTAATTTTTGGAGTCTCTAATCTGTTCCACTGGTCTGTGGCTCTGTTCTTGTGCCAGTACCAAATTGTCTTGATTACTATGGCTTTGTAGTAGAGCTTGAAGTTGGGGAGTGAGATCCCCCCTACTTTATTCTTCTTTTTCAGGATTGCTTTGGCTATTCGGGGTCTTTGGTGTTTCCATATGAATTTTTGAATTATTTGTTCCAATTCATTGAAGAATGTTGCTGGTAATTTGGGAGGGATTGCATCAAATCTGTATATTGCTTTGGGCAGGATGGCCATTTTGACGATATTAATTCTTCCTAGCCATGAGCATGGGATGAGTTTCCATTTATTAGTGTCCCCTTTAATATCTCTTAAGAGTGACTTGTAGTTTTCAGAGTATAAGTCTTTCACTTTGGTTAGGTTTATTCCTAGGTATTTTATTCTTTTTGATGCAACTGTGAATGGAATTGTTTTCCTGATTTCTCTTTCTACTGGTTCATTGTTAGTGTATAGGAAAGTGACAGATTTCTGTGTGTTAATTTTGTATCCTGCAACTTTGCTGTATTCCGGTATCAGCTCTAGTAGTTTTGGAGTGAAGTCTTTAGGGTTTTTTATGTGCAGTATCATATCATCTGCAAATAGTGACAGTTTAACTTCTTTACCAGTCTGGATTCCTTGTATTTCTTCGTTTTGTCTGATTACCGTGGCTAGGACCGAGATGGGTGTTGTTTTTATCCATTTAGCCATCCTATGTGTTTTGATTAGGGCATTTAGGCTATTTACTTTTATGTACCATTGATAGGTATGCACTTAACTGCGATTTTGTTGATTGTTTTCTGATTGGTTTGATAGTTCTTCTCTGTTCCTTTCTTCTCTTGCTCTTTTGTAGTTTGGTGTTTTTCTTTAATATTCTGGCTGGATTCCTTTCGTGACTGGGCAGTGTGCATTGTGGATCTCTTGGGTTCTTGTCTTGACAGAAAGAATTCAATTTAGAGACCCAATAGACAGTTAAAGTTGCAGGGTGTTTTTATTTAGTGAAGCAAAAGACAGTACTACTCCTGAGACAGAGAAGCAGGCTGACCCCAAGGGTGGGTAGCCACTCATTGGACTTTTCATTGTGTCTTTTATGGGGTTTATTTGGTTTCCTCCCTCCCATTTTTTCATTCTCACACTGTCTTTCGGATGTCTTGTTTTCTCCTCTTCAGCCTCTTTGTACAAGTTTGTGTTTGTCATTTTTTCCCAGAACATCCAAGAGAGATGCATGGTGGGGTCAAAACTTTAATGTAAATGATACAATAATGATACGGTGACTTCAGGGTCATGAACAACAAGGTCTTTTGTAAGTGCATATGCTCTAAAATTAGGAAGGTCCCAGTGACCGTATCTTCTGTTTATCAGTTTGTGCTGAACCACTGAACGGGTTGGTCTGAAGGAGACAGGGCGGTCTCTGACCAGAGACTGGGTGGACGGCTGCCTTCCTCTCTCCTATCCTGCTCCTGTCTCTCTAACTGCCTACTCTAACATTGCCACTTTATTTTTTGTGTTACCTATTATGTGTTTTTGGTTTGTGGTTAGTATGAGATTCATATATGCCAAGCTACGTGTGTGTGTGTGTGTGTGTGTGTGTGTGTGTGTGTCCTCTTCTCAAAGGAAAGAATTCCAGATGAGATGCAGAGTTAAAGCCACAGGAGTTTTTAATCTAGCACATGTATGGAAGACACTCTACTTTCAGTTGCCTGAGAGAATCCCACCAGGCCCCGGCTCCTCCAGCAGACTATTTGAGGTTACCCAATGAATCTCCATCTCATACAGTCTGGACGTATTTCAAACTGCTGGTTTTGCACTGGTCCCAGGGTGAACGAGTTTATGTGTGAACCCTTGAAAATCAGAATCTCAATATCCTATAGCCTTTTGAGTCTCCTTGAAATAAATCCCACTGGTTTTCAAAGCAGATGTTTTGGGGGGTCATCTTTCCAGTACAGGTCCCAAAGATTGGATACGTGACATGGGGCACATACCCCTTGCTCCGTGGACAGCTCCGCAAGTGTGAGCTCCCTCCTCACTGTGGGTCACTGTCCTGGAAGGAGGGCTGTTGGCAAGACTGTCTCTGCCTCTCCTTCCATCTCAGTGTGGCCTTTTCATCGTCTGTTCAGAGGAGCTTACCAGTCTTCTATTACCTCCCTAAGTTTATACTCCTCTCATTTTTTCAGTTCCAGAACACTTCTTTTTGGTGTTCCTGGAATGGGCCATCCATGCTCTTGGGATATTTGGCTCTTCTCTCTCTCTTGGTACAATGTTTTCATCTCAGATGTCGGGATTCCAGATTGTCTAGGTTCCTTCAGGTCTTTCCCTGCAAAGTCACAGTGAAACCTTCCCTGGCTACCCAATCTACAATTTCAGCCCACTTCCAAAATGTCATATCCCCTCTTTTTTCTTCTTAGCTTTTACCACTATTTTTACACTATTTCCTTTGTTTACCTGGATCATGTCTTTCCCCCCAAAAAGAAAATTTGTGTCTTTACTACTATATCTCTAGGAGTTCATTGAATAGCGTTAAACAAATGAATAAAGGGATTATAGATATTTTCAACTTTATTTTCCAGCAATTGTATTTAAATATAATTGTTTCCCCTTTAGATTTTGAACTTTCCAATAAGTTATTTTCCACAATCTGATGTTCTTATAGCCTTCTATACCACTTAATTTTACTGATGTGTTACTTTCCCTATTTTCTTGAAGCTAGTAAATCATTTAACACTTTTCATCTGATCATTGCTTTGACCTAATCACCAACTTCATTTAATCTAGTCTTTATACTTTTTCAGAAAGATCCATGGAACATTAAAATAGCCCATTGGAATTTTGGGCATGGTTGCAGCTTATAGATTTGCTGGTCTTCATTGTAGGTATTAGGTCTGGGCCTTATTTTTATTGTCAAATACCAACTCTCAATGTCATAAGGTTTTTCTTTGGAACTGGTGAGATTCGCTGGAGAAGAATTATCCACTCTAGTACTTAAAAGGCGTAACTTTACCTGCTGTTATTCTCAGGACACGTAGAAGGAAGGACATTGTAACTCACCGTTTAATAGGAAGAATTTCCTTTAATCTCTTTCAGTCTGGTTTCCACGTCCTCACTGGTGTCCATGTGTTTCCCAGTTCTACATCTCTCTTGTTAAATCTCTCCAAGAGGAAAATTCTGATTTTCTTCTAAGGAGGGAGAAAACTGATTTTTTATCCACAGGATAGGACAGAGGATCTGTAGCCCAGTTTCAGGGGGGCTGTTCCTCCCAAGTCCTTAATTATTCTTTGATTCTCCAGTGTTTGCTCTCTATTCCCTGGCCAGTCTAGAGTTTGGTTAAGTCATCTAATACTAATATATCCATCTTCCAGATTTTATATTTAATTTCTGTAATCACCTTCACTATTCTCTGTCCTTTTTGGTTTATGCATTTTTGTTTCTTCAATCTCTTTACTGCAATTTCAGGAGGGAGCAGAGAAAAACACATTTCAATTACTTCATTTAAAATAGTAAAATTATTTAAACAGTTCTGGTTTTGCATATGTCATGAACAATTTGTAGTATACTTTATATGTAATAATTTCCAGTTAAATTCAGAGCAATAGGATTTGGGCCATTCAGTTTCTTGTATTCCTTTATTTATAAGAAAGTAGAGTTAACACCATAGAGTAGAAAAAAAGCAGCGTGACTTAGGATATGTAAAGGTCAGGATCTGAGCTGTGAAGGTGCCATTTACTCTGTCTCTAGGCAGTTCTTCACGGTTCTGGGTCTCCATGTCCTTCCTCCTGAACTGGTTTAGGTTTAGAGAAGTGGTTCCTAAGATCATTCTTAAATAGATATTTTATTTTTTATTAATATAAATAGGGTTCTATTGGTTTGTGTATTTTAGCATAGATTCCATGGGATGACTCCCCAAATATGTAAGTTGATTATATTGTGCTACCACTTTATTGAGTGTCCCGTCCCGCGGGACGAACGTGGAGTGTGCCGGAGACGCCTGCAGAAATGAGACAAGCAAGAGGCACAAAGAATGACCAGCAAGACAGGATGTCTGATCAAGCTGGCGAAGTTTATTGTTTACAGGCTCAATTTATACAAGTAGCAAGTTAAGGGGTGGGTCAGGAGATAATTGGACCTTAGGTGGCACTGGCGGGGAGGTGTTTTCACACATCCTCAAGGTCTCCCTATTTTCAGAGTGAGGAGTCTTGGCTCATCTTCAAGGACAAGATATGTTTTTGTGAGCAGATAACTTCCAAGGACTGCACCGGTTGCTCTCAAGCTTGTGCTTTCCCATGCTGCGTTCAGACGTGGGAGAAGGGACATAGCCCCGGCTCCCAACAATTGAGATTTCTGACTCCATTTTTTTATTACACATCTTATGACGGAGTGATGACAATTTGCCTCCCCACAGCAATACTGAAAGAATTTAATCAGACTCAGCTAAGTTTTGCTGTGCTCACAGGCCCTATTGAAGTTATTTGTCAGGTAAATATGGAAATCATTAAAGCAGGATAATTACCTAGAGATCATTGACCCAAATTTCTCCTATCACAGATGAGGAAACTTAAGACTGTATAGTGATAAGGATTGCTCAAGATCAGTGAGATTTAATTCCATCTCAAGATTTAATTCCATCTAATGACAAGACCCTGAACTGAATTATTCCATATCATGACCCGATCGGGATTCTGTCACTGTTGTAGTCACTTTGTCATACTATGTTTTTGTTCTGTTTCATTGCACACAGTGATTTTAAATAGGTGTCACTGATGTCCACCTTTTAAATTGGTAAAGTAGCCTCATAGCTTATTAATTCCTGTAAACACTTTGTTTTTCCATTACTGAGTTCTAATTCAGTACATTAGTCCTGAGCATCTCTTGTTATTTCATTCCCAGAATGTAGTAAAAGGGAGCTATCAAAAATGACAAAATGTCATCATCAGAAATTCCAAATGATGACAGATGGCTGAAGAAATGAGAATTCTTATTGAAACATTAAACCTGTCTCCTTTAGATTTATCCAATTAGTTCAGTTAGAAATGCAATAAAGAAATAACATTTTAGCATTTTTATTCTCCATACTTTATTAATTGCCAATTTGATGTAGTGTAAAATGATGTCTTTACTTTAAGACTTTGTTTTATTAAGAACAAAAGGTGTCTTCTTCAGGAGTCAGTATTTTCAATAATAGGATAACAGCTATAGTGGTTAGGGGTGGGGAGGGAGGTCTTCAGTTTTATATAAAATTGAATTTGTGATGTAATTTACCAGAGTGTAGCCCTTCACTGTAGATAGTAATGCTCATCTGGGAGATTTCTTTCTTGCATGTTTTTAAGCAATTTGTGAATTCCATCAGGAATGGCACTAAAAATGTTAGATTATGAATTAATATGCACCAGTAAATTTACTTAATTCCATTGAATATCTGAGGTACCTAATTAGATTCTGCATGTTGGTTAAGAAGCCTACACATTTAGAAAGCTTTCACATCAAAATTCTTAAATTCCTAAATATAAACTTCATTTTTGGCCACAGGAACAGTTCTGTTGATGTATTTTGCTCTTCAAAGTTGGGGGGGGTTAAGGCCTCCCCCACCTGGTTTCACAGGAGGCAGGGGAATTTCTTTGCCTGGCAGGTCTGCCCCAGAGGCATTGAGACCATGCGCTCCGATCCCCGCCCTCGGAGCAGCCTGGCCCGGGGATGCCGCCGCCACTTATGTGCAGGGGCCATCCCGGCCGCAGGTGCGGTGCGTGGACCCTGGCCGCCCCTGCCGCGCGGCTTCCCGGGCGGAGGGCCACGAGGTCCAGAGAGGCAGAAGGCGGGGATGGCGGCCGAGGGCTCAGAGGCCGAGGAAGCCAGGTCGGAGGGCCCCGCGGCTGTCGCTGGCGGAACCCGAGCGCGACCTCCGGGACCCGACAGCCCGCCGGCCGCGGCCGGGCGCTGGGAGGAGGAGCGCGGGCGTCCGCAGCGCCGCCCGCCAGCCCCGAGCCCGCGCCGCGCCCCGGGCCGGCCCCCCAGCGACAGCCGCCTCTGGCCCAGCGTCGGGGAGCCCGGGCGCGTGCAGGGCAGCGGCCGCGCCCGAGGAGCCGAGCCGCCAGGCCTCCGCGCGCGCCCCCGCTGACAGACAGACCCCGCCCCCCGGGGAGCGCTGGCTCCCTGCCGCCGCCTATCCCGTTCCAGCCGTGCTGCCCAGGCGCGGCCTCTGTGGCGCCCTTGCAGGGCTCCGCTGTCAGAGCCCATTTTCAGGAAGCATCAGGACACATCTGCTGTGGTTGTACGCTTTGTTTTTTACTAAAAGATTGGCTGATTTAATCTGTCGCTTCTCTAACCAAAGTTGTGGCCAGATGACAAATCTGACTGTTTGAAAAGCTTGGGTCCTTCCTCTCTAGGCAAGTGTTTGCCGCCAGTGAGTAACGCGCTGCACTCTGAGGGTCCCGCAGGAGGTCCTGACACATATTTTAAGCCCTGAGCTTGAGCTCAAGAGTTCCCCAAATTATCCCGACTGTCAGCCGACCGCTCTGAAGGGAACAGCAGTCAGATGCGGCATCTCTTGAGTGTTTATGGAAACTATCAGCGTCACTTTCTGAGAACTGGCTGCTCTCCACAGGCGGGGCCCGGCCTGTGCGCTGTAGCGCCGCCTTCTGGCCCGTGGTATCCTCACTGCCTTCCACCTGCGTAGTCCCCCTTCATTCGCCTTTTGAGTGCTGGCGCCCCAGTGCTGGGGACAGCAGTGACAGTTCACCTTTCAAAGCCTATCCTGTATAGACCGTATGTATGGGCTCTATAGGCAGGGTTCTTTCAAGCCCTACTTTTTAAAATTCTAATATTGTTAAATCTAGGAATTGCATACCTGTAAGTTTAAAACCTCCAGCATTGCAGAAGGGGGCCTGTCTTCCTCCCTGAGTTCCTGGCTTCCCCTTCACAGACAACCAAGATTCCAGGCTCTTGTATATCATCCTGGTTATCGGCTGTGCGTGTGCAAGCACATATGTATATACTCTCCACTTGGTTTACACAAGCTGTGGGAACACTGACTGAGCAAAAGCACAGAGATGACAAACATGGTGCACAGGGATCTTTAGATTTTAGATAGTGCTGTGCACAGGAGAAGACAGAAAAGGATGACAAAGTCTAGAGCAGGGGACCTACATTGGCCCTTGAGGTCCCAAGATCCAAACTTTCTTCATAGGAATCGGTGCAACACAGTTGGTTCAATCAATTCCCACTCCCATCTCCACCCTCAGGTGCTTATTGTCAGTATTGTACTGTATTTTGGCATGAAGCATTGCATTTGTGTTTTGTTTCTGTTTCTTTTCCATGGCATTTCCATTCATGTTTTGAGTTGGCTCTATGGCAGAGTTAAGTGACTTTTTCAGGAGTGACTCTTGTAATATTTTTTTAATGCACATTTGACAATTTCTGCCAGTTGCTTTTACACTTAAAAACAACTTGTCTGCAGATCATACTGCAGTATTACACCTTCTTTTTCTCAGCATCTGCAGATACTCCCCTATTTCTCTACTATTTTCAAGCAATGTATGTTGCTTTATGGAAGAGTAAAGCCAGCTTGATGTTTAGCACTTGCCATGACTTGCTTTTCCTCTTAGGATACCTGAAGAATTTTGTTTGTTTTATCCTTTAAGGAAAAAAAAATAACTGCAATTTAGGAATTTGTGGTTTCAGGTCTTCATTGCAAGGGGTGTTTTACTGTGGTATATCTTGAATAATTGTCTGGTTTATTGGTTGACCTTTTTATTGTTACATTACATCATTTCACCTTTCTTTTTTTATCTGTCTTCTCATTGTGTATTTGTCCTTCCCTTTATAACTGCTCTCAAGTAGATATGTCTGTCAGTTTTTCAGTTGAAAGATGTATTCTGTTATTCTGTTTCTTTCTGGTCCTAAGTTGTTTGTTCATCCTGTTTTGACCTTGTTTAGCTTTGTATTCCCCTCCTCCCCCGCTTTCCATTTTTATTTCTTTACTTTGGCTTGTCATCTTGTCTTTACGCCCTCGTTGTACTGAAGCCAGTTGCCAGTTCTATGGCATGAAGAATGCTAATGTACTTCTTTGTCTATTCCTTGGGTTACATTTTTCAAACAGGTTTCTTTTTTCTTTATTTCATTCACCTTTGTTTTCCTGAATATGTTTACCTAGTTGCTATGCTCTCTTTTTTTCCTATTGCTCTTGTTTAATTAGGGATTTCCATTCTCACTCAGCCTACTGTATTTTACTGCTGGTGAATTTACTCTGACACTCTGTGCTTGTCTTGGTGTGGGAGATGAGAAAAAAATCTCTCTCCACTCACCCCCTTGGAAAAGAAGTCAACCTCCTCATCCCTGGAACCTATGAATATGTTAGTGCAAGTGTCAAAAGAGGCTTTTTAAGTGGGATTTATTTCAAGGTTTTGAAAAGGGCAGATTATCCTGGATTGCCTGTGTGGGGATGATGTAATCATAAGAGTCCTTATGGGAGGAGGTAGGGGGGAGAGAGAGAGAGTGGCCATGTGACAGTGGAAGTGGATGTTGTAGTGATGTATTCTAAAGATGAAGGAAATGAAGGTGCGCCAGCAATGTAGGCAGCCTCTAGAATCTGGAAAAGGGAACACAGTCACCCCTACAGCCTCCAGGTGGGACCAGTTCTGCTAACATCTTGATTTTAGGCAGTAAGACCCATAATGGAATTATGATCTCCAGAACTGCAAGATGAGAAATTTGTATTTTAAGCTCCTTACACAGTGGTAATCTGCTATAACAGCAATAGGAAGCTCATACTATAGGGCATGTTTAGAATAATTCTTTCTCTTAGTTCTAGACCTAATCTGAACCATTTTATTTTTGAGAAAGATTTTTTCTGTCTTTAGTTAATTATTGACTACTAACTTAAGAATGCTCCTTAGTCACTAGCTTATGGTTATTTCATTGATTTATATTTTCTTTTTGTTCCTGATCTCCAATTCCTTCTTGATGCCCTGCCCTGTAGGCATATAGTATAATGGGCGTGGCTTTTATTCTTGGAAATGTATTCTGTTGTATTTATCAACCATATGTTGCTTATCCATTCTTTCTGAGTTAGAAACTAAAATGCCACTTCCATTCCATTATAAATAATGCTGTGAATATCACCCTTGTAAAGATCATGTTATAGAATGAGATTATAGGCTCATAGGTTCTATGTATATTTAATTTCATTAAATATTGACTAATTGCTCTCCAACACAGCTTCATAGGTGGATACTTCATTTTATATCATGAAGGTTCCTTTTCAAATCCATATCCTTACAATTATTTGTACAGGTTGATCTAATTTTTACCAATATGGTATGTGTAAGATAGTATCTAATTTTTGGTTTGGGTTTATCCAATAGCTGACAAGGCTGAGACTGTCTTGGGAAATGTGCCTACCGTTTAGTGGCTGCAAGAGTCCAAGCCCATGTGTGTGGAACAGCGTGAGGCAGGACCTGCTTGAGGTAAAGAAGGCTGAAGCTGGCTGGATCACTGCCTGGCTCTAGAGCAACTGCTCAGTTTGAAGGAAATACATATTGCCCCTCAGGGAGCAGACAGTCAGTGGGAAGTTGGAAGTAGAATGGAGCTAACTAAGAGTTCAAACCCTGTGCAGATCCCATGGGTTTCCAGGAGACTGGGGCCTAGAACAGAAGCTGGCGAATGAAGCCTTCATGCTTGACAAGCACAGGATTCATGATGAGGGCCATGGATGTAAAGCCAGGGGCTTCCTATTTCCCTGAAGGCTCTGGGGAAGTGATGGGGAAAAGAGTTTCAAAAGAGACAGTGGGTTGTTGAAATACATGAGTCTGTTCCCTATAGTGGGGAAAATTCAATAAATGCTGGAGCTGTGTGGAATCACAAGGTGTTCGCAAACCCACTATACACATATACCCCACATATAACTTTTATGTGTACATGTTATATGGTACTGCTAAGATATGACAGTTACCATGTTATATGGGGCAAGAAGGTTCTAAGTCTGGTTCAGGTGATGCCTTATTCTCACCCTTGGGGAAATTTAGCGATGTGGTTACCCTAGATACATGAAGTAATGATCTTTTGTTTAATCTACATCATTGGTTCCCACGTTTTGATATGAAGTGTAAGATAAAAATTCAAGTTGATAAGAGTTTGTGTTGGGTAAAAGGCCCCCCCCCCCCCATCAGTGGTTTGCTCTGATGCCCGTGTCAGAATGCTCTGGAACCCTGTCTCACATCATAATGGCCCTCCTGGTGTACTTAAGCACCGGCCAGGCCAGTGAGTGACTGAGTGCGGAGAGAGCCTCTCTAGTTGCTTGTTGTTCTTGGATAGTGAGTGCGGAGAGAGCCTTTCCAGTTGCTTGTTGTTAGACATACTGACCTGTTTCTTTGCTGCCATCACTTGAACCTCTGGCAGCAGAGTTCCAGGGAGGAAGGCACACTTCTTCGAAGTGCTGAGCCATGAAGCGTAAACGGAAAAGGAAACATCTTGAAACCACACGTTCCCTCAAAGCTGCCAGGATGTCAGGAGGTGTGTCTGTGATATTCTCTGAGCATTGGGGATCTAAAAACTCTTCTAAAGAAAAAGAGCAAGGATTCCTACTTATGGGAGAGAAAGGGCAGTAAGGCTGGAGGGAGAAGTGTGGGTGCGCTGGTCTTTCTTAGGGAATAGATCATCTGAGGGTCAAGAGCAGGTTCCTGTGACTAGGTCCTTGTCTCTGTAGCGTAGGACCTGTGTTCCCGACATGGTGCCGCTCTGGGTTACTGTATCACAGATGTAGTGATTGATTACTATAACTTTTCTTATATAATGTATTTCCCTTTATTTCTTTTTTTACAAAACTGAGGGAATTTGTTAAGTAAGTGGGTATTGTTATACATTTTCCAATAATACTTTTTCCAGTTTATGAAGAATGTGTGGCTCATAGAGGTAAGTAATTAGGAAAAAAGTTTGGGAACCTAAAGTTGGAGGTGCGGGGATGAGAGTGTGAAGTCAGGTACAAAATGACTTGATTTCTTAGATTGTCTCCAACATGAAGACCTTTCTTTCATTGTCTCAGAGCATAGAGATGTAAATGTGAGGCTCCTTTATGAAATGTAAGGAAGAAACCAGCAGGACACACACACGCACTTGCACACATATGTACATGCAATACCATTTAACCACAATGGTTGAATTGAGAAAGTTCGGTTCTTTCTAGAAAAAATGGGAAACTGAAATAGTTGTGACTGTGAGGTTTAAAAAGTAAACAGGTCCTATGAGGAAGAACCAGTGCTCAGCAGTGGGAGGGGACAGACCAGGACCAGGACCGAGCATCCCAGTGGGGGCTCATGAAGATGAAGGGAACATGACATTTGTGTTTCAGCACACCCCAGTGGGGCCTTGAGGGGAGGCTTGGAAAGTGAGTCTGTCTTCAACTTCAGTACAAATAGTGCATGTTCAGAGATATATTTTGTGTAAACTATGAAGCATGTAAAACAATTTCACACCAATTCGCACATACACACATGTATAGCATAAATAAGCAAAGGGGAAGACAGTAATTTCTAACGTAATGCCTTTCTTAATATGTACCAGGTCCGAAAGCAACAGACGCTGCTGCTGCTGCTTCAGAGTTCCTCTCCTGTGTCCCTTGTGAGAACAAGCCCGCTGGTGCTGGTAAGAAGGGACTATCGAGTGGGATACAAAGGACAGTGGGGATCTAGGCAGAGCCCAGAGATGAACTGTGTGATTCTGCTCATCAGTCAGCACCAGGCTGCACAGTACAAAAAGATGCTTCTCCATCTTCATTAATGTAACCCCCAGCAGAAGTAGTAAATTCCAAGGGAAAATACTTAGAAGGATTGGAGCGAGCCCATGGAGACAAGGGGAGAGCAGTGAGTTATTTGAGGAAATGGGGGAAGAGGGCCTAAGGGGATGAGGTGTATCAGAGAAACATGGAAGAACATGTCGGTATGAACTGGGCAAGGACAGGTTATTTTACCAAAAAGGTGTGACAGCACTAATAGCCTAAAGCAGGCCCAACGTTGTAGGATCCTCAGGTCCTGACCTGAGTATAGACACACCTGGTCCAAGACCCCAGCACAGAGGTACCTTCTCATAGCTGATGTTCTCAAGTTCAACCCTATACAGACCCATCAGCACCCCCTATCTTCATCATTCACTTCCTTGTCATCTTTCACATGCATCTAAGTTCTCTAATCTGTTTTTGTCCCAACCAAAGAATGATAATTCCTCTGATTACCAAAGTGCTGCATTAGTTGTCCCTATATTTTAATGTTATGAAAATAGGAGTGCACAACACATGCTTTACATCTACTTCTTTTCACTCTCTGTACCTGTGTTTGTAATCATCATCCATGTTATATGTGACTGTAGTTCATTCATTCTTGGCATATAGTGTCTTTATTGATTATACTTTTATGAGCATTTGGGTTACATTTCAGTCTAGGGTTACTCTAAAAGGAGATATTCTGAAAATTCTATTACATGTTTTTGCCATATGGACATACGTCTGTTTGGTGAACGCCTCTGAGTTAAAGTGCTAAGCTTTCGTGTCCGTATTCTATCTCAACTCTTTAGACCTCAATCTTTCAAGATTTTACTTTGTAATGCAATCACATGTTGCTCTACATATATTCTTGCACACTCTTTCCTGCGCCCTCATTTACATTGGAATCAAACAGTTCTGTATTCTGAAAACTCATATTCTTTCTCTTACAGCCATTGATTCTCATATCCTTCTGTTCTTTCACTACTTCAGATTTCACATATACATTAATTCCACTAGTCTCAAAGAGAATACTTCCAGTAATTCTGTTGCACATCTAAGCCACCTAACAACATGTGAAACATGCACGCACAAATCCATAATCGTAGGACACGCAGTCTGTACACATAGATACATGCTGACCTAAAACACAGACACAAAGCACACATACCCTTCTCACGCACACAGGACTCACTCCAAATTCAACTGTGCAAACACCAGATCAGTCACACATTAAACTCTAACCTAGTTTAAACCATCAGGTTAAGAATTTATGCACACAACACACATGACATTCATCACACCATTCTGCTGCAATGTGCACACGATGCACACACCTGACATTCATCGGAGATGAAGGTCATTTTAATTCACTGAGGAAAAGTGAGCTTGGTCAGCAAAACAAAGACAGTGACTAATAATATAAAATAAATTCTGGAAAGATAAAAATTCAATTGTTTCATGTGAGGTTGTAAATCTAGGAGGGGGAATGCAAAGGGCACACCCACACACACAAAAATGGTAGAGGAAAGAAACTGGTACCAAAAGTCTTAAGCAAGGTGAGTGAGTGTGAGGATCCTGGACTACAGGGTCCGGAGAGTAACCCAGAAAGCTGTAATAGGCCCATTCTCTGTCCAAGCCAAAGGTAAATGTTTAGGGCAAAATCAGTATTTCCATGAGGGAGGGAAAGTGGGGACAGTACATTAGGAGGAAGAGTAGGAGGGCACAGAATGGAACCAGCTGCTCTGCTACTTTGCTCCATTTTCCAGGATTCTCAAAGCTCCAGGCATCAGGTACACCGCCTTGGTATTTGGAAGATGAAACTGTGGGTCCCGAGAAAAATGATGGACCCTGTGGATCCAAATACTACACGTCTGGCTCCTCTCTTGACTCAGCCTCTTCTGCTGGTGAGTAAAAGGGAAGAGCTGCTAAAGTCTAGGCCCATCAGACCTGTAGAAATCTAGGTCAGTGTCTCTGCTCAGCCAGAGAGAAAGGTATACTTTGGGCCCAGTCGCAGTCTCCTCCTCTGCAACTTGGGAGCCTAGGGCTCTGTTTCCATGCCATCGAAAGGCATTCATTTCAAATACTTCCTTAATTTAATCACATCTGCAGAGTCCCAATGGCCTCATAAGGTTAACATTCATAGGTTCTGGGGAATAGAATATGGGCGGTGGACCTTATTCAGACTGTGACAATGAAAACATAATGTGTTTAACCCAATGACATATGTAGTCGGGTAAACCTAAGGAAAAAAAACTTGGAAAAGCAAAAAAAAACAAGAGTGACTATATTCCTTTACTTTTCGTTCAATTTAACAGAGATCTTCAAGAAACAAAAGCATATTGGAGAGCCTGGTAATCTTCCCCAGAAGGAATTAGAAAATTCCTCTACCTCAGATTACTCCTCCTCTCTCTCTGACTACGAGAATAGCGGTAAGTAAAGGTGTTTTACCTGGAGGCGGGAAAGGGACGTGTGAGAATGGCCCAGAGATCTCAGCCTGAGATTCCCTGGTCGACTGGAGAGAGAAGCTGATACAAACCCCTGTCCAGACATGAGAGAACACAGAAAGATGACAATGTTTCTTTCTGCTCTCGGTGAGAGTCAGTGCGTGTACATAAGGCACAAGCTTGAGATTCAAGGGAAATCTCAACAAGGACAAGTCCCCAAAAGTGCAAGGGTATCAGACAGGGCCGTATTGGAAAAGGTAGCAAAGCTGACAGAGTGACAGAGAAATGGGCAGACTAACTCAGACTGAACCTGAGCAGATGTGCTCCACTGGTCACAGTGTCACAAATCTCTCACAATCAGCTGGAGGGAGCCAGGAAGGTCCAGAATGAAGCACCCACGCAGGAACCCATAGTTTCCTCCTGTCTTACAGAGGAGAGCAAAGCTCCTTCATGTGCGTCCTCTCATGCATAAAGAGTGGCTGCAGATTTGAATGTGGCCCCTCAGTTCTTGCCTCCACCCACCTCCTGTCCTCATAAGCACACAGGCACGATACTCCATCACACCCACAGCTGCTCACACTCATATGCACACACCTAAGCTGATATCCACATGTTATACCATCACACCCTCACTTTTCTGCACATACATTCCTCTAATTTGCTCTGACCTCATTCCTTCAGTACCATGGTCTTTGACCCCGCAGATAATCCCACTCTTGTAGCACTGTGTATTTCACACTAATAGGGCATGAAACCATCACAAATGTGTAACTGCCACTAAAACTCCTCTCTGTTCCCAGGCTCTTAGTCCCTTCACATAATCCTCAAATTCCACCATCCATCTGGTGATCTCCCTTCTATCTAGCCTTCATGTGGCCTCTCTGTTACACTTTTGTGGTCTCAACACATCTCAGAAAGTAACTCAAATCCTCAGTCTTTCCTATAAACCAAATAGATATTATGTAACTACTGAAACTTGCACAGCACATGAAGCACAGGCTATTCAGAAATACATACAAGATACACTGCCTCCATAAATACAAAATTATGCTTCATGTCACCCAGCACACCACACCACCTTCACATTTCCGGGTCATCTCACCTCTAGACTCACAACCTAAACTTGTTGAGGAAACATGACAGGCACATACACATCAAACTATACTTGCCAAACTTGGTACGCACACGAGCTCTCTCAAAAAACAACACACACTAAGTTTTCCCTTCCCCACAGCAACGTTACCCACCAGACACTCCCTAACCACCTAAAGAAGAAAGTGGATGTATTTTGAGAAGTAAACATTGTGCTGCAGGTGTAACTGAAGTTCTTAAACAGGGGAGGGGCTGAGTGTGTTTGTTATTTTGTCAGGAATAATGATTTACCTACTTATTTACTTAAGTTTGTGAATTTAAAGGCATAATCTATTTACTGGAAATGTAGAGGAAAGCTTCGTGTTGCTGATGAGGATGATAAGGAAGCTCACAAAGGTTGGACAGGATGAGTAGCTGAGCTGCTCAGCCCAGTCCCTACGTTCCCTTCAAAAAGAGAAAAGGACTTCAGGGCAGAGGAAGTAAGACTGAGGCCTCTGTGGAGGGACAAATAGGGGGTGTGCTTTCAAGGATAGGACAGTTCCCCATGTGCACGCTGGGACAGCTGTGAGGCAGTGGGCTGTGCTGATAACAATGTGGGAATTCAGTTACCACCTCTTCCCTAAAATCAGCACAAACTCTCACACACACACATACACACACACACACATACCCTATATTCCTCCATACTAGGTACAGATGCATTATTCCTTTTCACTTTCTAATATGCACAAGCCTTCATTCCAGATGAGTCTTTCCCATTCTCTGCAAGTGTTACACAGATACACACTTGCGCCTTCCCTCCTCACGCAGTCATTCTCAGACTCTGCTGTCTACAGACTGACCCATAATAATGTACACCCTTTCACACAGGTAGCTTGTTTTAGCTCCCTCAGAGCGAGCATACACGCTCAAAAACTCCTAATGCCCTGATGGGAATGCACTTTCATGTGCAGTCTTTCTTTTCCACATACCACCTCGCCCATAAAACCTTTAGCTCAAAGCCTTCAGCCCCTCAGGGAGCTGCGCTTCTGGGGAGCCCAGGCACACTTCCTCCAACACACTCCATCTTAACTGTTTCACAATAAGAACGTGTACCATCCCTGTTCATGTGTATTGTCTCACCACACACACATGTACACCATCATTCACCACCCCCTTACCTATGTGAGAAACACTCACCAGCTATGTCCCAGAACATACATAGACCTCCACACCCTCATTCCCACAGAATCACACCTCAAACATACTTCAGATAAAGTATACCACACACGGCATTCTTTGACTTCACATACATGTGTACTTGGGGGCCATGTGCATACATAGGAATATTGTCATGACCATTGCAACTCCTACAGACTTCACACACTTACTCTAGTTTTCTTGTTTGAAACTTCTTTTCCCAGAAATCACCAAGTTACCTGAAGATGTTCCTCGTGTTGGGGCCCTTGAGATGACTCCGCCTCAGGTCTGGGAGGAGCGGGAAGCTTCCTCCTCCTCTCCATCCTCCTCCACCTCTCCCTCCTCCTCCTCCTCCACCTCCTCCTCCTCCACCTCCTCCTCCTCTACCTCCTCTCCAGTCCCTGTGAGTCAGCAGGGTGGGTCCTCTCTGTTCCCACAACACACGGACACAGCACCCATCAGGGAAATTTATTACAGGCGTGTCTTTCTGAAAAGAGATGTGACTGTCTGGTGGGGTGGGGTGGAAGTGTTAGAGCCCACCTCTAAAAAGACCAAACTGGTGCAGTGTGTTTTTTCTCAAGTGGCCCAAAAAACATCTGGGGCCTTTTTAACACCAAAAAGCCAGAATACTTTTCTGAGAAGACCCTCTTATGTGTCTCCACCGAAACGCCTCACTGACATGGAGTGCAGCTCGGATAACAATGCCCTGCATGGGAGGGTGCTGGCTGGTGGAGCAGGGGAGCCTCCAGCCCAAGAGGAGGGCTCCAGGGCCAAGACACCTCAGGGGCTGGGGACCCTGGATAGCGGCTTCAGGTGCCTGGGCTGCTACCAGGTTTTCCGCAGCTTGGAGGTCCTGCAGGCACACGTGGAAAATGCGGCCCGTGAGCGCTTCAGCTGCCACGTTTTCAACCGGGCCTTTGCTCAGATGATCAGCAAGCACAAGAAGAGAGCCCGAGAACTGGGAGGAGACCATCAGGATGAGAACGTTTACCTGCCAGACCAAAAGCGTTCTCGCAGTAAGACATCCTCCTGCAAGTAAACAGACGTTTCAGGCCCCAGAAGAGTGAAAGTGAAGCAGGCCAGCCTCTACTGAGCCACCACTACTGGCCCTTTCAGCTCCTCTTTTTTAAAGGGCTTGGCTGTTTTAGCTGTTACTTTAATTGATTAAGCATCCTCACTAACCCTTCAATAAATCATTTTGCCTCAATTAGCCAGTCATTTACTGTTGTTTGTTGTCTGATGTATCTTAACAGATGCAGATTAGCTTTAACATGATAATTTCTTTTTAATCATTGACATGGTATAGGGTAGAAAGGAGTAGCACACTATAGTCCTCTGAGTTTGTACTGAAACAGTTAGGGGTATATACTTAACACTTGGTATGTATACTATGTTCTTGATTAGTTAGGAAGCTGTGTTGAAAAGGTTTACATATGTATACAAAATAACGAGTTCAGTAGAGTAGACCTGGGCTTAAATTCTTTACCAACTCTTAGCAGTTTTGCACACTTTTGGGTCAGTGCTCTCGTCTTCAAAGAGGAGAGAATGTTACCTAAAATAATGGGAATTGTGAAGGTAACAAACACAGGTAAAAGCACCTAGTATGGTGTCTGGCATAAATGGAGGCTGGAAATAATTTCTCATTCCTTTTTAAATTTGTTTTCCTTACCTCTGAAAATCAGCAGTTTGATTATGATGTGTCTGCGTAGGGTCTTTAAATTTTTTAGTTTATATTATTTAAGATTTGCTGAACTTAAAAAAAAAAAACCTTTTGAAATGTTGACATAAACTCACAAGAAGTTTCAGAAACCCCATGAGGCAGCTCCCCCAACGTGATCACAGCGCATTATCCGAACAAGGAAATTGTTTGGAACAACACCATAGGCCAGACTACAGGCCTTCCTCAGATTTCACTACAATGGCAGGTGTCATTCTGCTTATGTTTTCATGTATATTTCTATGACATTTTACCATCTGGGTAAATATATGCCCATCATTGCAATCAAGATAAAGAGATGTTGTCCTCAAAGCAAATCCCTCACGTGGCTCCTGTTACATCTGCCCTTCCTGTCCCTAACTCTCGGTGACCACTTACCTACTCCCTGTCTCTATGTTTCTTCTCACATCAAGAATTTTATATAAACGGAGTCATTTAGTATATAAACTTGTGAGATTTTTATGTTTTTTTATTTCAAACATAACCCTTAAGACCCAGCCAGGTTGTTGCATATATTGATAGTCTATTACTTCTGTTGCTGAGTATTCCATTTCATGATGTAGAACAGTTCAGTGTATCGTATATGCAAGGGCATTATGCTGTTTCACATGATTTTTGATCATAGGTTAAGCTGTGACATTAATGTTGAGATTTTTGTGATAAATTGTTTTTGTCTTTTTCATACAAATGCCTAAGAGTGTTAGTGTTTGGTCATATGGTAAGAATGTATCTTCTTTAAAAACTCAGTTTCCATAATAACCTTACCATTTTTGTATTCCCACTGATGTATGAGTAATTCTGTTTGCCTGCATCCTCACCAGTATATGATAGTGTGAGTGTTCTTAAGCCATTTTAACAGAACACAGTAGTGTGTGGCTTGTGTGGTTTTAACATGCGTTTCCCTAATGACTAGTGTTGCTAACCATCTTTTTCTGTACTTGTCATTTGCCCATATTTCCTTGTGAGTTGTCTGTGTAAGCTTTTGGCCCGTCTATTAGTTTGGGTTGCTTATTATTGATAGAACTTTTAATATGTTCTGGATATGAATTATCTGTTGTATATGTAATTTGAAGATATTTTCTCCCAGTTGGTGGCTTGTTGTTCTCATTCTCTTGACCTGGTCATACACAGAACAAACGTTTTTAATTTTTATGAACGAGACATACCAGCTGTTTTCCTTTATGGAGACTGCCTTTGGTGTCATGTCTAAGAACTTGTCACCTAACTCTTAGGTCTCAAAGATTTTCTCCTTGCTTTTCACGTTTATACTTTTAGATTTTATACATAGTTCCATATCTGATCTACTTCAGTTCATTTTTGTATGAGGTGTGACGTTCTGATGGATAATTGTTTGTTATTCATATCTACTTGTCCCAGCACCATTTTATAAAAAAAGGCTCTTCCTCCTCCACTGAATCACTTTTGTAACCTTGGTCAAAAAATCCTCTTGTCACGTTTGTGTGGGTCTGTTTCTGCCACTCTGTCTCTGGTCTTGTGTCTATCCCATGCTGTACTGTTTGCTGTAGATACTGGTGACTACATCTTAAAAAGCGGGTCCTGTGATGCTTATAAACTTCCTGCTGCTTTTCCAGTAGTGTTTTAGCCATTCAAATTCCTTTGTGTTTCCACATAAAGTTTAAGGGAAACTTGTTAATTTATGTGGAAAAAAATCTCTTTGGGCTTTTAAAAGGGTTCACATAGAACACACAAATCATTTTGTCAAGAACTGACATCCTCAGTCTGTTGGGCAGTCCAAGCCATGAAAATAATTTCTCTCCATTTATTTGGGTCTTGTTTTTCTTTAATCAGTACTTGTGTTTCTGCATTTCTCATTATACAGATCCTGTTCATGTGTTACAAAGCTCACTGAGCTTCATGAATCTATACATGCATCTGTCCCCAAATTTGGAAAACTTTGGCCATTATTTCTTCGGATATTTTCCGCATGAATTTTAGAACTTTTGGTGCCCCACAAGCCTTGGAGACTCTCTTTATTCCTTTTTACAATTTTGTTCGCTTCTTCAGATTGAATTTCTACTTCCTTGCCTTCAGATTCAGTGTATCTTTCCTTTGCAGTGACAGTACTCCTGTTTGGCCCAATGTGTGATTTTTAAAAGTCTAATTATTTTAAATAACAGTCTAAATTTTTCATTTTGGTTCTTATGGTTTGTACATCTCTCTGTGCTTCCATTTTCCCACTCATTTCAAAAGTGTCTTCCCTCATAGACTACAGTTGGTAATAGCTGTATTAAAGTCATTTTCTGAAAATTCCAATATCTACATCATCATGAACATCTGTTATCTCTTCCCTTTAAAATTGATCACATTTTCTGATTCTTTGATTATTGGATAATTTAGAATTGTTTCTGATTCATTTTCAATATTATAAGATTATGAGTACTTATGCTGAGAGTGCAAATTCTGTATCATTTTATGTGGGTGACAGTTCCAATGTCATTTAAGTTTTCAAAGCCTTGGTTAGCCTTCTTAAGCGCTATTCTGCACATTTGCTATGCAGGGGTTAGTCAGGGACTTGTCCTAAAATGAATACTCAAATGTTTTTTCATTCATTTTCAGTTTTTTGTACAGCTTGTTTGAAGCTGAATTGGAAATAATGGGTCTTCCAGGTCTCTTAGTCATTTAAAAAATGCCCTTTATATTAATCTTATCTCTGCACTAATTGGTACAGAGATAAGATTAATTCTGCAAAGTGATATATATGAGTTTCCCAGCAAATTTTATTAAATGGGCAAAGAACATCATTTCTTACATGCTTACCAATTCCATTTTTTGACATTTACCATTCTTATTTTCTATATGATCTCCTGTTTATGGGTTACATTAATTTGATCTTTTCCATTTGCCTATAAAAGTCCATGTCTGTGTCCTTTTGAGATTCAAAATCCTCCCCACGCTTGGCGTCATTTTCTCCCTCAGCTCCAGCATATCTAGCATTCAGTATGGTGTAAAATAAGATTTTAAGAAACTAATCTTCTCTGCAGAAGCTACCACAGAGTGATTTAAGTAAGGAAAATTGTTTAGTGCACTAAGTAGAGTTCTTTAGTTTTCTACATGTTGCAAATTAAGTCCCATTTTAAAACATTTCTATATTAAAGTGTTGTACCTTCTGAAATTTAGTTTTTTATAATTTTGTGTAACTTTTCTAATTTGTGGCATAAAATTTTAAAAATACATGTGCCATTACAGACAGAATAGCTTAGGATAGTTTGTAGCTTTTGTTTAATTTTTAGAACTGAACACTATGAAGAAATGAGTTTTCAAATTATGAAAAGACATGGAGAAACCTTAAATGCATATTAGTAAGTGAAAGTATCCAGTCTGAAAAGGCTACATACTGTATGATTCTGACTATCTGACATTCTGGAAAGGGAAAACTATAGAGACAATAGAACAGTGGTTTCCCACAGGAAGAGAGACGAAAAAAGATGAATAGCCAGAGCACAGGATTTTTAGGGCAGTGGAAATACTCTGTGTGGTATTCTAGTGTCAGATATATAATAACCATAGAATATTTGGGTTCATACAACAGCAAAAGATAAGGTAAGTTATGTGTTAATGTAGGTTCATCAGTTGTAGAAATATAGTACAGGATGTTGATAATGGGGAGACTGCATGTATGGGAGTAGAGATTTGGGGTATCTAACTTCCTCTCAGTTCTTTTGTAACCTTAAGCTTATTTAAAAAACTAAAGTCTTTATTAAAAATCAATATCACATGTGATAACAATAAAGGAAATCAAATATGATATCCTAAGTAATATATTTTTGCACAATTAAAAGCTTTTGATTTTGTGACAAGCAGGAATTAAAAATACTAGTGTTCTTGTTTCTAAAAACATTCACGTAAATACTGTCATATTACTACTGAGAGGTGGACTTGAGAGTATAAGGTACATAAAAGTAATGCCACAAGGACACACCATGTTCACTTCTGTTTCTTTTGTGTGTTTCAGAGCAGACAAAAGTAACACATTAGATGAGTTGTTGCTTTTATTCAAAGTACAGGTAAGGTAGGTAAGTCGGTACATAGATGATTAGATAGATAATCCCAATAGCTCTAAATTCTTTAAGAGCTTCCTGCAGTTACTCTAAGAGGTCGGTGTTGACATTTGTAAATTAATAATCTCAGCATTTAGAAGGCGGGTTTTCATGTATGAGTTATAACATGTACAGGAAGCCCAAAAATAGGAAACCATATGACAAGCTGCTTTAAATTCACATTTTCCTTATGTTTCTACATTCCTTGTGTACTCTTATGTTTTAAGTAGTTTTGCAAACGCTTTTCTGAGCATAAAATGAAAACCATAGTACAAAACCAGAAAACAAAATTCCCTTTCAACCAGAAATAGAGTGGTCCCATTGTTAATCTGAAAAATAAATACGTTAAAACATCCAGGAAGACTAGAAACATAGTGATGATAATGTATTTTACTTTGCTCAGAATAAAACTAAAACTAATACTTCATGTGAATCTGTCTACATTGTTGCCTACGAGAAAAGTGCCGTTGTCCTCGTTCCTGTCAGTTTTATCCTCCTTGATTTTTCTATTTGTCTTTATCATTAAATTCAGTTAGGCGGTGCCTTGATGGAGCTGCTTTATATTTCTTGTAATTGGGGTCCATTTCTTATGATTCCCCATTTATAGACTATCAAACCTAGGAAAATTTTAACCATGATTGCCCGTCCCTGGCACCGCGCCCGCAGACCCTGGCGGCCCCTAACCCCGTGCAGGTTTGCTGCACTGTGGGTAGGCGGCGGCCCTGCCCCTCCTACTGTCCCACTGCACTGCGGGTAGGTGGCGGCCCCGCCCCCCTGCTGGCCCGCTGCAGTGTGGGTAGGCGGCAGCCCCAGTCCCCCCGCGGCCCGCTGCACTGTGGGTAGGCGGCAGCCCCGCCCCTCCTATTGTTCCGCTATCTGCCGGTAGGCGGCGGCCCTGGCCCTCCCGCTGGCCTGCTGTATTGTATGTAGGCTGCATCCCCAGTCCCCCCAGCGGGCCCGATGCCCTGTGGGTTGGCGGCGGCCCAGCCCCACCTCTGGCCCGCTGCACTGTGGGTAAGCGGCGGCCCCGGCTCCCCTGCTGGCCCGCTGCACTGTGGGTAGGCGGCGGCCCCGGCCCTCCCGCTGGCCCGCTGCACTGTGGGTAGGCGGCGGCCCCGGCCCTCCCGCTGGCCCGCTGCACTGTGGGTAGGCGGCGGCCCCGGCCCTCCCGCTGGCCCGCTGCACTGTGGGTAGGCGGCGGCCCCGGCCCTCCCGCTGGCCCGCTGCACTGTGGGTAGGCGTCAGCCCCTGCCCTCCCGCTGGCCTGCTGTACTGTGTGTAGGCTGCATCCCCAGTCCCCTCCCCCGCGGCCCCGCCCCCCCCTCTGGCCCGCTGCACTGTGGGTAGGCGGCGGCCCGAGTCCCCCCACGGGCCCGCTGCACTGTGGGTAGGCGGCGGCCCCGGTCCCCTGCTGGCCCGCTGCACTGTGGGTAGGCGGCTGCCGCGGGCTTTAAGGAGTCCGCGGGGGGTACGGGGCGAGGGCGAGACTGCGCGCGCAATGGCTGAGAGGCAGCAGCAACAATATCTGCAATACTTGAATTCCTTGCAAATTGTATAAATGTCAAAGGAAGGATACCACCTAGGTTTCTATAGGGAAGGTACTTTTATACTTTTATAAAATAGATGATTGTTTAAACAAGTAATGGCTACTTTAAAGTTTTAAAGATTTAAAAGGGCCCTACCTGTATCTTCACCCCTGAGCACAATATAGCCACTGACTTACTAGAAAAATGGGCAATTAATTTCAAAAAAATTAATTAATGGTTAGTAACACTAAACTGAACCACCAAACCTCCTCCTTTTGAAAAATTCGTAAAATGAAAGGGCAAAATAGTCTTGAGTACCTTTCACTGAGAAATTATTTGATCTGGGAATAAATAAATTTAGTATTGGGTACTAGGATTCAGAACTTCATTGTGCAAATTTTTTTTAAAAGGAACTAATATCACTTATTTTCTCCAAGACTCAGCAGAATAAAGGTAGGTTCCTTTAATCGGTGAAACAGTAAATGCCAGTGTGTTCACATTTGTGCGCACAGGCGTGAGTTCCCACAGGAAGGCAGCGAGTACCTGCCAGGAGCTGTTCAGCAGCGTCTACTGAAATGTCACCTCTGAGGGGCCAAGCAAGCCCATATTCCCACAGCAATTTCTAAGGCTACCCTCTTCTCTAAACTCACGGATGCAAATTGTCCAGCCGGGTTTTAATGAAAGCCCCGTTTCCACTTTCCCTTGGGTGTTTCTACCATATACACTTCTTTTTTGTCCCTTAGTCACCTTCCTTCCTTAACACCTTCTATCCATAGGCCATGGTGAAGACAGCCAACATAATGAGGCCCCAGAAACTTGTTCAAAGCCTGCTGTAAAACTTTTTAAATTAAGCCCATGAGATTTTAAGAGCTGTAACTAGAATGCTCGATTTGAAATGAACTAACATTACCCTGCCATCTGGCTGGCATAATCCTGTGCCCGTGGGCCTGCCAGGCTCCGGCCGAGAGGGCAGTTTCCCACCACTGACCATCCTGCCCTGAACGTGGGCAAAGTCTTCCTTGAGCCATTTGGGAGATGTCCCCAGTTATCTTCTTGTTGAACCATTAGAATGTGTTCAATTTTTCACTATTAGGGTCAGTTGCTCTGACAAATACCTATGGGGGTAAGTCTTTGGCATTTCCTCAAAGTAGATTCCTGGAAGTAGAATTAGACATGAAAGGGCAGAAATACATTAAGGACTCCGTGTTATTTCAAATTCCTATCTTTTCACTCATACATACAATCAAATATTTATTGAGCAGCTATATGTGCCACGCACATTTCTAAGGTGCTGGAATATGGCTATGGACAGGGCAGATGTAGTCTCTGACCTCATGGGTAGCTCATCTAGCAACCAAAAAGATAATAAACAAGACAAACAAAATATACAATTTCAAATGGTAAGTGTTATAAAAATACATGAAATGGGATCATAGAGTGTGGGGGCTGGCTTCTTGCCTGCTTTTGTACAATTTACCATCAGATTTGGTAAGCTTTACCTTCTGAGATATACACAGAATCCAATCACTTCTCACCACCCTTGTCGCTTCTCTCCCCCTGATCCAAGTCACCACCACCACCTTCCTATGCCCTCACCTTACTCCCTGTGTTCTACACTCCCACAGCAGACTGATTCATTCTTTTTAAGTGTAAGGTTGGACCATATAACTCAGCTGCAAAACCACCTCAAACAGCTTCCCCTTTCTCTCAGAGTGAACTCCTGTCACTGCCATGGCTGCAGAGTGATCCGGAGGCCTGGACGCTTTTCTGCTCTCAGCCCCCATCTCCACCACTCCCCTCCCCCTACAGGCTCCTCTCCAGTTCTGAGCAGGATCTTGCCTCAGGGCTTTTGCACTTGCTCTTCCCTCTGTTTGGAATGCTCTTTCCCAGTTATTTCTCATTACTTCAGCTCTTTGCACAGACATTACCTTTTAAGAGAAGCAGTCACTGACAAATAAGATGGCACGACATTGCCATGACTTTCTTCTTTATCTGGTTCTGTTTTTTGCCATTGCACTTACCATAATTTGACATACTTGTCTATTTTACTGACGGTTTTTACTAAGATAGAAATATCATAAAGGACTCTGTTTTATTCAGTGCCATATCCACGTGCCTAAATTGATATCTGGGTTCATTATTTGTCAAATGAATGCATAAACTACCACATGCAAAGTATGTTCAATAATTACCCATTTGGACCTGGCAAGAGAATTCTAGGGATATGATGTAGGACTAAAAAATGAAAACAAGATAGGGCACATTATCATCAATGACATGGATCAAACATGGTATAGGGCTTCACAAAGTGGTGTACACGTGACCTGTTATTAGAATCATCTTCAGCAGTTTCTCAAACTGCATATCACTAACTATTAATAGGCAGTGGATATAGTTGGCAGGTTGTGAACAGCTTTTTCTTAGCAAAAGAGAATACAGCCAGGCAGGAACAAAATTGAATGGAATTGGGGGAAAAGTGACATTTATCACAGGTAATATAAGAAAGATTGTTTTAATTATATGCATGAGGGCTCTTTGTTGCCCATATGGAGATGTGATATAATGAATATTTATTGCAATTCACAGTTTTTTAAAGTTTAAAATACAATGACCTAGAGTGTTGATTCCTGCAAAGCATTCCAGGAAATAATCAAAATAACAAAAAACAAGAAATGGGAAAATCTTAAAAGATAACCAGTTCTTTGTTTCTTTCTCTTTGAAAAAAAAATTATTAACTGACTAGCTATACTGGCCAAGATAAAAAGAGAGGAGACATAAATTACCAATTTTAGGAAGAAAGGAGGGACATCATTGCAGATCCTACAGATAATTATGACCATAAAGATGAAGCACACATGAGGAAGAAACAGATATCTTGAATAATCTAATACATACTTTAAAAATAAAATTTTGTTAGGGTCCGGGCTTCCGAGGCTTCCCCAGAGAACAAACTACACAGGCATAGAGATGTAAATTCAAGCAAAGTCTTTATTCAGCTAGCTAGCTGAGGTCCAAGTCAGCCCGATGCAGCGGGTCTCAACAAGGACCCTGAGCACTCAAAGCCAAGGGTTTATATAGCATTTTCAAAACACTTAACTCATAGTAATTTTCCACAGCTGCACATTATTCTTGCAAGACATACATCCTGGGGTTAGGCAGGAGCAAGATAAGACCACTCCTCAATTGTCAGGGAGGTTCTGCACGATAAGCTTGGTATGTAGGATTAGCTGACCAAGGTTAGCTGACTAAAGGCCACAGCTGCCCACCATCTGGTGTTCATGATTAGCTTGTTTTTCAAGGCCTTACCCAGTTCCAGTTTTTCTTTCTAAGTCACATACTCAGAAAATGGCTTCTAGGCTTTTAAGATGGCTATGCTTATGCTAACCTATTTCTATTCTTACAATTTGTGGCTAAAAACCTTCCAGGAAAAAAAAAAGCTTTAGGCCCAGATGGCTGCACCAGCAAGTTTTCTCAAACATTTAACAATTGTACACAAATTTTTCCAGAAAATAGAAGTGAATGCCTCCCAACTCACCTCCTAAGGCCAGCATTACCTTATATTGGAAACAGACATTACAAGAAGACTAGAGACCAAATATCCCTCAGTATCATGGATTCAAAGATCTTCAATAAAATACCAGCAATTGAAATCCAACATTATGTTAAAAAGATAATACAACATGACAAAGTGAGGTTTATCTCAGCATGCAAGGGAAGTTAAAAATCCAAAAGTCAATCGAGTTAATTCACCATATCAGTAGATAAAAGAAATACATATGCTCATCCCAAGAGATGCAGAAAATCATTTGACAAAATTCAGCATTCATGCCTAATAAAAACCCTCAGTTAATAATAGAAGGGAACTTTCTCAAACTGAGGAAAAGTCTCTATAAAATGGCCTGCTGACACCACAGTTAATTGTGAAAGGGCAAATCAAGAACAGTATCAGGAACAAGGCTGGGGCGTCCCCTTTCGCCACTGTTACGTGACTTCATACTGAAAGTTTTACTCATTGCAGTAAGAGAAGAAATAGAAATAAAAGACAAAGGCATACAAATTAGAATGGAAGAAATAAAAGTAATTCTCTTCACAGGCGACATGATTGTATATTAGAAAATGCCAAAGAATCCATGAGAAAGTCAGAAGGACTAATTTGTAAGTTTAGCAAGGTCAATGGATAGAAGGACAATATAAGTTCAATTTACAAAATTAATTGCATTTCTATATATAGTTTATATATTACCAAAAATGTTGAGAATTTTCAAATAGTGACATTATAATAACATCAAATAATACAAAATACTGTGGTGTAATTTAACACCAAAATTTAGCAAACTGTGTATAATCTCCAAAACATTGATTAAAGCAAAGACCTAAACAAATTAGAGATATACCCTGTTCATAAGTTGAAAGTCTCAATGTTGCTATGATGTCAATTTTCCCTCATTGAAATTTTAATATCATAGCAGGATATTTTGTAGAAATTGAGTAGCTAATTCTAAAATGTATACAGAAAAATCAAAGAACTACAAGAGCTTAAACAATTCTGAAAAAGGCAAAGTTGGAGGATTTAAACAGTCTCATTTCAAGACTTACTATAAAGCTACATTAACCAAGACAGTATAGTGTTGGAGAAAGAATAGTCACATAAAACAATGTAAAGGAGCAGAGTCTAGATATAGCCTCACACATAAATCACCAATTTATTTTTTGATGAAGATGTAAAGGGATTTCAATGGAGAAAAAGTAATCTTGTCCTATGACATGGAGATTTATGGTTGGTTGTTACACAGCAAATTGCTGACTGGTACATAAATTGACACACAGATGTGGGGTACTTCCATAATTGTAGCCAGAAATATGTAGCTTTGGTTGTGGGCTGCAAGAAAACTGTTAGTGGAAGCAGGAAAAATGCTGCCATGTATTATACAGAGGCAAAATATTTGGCATAAATGTTGCCTGTGATAACTTATAAGACAGACACTATAGCTAATGAAATGATAACATTAGGCAAAAATATTTCAAGGAAGAATATTGACAGATGAGCTAAAATAATTACTTGCTAAAGTATTAAGGAAATAACAAAAGAGTTCAAAGTCTCAATGATGTTGCTATGATGTCAAATTTTCCTGAATTGTTCTACAGTCAACTAAGAATGTGCAGAGTTGGATAATGAAGAAGTTCTTACCATATCAAAGGTATGGCAATTATTACACAGCCTCATGTTGTTGATGTTGTTGAAACATTGTCAGAAGCTAACAATTAACTGGAAGCCCACAGGCTCCCATTTGAAACCAATAAAATTAAAAATAGTTGCTGCAGTCTATGAGGCAAGAAAACCAGAACTGCCTAATAGATAAGGAAATCAAGGAAGAAATTAGGAAGACATGGAAGGGAAGGACGAATGCCAAATATCTTCAGAGTTGTTTTACATCTTCTGAAGATTTGAATTCCAAGGCTCAAGAATCAAACTGACTGGGCAGGGGTCATATCCCCATGCCCTAAGTAGGAGAGGTTATAGTTCCATCTAATCATGGAAAAGTTAAATCCTAAAACCAAATCTGGCTACTGTAAGGAAAGAAAATATATGAAAAGAAGAAAAAACTATCTTTCATACTTGGTAACTACACACACCCTGCAGAAGGTGGTGAAGAAATACCTCTCAAGAAACTCCCAGTTATGCATGAATTTTACCATGAGTTTTACCACTTCTGCTTTCTCTCACATCTCACTAAAATGACAATTAAGGGATTACAAATAGTATAAATCTTTAAGAATCAAGAAAGTTGCAATGAAGATGACAGTAACAAAATTTTAGATTTTGCAAAATGAATGGGTAATCAACATTGCACACAAAGGAAACAGAAGTTTAAGCTGGTAATACAGTAGCCCTGAAGTGCAGATTTATACAGTAGATTAATAGAAGTCTCTAGAATTGGGGAGGAGTGGGGGTTTGATTGGTGAAGAGCATGAGGGCTGGTTTAAAAGTCTGCACAGAAGTAGTTAGATCCCTATGGTCACTGAGGTGCCCCTACTCTAGCCCACGTGAAGATGGGAGGGGTTAACCTGGGAGAACTCTCTACTCAGAGACTCCATACTGATCCAAGAAAAAGAGCAGTGAGCTGAAATCAGGGCCACTGAGTGACACTTCTTTCCCATCTCATCCACAGATCTCTTTCCCTGTAAGATTACCAGGATGTTGGCAGCCAGACTTACACTCTACAGGCTGGAAATTAGTGAATTTCTCTCTGTGTATACTGGCAAGTTATTAGAAGAGACTTCCAGATCTTGACATTTAGAGGTCCCCCACTGAAATGACTGAGACATCACTCAGTTGTGAAGGCCACCAATCAACCAGCTTTGTGCATACTATGCTTCTAAATAATTTTTATTGATTCATCATAAATATAAAGAGCTATGAATCACCAGTCATTTTAAAAACCTCTAATATTAGAGAAAACATACATACAAGAAGAAAATCTCCAGGGAAAGAAAGATATTAGATAAAATATATAATACATTTCCTTAGAGAAATCAGAAAAAGGTACTGCATCTATCAATTAAAACCAAATAGAACATCACATCACACATGAAAAGAACCCCCAAAGAATAAAATGCCCCTTAAAGTCAGAAATTTGACAGTATAAATGATAAACTCAATGAAGATGGTCAAGAAAATCTCCTATAAATAAAACAAACAACAGAGAGAAAACTAGAGAAAATCTATACTTAAAAAAAAATGGAGAGCAGTCCAGAAGCTTCAATACTTGAATAGAAGTTCCAAAAAGAAAGAAAAAAAGAAAAGAGAAGGAACAATTATTATCGATAGCATAATACATGAATATTTCCCAGAATGAAGGCCTTGAGTTTTAAGTTTAAATGGACCCACCAAAGCACTCATGATTCATTTTAAAAATGACCCACACCAAAGCACGCCATGGTATTCAGGTTATGCTGGAGAAAGAGAAGACACAAATGCCTTCAGAAAGAAAAAGTAAAATAGGTTATATGAAAAGGAGTAAGAATCGGAATGTTATTACACATCTCAAAAGCAACACTGGCAGCTAGTAACAATGGAATGATCCTCAATTCCAATCCTCGATGATCCTCAGAAAAATCCATGTATTCTGAGGAATATGATTTTCAGCACAAAATTTCACAGTGATCCAAAGTATCAATCCATTGTGTAGACATATAAAAACATTAAGAGACATTAAAAGCCTAAACAACTTTTTCCCCCACATTCCCTTCTTTAAGACTGCAGTGTGTTCAGGAACTGTGAATGAAGACCAAATATACCTGGGAAATAAATATTTGGTCATTTGAATGACCAAGTATTTATTTCTTATGACTCATTATACCTCACTGCCCTTTAGGGCACCCCTCTCCCTTCTAACACTGGCAGCTCTGGTACAGGGAAGGAGGCGACACTGAAGCCGGGAGCACTGCAGGCAAATCCTGCCTCTGCTCCCTAGTAGCTGTCTGAACTTGCATGAGTCACTCCACTTTTCTGAGCAGCAGTTTTCTCATCTGCAAAATGCTAACAAGGATGAAGTTGTCTGAGGATTAAGTGACTCAATCAGTGTAACTGAAGAGCTGTAACAGTGCCTGACACACAGTAAGTGCTGGAGCACCGCTTACTGCATTGTATTTGTGCGATGTAAGGACATCCTTGAGTGTACTCTGCTCCCGACTGTGAGACTAGACTTTGCTATTAGTTACCTGCTTGGCATTGCCAGGCTTGCTTTTGTTTCTGCTTGCTCATTTCAACCTGCAGGAATTGGTGTCCTTATCTTCCATCCCAGGCCTGCTGACTTGGATGTCATAGCTTATATGAGCACCCTGGGACTTGCCCACTCATGCTCCAGATTCCCAATGACTAGATCTCTAATAACTGCTATCAGAACTTTTTATTATAAACTGCCCACCTTACTCTACCTTACCTCCCTCATACTAGTTCAATTCCACAGATCCTGACACTTATGGAGACATGGACTCTAAAGTCTTTACTCACTGCCCACTTACTCTGGAACTGCATCTGGGTTTGTATTTTAGGTTCCTACTTGCATAGACCTATAACTCATAGTAGTAACTAAAATTGGTGCAGCCCTTACATACACACACACATATATATTCAGGCAAGATAAATAACTTGTCCAAAGTTGTAAGTAATTAGTTGCAGAAATAGAACTAAAAACAGGTTTTCTGACTCCAGACACTATATTCTTTCCCGCATGCCACAATACCTATTAAGTCTGAACAGACTCTTCAGACCAGCCTTCTACCATTCAAAACTCAGTTATAAAAATTTTCAAGCCTCATTCAAACGTTTGATGTTATACAACAAGATCAATGCAAATAGCATAGTGATTTTGGAAGTTAATGACAATCAGGATTGTCTTGCCAGCGGGCTTCAGCCCCAGGCAAGTTCACTATGGATTCAATGAGACCAAAGAATGGCAATGGAATGTTCTTGGGGTGAAAGCGTTTATTACCTGGCTTGTTTTCCCAGCGATAGGTGGAGCGGTGGATCGCTGGAGCACTAGAATTACGTCTGCATCCAACAGCCTGCAGGTCTGCAATCTGCCCTTGTCTCTGCCTCAGCCCAGAGCACTGGGCAGAGCTCTTTACATAGTGACTCAGTCAATAAAAGCTTATTGCCTACGGGTGCAGAAGCAGCAGCCTAGCAGCAGGCCAGTTACATCATCAAGAAGTTTAGGGCCAGGTGAGGGTCCTGGCCACAGGAACCTTCACTTTATCCACCGGATCAATCAATTGTTAAAAACCACACTCCCTAAAAAACATAACATCAATTTCCAAGCCTCCCCATCCAGCCCTGCCCCCTCTCCTAAACTTTCACACCTGCACCAACAGCTGCTGGGGGCCAGGTGTGGCTCAGTGTGCTCACTCAGTTCACTGGCTATAGTATGGCTCCATTTCTGTCAATGGCCTCAGATTTTCACTACAATCAAAATCTCAGAGTAACAACTGACTTGTCCCTTGCCCCTACCTGTCCCATTCAGGTATCTCTTGAAATCAGACATTGTTCCGCTGCATTATCTGCCCCATGTGAACCGCCCCTCTCACTCTTACATGCACTGCTGGGATCCAGGCCCTCACAACCTCACCTGTCAGCTATTACTCTAGTCTTTGCCTTGCTTTTGTATTCTCCCTTTTTGTTCCATCCTGAAACCACACCAGATTAAGCTTGGTACCTTATGTCATTTGTCTCCTGCGGAAAAGCTTTCTGTGGCTCTCCATACCCTTTAAGATAATATCAATTCCTGAACATGTGCTTCCTAAACTGTGCTGAGAAAAACCACTGATATTTGGATATTAAAAGATGCTTCATTTAAAAAAAGGAAGCTACCATCACTTCTCCTTTTACATGCACATTAGGTAAGTGCCTAAATATGTGACAGGACCTGAAACTTTTTTTTTAAACCAGCACTTCAAAATGGTTCTGGCCACAGAACACGTTTTTTTCAATGAAAACATTGGAACATCTGGTTAGCACCAACATTCCACAAAACACAGTTCAGGACATTCACCACCTTACTTCCACACCCCTTTCTGGACTTACCTCCCACTACTCCCCTACACAAATCTCTCTCGGCCTATAAACTGGCTCCTGACCAAACTGGAAGGAGTATTACCATTGAGTTGAACACTGTCCTTTTTTGACCACCCGAACGAAGCCTACTGAGTGTTCCAGCCTCAGCTCACTGCATTTGAGACCACGTGTTCCCTACATGGAATTTCCTACATGGTCCCAGCTTCATATGATTTTTCCTGTTTAATAAAAATGATTCAAATACACTATGGAATGCAGTTTTTTTTTTTTTTACTTTGAGGGATTCTTATTGTAAGTAAATTCACGTTAGAAAAAAAATCCCTTATTAAATTACATATCCTGATTTACAATTTATATAGTTGGTTCACTGTATAGTACTGAGCATGCCTACTTTTAGTACCATTTATTGGAAGCACGGTATGCAGTACTATATGGTTAATTATGTTTAAAATCCTTTCAGATCTCTCCTACTAGGTTGGCCCGTATATTTCGAGTACTTACTGATCTCCCAAAGGTAGATGCTCAATAACATATGTTCATTATAATCACTCTAAGGTTGCTGTCAGACTAGCTCAGAAAATTTGAAATGGCAAAATCCTTTTTACCCAAAAATACAGATTTCAGCTTTAAAGACCAAGCTAACTGCCTAAGAAAAGAATACCCTGCTTCAAATAGTAAGGTCTAGTCTGTAGTGAGGCATTTTCAAGCCAGGAAGTTTAAGGGAAACAAAAGACACTCATACGAGAGTCCTTATTGCACCTATTTGCAGAACCTGCTGGGCTTACAGGTCACTGCTCCTTTTAAGATTCACCTGGTGCTCAATGATCATAATTGAAAAACTACTTGAATAACTATACAAAAGCAGAATACGGGCCAGTATATTTAGGTGCTTACAAAACAAATGAATGTACTAAATTACTTGTGGGTGAAATAATAGGATATTTTGGATTTGTTTCAAAACACTGCAGCAAAAACAAATATCCAAAGACCATAGGTCAAAGAAAGATTAAATAAGACTGGCAAAATGTTGATAACTGTTGAATTGGAGAACAAATACTTGAGGGCTCAATATACAACTCTATTTTTATGTGTGTGTGAAAATTTCTACAGTAAAAAGCTATAAAATGTGTGGATGACTGATGTGTGTTGAAGGGAAAGGATGATGAGGGTCCAAGTGCCTTGCTTATCACATCTGTACCTGGGTTCTAATCATTCCACCGCCGAGAATCAGAGCAAGCCAGGTTTTCACCTACTCTCACAATCACCCTGCTTGGCACTTCAGGCTATTGTCACCCAAGGCTCTGAGCAAGGCCAACCCAGGTATAACTTTCACCAGGAACAGGTAAGGAAGTGGAGCCAGGGCTCCTTCTCTTTTCCCTTTGTTTCTGGTGTCCATCAGTTCTTCTGCCCACCAGCTTATGTACTTCCTGTCATCCCACCCAACTGCCACCTGCACAGCTGCCTTTCCATACTTGTCACAATATTCACCTACAACTGCAGCTTTCTCTCCTGTTGATGCCAAGAATATGAACCTTATGCCTCTCATTGCCTTTCTGTGTGCTCTTGACTGCTCTCTGACAATTGGATGCTGCCCCAACCCTGACCTTCTATACATGCTCTAATTCCAAGGTCCCTCAAATAGGCCCTCACATCATGCTCACCATCTGGCCTTAAAAGAGGCAGGGAGAGCAGGGGGGCCATCAGGTGAGAATTTGGGGATCAACAGAGGTGAGGCTCAGAACCTCACCCCCCCTGCTTTGAGAGAAATCTTCTGCATCCGTGGATGTCTTGCTGCACTTGTCTAGTCTGGATTAATACTTAGTCCATAGGCACACACCTGATCATCTGATCATCTACATTTGCCCTCTTACAGCACTAAACTATGTTTTCTACCTTTATCTTGCATCTACCTACCACTTCAGCATTTTATTAAAAATAAAAATAATAATAATAATAGGAGAAATGTGGGATCAACATATAAATCAAGTACAAAAATCAAACGAATATTCATATTTGACCTGATTATTTATAGGTCATAATGCATGATCAAAACTGAAAGTTTCTGTGATGAATGCCCTTGTACTGTTCACCATGTAAGAATTTATTCACTATGTAAGAATTCGTTCACCACGTAAGAACTTGTTCATTATGCTTCAGAAGATTGGAGACTGATGAGAATTAGGCTTGAGATGAATTAATGATTGTACATTGAGCGTTGACCCCCCTATACTGAATTTTATTGTTGTTAACAACCATTTCATCAATAAATATGAGAGATGCCCTCTCAAAAAAAAAAAAAAGAGGCAGGGAGAGGCAGAAGATGTATGCAGGAAGGTGCAAGAGAATCAAGAATATATCCTACCATAAAAAAACAGAGAATGAGTTTCAAGGGTACAGTGGTCAAAGGGGCAAAATTCCCTAGAAAAATCTATGTAGCTGGGAGGTTTTGGTATCTAGGAAATCATTACCAACTGAGATAAGTTTGGAAAATGATAGAAGTGAGTTCTGGAGTATAAAATTCAGACAGATACACTGAAAATTTAGGAAAGAGGATATACAATGATAGGAAGGAGAAAAATATGATAGAATGTTATACAGAAAAAAGTTCAAACCTGGGGGTTTTTCAGACAAGGTAAGCAGATCTGGGTATGTTTGAAAGCTGAGAGAGGACCCAGTGAAAAGAGACACTGAAGAGCCCAGGGAGTCAGAAACCAAGAAAATAGTCTTGGGGGGAACAGAAAGGAATGAGGATAAAAAAATATATATGGAAAGTGTTGGCCATAAGAGGAAGAGCTGACCTGTCTGATATTAGAAGGATAAATGGAGGGCTCAGATTTTAAGGAGCTCAATTTTGAAAAAGCTAAAGATTTTCCCTGAACAGTTTTGATGTTCTCAGTAAAAATGTATTAAATTAAAGGAGATAACATATGTAAAATACTTGGCACAAGGTTTAACACATAATAGTTGTTTAACATACAGTGTCCTAGGAGACTTAATATTAGCGGTTAGGGGTAGTAGCAGCACAGAAGCAAACACTTATTGTTTACTAAGTGCCTGAAACCTTTCTAAGCTATTGCAGCAGTACTAACGGATGTAGAAGGAGCAAGAGCAGCAATAATCAATGCATATTGTTAAAGAATAAAGCTAGCAGAAGTAAGCTTCAGAAACACAGAAGGTTGATTGAGAGATGCTATGGAGATTTCATCAGCAAATGAATAAACTGATCTTAAGCATCTGTAGGAACTCACTTGAAATTCTGTACAGGCATTGGTACTGGGAAAGGTTGCTAGGAGTCCAGTCAGAAAGGAAGCTAGTGGAATAGGTGAAACTGGAATAAGCAGTGAGTCATACTACACAAAGAAGAGTATAACTACTTAAAAAGTTTAGCAGATCATATCTTAGAAGAAGATTGGTGATGCTCAGCTATGAAGCTTAAGCATCTCCTGTATCCCTTGAAACTTTGGTGAAACCTACCTTACTACTAGTTAAGAGAAGGGGTGAAACAGTCAAGGATGGGAGGTATGGTTAGTATATTATAACTTAAGTTCTAAAGTCATGAAAATGCAGCAGATGATGAATGGACAAGAAAACTGGAAACGAGGTCATGTAGTCTTGATTCATTTAAGGACCTTAAGTGACTGCAAGGAGGTTAAAAGTATAACCCTCAGTCCATATTGCTGCCTCAATTACAAGGCATCATCAAAGCAAGCAGAAAAGTAGTCTTTTAGAAATTTGTTAACAATCTTGACAAGAATTTCTGTATGAACTGGTGATACCATAGACCTCAAGTGAAAAGACTAGAAAATAAAGGATCAATCACTATTTGATATTAATAGATATAACCAAACATAGTCATTCCCATTCCCACTGATTTCAGGGGTGAAAGGGAAAAACTAAGTTTCAGGGAGTGAAGCAAAAACTAACTGGGCTGTCATCACTTATCAGTCATGCATGGTTACATAATATATTAATAATATATTCATATTATATTCAGGTACTCTTATGTGTTTAATTAACATACTGGCATTATGATACATTTCTTTTTCTTTTTTTTAACTCATAATTATATTTTAAATAGATTAATGTAGACACACTTCAATTCAGATCATTTACTTCTAACCCCTGCTTTGTATTCCATTATTTGCATATATCACATTTTTTCTATCCATTTCTCTACTACCAGCCATTCAAGTTATTTCCAACTCTTTGCTAGTTCAAACTAGGCAGCAGAAAATTTCTGAGAACTCGCATTTCTTGTATCTCCAGAAGAGTCTCTGTGAGGTATAAACTTAGGAATGAGACTGCAAAGACATAGAATACGAACATGCTGCAATTTCACTAACACTCTTAAGCTGTTCTCCACAATGACTACACTAATTTATACCGTCCCTCACCGTACAAGGCTGTTCCTTTCTCTCCACATCCTCACCAGTACTTTATATTATCTGGCAATTTAATTTTTGCTAAACTGATGGTTAATAAATGGGCTTCTCATTTGTTCTTGGTTTTTTGTTTTGTTTCTGGTTAGGTGTCTCATTTAATAGTTTGTTTAGCGTCTTGTAAGTGATGCCCAATGTGTTAAGTCATCTGTCTAAGGATGGGAGTCTAGCCTCAGAGTCACATTTGGTAAATACACTCCTCCACAAACTAAGGTAGAGCAATAATTCTAAAGGTGTTACATCTATTTATTATTGAATTTCAGAAAATGCGGGAGAAATTTTCAGTGGGTTATGTTTTCCAACACACTGCACTTAGCTCCTGTGAAAGGTACTGGCTCAGAGGGGCATGGTAAGGAACATGGAATGGATGCAAGATAAACATGTGGGCCAACACGTGCTATCTTCATGTAAGCCCAGTTTTGTTCTCCCAAAGAACAAAGTTGTCTTCTCTTAGAGATCTGATCTGATTAATGATTTTTACTTAAATCCCTTGAGAAATTGGACAATTTTTCTTTTACTTCTTGGCAAAAGATAGTTTGATCCTGAAAGGCTAGTGTGAAGAAATGTTTGAACGAAAGCCAAGTATCCATGTCATAGCGATTGATGCAAAAAGAAACAAGGGAGGTTGCATGGTTGTTTAAACATTATTATCTCTGATTAAAGGCAATGTTGAGAATGTCTGCAATGACTTGTTAGCCATTCAAATTCCTCTTTTTAAACAGCTTAATCACATCCTTTGTCCATTTTTCTTTTTTTTTAATGAATAGTGGTATTTCCTTATGGTACTCTAGATTTTTTTATATATATATTAACAATTCAAGGAACATTTCCTGGACTATTATTTCTACTTATGTTGTCCTTTGTTAACCAAAATATTTATTTTTAATGTAGTCAAATCCATCAACTTTTCTCTTAAAAGATTATGTATTTTACCTTTTTGGTATGTCTGGAGCACCTAATTGATTTTCTCCCATATAATGAACCTATTTTCATGAAACATTTATCTTAAAATTAAAGCATTTTCCAATTAAAGACAGCAGTGTGAGAGGTGAGACAGAGAATCCCTCCCCAGACCACATATAATACAAAAATATAGTTAATACAACTAATCTTACAAGAGCAACAAGAAAGAAGGCTGCACCAGACTGTATACACCTGGAGAACAGAGCCGACCTCATGAAACAGGGGTGTATATCAGTGATACCTAAATAAAAAAAGTTTTTAATTAAAGCATTTTCCCCTGATTTATGATGCTATTACCATCATTTAGCAAGTTCACATAAAGACACATATCTGTTTCTGGACTGTCAGTTCTGTACTGTATGTCTATCCTTATATATTTACCAATGTATTTTACCACTTACTGCTTTGCAGTGTATTTCAGTATCTAGGAGGGTCACTCATTCTTTCTCTTCTCCATCTAAGTTCAAAATTTTAAACTTTTATTAGCTATTTTAGGGCCTTTATTTTTCTATATATATTTTTAAATCCACATGCCAACTTGCCTCATGATTCCGACTGTAATTATTATTAAAAATGCATGTAATATATTCCAAACTTGGAAACACTAGCATTTTTACATGGTAAAGTCTTCCTACTCATGAGCCTGGTATATTTCTACATTTACTTGGATTTTCTTTCCTGTCCTTTACTAGAGTTTTACAATTTCCTTTATAAAGCTCTTGTGTACCTTGTTAAATTAATTTACTTATTTTATAGCTTGTGTTGCCATTACAAATATATGTGACACCTTTCAACTACTGTTATACCTTAGTTTGCAAAGCAATGTGACCTTGAGGCTAGACACCAGCCTCAGCCAGATGGTTTAACACATTGAACATCAATCACATCTCGCACTTACAAGAACATAATTCTTTTATATTTTAAATTGATTATTGTTGGTATAAAGGAAGTCTTATTTACTTTTACATGCTGATCTTATATTGGGAAATCTTGTTAAAGTTTCTTATTGGTGTGACTAATTTGCCCATTAATTCTCTTGGATTTTGAATCTGAGTTATCATATTATCAGTAAATAGTTACAATATATTCTCCATATCAATTAGTACTTTCTTTCCTTTCCTTTTGGCTAGAATAATTAGTACCCTAGTAAGTACCATTTATACAAAGTATATGTCTTGCTCTTGCCTTTAGAAGAAGTGCCTTATATTTATCTATTAAATATTGTTAGGCAGAACAATAGATATGAGCAGGCGGAGGGAGAATAGGGCCAGTAAAGCCCACTGAATGGGAGTCAAAAGAATTAAACACATAGAGCCAGAGAACCAGGAAGGACTCGCAGAGTCAGTGCCCTTTGCAGTGTGAGTTCACTCCACAGGCTCTAAATCTGGGCTGACCTTGAGACCTGATCTAGTTAATGCAGGTGAGAGAGGGCAGAGACACGGAGAAGCATCACGATTAATTTTCCTAAAAATGCTGAGATATGAATAGCATAGTAAGAACAGAAGGGACTTTTCTTAAGGCTAAGAATCCATTTTAAAAGCAGAGAATTGGGAAGTTGGATTCCTAACATATTCTTTGGTAATCAACCAACAACCTATCTTAAGGCAAGGCAAGCAGTCTTAAGAGGTATGTTCCCAGTGCGTGGAGGTAGCCATTATCTTAGAGAGGAACAGGAAGTATATCCTACAGAATTATCTGGAGCACTGACTGTGGATAATAACATATTGTCTCTCACCGGAGATAGGCATCATGAGACTGCATGACAAGCCTATGCCCATGACCCTTTATCTTTATCCCAGACAGAAATCCCAGCTTTTAAGCCCACCTCCTCTCTGAGATTGCCCAGACTACCCTTTATTGGAGTGTGTAATTTTAAAAGACTTTTTGCTGCTAAACTTACTACATTTTATCTCTGTGCTCTTCCAGTAGTGTCTTCATCCCTTTACTATTTAATTCTGTTTTCCAGATTTTAAGCACAAGTCTTCACTCTGTCCTACTTCAGATAAGTAGGGAGGAGGTACTTAGAGCTGGGATTTGAGCTTGCAAGTTCCCGTCAGTGAGCTTCCCCTTCCTCTCTGTTCATTCAAGCAAGCCTGCCTTTGTCTGCCTTGCCGCTGGCCCATTCCTCCCTTCGAGGACATTTAAACAAAACTTTTGCTCCCCTTCACTACTGTGTTTCTACTCTTCCATTTTTTGTTGTGGTGGGGACGAGAATTGAGAACTCGACACCCTAACAATATGACATCTGTTGTAGGATATTTGTATATGGGGCTTTATTCGGTTATCAAGTTCCTATTTCTAGTTTTCTAAGAATTGTCATCACTTTTTCCCAAGCATATTGAACTAACTCTGTTTTCCTTTAGTCAACCATTGTGATATGAATTCATAAAGTTTCTAAAGCTGTATCATCTTTGTGTTCCCAGGAAAGCTGCCCCCTGGTAACAATACAGTGTTTTTTTTTTTTTATAAATGTTCAATTTCCTTGGATAATATTAAAAAATGTTTCCACAAAAAAAATCAGTGTACCTTTTTCATATACTTATGGGACTAATTTTAATCTAAGTTATACAAGACTCATAAAGTGAGTCGGGCAATTTTTCTTTCTTTTTTATGTTCTGGAAAAACATTATGGGGATTATGTGTCCCTTGAAACTGGTAAAATCCACCACCTGTAAAATTATTTTTCATGGGACTGGTGAGAAGAACAAAGATGTTATCTTTTTAATATAATTCAATGTCATTACTGATTATAATTCTACCAAGTTTTCTATTTCTTCATGGACTAACTATGCTTTTATTTTCAGATATGTGTCTATTGTATCCATAAATACTTTTTAACAGTGTTGTTTCCTTAGCTTTACTCTCTACCATATCTAAAATTCCTACCTTTTCATTTTTTAAATTCATTTGAATCATTTCTCATTTTTCCTTAGTGAGAAGTCCAGTTTCTTCACCCTCTTGGAATTTTTAGAGACTCAAGATTTTGGTTATACTGTCTTGTTTCTTTCCTATGCCTTTGATTTCCTTATGTATCATTATGATTTCATTTATTTTGATAATTTAGTTTTTATTCTCTTGCTCTTTTCCTACCACCTAAATTTCTATGAATTTACCCTAAAAATTATGCAAAACCCCAGAAGTAACTAACTTTTTCTCCTTGGGTCTTTCTCCATAGATATCACCAAACCCAGTAACTTTGCCAACCTCTTCTCCACTGAAGTCAAAAAGGAGCAATGTTTTTTTTCCCCAGAAGCAGGCAGCCCACCAGTGGGTCTGCAATCTAGTGACAAAGGGTTGAGGAATGTGGAGATGATGTAGTTATTTTCAGTCTCTGTTCAAATACAGATCCCACATGATTCTAAGACTGAGAAAACTCACAGCAACCATCCAGGAAGGGACAAGTGCACCACCAATCTGGGGAATCCTAGGCCCAAGTAGAAAATTCCCTGTGTTGACAGAAGTCTTCAAATAAAGCCAGAATCCAGCCAAAGAAAACATTATGTATAAAACTCCAAACTCTTTGTCACTGGTAAACTTTGCTTTAGGTCAGGGCTTATACATCCTGAAAATCACATCCAACATCCTCCTGGCTCTGTTTCTAAAATTTAGAATCATGTCTGTGAGGGCCGGGCCCCTGCCCAGGGCTCGGTCCCGGGGCTGATCCACCGCAGCTCCCTTGCCCAGTGGTAGTTCTAAGACCTGGTATTTTAGCCTTGTCACCAGCTGGAGAAGATGGCGCCCATTTCCTGCTCACCACCCTTTCCCCTCTTCCCTGTTGGGGATTGGCCCAGCAGACTTCCGTACCCATGCACAGCTCGTGCTGCCCGCTTAGAGTGGCGCGTGACACCTATCGGCTTAAAGGTCACGCATGATACTGTCCCGGATTGGTTGGGTGACTGAATATAAGGGAGCCCACCGGGAGGGAGGGGAGCTTCCCGACAACTGCTGTAACCACAGTGAGAGATTAGACAATAAAGCCTAGAGAGGAATCAAGACCTTGGGCATGTTGCTTCGGTCCTTGAAGGGTCGTGACAAGTGGTGCCGAACCCCAGGAATCACTAAATCTCGTCGCGACCTGATCCGCTGACCCTGGCGCCTGCCAATGAAGTAGAGCTTGTAACTCTTCAGGAACATCGCTGGACGCCGTTCGGTCGGCTGGCCAGACTGGGAGAGGGAACCGAGGAGGGTGAGTGGATTGGCGAGTAAACTGAAAGTGTACGTGGCAGGGCAGACAGCAGGCAGTTGCGGTGGGTGTTTATGTGTAGTGTGTGTGTCCTGTTAGTGTTTGTGACATTGTTTATTATAATATATGGAATGAGGAGGCGCCAGTGAAGGTTCGCAGAGAGGCGACGAAATCAAAAGGTTCGCAGAGTGGCGACGAAATCAAAAGGTTCGCGGAATTAGCGACGTAGTCCATCTAAATTATAACTAGGATACTTGCCCCTTTAGAGAGAGGATGGGGACAGAGGCCTCTAGGGTTAGGGCCGAGGAACCTCTGAAAGCGCTCCTTAGAGCTAATGGAACCCCTTTGAAAACGAAGACTGCCAGGGCATTCCTGAACACTATAGAGAATCATGCCCCATGGTTCTTAGATGAAGGAAAGATCACCAGCCCTTTATGGGACAGGCTGGGGGATGACCTATGCCGGGCAGACAAGAGGGAGCCCCTTCCACCAGGGACAATTCCTATTTGGGGTCGAGTAAAAAATTGCCTGAAGGGACATAAGCCAAGCTGCCGAGAGGCCATTCAAGAGGGGGAGGAAATATTAGAGGAAGTACGAGAAGAGCGTGCCTCCGCAAAGGCATCAGAAGGGGGATCTGAACAGGGACTGCCATCTGATGAGGATGAAGACGGGGAACTTTCAGGGGACGAGCTAGAGAACAGGTTTAATAGCAGAGCATCATGCCCGTCATTATATCCCTCCCTTGAACCGTTGAGACTCCAGCCAAGGGAGGAGGGGGAGGCTCACCACACCCCCCTAAAGGCAGATAATGCCAAAGCAGGGCTAGTAACTCCCTCAGCCCCCATCAAACCCCCATGATTAAAACCAGGACCATTCACTTCATGGCCCGAGCTGCCACCTTATCAGCACTGTCACTGTAAAGATGGCTGGGCAAGGTGGGTATGCAGAGAAGGGCAGGCAGCATTCCCTGTAATAGAAGACCCGAACACTCAGCAAAGATATCATCAACCCATAGACTTCAAAATAATCAAAAGCCTGAAGGAGGCCGCCACCACCTATGGGCCTCAGGCCGCCTTTACAGTGTCTCTGGTAGAATCAGTGGCCTCTTTGAACCTAACCCCAGATGACTGGGCCAATGTCGCCAGGGAGTCTCTCTCCAGAGGCCAGTATCTGACTTTTAAAACTGTGTGGCAGGAGTTTTCCCAGGATACTGCACGGCATAATATTGCAGCAGGGAACCATCAATGGAACCTAGACATGTTAATGGGCTCTGGACCCTACTTAGGGCAGCACAATCAGGTCAACTACCCTCCCGTGGTTTACTTACAGATTTCCACAGCCGCGGTCAGAGCTTGGAAGACCTTACAAGGCACAGGGGATCTACAGGGTCAACTTTCTAAGGTGTTGCAGGGGCCTAATGAGCCCTATGCAGATTTTATCGCGAGGTTGATGCAAACTGCCGGTAGGATCTTTGGAGATGCAGAAACAGCCATGCCCTTAGTCAAACAGTTAGCGTATGAGCAAGCAAACAAATGGTGTAAGGAAGCCATTCGGCCATGGAAAAATAAAGACTTATACACCTATATTAAGGTATGTAGAGACATAAACGATAGTGTAGTTCAAGGGCAAGTGATGGCTGCTGCAATAACTCAAGGACTGCGCAATGCGCGCGGCGGAGCCACCCCTCCAGGGGCATGCTTCTATTGTAAGCAGCCAGGTCACTTGAAGAGGGACTGCCCCAAGCTAGGGGGACCAGGAGGTAATGCCGCACCCATCAGGCAACCTCGACTGTGCCCTAGGTGCAGAAAAGGGAACCATTGGGCAAATGAGTGTAGATCAGTGGCCGATGTAGAAGGACGCCCACTGCCTCCACAGCAGCCAAAAAACGGGAGGCGGGGCCCCACACCTCAGGGCCCACAAATGTATGGAGTGATTCAGCAAATCCCCCGGACACATTATCACCTGACCGATCAGAGCACTCACAAGGAGGCGGAGAACCAAGGAGAGCCACAACAGGGAGTGCCGGACTGGACATCCGTGCCACCACCCACCTCGTACTGACCCCAGAAATGGGAGTTCAAGTAGTGGAGTCCGATTACAGGGGGACCTTACAGAGGGGGGTGGTGGGACTCCTTTTAGGCCGCAGTTCCACCACTAGAGCAGGCTTGATAGTCCATCCTGGAGTGATAGATCCAGATTTTGAGGGAATAGTAAAGGTGATGGTCTCCTCCCCACGAGGCATTACTGCCATAAATCCAGGAGACCGCATCGCTCAAATTCTCATGCTTCCCAGTAACCATGACAATTTTGACAGAAAGAAGGTCATAAGGGGGACCTCTGGCTTTGGGTCATCTGGGGCTCCACTAGCTTGTGTCACGCTAGAATTAGGGGACCGGCCTATGTATGTAATCCAAATTAGAGGCAGGGAGTTTGTGGGGCTGTTAGATACCGGGGCAGATCGCAGCATCATCAGGGAAGAAGAGTGGCCTAAAGACTGGCCTCTAAATCGAGCTGCACAAACACTGAGAGGTCTGGGGATAGCCCAGGCACCAATGTACAGTGCAGCCACACTGCCATGGAAGGACTTAGAGGGGCATCACGGTGTTATTCAACCATACATCCTAAAAATGCCTATGTCCCTATGGGGACGAGATGTGTTAACACAAATGAATTTTAAACTAACCACAGAGACTTTTTACAGTGAGCAGTCTAATGCCATAATGAAAAGACAGGGGTACGCGGGCACTAGAGGACTAGGGAAGGATCTCCAAGGGAAAGAACAACCAATCCTTTTAGCAGGGAGACCACCCAAAGGGCCCGGAGGACCAGGATTGGATTTTTCTTCGGGGCCACTGAGGGAAAACAGCCTATAGAAATAACATGGCAGTCAAAAAGGCCCATGTGGGTACCTCAGCGGCCCCTCACCAAAGAAAAGAAGGAAGCAGCCCACACTTTAGTACAAAAACAGATAGCAGCTGGTCACCTCCAGCCCTCTACCTCGCCATGGAACACACCTATTTTTGTAATTAGGAAAAAGTCTGGCAAGTGGAGATTACTCCATGATCTCAGGGCAGTGAACAGACAGATGGAGCTTATGGGACCTGTACAATTAGGCCTTCCTCTCCCTGTGGCTCTGCCCAGAGGATGGAATTCAATAGTGATAGATATCAAAGACTGTTTCTTCTCCATCCCGCCTCACCCCAGAGACTGTCAAAGGTTTGCCTTTACCGTGCCAGCAGTGAATCATAGTTGTCCGGATGAGCGATATGAGTGGATAGTATTGCCACAGGGCATGGCTAATAGCCCCACCATGTGTCAGATGTATGTAAAGAAGGCCTTACAAACTGTCAGGAAACAGTTTCCCCTGATAATCATCTATCACTATATGGATGACATTTTGCTGTGCAGTGAAGAGGAGAGACAACTGGAGTTGGCTCTCTGTTTCCTGCAGGAACATTTTGAGGAGTGGAACCTTAAAATAGCCCCTGAAAAGATCCAAACATCCAAAGTAAAGGAATATTTAGGAATGAGATTGGGAAACACAATGGCCAGGCCATTAAAGGTAACCATAAGGACAGATCACCTGAAAACTCTAAATGATTTTCAAAAACTACTGGGAGACATTAATTGGGTTCGTCCACATTTGAAACTCACCAGTGAAGAGCTAAGTCCCTTATATGACCTCCTGAGGGGAGAACCTGATCTGGCCTCCCCTCCATCACTCACTGAAGAGGCGAGAAAAGCTATAACATTGGTTCAGTCACGCTTGCAGTTAGCGCAAGTCAAGCGGATTGATTACTCCAAACCAATTGCCTTCATAGTGCTCCCTAGTAATCATAGCCCCACAGGCGTATTGTGGCAAGAGGGCCCTATGCTATGGGTCTACTTGGCACATTCGCCCGGGAAGATCCTGGATTGGTATCCCCAGAGTGTGGCCGAGCTGATCTTGAAAGGTGTCAGGGTATCCACAGAGATGTTCGGTGCCCCTCCAAATACCATCATTACCCCATATACTGTAAAACAAATTGAATGTCTTACTGCCTGCTGTGATGCATGGGCTATCACCTGCACCATATCTAGTGCCACCTTCGATAATCATTATCCAAAATCCCCCTGGTTCCAGTTTTGCCTAGCTAACCCGATCATTTTCCCTAAAACTACCAGGAGGGAACCCATTCCTAGGGCTAAGGTAATCTTTACCGACGGCTCTAAGGATGGCACCGCCGCAATAGTTACCAATGAACAATCATGGACCCTCACATTCCCGGCGACATCCGCCCAGCAGGTAGAGCTGCTGGCAGTGGTGCAGGCCTTTAAATTATTTCCCCACGAGCCATTTAACCTCCTATCAGACAGTCAATATGTAGTTAACTCAGTTACCATTATAGAAAATGCAGGGCACGTTAGACAGACATCGCCAGTCGCCGGAACACTTAGAAGCTTGCAACACCTTATCTGGGATCGGGTCCATCCTTTCTTTATTGGACATATCAGGGCTCATACTCCACTCCCAGGCCTGCTTGCCGAAGGAAATAGGAGAGCGGACAAACTAACCCGCAGCCCGTACATCCTGGCTTTAGCCAACCCGGAAGAACAGGCCACTAATTACCACAAGCTCTTTCATGTTAATTCCACCACCTTACGGATGAAATATCCTATTACAAGGGAGCAAGCGAGAGTCATAGTTCTCGGCTGTAAATGGTGCATTGCTCTCCTACCCCTACCATCTCAAGGCATAAAACCAAAAGGACTACTACCAAACCACCTGTGGCAAATGGATGTCACACACATCCCCGAATTTGGGAACATGAAATATGTTCATGTGTCTGTTGACACATCCTCAGGAGTAATCTTCGCCTCCTGCCACACGGGCGAAAAAGTCCGAGATGTTATTTCCCACTGCCTACAGGCATTCTCTGCCTGGGGCATGCCTAAACACCTGAAGACTGACAATGGACCAGCATATACATCCCGACCATTTCTGACATTTACTCAGACTCTAAACATTGCTCATACAACGGGCATTCCATACAACCCTCAAGGACAGGGTGTAGTAGAGCACACACACAGAACACTCAAGGCCACTCTAATAAAACAAAAAGGGGGAATAGGGGCAGACTACAAATCCCCTAAAGATAAACTTAATATCATCCTATTTATATTAAATTTTTTGACATTGGACATAAACGGCCAGAGTGCGGCTGAAAGACACAGTCAGTCTGCTGACCCTGACAGGAAACCCAAAGTACTGTGGAAAGACGTGCTGGAAGGTAACTGGAAAGGCCCGTACCCAGTACTTATCTGGACCTGAGGCTCTGTTTGTGTTTTTCCGTAGGGCCAACAGCAACCTATCTGGGTACCGGAGTGATACGTGAGGCGAGTGGAAAACTCAAGGACAGAAGAACAGAATACTGATGCTGATAGTGCTCACGATCCTAGGGTGGACCCTGCCGCCAGCGAGACCCGAGCAGAGACAGCTATGGGGAGTAGAAAAGGCATGGCCACTGCCACTGCCCCTGAGTAACCTATCGGCAGAGACTTTGGACAGCCTGTCGCAGGATCCTGGTGAACCAGCGCATGGACATTCTCCAGGAACAACTGGATTTGCTCGGTCAGACATGGCATTTGGGCTGTGTCAGTTCCTACACTGGACTGTGTGTTTCCAGCATTCCATTCAACAACTTCTCTTGGGCTGCAAATCTATCCCGACAGCTGGGACACTTGCTGAACACAAACTGGTCTAGCGAACTCGAAGAGCTTACTGCACAGCTAAGATTAGAAATCATGAATGTTAGCTCCATGTCTCAATCAGCTATGACAGTGTTTGATGCCGAAAGGCTTCGTCCGGGGTGGGAGTTATGGGTGTGATTGTGATCGCTGGACTGCTGCTTCTTGGCAGGGTAATTTGCTCTGCGTGGCGGCAGCAATTACAGGATAGACGAGTGCTGTTGAAAGCGATGGCTGCCCTGGAAGAAGGCGTCTCCCCAAATATATGGCTTCAGATGTTGGATCACTAGCCAGAGACGGGTAAGATCTGGAGCTGTGCATATCAACCTAAGACAGGGCACAGACCAGAGCTGTCTGCTGCCTGAGGACGGGTAAGAATGCTGCAGACTCTGGGCAACCTAAGACAGGCATGATCCAAAGGCCACGCATTATATCAAACAAAGAAGGGGGAGATGTGAGGGCCAGGCCCCTGGCCAGGGCTCAGTCCTGGGGCTGATCCACTGCAGCTCCCTTGCCCAGTGGTAGTTCTAAGACCTGGTATTTTAGCCTCGTCACCAGCTGGAGAAGATGGCGCCCATTTCCTGCTCACCTCCCTTTCCCCTCTTCCCTGTTGGGGATTGGCCCAGCAGACTTCCGTACCCGTGCACAGCTCGTGCTGCCCGCTTAGAGTGGCACGTGACACCTATCCGCTTAAAGGTCACGCATGATACTGTCCCGGATTGGTTGGGTGACTGAATATAAGGGAGCCCGCCGGGAGGGAGGGGAGCTTCCTGACAGCTGCTGTAACCACCATGAGAGATTAGACAATAAAGCCTAGAGAAGAATCAAGACCTTGGGCGTGTTGCTTCGGTCCTTGAAGGGTCGCGACAATGTCTACACTGTTGTTTGTGAATGATATAACATCCGTGAGTCCTGCTCACTAAGGAGGCCTGTCCAAACTGAGTCCCTTCCCCACTGCTTCTCGCCTTACAGGAAACCACGTGCATAAAAAAAATGAGTGGTCACTCTAAGTTCTAAAGGTTCCACGCCAGGGAAAAATAGAAAGGTGGGATACACTGATCATGGCTCTTCAATGTAGTAATAATTATGTGACATCTACATAGCACTTTAGAATTTACAAACTTTTTATACATGGGAGCTCATTTAAAATTTCAACAGCTTTTTGCAATAGCTCAATAAAGTAGTTTTTAAAAAAGAGAGAGAAAAGAAGTGAGGAAGTATAGACAGAAGTACAGACATCTCTCTTGAGGAGTTTTCCAATTGCATAAAAATGGGACCTAGATGAAAAGATGGGATCAAGAAATATTTTAAGAGGGAAGAAATACGTTTGCTTAATTCTACTTACATGAGGAATCTAAAGTAGCCAAACTCCTAGAAAAGAATGTAATAGTGGATGCCAAGGGCTGGTTGGGTGGGTGGGTGGGGGGGGATTGAAGCATTGTTATTTCAGTTGTGCTTCATGAATAAACTCTAGAGATCTGCTGTACAACACTGCATCTACCTATAGTTAACAGTACTATATTGTGCACTTCCAAATTTGTTAAGAGAGTAGATACCATGTTAAGTGTTCTTGCCACAAAAAGAAACACAGGGAAACTCTGGGAAGTGTTGGGTATGTCCAGTTCCTTCATTATAGTGATGGTATCATGGGTGTTTGCATATGTTCAAACTCACCAAACTGTACATGTTAAATATGTGTAGCTTTGTATATTTCAAGTCTGCCAAGTTAAAAATAAAATAAAATCTCAAAAAAAACCTGCTAATGAGACACAGGTTGCATTTTTTTCCTTATATATCAATCATGTGAGCTAAGGCTTGAACAAGGAAAATTACTTCCTAATTATACATAGCAAAAAAAAAAGAGGCAAATTTGGGATAAGAACCTAGAATTTTGTTTCCAACTCTTTGCTACTGAGGTAGGTCAGGGATACAGAACAAGCATCATGATTGAATTATTCTGCCTATGATGAAAAATGCCAAGATATAAACAGTATAGTAAGAATAGGAGGGACTCCATCTTCAGGCTAAGATTCCATTTTAAAAAACAGGGAGTAAGTTAGTAAGATTCCTAACATGTTTTATGGTAATCAGACAATACCTGACACTATTAAGGCGGGCAAGAAGTCCTGAAAAATATGTCCCCAGTGCTTGAGGGTAACCACTAACTTGGAGAAGAACAGGATCAATAAATTCCTTGTGTTATCTTACAGAATACCTAGAGGACTGACTGTGAATGGTGACATAATGTCTTTCACCAGAGAAATATCATAGGAGCACATGTCAAACCTATGCAGATCCCACCCCCAAGCCTTTTGCTCCACTCAGAACCCTCATCCCTTAAGTGCACCTCCTCTCTGAGGTTGCCTGAACTCTTCCTTCTTTGAGTGTGTATTTTTGCCTTAAATAAAGCCTTCTCACTGCTTAACTTACTGAGTTTTGTCTCTGTGCTTTTTCAGTGGTTAACTGATTTATTACTTTGCTATTTCATCCAATTTTCTAGACCTAAGCACAAGTCCTCACTCTGTCTCCATTCTACTTCAGACAAGTAGTGAAGGGCTGATGAGATCTCTGATTTCTGCTTGCAAGTTTCATCCCCTGGGTGACCTGGACAGGACTGCAGCTGCACGATCATGCTCTTTAACAGCCTGCTCAAAAAATCTCCTTTCCTTGTTTTTGGAAAGTTCTCAGAACATAATCTCACTCCCTCCAGTGCTCTGTGGCTCCCCCAAATCCTGGAGGGGTAGGGACTCAGTTCCCACACCTCGCAGATTCAAGCAGACACTGGTCACCAGGTGACACTGGCTGTAGTAGTTGGCAAGGGATTTGCCCTCTGCCAAGCAGAAGTTCAATAAGCTTCCCTTTCCTCCCTGTGCTCTTCCTTGCCCTCAGATGCCTGAATGCCTGCTGAAATTCGCACCTACTCTCACTTTAACAAACTCCTTCCTTACCTACACTCGTCAGACCTGTTTGAGAATTCTTTCTCAATCGGTCAAGAACCCTCCCCCATTTAGGTTGAGGTTTCACCTGGTGTGCAGGGAGAGTCCTCCCCAGATGTATTTGCCTGGCAGCACTACTCCATGGCGTTTGGGTTCCAGCCTTACCTCCAGCCCCTGGTATAGACACTTACACTTTATGGAGAAGGGAAATAGGAGCAGTAAGATGCTCTGCTTCCCACAGGACTATGCAACATTGCACAGTAGCTTCAATATAAGAAGTATGGAGGGATTCAAATAATTGTTTACCATCAATAGGGGAAGTCACTCTACACTCTCATGGGATTGTTTACCATGTAAATATTCTGTGATGATGGAGATTGCAAACTGGAAGATCTGTAGAACAGAAGGATATGGTTTACTCAGCTGAGAAATGGAGATGGTAGTTTCACCACCCCCATCTCCCTTTCTGGTTTCTTCTCATCTTCCTAAACTCCTCACACATAGGGATTACCTCAGGGCTCAGTTTGGGGACCTTTCTTTCTATAACTATACTCATTCCCATAATAATGTCACCCAATTTCATGACTGTAAATACCACCAATAATTGATGACTTCAAATGTATACATCTATCTTGGACCTCTCCCATGAACTCCCTGGGGTTTGCAGATCACATGCCCAAAGGCCAATGAGACAGGTGCAAGTGGATATCTGATAGACAGCTAAACTGACGGTGCCCCACACAGAACCTCTGGTCACTCATCCCAGACATGTGCCCCTGAGGATTTCCTTGTCTCAGGAAATGACACCTCTACACCTCCTAATGCTCAGGCAGAAAAAAATAAAGTCATTCTGACCCCTGTCTTTTTTTCACACCCTATATGAAGCCTATCAGGAAATTCTGCTGGCTCTACATTCAAAATATATTCAGATTCCAGCCACATCTCAGCATTTCTGCTGCCAATCTGATCTAAGTCATATCTTTCCTCATCTGGCTGATTGTAATGCTGATCTATCTGCTTCCATCCTGTTGCCTACGAACCATTCTCAGAGCCATTCCAGGGGCTTCCGCTCTCACACACATAAACGCCAAGCTCTCACAATCCCATACGAGGCATAGCCTGCTGACTGCCCAGTACTTCTGACATCCTCTGCTGCTATTATGTCCTCACGCACCCTACTCAAGCCACACTGGCCTCAGTGTGCTTCAAACAGGCCAGGCCTGCTGCCCAGTCAGGACCTCTGCCTGGCTAATCCTTCTGCCTGGAATGTTCTTTCCCCAGAGAGCTGCATGATTCACTTCTTCACCTCCTTCAAGTTTTACATCAAACATCACCTTCCCATGAAAACCTTCCTTAAGCATCCTACTGAAATTGTATTCACCCCTCACATTTCCTACCCTCCTTTATTTTTCCCCATGGGACTTATCATTTTCAAATATGCTATATATTTACTTAATTTGGGTATTGTCTATCTCTTTTCCTCAGAATGTAAGCTCCATCAGGACAGGAATTTTTGTCTGTCCTGCTCCCTGAGCTATATACCCCAGTACCTAGATCAAAGCCTGGAACATAGTAGATACTCAACAAACATGTGTTGAATTATTCAATTAGTGAAAAAAATGAATGAATAAACAAATTAGAACAGAGGACCTCTACAGTCCAATGATGGCGATGCACACACAGGATGTACTGGGACCTGCCACAGTCACCTAGGGGCAGAAGCACCCCTTGCTGGGGGCTACCTAGTGCAGTTTTCTGGGTCCTTCACATGCGTGAGAGTTAAGAAAGGAGATCATCTGTGCATCTCAACAACCAGCCCCTGCCCTAGCCATTGGATAAATTAAGACCTCTGACACTCCACTGCAGGTCCTGGAGCTCCCACCTGGTCCAGCATGCAGAGATGGGAATTGCCATGATGAGAGAGGAACAGGAGCCCTCTAGGGGAAGAGGCTGGCACCAGCGAGACAGGACTCAGGGCGGGGGACCCTCCGGGATAGAAAGAGCTTTTTCTCTTGGACAACCAGAACATTATCGCATGTGTGCTGAGCCCCCTTATCTCCCACCTTGGGGAGGGATTCTGTGGAGAGTTGATCACAGGATGGTTCTGCCCTCCCTCTGGAAGGGGCTAGAGTACTCCCCTCCTCCCTGCTCCTCACCCTCCAAGGGGCAGAAAGCCAGCTAGGGTTACAGGATCAGTCAGATGCCGCTCTCCCCTCTCACAGCGCTGCATCTCCCTTTCTCCCCCTTTCAAGGGCATCTCTCCAGCTCCCCACCACAACTCCCTAGCCTCCTGGTTCTCATTTGGCCTGTGGCCTCTCTACCCAGTCACCATAATGTGAGCCTGCTGTCCATCCACTTCCAAGTCAGCCCTCTTTGTGTACCCAGGTAAGAAGCCTGGCAGGTTGCGGATGGGCGGACAGAGGAAGAGAGGAACACCCAGAGTACAGCATGGAGATAAGGAAACGAAAGCACTTCCCAGCCTGGTTTGCCTGGAGGAGACAATGCCTGTGAGAGAAGCATTTCTCCCCATGCCACCACCCTCCGGAGGGCAGAGTCGGTGCCCCACACCAGCACATCGTGGAGCACATGGGGTTCAAGTGTTCTGCTCTGACTTGGGAAACCTTCGATCCTGAGTGCAGGTAGGGCTGAGCATGGGGAACACAAGGCAGCTGCAGACCAGGACCTCTAGGTTCTACTTTCACTGAATGACTTTGCCCAGATGCATCTCTTTCGCCTGAGCTTTCCCTTCTAAAACAGGAGAGTCCTGTCACCAACCACAGGCCCTCTCCCCTCGAAGAACACCTGGGCCCCCATCAGAACCCACCCTCGGGCTGGCAGAACCATGTACTGTCCATTTCGTTCCATCTAGTCATTTGCCTTTCTCAGCAACCATAGGAGTCTAGCCTGGCAACGGAGGGGTGGGTAGCACAAGGGTGGGAGAGGGTCCCTTTGGAAGGAGTTCCTGAAGCCACTGTCACGCACACACCTCTCAGGTGGGCGGCTGAAGGAGTTCTGACCCCCAGCTATCAGCGGAGCTCTCTCCTGCAAGGCGGCTGCCTCAGGAGATCAACATTTTTTTCTCACCAGTGCTTTGCTTTGGTTTTGCATTTTAATGAATCATAAATATGCCCGGGCACAACTAAGGTGTCCTTGCCTTCCTCCTCCAGGCAGCTGCCTCGCCATTACTTAGTTGCAGCTCTCAGTCTAGTCTATGATCAGCAAGAAACAAAACAGCATCTTGTAGAAAAAAGGTCTTCCAGGGTTTTGAGGAGAGCCCTCTGGCTGTTTTGTAACACAAGGTACAATTCAGAAATGAAAAGTATTTTCAAGCCTATTAAAATTGACTTCCTGGAGAATGACAGTTGATTTTGAAACTAAAATTTTAAAATAAACTAGTACCCCTTTAGAGCAAAGACACTAATATTTTTTCAAGTAGACAATGTGATTGATCCACAGGCCCAGAATACTTTTCAAACTCTAACAGTACAATAATCACACATTTATGTGTGATAAAGTTGACCATGGTGGTCCCAGAATTGGGACAGTCTCTTTGCCAGATAATATTGATGTTGAGCATTAAAGTGCTTGTTTTGAAGCATTTTCCTCTTCCTCAGGTGGAAACCTGGGTCAGAGATATTAGTTTATATGGGTGCTGTTTTACCTAAGCAGGGAGTTTCTTTAAAAGTATCAAAGGCAGAAAGCCAGCTCCAAAATCAGTAGGATTCCTAGATTTGTACAGTTCAAAGCTCCTTTCCAGATAAAAATAAAAGAGAGCAGAGAGCCTGAAATGATACTTTACTCAAAGTCCAAATCCCACAATGGATTTTTAGAGAAAAGAGAACTAACAGTGGCAACTATTCAGGGAGCTTAAACAGAGGTGTTCACATTGTTGTAATTCTGATTTATCAAGAAACCTGTAGAAAAAATGTTGGCCAAAATGCAAAGTGCAAGGTTACATGTTGACCCAAAGCTAGAGAAATAAAACATTGCCCTTGTAATCATCATTTTCAGAAGAGCTCCAGAGTAGACAGAAAAAATCAGGGGCATCGAATTTTTGTAATGTGTAGAATCACTCAATACTTCAGAAAACACCATAAAGGGAAAAAAGCAAGAATGTCTATCTAAGGAAAGCATTCCCTATTAAATCTCCTTAAATAATTTTAGGGGATAAAGATGCCAACAAGAAACTAAATAAAAGGATTTCCTGCATTTATTTACAAAAGCCTTTGACAAGCTTTCTTGCCAAATTTAGTCATGAAGGACTCAGTATACTGCTTTATCCTGTAAAAGGAACTGGCTCACAAGACAGAAACACCATGCCAGAAAAGAGGCACATATCCCCGGGCTCAAGCCTGGGACCATAAATGGTTGGAAGAGGAGGTACCCAGTGAAATCTCTACATCAGGGGTAATATTTAGCTCCTCTGAGTAAAGAAATTACCAAGTTACTAATGAGAAAAAACACTAAAATACTAAGTTTGAATGACAGAGCAAGAAATGGCAAATGTATTGTAATTCAAGGGATTTTACTTCAGAAAACAAATCTAAAGTTAACATACATAATATTGCAAATAGATGTAAATTATGACTTTCAAGTTATCTGGCATAAACCAAGGAAAAGGCTGATAGTGTAGGAAAAGGAGTCACAGAAATTATAGTTATCATCTGTTATATAGATGGAGCTCAATGGCTGGCATGTATACAAGTTGGGTTATAATATAATTAGTAACCATCTCTTGTTGCCTACTTTGTGCCTGACACTGTGCTGTGGGCTTCCTTTGCAGTGTATCTACTTCTCACAGCAACACTGTGATTTAGACACCAGTATCTCCATTCAGATGTAAAAAGACTGAGAATCAGGAAAATGGAGTACATTACCCAAAGGTAATGGGCTGGTAAGTGGGTGAATCAGAACTTGACTCTACAGATATCTTCTTCCATAATCTGTATGGTCTTTGGAAGACAATAGAAACCCTAAGAGACTATGTGGAAAGATAGAAAAAGAGAGGGTGGGAGAGAGATGATGATAGATAGGGAGACAGATGGATAGAAAGATAGATTAGATAGATAGATAGATAGATAGATAGATAGATAGATAGATAGATAGATAGATAGATAGATAGAAAGAAAGAAAGACAGGTAGGTAAATAGGAGACACATTTATCTACATCTATGTCTACTTAACTCCCCATGAGTTTCCTAAATCAGAATACAATGTCACCTCTGCTTCCTGCACCCCAGAAAGACAGAAAAGGTACCAGAAAAGTGACAGAAAGAATACAATCAAGAGATGAGGAGATTTTTCATGGTGGAAAGATGAATCCTCAGATGAAATATGACCCAAGACTTTAAGTCACAAAGGATGAGATAAAAGACAAGAATTCTTTTCAGTCTTTTTATGCACCCACTGTCTGTGGGGTTCTGTGCTATTTCTTACATGTTACCTCATGGGATCCTCACAAAGTTCCTCCTTTGTTACCCCATTTACCAGTGAGGAGGCGAGGCTTTGAAAGTGTTAATTAACTTGTCCCCACTCCAAGTCAAGCATCCAGTGAATAATAAGGCAAAAATTTACACTATAAGAACCCTGTCTACTTCACTGAGCATTAAGGAAAAGAGAGACTATCTTTCTGAATGTATAGTGTGTGTTTTTCCTAAACAGAAGCACTGGATAAAAACAGATTCCAGAACAACTTGTATAAATCCACAGACTAGAGGCTCCTGACAGGTTATTAAGTCATATCAGGGACATTCAGGCATATTTATAATCTTTTAAAACTAGAATTATCTGATTTTTCTGTGATCTCTCCTTTGATGTTTTTGTAAACAATAAAACTAGATCAATAGGCTAAGGTCTACTCTGGTAGACAATTCTGGCAGAAATATAACCATCAACCAAGAGCTGTGAGACCTGGGCCCTTTACCAACTCTGCAGCCAACAGACAGCAGTGAGGACCCAGGCTGGTTATGTGACCTCTCAGGGCCTCACTTGCTACATAACATGAGGATCTGGACTGTTTAATCTTTGAGCTCCATTCCAGTTCAGCAGTCTATAGAATCCTCTAGACCTGGAGGGGCTGACTTGCCTCTCAAATCTCTCATTCCACAACCTTTTTTTAGAAGTACTTCAACTGACTATTAAAATGACCAATTAAAACATCATTGTTACAGATAATTTCAATTATTCTGCACAATGAAAATCAAATCCCAGATGGGCAGCCCCAGCCCAGTTAGGCTTCCAGCCACATCCAGATATCCTGGGCCACCAGCCAGCCATTTCATTACCCTTTGGGTGCTCCACGGAGCCCCACACTATTAGCACAGCAGCTCTGCCAGAACAGTAACAAGCAGCAGCAATGAATATCAAAGCTAAGGAGAAATTACGTTTAGGTTTGCTATCTTAGGTTATCTTCATCACTGCTCACATCCACACGTCCCCAAGAGAATGTCAGCAAAGGGGAACCTGAGGCAGAACGCCAAGGAGAGTTCAGGTAATTCCTGGGCAGGGGAAGGTGGGAGATGCGGGGAGCTGGATAGGGTGTGTCCCACAAGAGGAAGATTTTTTAGGAGAGGCGTAAGGAAGGAAGGCTGTGTGGGGCTAAGATCGTGGACTCTCAGGGCCTAGGTTGCTTGGGTGGAAAGCCTGGCTTTACCACTAACTAGCTACATGACATGTTGAATTCCTTTAGGCTTCAATTTCCTCATCTATCAGATGGATATAAGGGTCCACATACCTCATCAAATGTGAGTTAAATGTGCAAAGTCCTTATGAGCATTTGCCTGCCAACTTCTCTTAAGGAAGGGTTACTGTTGATGTTCTTCACCACTGGAAGAGCATGACTCCCTGCCTTCTCCCCCGCCGGCGGGGAGGTGGCTCAGGCAGGCCTTGCAACATTCTTTTTTCCCCTGAAGCTTTTCCCACTGCGGTGGAGCCAGTTTTTGAAGAGACCAAATTCAAGTTGTGTGAGTGTCTGACTCTCCCTTTCCTTCCTAGAGAAAAGATATTTCTGACAAACACTCCTAGAGTTTGGGACAAATTCTCCTAAATACTCTAAACAAAGTAAAAGACTCCTGAGTCTCCTTTTGATTGAACTGAACTATCTGGCCTGCTTTATAGGCCCTTGTTTGTAAAACATGATACACCTTGAACTATGGTTATGGGTGCCACCACCCAACCTTTCTTGTCATCTGCATTTCTGTGCAGTATGAACACGAAGGAGAGAAAACTGGGGTGTCTCCGTCTCCCTGTCCCTAAAGAGATGAAAAGGCAGAAGTGAAGAAAAGGCAAGTCGAGACAGAGGGAAGAGAGCTGCCCTGGGTCCTTCCATTTTGTCCCGTCTGGACCTCCAGGGAAGCCAGGCATCTGGTTCACACCTAAGCTACACCTGGCAAGGAAGAGGGGCTCAACACAGGTTTTTCAAATGCACTCAAAAGAATGAATACTGGCCAAAAACAAAACCAAAAAAAGTAAGGGCTCTGAAACAGATAGAAAGTGATAACACCTTCTGCAACCCACACAAAACCCTCCAGACTTCTCCTCCACAAGACTGTGGACTTGTGTTTGAAGGTGCTTCATTCACAGGACAAGAAAGAGAACAGGCAATACTGGTAAAATAAGTCCTCAGAAGTCTCCTTCCAAAAAGGAGCATTCAGCAGCAAAAACCAAACTCTTCCAATTCCTACCAGTTCTTCTACCCAATTTACCTGCTGCCCTTTACCCAGCTTTATTACTGTTACACTCTGTGCTATAACAATATGCACAAATCCCAACAATGATTATCAACAGTGACTCAAAGAGTCAATAAGAGGAATTAGCAATTGAGTTACAATTAAAGTTAATTTACATAAGTGATAAATAAAAGAGATATCATTAATAACGACTGGAAAAAATCAAACATCCTTCTCTACTTTGCATTTCTTACCAATTCATGTTCCTTCCCACACCCTGCCACAGAGGTGTGTAACAACTGCAGCCGAACTGCATGCTATCAATGTTTTCCAAATGTTGCCTGAAAATAAATCACTATAATGCTTAGAAAGAAGCTGTATTCAGTTGGCAAATTTGGAACGCACGGCGAACTCTGAAAGGCCAGTTAGAACAGATACACATCACTTTTCCTCATGCTGACAGAGTATTCATAAAAATGTTAGGGAGGTATTGTTTCTGATGTACCCAGTGAGGCCGTCCCATTAACCAGCCCCTACTGCCTTAAGTGTCTGCCTCCCCACCTGGCAGAGACCTAGGTGTCTATTTAAGGCTAAATAAAAACAGGTTGACTGACTGATGTCAGTGACCTATTTTATGACTACATAAGGAGCCATGGGAAGTTCTGGATTCAGCCTCAGAAACCCAGATTCTTTTCTTAACTTTCCATAAGCAGTTAATCCTTCACACACACACACCAGCTTTATTTATCTCTTTAAAATTATGAAGTTGTGTCTGAGATGATCACTAAGGTCCTTATCTGCTTCTGTCTTTGTGATTCTGTGACACACCACAGAAAGGCAACTCAGCAGTGACAGAGGAGGGCAGGGAGGAAGAAAGAGAAGCAGGTCCTGCCGACGCACTTCCTGCCTTGGGGCGTTCAGGCTGAGACGGGACAACACTCATGGCTACATAGGATCGCAGAACAGTAACTGGAGTCAAAGGCAGGGAATTCTTTGTAAGTAGTCAGGAGTGAGGTGCTGTAAGGAAAGGGCCTAAACATAGGCTTGGTTGAAAAGAGCATGTTGAGAAAGCAACAGGCCAGGAGGCAGGAATAACTGCACCACTTTTCTGAACAAGTGGTAAGTGCCGTCCCCTGTCTACAGCCACTACTCCTTCCCCCTGCCCCACAAGCTCTCCCTTCCCCCGTTTCTTTCCCACAGGCGTCTCTGGGTGGCTGGTACATGGCCGGCCCCAGCAATGCCACCGAGCCTGCGGCTTTCTCCTTCAGGGCTTCTCTGAGCTCCCACAGCTGAGGCCTGTGCTCTTCTTGCTTTTGCTGGCCGTGCACCTGGCCATGCTCAGTGGAAACCTGCTCATTCTAGTGGCCGTGGCCTCAATGTCCAGCTGGCCGCTGATGCTGCTCTTCCTGTGCCAGCTGTCAGCCATTGAGCTCTGCTACACGCTGGTGATGGTGCCCCGCGCCCTGGCTGACCTGGCCGCACCTGGCCTTGGCAGTGGCAGCCCATCTCCTTCCCGGCCTGCGAGGTTCAGATGCAGATGTTCGTGGGACTGAGGGGCGCTGAGTGCTTCCTACTGGCCACCATGGCCTATGACCGGTACGTGGCCATCTGCCACCCGCTGCATGACGCAGCTTTGCTGAGCCCCCGGGTGTGCGCGTGGCTGGCCCTGGTCTGCTGCCTTGGGGTGCTGGCAGTGTCAGTGGGGCTCATGCTGGCCATCTTCCACCTGCCTTTCTGCAGCTCCCGCCTGCTGGTGCACTTGTTCCCTGACATCACGGCACTGTTGCACCGGGCCTGCAAGCGGAGCTATGCAAATGAGCTGCCCTTGCTGGGCGCCTGCCTCGTGCTGCTGCTGATGCCCTCGCTGCTCATTCTGGCCTCCTATGGCGCCATCACCACCTCCCTGCGCCGCCTGCGCTGCCCCGGGAGCCAGCACAAGGCTGCCTCCACCTGCACCTTGCACCTGGCTGTCACCCTGCTACACTATGGCTGCACCACCTTCATGTACATGTGGCCCAAGGCCAGCTACTCCCCGCAGCAGGCCCGCACGCTGGCGCTCGTCTACACCAACATCATGCCGCTGCTCTACCCGCTCATTTACAGCCTGTGTAACCGAGAGATCACCGCCACCATCTGCCAGATGCTGGGGCAGAGGAGGCCTGGCCACGCCCCAGGTCAGGGTGTGTGTGAGCCCTGACAACAGGCAGGCTGGAGCAGGGAGCTCCGCACCCCTAAATTTTCCTCCCTCAGGTGGTGTCCGCCTAGGAAACACCACCGAGGGGGGCGCTCAAGGACCGAATTCAGGAAAGCGAACCAGGAAATATGTCCATGCACAGGGCATCTCCCTGCAGTTGCCCCATCCTCCACTCCTCCCTGAAGGAATGGCCAAAATCAGTAGAGCCCCAGACTTGCATTTAGTGGTTCCCTAATTACCTGTTGGTTCTCCCCATGTGCTGGGGCCTCTGCAAGGTGGTGGGCTTGCACTGCTGAAGGCACAACTCATGACCTCCAGGAGCTCCCAGCCATAGCGAGCAGTGATGTGAAGCGTGAACCACAGATGTATGGAGAGGAGAGTGGGGAGAGGGGGATAATGGGCGCTTCTATTTTGAACATGCAAATTAAAATGCTGCCAGGACAAGCCAAAGAAGATGCTGAATGACGAGGTAAACACACCCATCTAGAGCACAGGAAGAGATTCAAGAGGAAGGACAGATTTGGAATTATAGGTGGCCACTGGAACCATGGAATGGGTAATATTACCCTCCAAAAAGATACAGTTGCAATGTGATGAGATTCTGGGTGATTTTTATTTTTTTGCTTGTGTATCTTCCAAATTTTCCCTAATCATTTTCAATGGAGATTATTTTTATATATAAACAATCATTATATAAAACAAATTATATTGGAGTACCCTCAGGGAATCAGACTTCTTACCCTCCATCCCCAAGATAAAGGCCTGAGTCCCACTTGTCTGAAACTGTTTCCTTACCAATAGTTCTGGAGTAAAGTGGAGCTTTATAGGGGTGGATCTGGTACTGTGCCTTGTAGTACAAGAGTAGGAGGGCTCTGAAGAGCTTTTAATCCACCAGTAGTGTTGGGGACGGTCTTTGTCTTCTCACATGCTTGTAGGCAGAATGGGAAAGCAACTTCCCCCATGTCTGAACGCAGCATGGGAAAGCACAAGCTTGAGAACAACCGGTGCAGTCCTTGAAAGTTATTTGCCCACAAAAACATATTTTGTCCTCAAAGAGGAGCCAAGACTCCTCACTCTGAAAATAGGGAGACCTTGAAGATGTGTGGAAACACCGCCCCTGCTTCTGGCCTGCCTTCCCCCACTTGCAGATTAACAACCTGTTTATGCATTCCATGAGGAACTGAAGGAGCCCTATTGTTCTTATCTTTGCCCAGCTGCCGCTGACGTCAATACTGTGCTCGACTGTTTATTAGATAAGGCTATTTTCTGGAATCATGTATGTCTTTGCTGTATAAATACCCTGGACCTTCAATAAAGTTTTGCTGGTGACGTGCAGGAGCGTCAGCCCTCCCCAGCTCTCTTGTGTCCTTTGTCCAGGTCTCCTCACGTCCTTTGGTAGCCCTGTTCGACTGTTGTGGCTGGGCCATGACACAGTAGCTGGGAGGAAATATTACTGTCAAGGATAAAGTGAGGAGACATTAAGAGGAAGAATTACTAATCCATGTGGCCTTGTAACACTAAAGAAAATAAATTCCCTTGATGTGACTATTTCTATACAATGTTACAGGCAGTATATCCTAGTATATTGAAGGAAACAAACTGGCACAAAATTTTAAGTACAAACATTAGGTTACACTAGAAAAATGCCAGAATTTATTTATTCATCCATACATGCAACAAATGAATGTTATTAGTGACAGTTGCATGTCAAGAACTAGACAGTTAAGGATTCAACCATAATCAAAATGTCATTATATTCCTACCACCTCAATCCAAATGATCAAATGAATGAATCTGAAGCCCATGTGGAGTCCGAAGTCTCCTAGGGGACTTAGGTACATCAATAGGTATTACAATACTACTTAATAAGTATTGTGATGGGGAAAAGACAAGGTCCTACAGGAAGTACATAGCCTAGACTTAAGGTGGTAGGAGCATCAGGGAAAGCGTAGGAAGAAGTCATGTGTAAGATCTAAAAACAAATGGGTAGTTATAGCCAGAGAGACATAGCCGAGAAAGGAGAGTCCAGACAGAGGGAGCAGGAAGTGCAAATGCCCAAGGCAAAGGAGACTGTTATACATTCCAGAACTTGTCCATGGGACTGGCTCTCACTGGTGGTGATGGAATGGTGGGGTGTACTGTGTGCTGCTAGTATTAAGAGATCATGCTAGAGGTGCAGATAAGGACCAAGGCATGCACACCTTGTCAGTCATATTAAAGAATTTGGATTTCACCCTAAAGAAAGTAGAGAAAAGTAAGAAAAGAAGGAGAAGGAAAGGGAGGATGAGAAAAAGAAGAAGCCAATAAACCTGTTTAAGCAAGGGAGTGATATGAACCAGATTAAACATGCTAACTACTATGCTGAGAATGAAATAGAGAAAGACATGACAAAAAATATTAGGCAGCTAGTACAGAAATACACGTTAGAGATGATGTTGGCACATTTTACACAGGTGGTGATGGAAGGGGAGAGAAATCGAAAGGTTGGAGAAATAATTAGAAGGTAGATATAACAGAAATTAATGCAAATTGATAGTATAAAAGAGAAGTCAGGGATAATGCAAATTAACTGTCCTGGGGAGACAGCGCAGGGACATAGGACAAGCATCATGATTAAATTTTTCTGCCTAAGATGAAAAATGCTGAGATATAAACAGTATAGTTAGAGCACTATAGTTAGAACAGGGGGGACTCCACCTTAAGGCTGATTATATTTTAAAAACCAGGGAGTTAGGAGGTAAGATTCATAACATATTTTATGGTAATCAGACAATACCTGACAGTCTCTTAAGTAGGCCTGAATAATAAGTCCCCAATGCTTGGGGGAAACCACTATCTTGGAGAAGAAGAGGATTAATAAATTCCTTATATTAAGTTTATCTTGCAGAATATCTAGAGAACTGACTGTGGATGGTGACATAATGTCTCCCACCAGACAGAGATATCGTATGACCACGTGTCAAGCCTCTGCCCCTTCTCCTCCATGCTTTGCCCCATTTTTGAAATCCTCAGAGGAAAGAATCCTAAGCCATTGAATGCACCTCCTCTCTGAGATTGCCCACACTCCCCTTTTTTGAGTGTGTACTTTTTGCCTTAAATAAAGCCTCCTCACTGCTTCACTTACTGAGCATTGTCTCTGTGCTCTTCCAGTGGTACCTTTTTACTTTGCTTTTTCATTCAATATTCTAGACTTAAGCACAAGTCTTTTCCTTCTCTGTTCTACTTCAGACAAGTAGGGAAGGGCTACTGAGATCTGTGATTTGGGCTTGCAAATTCACATCACCTTGGTGACCTAGAAAAGACTGCAGCTGTATGATCATGCTCTTTAGTATCCTGCCTGAAAATCTCTTTTCTTGCCTTTGGGAAGTTCTCATAACATAATCTCACTCCATCCAGTGCTCTGTGGCTCCCCAAATCCTGGGGTGGTAGGGGCTTAGTTCCCATACCATGAAGTTTCAGGCAGGCAGTGGATGCCAGGTGACCCTGGTTTTAGGAGTTGGCACGGTATGCCAAGCAGAAGTTCAATGAGCTTCCCTTTCCTCCCTGTGATCTTCCTTGCTCTCTGCTTCCTGCATACCTGCTGACATTCGCAGCTACTCTCACTTTAATGAACTCCTTACTTACCTACACTCATCCAACCTGTTTGAGAATTCTTTCTCAGTCAGAGTCAAGAACCCTCCCCCATCCAGGCTGCGGTTTCACCTACTGTGCAGGGAGAGACCTCCCCAAATGCAGCTGCCCAACAACACTGGTGAAGATGACAGATGGGATCACTGAGATGGGAATGAAGGACAGAAGTGGGAAGAGACCTTCATCCTTCACTGAATATTTTCTTCACATCCAAATATGCACTACTTATTCAGTAAATTCTTTCAAAATAAAAATAAAGGCTAGGTAAAGGAAAAGAACATGCAGAGGAATTTTTTTTTAAAGAACAATCAGGAGGGAGGAGCCAAGACGGCAGCATGAGTAGTTCAGCAGAAATCTCCTCCCAAAAACATACATATTTTTAAAAATACAACAAATACAACTATTCCTAAAAGAGAGACCAGTGGATATAGTACAACTGGCAGGCTACATCTACATCTGCTAGAACTCAGCATCACACAAAGGGGGTAAGATACCAGCCATGGCCTGGTGGGACCCAAGTGCCCCCACCGTCACCCCAGATCCCGGTTGGAAAGAAAGGAGTCAGAGAGGGGAGGGAGTGAAAGCCCAAGACTACTAAACAGTGAACTCTAGTAATCCACACTGGGAGCACAGACACATGGTGCATGGTGTGCTGGATATTAGAGAAACGGAAAAGTAAAATGTGCAAGCGGGTCACCGCAGCTGGCTCCCCTGGGACAAAAGAAAAGTGAGAGCTTTTTGAAAGTCTTAAAGGGACAGGGACCTCACAGCTGGATGAAATCATCCCGGCACACTCAGCCCAGCAGCTGGGAATCCTGGGGAACTCCAGGCATCCTAACCCCTGGGTGGCAGCACAGCCCTGAAGCCCCTCAGGGTCATAAGCAGCCAGCCAGTCATTACTCCAGCTGGTGCAGGTCCTGAAACACCAGCCCAGCGGGAGAGTGGCTGCACACACCTGAGGCGGGTAGTGGGTGCGTGCAGCAGCAGCAGTGCCAGAGGTGCCTGGGAGACACCCATGCTGGTGGCGGTGGCTCCAGAGGGGCTCAGGAGCAGCTGTACCCCAAGCAGCTGGCCAGAATTTCCTCCCAGCGCACAGCCACCCGGGCCTGAACAAAGGCTGCCACCAGTACTCACATGCCTGGCAGGGGCGCCGCTCTCATAGGAGAACACACCTGGCGTGCTTGCCACTCCGCACAGGGCTCTGCACTGCTCTGAAGGAGATACCACCCACAGCAGCTTAGGGGATTAACCCAGAGGCTGTTCCATGAGTGTGGGTAACCGACAAAGGCAGCAGAGAATGGCAAGTCAACCAGAAAGCAGGAAAGGAGTTTGTTCTCCCAGCTGACACACATGCTACCTGCCTACAGCTATGTCTATTACCATGAAAAGGAGGAAGAATTTGGTCCTGTCCAGAATTACTCACACAACCCCTGAGAGACGGTCTGTGGAGATAGACTTAACCAATCTCCCCAAAAAAGAATTAAAAATATAGGTCATAACCATGCTGATGTACCTGCAGAGATCTATGCAAGAGTTAAAGGATAAAGTTGGGAAGGAAAATACAGAAATAAAACAATCTCTGGAAGGACTTAAGAGCAGACTGGATGAGGTGCAAGATGCCATTAATGGAATAGAAATCAGAGAACAGGAACACAGAGAAGCTGAGGCAGAGAGAGATAAAAGGATCTCCAGGAATGAAAGAATATTAACAGAACTGTGAGACCAATCCAAATGGAACAATATTTCCATTATAGGGTTACTGCAACAAGAAGAGAGAGAAAGGGATAGCAAGTGTATTTGAAGAAATAATTGCTGAAAACTTCCCCAAACTTGGGGAAGAAATGGTCTCTCAGAAAATGGAGGCCCACAGAACTCCCAACACAAAGGACCCAAGGAGGAAAACACCAATACATATAGTAATTAAAAGGGCAAAGATCAAAGACAAGAACAGAGTATTATAGGCAGCTAGAGAGAGGAAAACAGGTGACCTACAAAGGAAAACCCATCAGGCTATCATCAGACTTCTCAATAGAAACCTTACAGGCCAGAAGAGAATGGCATGATATATTTAATGCAATGAAACAGAAGGGCCTTCAACCAAGAATAGTGTATCCAGCACGATTATCATTTAAATATGAAGGAGGGATTAAACAATTCCCAGACAAGCAAAAGTTGAGAGAATTTGCCTCCCACAAACTACCTCTACAGGGTATTTTAGAGGGACTGCTCTAGATGGAAACACTCCTAAGGCTAAATAGATGTCACCAGAGAAAATAAAATCACACCAAAGAAAGGAGACCAACCAAATACTAACTAAGGGCAAAAAATAAAATCAAATACTCACAACAGCATTCAAAGGAAACACAAAACAACACAGAATAAAACACTTAACATTAAAAAATGGAGGAGGAAGAATAATAAGGGAGAGAAATAAAGAATCATCAAACTGTGCTTATAATAGCTTAATAAGCAAGTTAAATTAGACAGATAGGAAAGAAGTTAACCTTGAACCATTGATAACCACAAGTCTAAAGCCTGCAATGGCAATAAGTACATATCTTTCAATAATCACCCTAAATGTAAACGGACTGAATACACCAATCGAAAGACACAGAGTAATAGAATGGATAAAAAAACAAGACCCATCTATATGCTACTTACAAGAGACTGACCTCAAACCCAAAGACATACACAGACTAAAAGTCAAGGGATGGAAAAACATACTTCAAGCAAACAATAGGGAGAAAAAAGCAGGTGTAGCACTACTGGTATCAGACAAAATAGACTTCAAAATAAAGAAAGTAACAAGAGATAAAGAAGGACATTGCATAATGATAAAAGGGTCAGCCCAACAAGAGTATGTAACTATTATAAATATATATATGCACCCAATACAGGAGCACCAACATTTGTGAAACAAATACTAACAGAATTAAAGGAGAAAATAGAATGCAATGCATTCATTTTAGGAGACTTCAACATGACACCCACTCCAAAGGATAGATCCACCAGACAGAAAATAAGTAAGGACACAGAGGCACTGAACAACACACTAGAACAGATGGACTTAACAGACATTTACAGAACTCTACACCCAAAAGCAGCAGGATACATATTCTTCTCAAGTGCACATGGAACATTCTCCAGAATAGCCCACATACTGGGCCACAAAATGAGCCTTTGTAAGTTCAAAAAGACTGAAATTCTACCAACCAACTTCTCAGACCACAAAGGCATAAAACCAGAAATAAATTGTACAAAGAAAACAAAAAGGTACACAAATACATGGAGGCTTAACAACATGCTTCTAAATAATCAATGGATCAATGACCAAATTAAAACAGAGATCAAGCAATACACAGGAACAAATGACCAACAGCATAAAGCCCCAATTTCTGTGGGATGCAGTGGAAGCAGTTTTAAGAGGAAAGTATATAGCAATCTAGGCCTATCTAAAGAAGGAAGAACATTTCCAAATGAATTGTCTGAAGTCACAATTATTGGAACTGGAAAAAGAAGAACAAATGAGGCCCAAAGTCAGAAGAAGGATGGACATAATAAAGACCAGAGATGAAATATATAAAATTGAGGACAATAAAATAATAGAAAAAATCAATGAAACCACGAGCTGGTTCTTTGAAAAAATAAACAAAATAGATAAGCCCCTAGCCAGACTTATTAAGAGAAAAAGAGAATCTACACACATCAACAGAATCAGAAATGAGACAGGAAAAATCACAATGGATCCCACAGAAATACAAAAAATTATTAGAAAATACTACAAAAATCTATATGCTAACAAGTTGCAAAACCTGGAAGAAATGGAGAACTAACTAGAAAAATAGAACCTTCCAAGACTGACCAAGGAAGAAAAATCTAAACAGACCAATTACCAGCAAAGAAATTAAAGTGGTAATAAAAAACTACCCAAGAACAAACCCCCCAGGCCAGATGGATTCACCACTGAATTTTATCAGACTTATAGAGAAGACATAATACCCATTCTCCTTAAAGTTTTCCAAAAAATAGAAGAGGAGGGAATACTTCCAATCTCATTCTATGAAGCCAGCATCACTCTAATACCAAAACCAGGCAAAGACCCCACCAAAAAAGAAAATTACAGATCAATATCCCTGATGAACATTGATGCAAAAATACTCAACAAAATATTAACAAACTGAATTCAAAAGTACATCAAGAGAATCATACACCATGACCAAGAGGGATTCATCTCAGGGATGCAAGGCTGGTACAACATTCAGAAATCCATCAACATCATCCACCACGTCAACAAAAAGAAGGACAGAAACCACATGATCATTTCCATACATACTGAAAAAGCATTCTACAAAATTCAACATCCATTCATGATAAAAACTCTCAACAAAATGGGTATAGAGGGCAAGTACCTCAACATAATAAAGGCCATATATGACAAAGACACAGCCAACATCATACTTAGCAGCAAGAAGCTGAAAGCTTTTCCTCTAAGATTAGGAACAAGACAGAAATGCCCACTCTCCCCACTGTTATTCAATATAGTACTGGAGGTTCTAGCCACAGCAATCAGACAATGCAAAGAAATACAAGACATCCAGATTGGTAAAAAGGAAGTCAAACTGTCACTATTTGCAGATTACATGATATTGTACATATAAACCCTAAAGACTCCATTCCAAAATTACTAGCACTAATATCTGAAATCAGCAAAGTTGCAGGATACAAAATTCATACACAAAAATCTGTTGCTTTCCTATATACACTAAGGATGAATTATCAGAAAAAGAAATCAGGAAAACAATTCCATTCACAATTGCATCAAAAACAATAAAATACCTAGAAATAAATCTAACCAAGGAAGTGAAAGACCTATACACTGGAAACTACAAGACACTCAGAATAAATTAAAGAGGACACTAACAAATGGAAACTCATTCCATGCTCTTGGCTAGGAAGAATTAATATTGTCAAAATGGCCACCCTGCCTAACGTAATCTACAGAATCAATACAATTACTATCGAAATACCAACAACATTCTTCAACAAACTGGGACAAATAGTTTTAAAATTCATATGGAACCACAAAAGACCCCAAATATCCAAAGCAATCCTGAGAAGGAAGAATAAAGCAGGGAAAATCTCACTTCCCAAATTCAAGCTGTACTACAAAGAAACAGTAATCAAGACAATTTGGTACTGGCACAAGAACAGACCCACAGACCAGGGGAACAGAGTAGAGACTCCAGACATTAACCCAAACATATCTGGTCAATTAATATATGATAAAGGAACCATGGACATACAATGGGAAATGACAGCCTCTTCAACACTTGGTGGTGGCAAAACTGCACAGCTACATGTAAGAGAATGAAACTGGATCTTTGTCTAACCCCATACACAAAAGTAAATTTGAAATGGATCAAAGACTTGAATGTAAGTCATGATACCATAAAACTCTTAGAAAAAAACATAGGCAAAAATCTCATGGACATAAACATGAGTGACTTCTTCATGAACATATCTCCCCAGGCAAGGGAAACAAAAGCAAAAATGAACAGGTGGGACTATATCAAGCTGAAAAACTTCTGTACAGCAAAGGACACCATGAATAGAACAAAAAGGTATCCTACAATATGGGAGAACATGTTCATAAATGACAGATCCGATAACGGGTTGTCATCGAAAATATATAAAGAGCTCACACACCTCAATAAACAAAAAAGAAATAATCCAATTAAAAAATGGGCAAAGGAGCTGAATAGATAGTTCTCTAAAGAAGAAATTCAGATGGCCAACAGACACATGAAAAGATGTTCCACATGGCTTGTCATCAGAGAAATGCAAATTAAAACCATAATGAGATGTCACCTCACACCAGTAAGGATTTCCATCATCCAAAAGACAAACAACAACAAATATTGGCAATGTTTTGGAGAAAGGGGAACCCTCCTACATTGCTGGTGGGAATGTAAATTAGTTCAACCATTGTGGAAAGCAATATGGAGGTTCCCCATAAAGCTCAAAATAGAAATACCATTTGCCCAGCAATTCCACTTCTAGGAATTTATCCTAAGAATGCAGCAGCCCAGTTTAAAGAAGACAGATGCACCCCTATGTTTATTGCAGCACTATTTACATTAGTCAATAAATGGAAGCAACCTAAATGTCCATCAGTAGATGAATGGATAAAGACGATATGGTACATATACACAATGGAATATTATTCAGCCATAAGAAGAAAACAAATCCTACAATTTTCAACAACATGGATGGAGCTAGAGGGTATTATGCTTAGGGAAATAAGCCAGGTGGAGAAACCAAATGATTTCACTCGTATGTGGAGTATAAGAGCAAAGAAAAACTGAAGGAACAAAACAGCAGCAGAATCACAGAACCCACAAATGGACTAACAGTTATGTAAGGGAAAGGGACTGTGGAGGATGGGTGGGAAGGGAGGGATAAGGGTGAGAAAAAGAAAGGGGGCATTAGAATTAGCATGTATAATGTTGAGGGGGCACAGGGAGGGCTGTGCAACACAGAGAAGACAAGTTGTGATTTTACTGCATCTTATTATGCTGATGGACATTGACTGTGAAGGGGTATGTGAGGGGGACTTGTTGAAGGGGGCAGCCTGGTAAACATAAAGTTCTTCATATAATAGTAGATTAATGATACTAAAATAAAAAAAATAACAGTATGTTAAAAGAAACAGTCCAAAAAATTTTAAGGGGAGCTCTCAGGAATTAAAAGCATGGTAGCTGACATTAAAAACTCAACAGAAGAGTTAGAAGATAAAATTAATGAAAATTCTCAGAAAATAAAAAACAACAAAAAACAAGAAAGAAAGGAAGGTCAAAGAAAAGAGAATGCCAATCCAGGATATCCAGTAGCTAAGGCTTAAGGGCTCTAAAAAGAGAGAAATAAAGGAAAGGGGAAAAAGTATCAACAAAACAATTGAAAAATTCCCAGAACTAAAGGACAGGGGCTTTCATAGTATAAAGACCTGCCAAGATTCTAGCCCATCATCATAAAATTTCAGAATACTGAGCAGGGATAGAAGCTCCTCCAAGCTCAAAGAGAGGGAAAGGGGCGAGGAGGATGCCACTTTCAAAATACTAGGAATTAGAATGGCTTTCAGTTTTTCAAAGGTAATCTGGGAGGGCAGAAGACAATGGAATGTTTATCTCTAACCTAGAATTCTCTGTCAGGATACTCAAGTGCAAGGGCAAAATAAAGACTTTTCAGATCAAGACTCAAAAAAATGCTTACTTTCTATATACTCTTTCTCTGGGACTTACTCCTCCAAAGGATGGAACCTCAGGATGAAGAGAGGAGCACCAACCATGGAGATAAGTCCAGGCTTCCATGAGAGACTTTTTCAGGAAAATACAACCTTAAAAAAGAAAGCGGAGCCAAGATGGCAGCATGAGTAGGACAGTGTGAATCTCCTCCCAAAAACATATATATCTTTGAAAATACAACAAATAAACTATGCCTAAAAGAGAGACCAGAAGGCACAGGACAACAGCCAGACTACATCCACACCTGCGAGAACCCAGTGCCTGGTAAAAGGGGTAAGATACAAGCCTCAGCCTGGCGGGACCTGAGGCCCCTCACCCCAGCTCCTGGCAGGAGTAGGGGAGTCGGAGCGGGGAGGGAGAGGGAGCCAAGGACTGCTAAACACCCAGCCCTAGCCATCCGCACCAGAGCACAGACACAGTGCATGCATGGGGTGCTGGAAACTAGGGAAGCAAGACAGTAAGACCTGTGAGCGGGTCCTGAAGCTGGTGCCCCTGTGACAAAGAAATGTGAGTGCTTTTTGAAAGTCTTAAAGGGACAGGGTCCCCACAGCTGGACAGAAGCATCCAGGGTCACAGTCCATCAGCTGGAAATTCCAGGGAACTCTGGCCACACTAATACCCTGAGCAACAGCTCTGAGACCCCTCACAGAGGTAAACAGCCAAACAGCCCCCTGTCCATTACCCCTCTGGGGCCCCACCATAGCAGAGCAGAAGCCTGAGGCTGGCGATGCCCACAGCATGGGAGCTTCCTCCATACTGGCCGGGCAAGATACAGAGACCCAGTCTACATACAATTGCCCAACACAAGCCACTAGGGGGTCGCAGTTGTCCCAGTAAAGAAAGGCCAGGAGCAAGTGGAAAGAGTTTTGACTCTCCCAGCTGACAGATGAGTCAATAGCTTGAGAAGAATGCACCTATCAACTGCACCTATCACTGCACCTATCAACATGAAAAGGTAAAGAAATTTGATCCAGACAAGACTAACCCAGACATCTTCGAAATCTTCTACATCTTCCCCTGAGAAGAAACCTGGGGAGATAGATTTAACCAATCTTCCTGAAAAAGAATTCAAAACAAAAGTCATAACCATGCTGATGGACTTGCAGAGAAATATGCAAGAACTAAGGAGGGAGAATACAGAAATAAAAGAATCTCTGTAAGGACTTCAAAGCAGAATGGACGGGATGCAAGAGACCATTAATGGACTAGAAAACAGAGAACAGGAATGCAGAGAAGTTGATGCAGAGAGATATAAAAGGATCTCCAAGAATGAAAGAATATTAAGAGAACTGAGTGACCAATTGAAACAGAACAATATCCGCATTATAGGGGTACCAGAAGAAGAAGAGAGAGAAAAAGGGATAGAAAGTGTCTTTGAAGAAATAATTGCCAAAAACTTCCCCAAACTAGGGGAGGAAAAGTCCTCTCAGACCACAGAGGTACACAGAACTCCCGTGATAAGGGATCCAATGAGGGCAACACCAAGACACATAATAATTAAAATGGCAAAGATCAAAGACAAGGACAGAGTATTAAAGGCAGCCAGAGAGAAAGAAAAGGTCACCTACAAAGGAAAACACTCAGGCTATCATGAGACTTCTCAACAGAAACCTGACAGGCCAGAAGAAAATGGCATGATATACTTAATTCAATGAAACAGAAGGGCCTTGAACCAAGAATACTGTATCTAGCACGATTATCATTTAAATATGGAGGGATTGAACAATTTCCAGACAAGCAAAAGTTGAGGGAATTTGCCTCCCACAAACCACCTCTACAGGGCATCTTACAGGAACTGCTCTAGATGGGAGCACTCCTAAAAAGAGCACAGAACAAAACACCCAATATATGAAGAAGGGAGGAGGAGGAATAAGAGGGGAGAGAAATAAAGAATCATCAGACCGTGTTTATAATAGCTCAATAAGCAAGTTAAGTTAGACAGTAAGATAGTAAAGAAGCTAACCTTGAACCTTTGGTAACCACAAACTTAAAGCCTGCAATGGCAATAAGTGCATACCTTTCAATAATCACCCTAAATGTAAATGGACTGAATGCACCAATCAAAAGACACAGAGTAATAGAATGGATAAAAAAGCAAGACCCATCCATATGCTGCTTACAAGAGACTCACCTCAAACCCGAAGACATGCACAGACTTAAAGTCAAGGGATGGAAAAAGATATTTCATGCAAACAACACAGAGAAAAAAGCAGGTGTTGCAATACTAGTATCAGCCAAAATAGACTTCAAAATAAAGAAAGTAACAAAAGATATAGAAGGACATTACATAATGGTAAAGGGCTCAGTCCAACAAGAGGATATAAACGTTATAAATATATATGCACCCAATACAGGAGCACCAACATATGTGAAACAAATACAAACAGAATTAAAGGAGGAAATAGAATGCAATGCATACATTTTGGGAGACATCAACACACCACTCACTCCAAAGGACAGATACACCAGACAGAAAATAAGTAAGGACACAGAGGCACTGAACAACACACTAGAACAGATGGACCTAATAGACATCTATAGAATTCTACATCCGAAAGCAACAGCATAAGCATTCTTCTCAAGTGCACATGGAACATTCTCCAGAATAGACCACATACTAGGTCACGAAAAGAGCCTCAGTAAATTTCAAAAGATTGAATTCCTACGAACCAACTTTTCAGACCACAAAGGTATAAAGCTAGAAGTAAGTTATACAAAGAAAGCAAAAAAGCTCACAAACACATGGAGGCTTAACAACATGCTCCTAATCAATGGATCAATGACCAAATTAAAATGGAGATCCAGCAATATATGGAAACAAATGACAACAACAACACAAAGCCCCACCTACTGTGAGATACAGCAAAAGCAGTCTTAAGAGGAAAGTATATAGCAATCCAGGCATATTTAAAGAAGGAAGGACAATCCCAAATAAATGGTCTAATATCACAATTATTGAAATTGGAGGATGAAGAACAAATGAGGCCTAAGGTCAGCAGAAAAAGGGACATAATAAAGACCAATAAATAATAAATAAAACTGAGAAGAATAAAACTATAGGAAAAATTAATGAAACCAAGGGCTGGTTCTTCGAGACAATAAACAAAATAGATAAGCCTCTAGCCAGACGTATTAAGAAGAAAAGAGAGTCAACACACATCAAGAGAATCAGAAATGAGAAAGGAAAAATCACGACGGACCCCACAGAAATACAAAGAATTATTAGAGAGTAGTATGCTAACAAGCTGGGAAACCTAGGAGAAATAGACAACTTCCTAGAAAAATACAACCTCCCAAGACTGACCCAGAAAGAAACAGAAAATCTAAACAGACCAATTACCAGCAATGAAATTGAAGTGGTTATCAAAAAAATACAAAAGAACAAAATCTCCTGGCCAGATGAATTTACCTCAGAATTTTATCAGACATAGAGAGAAGACATAATACCTATTCTCCTTAAAGTTTTCCAAAAAATAGAAGAGGAGGGAATACTCACAAACTCAATCTATGAAGCCAACATCACCCTAATACCAAAATCAGGCAAAGACCCCACCAAAAAAGAAAACTACAGACCAATATCGCTGATGAACGTAGATGCAAAAATACGCAAAAAAATATTAGCAAACCAAATTCAAAAATACATCAAAAGGATCATACTCCATGACCATGTGGAATTCATTCCAGGGATGCAAGGATGGTACAACATTCGAAAATCCAACAACATCATCCAGCACATCAACAAAAAGAAAGACAAAAACCACATGATCATCTCCATAGATGCTGAAAAAGCATTTGACAAAATTCAACATCCATTCATGATAAAAACTCTCAACATAATGGGTATAGAGGGCAAGTTCCTCAACACAATAAAGGCCATATATGATAAACACACAGCTAACATCATACTGAACAGCGAGAGGCTGAAAACTTTTCCTCTGCGATCGGGAACAAGACAGGCATGCTCACTCTCCCCACTGTTATTTAACATAGTACTGGAGGTCCTAGACACAGCAACTAGACAAAACAAAGAAATACAATGAATCCAGATTGGTAAAGAAGAAGCCAAACTGTCACTGTTTGCAGATGACATGATATTGTACATAATGAAACCCTAAAGACTCCACTCTGAAACTACTAGAGCTAATATCGGAACTCAGCAAAGTTGCATGATACAAATTTAACACGCAGAAATCTGTGGTTTTCCTATACACTAACAATAAACTAATAGAAAGAGAAATCAGGAAGACAATTCCATTCACAATAGCATCAAAAAGAATAAAATACCTAGGAATAAACCTAACAAAGGAAGTGAAAGACCTACACTCTGAAAACTGTAAGACACTCTTAAGAGAAATTAAAGAGGTCACTAAGAAATGGAAACTCATCCCAGGCTCCTGGCTAGGAAGAATTAATATCGTCAAAATGACCATCCTGCCCAAAGCAATATACAGATTCGATGCAATCCGTATCAAATTACCAACAGGATTCTTTAATGAACTGGAACAAATAGTTCAAAAATTCATATGGAAACACCAAAGACCCCGAATAGCTAAAGCAATCCTGAGAAGGATGAATAAAGTTGGGGGGGGGATCTTACTCCCCATCTTCAAGCTCTACTGCAAAGCCACAGTAATTAAGACAATTTGGTACTGGCACAAGAAAAGAGTCACAGACCAATGGAACAGAATAGAGACTCCAAACATTAATCCAAACATATATGGTCAACTAATATTAGATAAAGGGGCCATGGACATACAGTGGGGAAATGACAGTCTCTTCAACAAATGGTGCTGGAAAAACTGGACAGCTACATGTAAGAGAATGAAACTGAATCACTCTCTAACCCATACACAAAGGTAAATTTGAAATGGATCAAAGACTTGAAGGTAAGTCATGAAACCATAAAACTCTTAGGAAAAAACATAGGAAAAATCTCTTAGACATAAACATGAGTGACCTCTTCTTGAACAGATCTCCCTGGGCAAGGGAAACAAAAGCAAAAATGAACAAATGGGACTATATCAAGCTGAAGAGCTTCTGTACAGCAAAGAACAGCATCAATAGAACAAAAAGGTATCCTACAGAATGGGAGAATATATTCATAAATGACAGATCCAATAAAGGGTTGACATCCAAAATATATAAAGAGCTCACATAGCTCAACAAACAAAAAACAAATAATCCAATTAAAAAATGGACAGAGGAGCTGAATAGACAGTTCTCTAAAGAAGAAATCCAGATGGCCAACAGACACATGAAAAGATACTCCACATTACTTGTCATCAGAGTAATGCAAATTAAAACCTCAATGAGATACCATTTCATACCAGTAAGAATGGCTACCATCCAAAAGACAAACAACAACAAATGTTGGCGAGGTTGTGGAGAAAGGGGAACCCTCCTACACTGCTAGTGGGAATATAAATTAGTTCAACCATTGTGGAAAGCAGTATGTAGGTTCCTCAGAATGCTCTAAATAGAAATACCATTTGGCCCAGCAATTCCACTTCTAGGAATTTACCCTAAGAATGCAGAACTCCAGTTTGAAAAAGACAGATGCACCCCTATGTTTATTGCTGCACTATTTATAATAGCCAAGATATGGAAGCAACCTAAGTGTCCATCAGTAGATGAATGGATAAAGAAGATGTGGTACATATACACAGTGGAATATTACTCAGTTATAAGAAAAAAACAGATCCTACCATTTGCAACAACATGGATGGAGCTAGAGGGTATTATGCTCAGTGAAATAAGCCAGGTGGAGAAAGACAAGTACCAAATGATTGCACTCATATGTGGAGCATAAGAACATAAGAAAACTGAAAGAACAAAACAGCAGCAGAAGCACAGAACCCAAGAATGGACTAACAGTTACCAAAGGGAAAGGGACTTGGGAGGACGGGTGCGAAGGGAGGGATAAGGGCGGGAAAAAAGAAAGGGGGTATTATGATTAACATATACAGTGTGGGGGGGACACGGGGAGGGCTGTGCAACACAGAGAAGACAAGTAGTGATTTTACAGCATCTTACTATGTTGATGGACAGTGACTGTGAATGGGTATGTGGGGGGACTTGGCGAAGGGGGGAGCCTAGTAAACATATTGTGCTTCATGTAATTGTAGATTAATGATAAAAAATAAAATTTTTTAAAAACCTTAAAGAGTACCAGATGCAACCAAAATTGTTAAGAAACATATAAACTATCGATAAATTCTTTGAGAGCAAAAAGGAAACAAAACAAAGCAATTATTAACTGAACAGAAAATAAAAATATGTACAAGAAATTGTTTAATACAGGGTCCATCATGAATGACATTCACGTTGTCATTAAAAGAAGACCTATTTCTCTACTCACAACAGTTCTGACACTAAATTGGGGAGTGAGGGGCAGCCTTACACCAACCAGTCCTTCAGCTGTCCAAACATCAACTGGGTGTCCTACAATTCAATTCTGACACTAACTGCTTGAAGTCAATGCAGACCCACAAGCTAAGGGCTCAGTCCCACAAGACTGCCCACTTTCTCAAATGCCAATCACAAGTCCCAGGCTATCACTCTCACTCTAGCCAACCAGCTATAAACTGGGGGTTCACACACCCCTTCCTCAGGAAGTGTAGCTATAATTTGCTATGAAATGTTCACAGAACTCAGAGAAACACTTTACTTACATTTACCAGTTTATTTTAAAGGATTCAGATGAACAGCCAAAGGAAGTACACGGGGTGAGATGCAGGAGAGGTCTGAGCACAGGAACTTCTGTCTTCACAAAATTGAGATTCCCAACCTCCTTGGTGACCATGTGCATGCGTTCACCAACGGAGAAGCTCTCTGAACCCTTGTGTAGGGTTTTTATGGAAGTTCCATTATGTAGGGATGGTGGGTTGAATCAGTAACCATGGGCGACCGACTCAATCTCCAGTCCCTCTCCCATTCCCAAGATTGGAACTGGAACTAAAAGTTCCAACCTTCTAATAATGCATTAGTCTTCTGGTGACCACCACCATCCTAAAGCTAGGGACCAGCCACCAGTCATCTCATTAGCATACAAAAAGATACTCCTATCACTCCAGAGATCCCATGGGTCTTACAAGCTCTTATGTCAAGAACTGGAGTTAAAGACCACATATTAGAACAAAATATGTTCCTGGCACCTTTATCACTCAGGAAATTACAGAGGATGGGTTGAGTGGGAAGGGAGAGGGGACATGGGCTGGGAAAAAGCCCTCACATACAGCACTTTGGGTGCTTGGGTGAAAGGCCTCATGAACAAACAAGGCTGCCAGAGTAAGTTCAAAGAAGGTTCCTGTCTCCTCCATGTACTCCATCCATCGCTGGTGGGCAGGCTATGGAGACAAAGCTGAAATGAGACAACATTCTCCAAATCAGGGAAGAGAAAATAAGATGAGAAAAAGCATGTCTTTGACTTCAAAGGCATGGAGACAGACAAAAACTCAAGAGAGCCTTGGCAACTGGGGAATGTTTTAACAACAGAAAGGGAAGAATAAGAAACATAAGAATTGCTGTGGAGGTTTTGGTGGTGGGCTTGTATGGCTGTGGAGGTGGTCAGCCCAGCAAGGACACAGGGCAAACAGAGAGGCGTGCTCAAGGGGCGGGGGTAAGGAATGGGACAGCCAGCCCACGGGAAGGTTGAGCTGGGACTTGGGAAAACCAGCTATATACTAATTTGGGTTAAGTGGGATGAAGTCACAAGACTTCATTCCAGTAATTTATTTACTCCCCACAGATCTCCTGGAAGGGAAGGTAGGTAGGCTTCTATGCTCTCTGGTGCTGAGATTAGAGAGTTTATAGGGCTTCCCACCAAAGCAGCAGCAGAAAGGGAAGGCAGTGCTGCTGCCGATGAGGAAGACTCCCTGGGCCTGCCCGTTAGGCCTTCTATCCTTCTGGAGGTGGCTCCAGACCTGGCTGAGCACATTTGTGTGTTCTTATGAGGTTTACCCTCACCATGAGGTTTGTCAAGCACCTTCTCCTCTTTTGAGAAGGGACTGGACACTTCTGTAGTGTTCTAACTGGAGCTCTGAAGCACAAATGTGAAAAGCAAACACAAAAAAGGAAAGCTGGGTCTGATATGCAATGACTGGCTAAATGTGTAGGCTTGCTGGCCATCTGCAGCGTCTGTCCCCGGGCAGCAGCAAACGCATCAACCTTGAGCTCGGTAGTGTGGGCCTGCCTGTCCTGTCCTTGTCCTGAGCTGTCTACCCATTCTCCAACAGCCTTTGCCTGCTCCTTGCCTGTCCCCATAGCCTGGGCCACAGCAGGCTCTGACCTGGTTACCAGGGAACAGAGATGCCCTCTCAGACTATCCATTGCTCATCCTTGTGGAACTCTGGGATTGTTTTGGTCAGATGTGTGCTGGGCCACATGTCCTTTGAACAGGAAAATAATTTCCAGAATCTATAAATAAATGTAGCCATTATGGGTGGAGGCTGCCTGGTTACATATTCATGTACTGGGGGTTACAAGTATCTGAGCTGTCTCTCAAGACATGGAATGTAAAATATACCATATATTTTAGAAATAGAGAAAGAGACAGGAAATAGGAAGAAAAATAACTGCTAAAATATAAAGGATGGAAAAAATACTTTAAACCCAATATAATGAAGCTAAGTAAATTAATTTTAGGGAACAGAAGAAAAGTTACAGATATAACCTTAAAACCATGCATAATAATATTTGAGAAAGGATAGCAATCAAGAAAAATTCCAAGAGTCTGGAGGAAAGTAAAAATTTGCCCAATTTTCAGTAGGGGTAAAGTAGATTTTAGAGATTATAGGCTAGCTAAGAATCCTTAATGTTAATTTCTAAACAAAATTCCAGAATAAATCATTGAAATGACCATTTTTTAACAATTGGACAGTAATGTGTGGCCACTAAGGCCAGAAGGGAATCACTGAGGACAAATAATGCCAAAATAATACCAATTTTTCTGGTTAAAGGTTCACCGAAGTAGAATAAACCACAGACCAGGACTCACAAACTCAAAGTCAGGCCATGTGGTGGCTTAGGTGAGAAGAGTCCCACATCAGAGCCTCAAGATATATAGGGGTGATGGCAAATTGGAGAGGCACGCCCAGTCCAAATGGGGCTACATTATTTAGCTCCAGCCAATTGCTGTGCCTGGAGAAGGGCTAGCCCAGTGCTGCCCAGGTCTCACATTCACCACAAAAAATAGAGGGCTGGAAAACTGATATTGGCATGCCGTCTCCCAATTTTTGAATGTAGTGATTAAGTCAAAGTTTGTGAAGAGCTTTAAAGACAACAAACACATCTGTTGGTCACGTTCCTCCTCAAAGAACCACCCAACACCACCTCTGAAGGGTGAATTCAGCATTTACTAAATGTGGTGCTGACTTAAAACCCCCATACTTCAGATACACCAGCTATAGATATGTGACTAATACCTGTTTCCTCTTCCTCACAGAATGTAGACATAGGTGGCTGGACAACAGGTGAAACAATATATTGTATTGAAAGTTCTCTGTGAACTCCAAAGTACTATCCCACCCTGTTCACATTATCTTAATTTCAAGAAGGCATTTAGTAAAACCACAAATGAAGTCCTTGTGAATTAGATGAAGAAATCTGTTGGATGATAGTGTAATTTGAGCAGATTCTTAGCTGGCTGCACCATAACAAAACATCAGTGATTAGTGACTCCAAGTTAGTATGAGCCTCCTTGGTTGTCCTACTAAAAACTGTAACATGTCCAGTCCTCCCCTCCAACTTATGCTTCCATAAAACATATCACCACCTAACATATTCATTTAGTTAACTGCCTTTCATCCTCCATTGGAAAGTAAGTGTCTTGAGGGCAAGGATTTTTGTCCATGTGGTATCCTAGAGAAGTGTCTGGCATATAGTACCTGCTCAATAAATATTTGTTGCATGAATGAATAGATGAATTTATAGCTACCTCTTCAAAAATCTGACCTAATGCTTTTCCTTCTTCAGGTTCTTAACAGTCTAGATGAAGATACACTGAATAAAACTGCAAATGACTCACAGTACAAATACAATGGATGATTGAAACAAAGGCTAAAATTACCTGAATTAATTGGGATATTGAGCTGAATATAAAAGTTCACATTCAATGGGTATAAATGTGAAGTCCTTCTTTTACTTCCTAAAACTCAGCTTTTCAAGTTTTATAAGAGAAAGACCTGCCTTAACAGCCATTTTCATTGACTGCATATTCGAAATTAATCAACAAAATTTGGTCAGATGATGAGGCCTAGTGATCTTTCTATATAAGGACACTATAAATTAGACTTCATTTAGAACAATATGGTTAGAAATCAGTCATTAATGACCATTACATAGGAGCACAAATTTTGGTCAAATCAAGGACAAAACATTGGTAGGGTCTTTGACCCTCTGACACCATGCATCCCTCAGGAAATCCTGTTGCTTACCTTCAAAATACATTCTTCTAAAATGTGAAACAGATCAATCCTTCTATAGGCCCTCCTTTCATGCAGGAGAAAGTGTGGGTTCTTACAGTGACCTATCAGGCCTGTACATCCCATTCCCTCCCAGATTTCCTTCTATTATCTGATTTCACTTTCTCTGCCCCCATTGTACTGGCTTCCTTGCTGATTCTCAATCACCCAGGGCTCCAGCAGCAGCAGGCAGAGCCTTCCATGCAAGCCTAGCCATTGCTTCTCAGCCAAGGGCACCAGGAGGACCCAAGTTCTAGCTAGCCCACTCCAGGCCTTGTCCCAATGAAATGGCACACCTTTCTTTGCCAGAAAACCCCTTCAAGTCTGTAGACACTTTATCAGTTGAACCTCCTGCAGAGATCCGCTGGTCATTCAAACCTTTTCTGACCTCTCCCTCTTGGGAGCTCTAAGAGTATCCATTGTTAAAACAGGTTTCTTGGAATGCAGCCACACCCATTCATTTACTTAGTGTACAGCTGCTTTTATGCTTCATGGACAGAGCTGAGTAGTTGCAACACAGACTGTATGGACTGCAAAAACAAAAATATTTACTATCTTGACCATTATAGAAAGAATTTGTCAACCCATTTTCTGCAACACTGCTTATTTCTCAATCCTGTGCAGTATGCGGTTAAAAAAAATGGCCTTGTGAGCCAGAGAAATCTGTTTTAGAATCTGTTCCTTCAATTATGAGCTATGTGATCTTGAGAATGCTATTCATCCTTTCTGAGGACCTCAGTGCGTTTCAGGGAGGATTAAATAAAATCATCTACACTAAGTGCTCATGCAGTGCCTGAAGTACAGTAACTACTCAGTGTTTACCAGCTGTTATTATTAGGGATCGTATTTCATACTGTTGTTCCAAAGAAGCGAAGAGGCCCCCCCAAGGTCATGCAACTTTTGGTTGGTAGAGCTTGACTCAGGTTTTAAGTACAAGGACAACTCTGTACCGTAATGCATGTGAGGATGTGTATAATATATAAGGGATTATATATGTATTTATGTATATAAATGATGGAGAATTTAGCAATTTGTAAGCCTTCTAAGTTCCCTAGGTGTGAGTTTTGATGTTGGCGGTTAACACTGTTCAAGAAGTGCCATCAGGCCATGGTTCTGGGATCTACAGGAGGCTGTTTTGTTGCCAGGGATTGTGTAGCAACCACAGCTAAGAGGAGCTGGGGCTCTGTTCTGCTTCATCGGAGGTGACAGAAAGGCCGGGCAGAAGCTTCTTGGTAAAGTGCTCACCTGAGGGAAAGTCCTAAGGAGGTATATCTGCCTGTTTTTAGCACAGTGATTAAACACACAGACCCTGGAGACAGACTGCCAGAGTTCAAATCCTAGCTCTATCAATTTACAAGCTATATTTGCTTGAGCAAGTTCCTTAACTTTAGGGCTCAATTTCCCTGTCTGTAAAACAGGGATAAAATGGTGTGCCTACTTCATGGAATTGTGAGTATTAAATCAGGCCATGTATCTAAAGGGTTTAGAAAAATATATAGTGCATTATACAGTCTTAATAAGCAAAAGCTGCATTCCAGTGCCCTGTACATACATTTCCTCTCTCTGCATTCCATAGATATTTCAGGTTGCCAAAGCAGTGAATTTCTCTAAGGTAGAAAAAAAGGTCCACAAATTACCAAGAGAAAAACTCCTGCGATTTTCAATACTACACTAAGGCCTTCCTTCACTGAGGGCAGAGCATAACTAATGTTTTAAATACCTCCACTTGCATCTGGATGTATTCAACCTTGGATTTCAAAGTTCTCAGTAAAGGAGTGTCTCCACATCTTACATAACACAGTGGACCTCAGTTAGTGAAGTTCATTTGCTACACAGCCCCCTCCTGTGTGTCAGCATCTATACCACAAAGCCTGTGCTTTAGCCCAATGGATCCTACTGGACATCAGAGATGAACTCTGTGTGGAACACATTTGCACACTGAACACTGGAATCACCTAGACAGAGGGAAGGCCACTGCTTGCTATACTTGTCTCTCACCCTGATGAATCCTTAGCTGTAGGTCCAGGTCCTTAAATCACAGAGCTCTGGATAACTAGGCAAATAGTTTAAGGGTCATGACACAGGAAAAGAAGTTGTTGATAATTTTAGGATTTTATATTTAAACTTTAATACTCAACAAAAGGCCATAAAGGTGGCCAAATGTGTGCCTAAAATCTGGTACCTGCTGCATCAGTTATCAACATGAACGTTGTATACCCAACTTGTCTGCTTCCATGGAAAGCCCAGACATGGAGGGGCATCTGCCCTCAGTCCCCTCCCTGAAAGAGATATGCAGACATGTATCCCACAAAATGGCAGATGCTCCTTTGTTAGCCCCTAGTGTGGGAAAGCTCGTCCCCTCCTCTCCTCACCATGAGTGGTCAATTTGTCAGCTCTCATAGTTTCTGGTTCAGCATTCTGCATGCCTCGTGGAATTTACTGTCCAAGGCTGGAGAAAGGGCCCCCACCAGCCCCAAGATCATGTGGCTCTGCAGAAAGTGCCTGTGAAGAGTAAAGAGACCCACACATCCACTCCAGGGGTCTGGAGATGCTCCCTTGCAGAAGTGCCTTGAGACTCCTAGGAGAAGCCCTTTCTCCATATTTATAGAAAATAGCTGTTTGACATCAAGAAGAGCTTTTCTTGGGCTGTAGAATGATAGAAGGAACTAGCTGAAAAGGCAGATATCTCCAGTCACAGGGAGAGAAAGATCTGGGCTCTATGAAGACTCAACTAAAGGATTTAACAACACAGATTTGTCTACTTCCACAACCAAGAAATCTCAGCTCATTTGAAGATGTACCTATAAGCACAACACAGCTGGGATTGAGACCTTTCTCTGCCCTGCTGGCAACTCTGTTCCCAGGTTTGGTCTGCACCCTTATGTAAACCTGTTCACACCTGCCTGAATGCTTGTTTGCTTCCCTCAAAAGGAAATTTCTAGATGTAGCTGCCATTTAGTTCTGAAGGGACCATTAAGAAGGGCCCTGAACTCAAGCCCCTGGAAGGAAGCCTCTGTCTTCATATGGTGGCCACACAGGCATCAGTGGTGGCAGAGAGCTCAACACCAAGCTTCACCTGATGTCCTGCACCCTCCTCAGCCTGTCTTCCCAATAAGGACCCCAGTATCCTCTCGCCCAGCTGAGAAATGGCATCTCCTTCAGCTCTTTACCCAGAGCACCCCAGCCTTCACCTTCTCCACCCACTCCTCTCATGTGCCTCTACCTCCTGCCTCAGCTGTTAGCAAGGCATGCACGCCTGAGCTGTCCCCAGTGACTGGCCACCCAGCATCCCCTCCTGCTCAGTGGCTCCCCACAGGCCAGGTTCTGCTGGATGCCTGCATCCTTCATCTCATGTGCATTCCCCTTCCCCATGCTCCCAAGCCTCTCAGACCTCCTGTTTCCTCCACTGCCTCTTAGGCCATCCATCCCACCCCTTCTCTCTTTTCTCACATGTCTATGGATCCCTCCCATCCTCCTGAAGGCTCTTACCAGCCTTCATTCTCCAAAATCTTCCTTGGCCCTGAGGCCCTTGGGCCCTCAACCCCTCTCCCCACCACCCTCCTTCCCTGATCCTGTAACTGTGACATGTTTTTCAAATAATCCAGGTCATGGACCACGAGGGGCTGGGAGGGGCTCAGGGACATAGGTGTGAATGTCGCTTGCAAGCAGGACAACCAGTCGATGGCAGGGGCCATTGCCTTAGAGGAGGGAGACAAAGGTTGACTGTGAGGGACAGGAAAGGAAGAGACAGGGAGTCCCCTCCCTCAGGGTTTGAGAGGGACTACAGAGGGAGTTAGCTGAAGGAAGGGATGGAGCCAGGAAGATCAAGCAACGAGGTCAAGAAGGCTGGAGAGAGAAACCCTCATGCTATTACTTTCCCCCTATCTGAAAAACACTTTCACATGACTCCATTGTCATATTTTACATCCAAACATTCAAGAACTAAAAGTCATCTATTCCCCTGCTTTCACTTCCTCCCCTCCCCTCCTAGACTCCCTGCAATCTGTGTCCATTCCCAGAACTGTCTTCCTAGTATCTTCCAGAAGGTTTCCTCCTAGAAGGAAGGAGCATTCCTTGTTCTCTGGGCTCTGAAATTCCTGGACTTAAGTGACCCCACCCTCCCGAAGCTGGCTCCTCCCTGTTCTCTCAGGTCACCCCTGGGGCTCTGACTCCCCCCTTCCTGGTGCTCTTGGTCTTCTCGGCTCTCTTGCCCCTCACGGGGGTACTTCTATGCTTTCCCTGCACCCATGATTCCCCTGAGAGTCCATCCACTCTCAGGATGTAACCAGCCTCCTCTGATTTCCACCAAATCAAAACTGCAGTCTTTCTCTGATTTCTGCATTTCGCTTATTTATATTCTGTCTCCAAGCTCTCCGGTCACCATGGACCATCACCACGAAGGTTTAGTGGCCTAAATCCTCGTGCCTGGCCTTCCTTTCCATTTCTGCCAAGTCATCTTAGTTCGGAGCCTCTGAATTGCTCATCTGAGTTTCCCCAGGTTTCCCTCCAAAACTGCTGACTCAACCTAAAGCTCAGTGTACAACCACCACATTTGAAAGACCTCAGTAGGCCCCCCCCCTTTGTTTTCCTGTTATGTCAAAAGTGATTGCCTTGGTCTGGTTTCTTAGCCCAGGAATAATCAGGCCCGATCTCATGTTTTCAGCCCTGCTCTCACTGCCTACGGCACCTCATCCCTACCCCAAAACTTCTGCTCAACAAACCAGCCTCCTCCTGAGCTCACAGAGGAGCCACACCATCCCAGGCTACCCCCTTAGCTCAGGACCTCCCTGCAGCCCTTCTGAGGCCCTGCAGCTCCACCTTCACCTGTTCAGACCAACCAGGCTTCGAGGTTCGGCTCACAATCCCCCCGCTCTGATCCTTTCCCGAAACATTTCAGTTCTTAACTATCCCCATAGGCCACACCAGTTACACTGAGCACACGGCTTAAAACCGAACCTTAGAACGCCTCACACTGATGATCAGTTCCTCTTAAATATTTATCCTCGTATAATTTTGAGGACATTTTGAAAGTAGGAGCTGAATATGCAGCATCATGATGCCCAGCACAATACTGACGCTGCCAATGTTTATATTTATTTACTTGTTGAACAAACACGTGGTGTGGGCCTCTAGATGCCTGGCCCTCTGCTAGGTCCTGGAGAACAAAGGTGAGTAAGGTGTGGTCCTACCTGTAAGAGTCTCGGTTTTCAACCCATGTTTAATGCTGAGAGCGTGGGGAATGGGAGGACACAGGGTTCACCCAACTCATAGCCAGGGAGTCAGTGAGGGCTTCCTGGAAGAGATAATAAAGCCAAAATTTGAAAAATCTGTACGAATTTCCCAGGCTGAGTGGGGTGTTGGGAGGAATGTTGCAGGCAGAGAGCTATATGTGCAAAGAACTGAGGAATATTCTTGGAGCTGTAAGGGAATGACTTGGGGCTTCAGGGGGAGGGTTGTGGTGGGAGATGAGGCTGGCAAAGCGTGTATGGGTCAGACTGCAGCAGGACCTGCAATGCTTTGTTAAGGATGAAGAATGAGGTCCTAGTGACCTGGTGAGCCATCGAAGGCATTCAAGCAGATAAATAGCATAATTTGCTCATTTTAGAAAGGTCCCTCTGGCGAAAATGAAAAACAAATAGGAGGAGGGCAGGGCTGGACATAGGGGACTAAGTAAGAGGCTCTGGGGGTCGTCCAGGAAAGCAGTAAGGAGGAGCAGAGCACTGGCACCTTCTCAGACTGGCCCTGCGGTGCCCTTCCCTCATCTCACCTAGTGGCCCTGCCCCTCACACCCGTAATTTTCCCTAAAGATAGGTCTCTTCCCTACGCTGCGTATTCATCCCGTCTCCCTGGCCCCCGGCCTCCTTGCAGTCATGGCAGCCCAGGACTCACTGCCCTGTTGCTCGTGCCCCCCTCACCTGGATGACTGGCATGACTGGCGCGTGTGGCAGGCTGGCATGAGGTCGCAGATAGGCTCTGAAGAATGGGAAGTAATGGTACTGACTCATCAGAAGTCTCAGAGTTTGGTTAAAGTCCAAGGAAGTCCAGTTCCCAGAGATTCGCCAGCCTCCGAGCCTAAAAGAGTAGAGACACGGCTCAGCACAGGAGCACCCTCTCTGAGACTCACCCCCATCCGCAGACGGCTGCTCCTTGCTGACCTCTCCTCATGCCCCCTCGTCCCTCTGGGGCCCCACCTCTATCCTCCTTCCTCCACTCTCACCCAAGGGTTGAGACACTTCTGCAGGGTTGTCGTTTCCATGTCCTTCCTAGCCCTTGGGGATCCCTAGGAAAGAGACTCACCCTCTAGATACAAAAAAGGCAGCCCTGAGCATACATTGGTATCTAGGAAAGTGGATGCCCGAGGTCTCACCTCCTCAGTACCTTGTCCGAGGGGACCAGCCCCTGCAGCCTCAGTGGCACCTGCGTCCATGCAGGCCTTGTAGAGCTGGAAGGCTTTCTCCTGCCCAGAGCCCAGGTGCCAGGAACCGGGGGCTTCTAAAAAAGGAAGCATGGGAGAATTAAAGATGCAGAGACATGCAGGGGAGCTGGGAGACAGGTTGTTCACAGGAAAGAAAGGGAAGTCTCTGCGGGAACGGAAGGACGGGGAGGAATGGAGGAAAACCGGGAAGATGGGACAACCACTCAGCATGGGCTGGATGGACTCCACGGAGGAACGAGAGTGGGGAAAGGGAGTGCGGAGAAGGCCGCGAAGGAAATACAGGCAAGGTCAAGTTGAAAATAGGAGGAAAACACAGGGGAAGAAAGGATGCAAGAGGAAAAAGCAGGCCACGGGTGATGAAGAAAGGGTGGGCAGGGAAGGCAGGAGGAGGACGGATAAAGACATCAGGAACATTCGGGAAGCCATAGAGCCTGGAAGGACTGCAGAGAGAAGCCCTCGTAAGGGAATGTTCAGCAAAGGGTAGGCGGAGGTGCGGGCGCCCTGGTCTGGAGTCCTCACTCCCTGACCCCAGGAAGTAGACACACAGACATGGACAACACCCCAGACACATGCCCGTTTGCAAGGGTCTGGAAGGAAGTACTGGTTCCTGTGGCCTTTCACCAGGCAGAGCTGAAGAAATCGGCAACGGGCGCCGCACTGCTATTCCCAGAGGCCAGGTACGAGCCTGGAGGTCCCTGCACACAGGCGTCTCACAGGGGCCTGCGGGGAAAGCTCAGAGCTGGGGGACGGAGAGAAACGAGGACTCCTTGGGGGGCTCGCCGAAGGAACGCCTGGAGGACCAGGGGGAGACCCCAGGGAGAAGGAACCAGTCAGAGGGCGGGAGCCTCAGGGGAACGGACGGACGGACGGACAGGGCCCACATGTGAGGGGGGGGCCGGACGGACGGACGGACAGGGCCCACATGTGAGGGGGGGGGCGACTCAGTGGGGGGTTCCCGAATCTTGCTTACGAGGGCCACAGCTCCAGAAGGTGTAGAACAAAAGCACAGAAGAACCAAGGAGCAGATGGAAGACCAGGGCAGCTATCAGCCCCCGCTGGGCCAGGGGCTGCGGTCGACACGGTCGGCTCTGTACGGGGGGCAGGCCCTCTTCTGGAGACCTCTCTGCGGGAACCAGCAAGGGACAACCTCAGGGTGGAAGCGTCATGAGAGAGGGGCAGGGACAGGGCAGGATAGGGGGTGGGGGTGACGAGTAAGTCAGTGCCAGGGCCCCTCTGCATGGAGATAAGACTCCCCTGCGCCCTTGCACCCGGCGCCATGTGCACCCCGGGGCTGCACCAGCGGGGCCTGTCACGCATCCTGGGTAAGGATCAGGCAGGCTGTGCAGGCGTGGATATTGATAGGACTTTAGAGCAGGAAGGATGTCCTACACCTGCCCTGCAAAGGCCAAAGAGTCATTTACCTCCTGGCTCCAGAGAGTCCCTATTCCACTCTGCCGGCTGCGTTGCGGGGTTCCCTGAGGTTTGTGGCCTCTCCGGTCCCCACCCTCCTAACCTGAGTGCAGAGAGGGGCACAGAGAAGCTGGTTCAGTAGGTGGGTGCGTTAAAGCACACCACCTCAGGTCGTGTTGGCACAACCTCCAAACATTCTTCCACAGGACGGTGTTCCCACCAGGGCATCGGCGTAAACTCTCCCCAGGAGGCACCCATTTCCTGCCCTCGCCCAGCACCTGCTGTCCTTTCCCATTTGCTTCAGTCTCCAAGCCTCACATTCCCTCCTCTCGGGGGAAGTGGGGGACACTGTCCCCTCCCCCACCCTAGGCTTCTGACTCCCAAACGGAATGGTTTTCTCCAGGGGACTTGCCATCTGTCTGTCCTCTCTGGCTCCTAGGATCCTTCCTGGTTCTGCTCTAGGTGCCGAGTCTGAGAACTGAGATTCAGGAAATGACCTTCCTCCTACCCCCACCCCAGTTCCTCTGTCCTGGAGAAGGGGAACTTCTGCCTCTCCCCCAACCCCATGCACATGCTACTGGCCTCTGGTTGGAGCCTGTTTATCGACCTGGAGACACCCAGCCTCCCCTCCTCCTTGATCTCAGTGTCTCAGGGGAGGTGTTGGGAGGGAGTCTTCACTTCCCAAGCACTCTGGCCCTTGGCTGGCTCCTCTTGCCCTGCTCTGTGCCTTTGCTCATGGAGTTATTTCCGGGATATTCTTTCTCCTCTCCTTCCTCGTATGATTGAAATCTTTCAGCTCCTTAGATTCTTAGGTCAAATGCTGCCTTACCTGGGCAGTCTTCCAGCTCTGCACCCATACCCCCTACTCCTGAGTAGGAGCCCAAACTCCTCTTAGAATGTCAAAAACAGTGCTGGTGCAGGCAGGGCAGTGTGCAGAGAAGACCAACAAACCTGGTGGGAAGGTAAATTAGTTCAGTCATTGTGGAAAGCAGTATGGAGGTTCCTTAGAAAACTAAAAATAGAAATACAATTTGACCCAGGAATTCCACTCCTAGGAATTTACCTGAAGAAAACAAGATTTCATATTCAAAAAGATTTATGTACCCCTATGTTTATTGCAGCACTATTTACAATAGCCAAGATATGGAAGCAACCTAAGTGTCCATTAGTAGATGAGTGGCTAATGATGATGTGGTACATGTACACAATGGAATATTTTTCAGGCATAAGAAGATAATAAATCCTACTATTTGCAACAACATAGATGGGGCTAAGAGGGTATTATGCTCAGTGAAATAAGCCAGGCAGAGAAAGACAAGTACCAAATGATTTCACTCATTTGTGGAGTATAACAACAAAGCAAAACTTAAGGACCAAAACAGCAGCAGACTCACAGAACCCAAGAAGGGACTAGTGGTTACCAAAGGTGAGGGGTTGGGGAGAGTGCTGGGGAGTCGGGAGGAAGGAGAAGGGGATTAAGGAGTATTGTATTTAGTACAAACAATATAGGTAGGACACGGGGAAGGCAGTACAGCACGGAGAAGACAAGTAATGACTCTATAGCATCTTACTCTGCTGATGGACAGTGATTGCAGTTGGGGGAGGGAATTGGTAATATTGGTGAATGTTGAAACCACAATGTTGCTCATGTGAAACTTTCATAAGCTTATATATCAATGATAGTTTAATTTAAAAAAATGACCAACTACCCAGGACACCCTGGCTTGCATCTTCATCTCCCTAATGACTGCAGACTCTAGTGGCAGGGACAGTCCCCTTTCGCCTTCACATCCACCTAAGATGCTTCATAAATATTTGTAGGAATGAATGGCATTCTAAGCCAGAAATGCTCTTGCCCACATCATACTGAGTCTTCATCTTCCGTCTCAGTGAGCACATTTCACCTCTGTCTGTTGCTTGCCCATTGCAAGCAGAATTGGATTCATTAAGATGGTCACATGAATGACATGTTGAAAGTATGTCCCGAACACATCAGCACTCACTGTGGTGCCTTTGTTGGGATGGAGGTAAAGATGCCTTCAGGGCTGGAGACTAGAACAAAGCTGCTATGTCCCTGCGCCCGTGGAGGCCATACTGTAGAGCATCAAGAAAGCTGTGAAGAAAAATCAGGGCTTTGTGCGTTATCAAAGGTGGGGCTGAAGGCTTTGGAGGAAGAGCTTGACATGATGAAAATAGTAGCTACTAAAGGCTGCTGTGGTACTGGAGATCTGGACTGATGGGATAAGAGACAGGATAACAATTCTGTAACATCTTTCTGATAGATAGTAACTGCACTAGTTGGGGTGAGCATTTAATAATGTAGGGAACTGTCAAATCACTTTCTCATATATTTGAAACCAATATACTGTTGTATATCAACTACACTTCAATATAAAAAGGGACAAGAGACACAGTACCAGTTCGGTGGCACATGGTGAGTGATGAAGTGAGGTCCTGGCCCAGCGTGATGGCAGAGAGAAAGAAACGCATGGGAGGAAAAAATTTAAAGGAAGGAAATAAAGTCATGGAATCTGATTGGATGGTGGTGGCAGAATATAGAAGAGGCACAGATGAGCATCACAGTTCATTCCCAGATGACCAGGAGAATAATGACGCCAGGGATGGCAAAAGTGGAATTTTAGTTGAAGGTTGGAACAGGGATCATCCTGTGAGCAAAATGTGGATCCAGGGTTTAGAGGTTTGGGTATATTTGGATACAAATCGATTGTGCCCTCTCATACCCTCCCTTCCCTGGAACATCCAGTAGTCTACCTGTGAACACCTGGCTTCCTTCACACCTGTTGCCTTCCCACTCTTTTTTTACCAGTCCAGTCCTCTGGGCTGATGTTTCCCTGGGAAAATTATCATGGGTACAACTCGGATTAGGTAAGAGCAGGTACGCTGTGTGACATCAGCCTTGGGAACAGTCACTGTGGCCTGGGCTTGGGTTCGTTTTCTGCTAGAGAGCTGAGTCAGCCACCCATCCCTACCCTGCCACCTCCTGGAGGCAGAGTAACCTCTGTTCTGGGAGCTGTCTCAGGAGCACACATCCCCTTAGCTCCTGTGTTCTGCTCTGCTGGGATCCAGCACCCCCACAGCCATGCCCAGTCACACCATGCACAACAGGGCAGTAGTCACCACCCAGCTCTAGGCACGGAGGGAGTTCCAGCTAGCAGGCACAGGCTTGTGGGGCAGGCCCGTGTTCATCTTTGCAGATGCTGCCTTCTGGTTGCTTTAACTGTTCTGTCTAGTCTATTCAAATTTCAGGATATTTTGTTTGATACCTTAATAATATCAAAGTAATAATAATAATTATAGCACTTATTTTTTACTGAGCAGTTCCTATGTGCCAGGGACTAGTGAATGCTTTGCTTATATAGATTTTTTCACTTGGTCTTCACAGTAATTTCATGAGGGAGATGAGAGCTGTTTTCCCCAATTTACAAATGAGAGAATAGAGATAAATGGAAGTACAGTAAACGTGCCCAAAGTTATAAAGTCAATAATTATCAGAGCTGGGAAATGAACCAAAGCTTTACCATGGAGCCTCACAGTCATTAAGATTCTGTTTTGGGGAGTCTCTTCCTTCACGGCTTGACTGTGTTACATCACTGCCTTGAGGGCTATTATTCTTCAGACTCTCAAACATCCAGCTTCACCTTTTGCGAGTCATGCCTTTGTTGTCTGTCCATGATCAGCCACCATGTACACCATGTCCATAATAACCACCATGGTTAAATTATGAAAACCAAGGATGGGACATTTACCTACATATTGTGACACTCTTAGGTATGTACTTCAGTGGCAATTCACTTCTAAAATCACCTGATGGCAGTGAAAATAGCTAAAGAGCTGCCTCCTAAGGAGCAATAAACCACATTCTGAACAAACCAGAGAAGTCTTGATGTCATAGGCAATGTTGGGGAATTTGATAAGAAGAGGAAGAAACAGATCACTGGGTTGGGTTTGGGGACATTCCTCTTTCAAAAGAAGCCATATCAAGAACTGGGCATCACCTTTGGGAAAGAAGAATTTATGGCTTTTGAAACAATTTAAGTGACAAGTAGATGGACCGCTCTTAGTATTTTCATTATCATATATACTTTTTCTTTTATAGATATAAGACTAGAATATATAATCCCTGCTCAATTAAATTAATAAATCAATAAAAAATACATTTAACAGGTAACAGTTGGGTTGGTAATGAATATGGCAAACACTTGAAGGTAATGCCCAAAACACTGAAGTCTGAAATGTGTATATGTCAACATGCCTCAAAGGGATGATCCTTATCTTTATTTTTCTTAGTATTTTTTCCATGTCAACACTCCAGTCTTTATATAAGTGTATCAAATCACCACACTGTACATCTTAAACTTACACAATGTTATATGTCAATTATATCTCAATGAAGCTGGAAAGTAAAAAGATCACCCTTACCAGTGTGAGTGGGCCTCGTCCAATCTGCTGCCTGCTCCTGTAGACCAGAAAGCTGGAGGACAGGCAAATTTGCTGTCATCGCTTGACCTGAGACATCTGCCTTCTCCAGGCCTTGGACACCGGTGCTACTGATTCTCAGGCCTTTGGACCAAAAGCCAATCCAAAAAAGGAGTAATTAATAAATTGGACTTCATTAAAATAAAAATTTTTGCTGTGCAACAAACCATGTTAAGAGGAGAAATACTTTTCTCAAAAAATAAAAATTTTGCAAACCACATATCTGACAATGACTAGTATCTAAAGTACACATTTTTAAAAACCTCTCAAAACTCAACATTAAATAATGAACAACCTGATTAGAAAATGGATAAATTAATCCAATTAGAAAATAGACATGGACAGGCATTTTTTCCTAAGAGGATATAAAGATGGCAAATTAGCACATGAAAAGATGTTCAATGTCATTAGTCATTAGATAAATGTGAATTTGAATTTCAACAAGGTATCACTGGTATGTATCAGAATTACTATAAATAGTGACACCAAATTCTGAGAAACCATATGACTCTACTTTGTTTGTGGAAATGTAAAATGGTAAAGTCACTCTAGAAAACGGTTTGACATTTTCATAAAAAACTACATATGGAACTACTATGTGACCTACCAATTCACTCCTGGGTATGTATTGCAAAGAAATAAAAACTTGTGTTCACATAAAACGTGTACCCAAATATTGGCAGCAGCTTTATTCATAATAGACAAATTGAATACGACTCTGATGTCCTTCAACTGGTAGATGAACACACTATGAACAGCTTCCTATGTTGACAGACAGTAACTGCACTAGTTGGAGAGAGGATTTAATAATGTGGATAGCTGTTGAACCACTGTGCTGTTTACTTGAAACCAATATAATATTTTGTATCAACTATACTTGAGTAAAAAATGAATAAATAAATAAAGCAAACACACTACAGTAACCCATACAGCGGAATAATACTCAGCAAATAAAAAGGAACAATCCATTTATGCCACATGGAAGAATCTCCAAAGAGTTATGTTGAATGAAAACATGTCAATCCCCAAAGATTACATACTATAATTCCACTTATGTAACATACTTTACATGCCAAAATTATAGAAATGGAGAGAGCAAATTAATGGTTGCCAGGGTTTAAGCAGGGGGAGGAGTAGGATGGACATGGGGGTGGCTTTACAAGGCACATGAAGGATGCTGGTGGTGATGGAAATGTTCCGAAGGTTGACTGTATCAATGTCATATCAGTGTCAATATCCTGGCTGTGATATAGCTTTGCAAGATGTTACCACTGGGGGAAACTAAGTAGAGGGTACTGTGAATCTTCAAATATCTCAAAATTGAAAAAACTAATTTAAAAATAGTTGTCAAATTGCAAGAGAGGTTCTATCATTGCCCCATAGAGTGAACTGGATAATGTATCAGTCGGATTCTTTTTGCAAGCAACAGAATCTACTCTACATAGTTTAGTCAGAAATGGAATCTATTCGATGGTATTTGGAAGTTCACAACTCCTGGGATGGGCAGAGACATAGAATTAGAGTCTATGCATCAAAAAGACCAGAATGGCACCATGCTCTGGTCACTTCTGCTGCCACCACTGTGGCCTAGACCCTGTGGCTCCCATCAGCGATGAGGGGAACAGACAGCAGAAGCCCTGGCACTAATATTGCCCAAAGTTGATCCACACTACATACTCTGTTTCCCATATTTCACTTTGCAGGTGTCTCTGACTGAGCCTGTGTCTGACTGCAGGAGAGGCGGGGGGTGGCATGGCCTGGTTTCCACAATGTGGAAGAGGGATTGATAACATGGGAAATTCCCCAAACACAGGAAGGTATTCAAAAGATATTTGTCAGCCACAAATGTGACAAATGTACAACATAGGTATGATGCCATGTTTTGCAAAAAAAAGATTATTTACTTTTTGAAAATTTAGAAAAAACTTTCAAACACTGGTGAATAGGGTAGGTAGGGGAAGGAAGTGTGCCTCTTTGATAACTTACCCACTTTCCCCTTCAGTTCTTGTCATTCTCTATTTTTTTAATCTAATATTGATATATTATATTTTTATTAAAAGTCATACATATTACTTACCTTTTTTATTGCATTCACTGTGCCTATCATTTCTAAATTTTAATGTTTTCTCCATTGCTATATATTCTCTTTTTTTCTCAACTTTATTTTTCATTCCCTTTTCTATTTTTCTTTTTTTTTCCCTTTGAACATTTATTATGAGCCAACTTTTTTTTTTTTGAGAGGGCATCTCTCATATTTATTGATCAAATGGTTGTTAACAACAATAAAATTCAGTATAGGGGGGTCAATGCTCAATGAATAGTCATTAATCCATCTCAAGCCCAGTTCTCTTCAGTCTCCAATCTTCTGAAGCATAACGAACATGTTCTTACATGGTGAAAGAATTCTTACATAGTGAATAAGCTCTTACATGGTGAACAGTACAAGAGCATTCATCACAGAAACTTTCGGTTCTGATCATGCATTATGAACTATAAACAATCAGGTCAAATATGAATATTCATTTGAATTTTATACTTGATTTATATGTGGATCCCACATTTCTCCCCTTATTATTATTATTATTATTTTTATTTTTAATAAAATGCTGAAGTGGTAGGTAGATGCAAGATAAACGTAGAAAACATAGTTTAGTGTTGTAAGAGAGCAATTGTAGATGATCAGGTGTGTGCCTGTAGACTATGTGCTAATCCGAGCTAGACAAGGGCATTAAAACATCCACGGATGCAGAAGCTTTCTCTCAACACAGGGTGGGGGTGAGGTTCTAAGCTTCACCACTGTTGTTCCCCAATTTCTCACCTGATGGCCCCCCTGCGACTGTGCCTGTCTTAGGTTGTTCCTCCCTTGAGGAATCTTACCCATCTCTGACTAACCAGTCATCTTCCGGGGCCATACAGGGAAATGTAAAGTTGGTAAGTGAGAGAGAAGACATATTGTTTGAAAAGGTTAGCTTTTTACTTCTTTGCATATTTATGCCCTATGGCTTCTATGCCCAGCAATTGTCTCGAGGTATCTTTACCACCTGGAGGAATTATGATACTCGGTAAATTCGATATGAGGTACAACTTCTATTTAAGGGTTGTAATTAGGAAGGAAGAAGAAAAGCTATAGAGGTAGCATATGGAAGAAAACATGGGAGGATTGATTATTTCTTTGACGTATCTTCTTGTAGAGTACCTTAAGTATGTATAGGTTTTAAACTACTGACTAACCTGCACACACATATTAACATAATAGGAATACGGTGACATAAAATAAGCAAATCTATAATTACCAGCCATCTCCAGTGAAGCCAAGAAAACCATTTAGGCACCCTAGGCATTTGTGAACATTTGTCTATGATATGATAGATATTGTCCAACTGTACTTGAACAGTCTGAGAGAAGTCAGACAAATTAAAGCAACCCATTTCTGGGATCTGTTCACATCCCATATGTTCTTTTAACCGTAGATAGTCTATAGTCATAAGATTTTGGAGCGCTACAACTTGCACCCCTCCCAACTCCTGATTGAGTTCCAACAGTACAGATCCGGTCAAATTCGTTGTCTCACTGTATGAACATGCCAGCCTAGACATCTCCCTCCTCATTCCAATGGCAAGTCAGGGAAATGGTGGGGTGGACGCAGTCACCACCACAGCATTGCCCGGATCCCTATGGAGGCTTTTTGATGATCATCCCCCGGGACGAGTCCTCCAGAGAGTGCTGATGCCAGAAGCTCCTCCTCATATTGTATCTTAGTTCATTTTCTGGGTAGCCAAGCTAGGCCTTAATCTTCTGCATAGGAACAAACAGACCCTTTGCCCACACTTTGACATGCCCTCTATACCACTGTGTAGAACTCATTGGAGGTCAGCACACAGGAACTGATTTTTTATTTATTTATTTTTATTATTTTTATTTTTATTATGAGAAAGGAGGATTACCAGAAAAGAGTACCTCCATAGCTGATCATCTGACACCCTTTAAGTGATCAACATTAAGGATATTTAAAGCATGCATTAATCTTTGATTTACCAATTGTTTTATCCTATCAAGGAGTAATCCCCCTTTTCTTTCTTTCTTTCTTTTTTTTAAAATCTTTAATCTACACTTACATGAAGAATACTATGTTTACTATGCTCTCCCCTATATTAGGTCCCCCCTAAAAACCATAGCAAAATGTAGAATCACTACTTGTCCTCTCTGTGTTGTACAGCCCGCTCTCCCCTTTCTCCCTCCCCACCCATGCATGCTAATCTTAATATCCCCTTTCTTCTTCCTCCCCCTTATCCCACCTTGCCCACCCATCCTCCCAGTTCCTTTCCCTTTGGTACCTGTTAGTCCATTTTTGGGTTCTGTAATTCCGCTGCTGTTTTGTTCCTTCAGTTTTTCCTTTGTGCTTATACTCCTGAGATGAGTGAAATCATTTGGTATTTCTCTTTCTCCGCTTGGCTTATTTCACTGAGCATAATACTCTCCAGCTCCATCCATGTTGCTGCAAAGGGTAGGATTTTTCCTCTTCTTATGGCTGAGTAGTATTCCATTGTTTATATGTACCACATCTTCTTTATCTATTCATCTACCGATGGACATTTAGGTTGCTTCCAATTCTTGGCTATTGTAAATAGCACTGAGATAAACATAGGGGTGCATCTGTCTTTCTCAAACTTGATTGCTGCATTCTTAGGGTAAATTCCTAGGAGTGGAATTCCTGGATCAAATGGTAGGTCAGTTTTGAGCATTTTGATGAACCTCCATACTGCTTTCCACAATGGTTGAACTAATTTACATTCCCACCAGCAGTGTAGGAGGGTTCCCCTTTCTCCACAGCCTTGAACATTTGTTATTGTTTGTCTTTTGGATGGCAACTATCCTTACGGGTGTGAGGTGATACCTCCTTGTAGTTTTAATTTGCATTTCTCTGATAATTAGCGATGTGGAGCATCTTTTCATGTGTCTGTTGGCCATCTGTATTTCTTTTTTAGAGAACTGTCTGTTCAGTTCCTCTGCCCATTTTTTAATTGGGTTATTTGTTTTTTGTTTGTTGAGGCATGTGAGCTCTTTATATATTCTGGCCATCAAGCCTTTATCGGATCTGTCATTTTCAAATATATTCTCCCATACTGTAGGGTCCCTTTTTGTTCTATTGATGGTGTCTTTCGCTGTACAGAAGCTTTTCAGCTTAATGTAGTCCCACTTGCTCATTTTTGCTGTTGTTTTCCTTGCCCGGGGAGATATGTTCAAGAAGAGGTCACTCATGTTTATGTCTAAGAGGTTTTTGCTTATGTTTTTTTCCAAGAGTTTAATGGTTTCATGACTTACATTCAGATCTTTGATCCATTTTGAGTTTACCTTTGGATATGGGATTAGACAAAGGTCCAGTTTCATTCTCCTACATGTAGCTGTCCAGTTTTGCCAGCACCATCTGTTGAAGAGACTGTCATTTTGCCATTGTATGTCCATGGCTCCTTTGTCAAATATTAATTGAGCATATATGTTTGGGTTAATTTCTGGATTCTCTAATCTGTTCCACTGGTCTGTGGCTCTGTTCTTGTGCCAGTACCAAATTGTCTTGATTACTATGGCTTTGTAGTAGAGCTTGAAGTTGGGGAGTGAGATACCCCCTACTTTATTCTTCTTTTTCAGGATCACTTTGGCTATTCGGGGTCTTTGGTGTTTCCGTATGAATTTTTGAATTATTTGTTCCAATTCATTGAAGAATGTTGCTGGTAATTTGATAGGGATTGCATCAAATCTGTATATTGCTTTAGGCAGGATGGCCATTTTGACGATATTAAATCTTCCTAGCCATGAGCCGGGGATGAGTTTATATTTGTGAGTGTCCCCTTTAATTCCTCTTAAGAGTGACTTGCAGTTTTCAGAGTATAAGTATTTCACTTCTTTGGTTAGGTTTACTCCTAGGTATTTTATTCTTTTTGATGCAATTGTGAATGGAATTGTTTTCCCGATTTCTCTTTCTATTGGTTCATTGTTAGTGTATAGGAAAGCTATAGATTTCTGTGTGTTAATTTTGTATCCTGCAACTTTGCTGAGTGGAGCCTTTAGGGTTTTTTATGTACAGTGTCATAACATCTGCAAATAGTGACAGTTTAACTTCTTCTTTATCAATATGGATTCCTTGTATTTCTTTGTTTTGTCTGATTGCCATGGCTAGGACCTCCAGTACTATGTTAAATAACAGTGGGGAGAGTGGGCATCCCTGTCTGGTTCCCAATCTCAGAGGAAATGCTTTCAGCTTCTTGCTCTTCAGTATAATGTAGGCTGTGGGTTTATCATATATGGCCTTTATTATGTTGAGGTACTTGCCCTCTATTCCCATTTTGCTGAGAGTTTTTATCATGAATGGACGTTGAATTTTGTCAAATGCTTTTTCAGCATCTATGGAGATGATCATGTGGTTTTTGTCTTTCTTTTTGTTAATGTGGTGAATGATGTTCATGGATTCTCGAATGTTGTACCATCCTTGCATCCCTGGGATGAATCCCACTTGGTCATGGTGTATGATCCTTTTGATATACTGTTGAATTCTGTTTGCTAATATTTTATTGAGTATTTTTGCATCTACGTTCATCAGGGGTATTGGTCTGTAATTTTCTTTTTTGGTGGGGTCTTTGCCTGGTTTTGGTATTAGGGTGATGTTGGCTTCATAGAATGAGTTTGGGAGTATTCCCTCTTCTTCTATTTTTTGGAACACTTTAAGGAGAATGGGTATTATGTCTACTCTGTGTGTCTGATAAAATTCCGAGGTAAATCCTTCTGGCCCTGGGGTTTTGTTCTTGGGTAGTTTTTTGATTACCGTTTCAATTTCTTTGTTCATAATTGGTTTCTTTAACTTTTGTGTTTCTTCCTTGGTCAGTCATGGGAGGTTGTATTTTTCTAAGAAGTTGTCCATTTCTTCTAGGTTTTACACCTTGTTGGCATATAGGTTTTCATAGTAGTCTTTAATAATTCTTTGTATTTCTGTGCAGTCTGTCGTGATTTTTCCATTCTCATTTCTGATTATGTTGATTTGTGTTGATTCTTTTTTTTTCTCTTAATAAGTTTGGCTAGAGGCTTATCTATTTTGTATACTTTCTCAAAGAACCAGCTCTTGGTTTTGTTGATTTTTGCTATTGTTTTATTCTTCTCAATTTTTTTATTTCTTCTCTGATCTTTATTATGTCCCTCCTTCTGCTGACTTATGCCTCATTTGTTCTTCTTTTTTCCAGTTTCGATAGTTTTGATGTTAGACTATTCATTTGGGATTGTTCTTCCTTCTTCAGGTGTGCGTGGATCACTATATACTTTCCTCTAAAGACTGCTTTTGCTGCATCCCACAGAAGTTGGGGTTTTGTGTTGTTGTTATCATTTGTTTCTATATATTCCTTGATCTCTATTTTGATTTGTTCATTGATCCATTGATTATTTAGAAGCTTGTTGTTAAGGCTCCATGTGTTTGTGAGCCATTTTGTTTTCTTTGTAGAATTTATTTCTAGTTTTATACCTTTGTGGTCTGTTAAATTGGTTGGTAGAATTTCAATATTTTGGAATTTACTGAGGCCCTTTTTGTGAGCTAGTATGTGGTCTATTCTGGAGAATGTTCCATGTGCACTTGTGAAGAATGTATATCCTGTTGCTTTTGGATGTAGAGTTCTATATATGTCTGTTAGGTCCTTCTGTTCTAGTGTGTTGTTCAATGCCTGTGTGTCCTTACATATTTTCTGCCCAGTGGATCTATCCTTAAGGGTGAGTGGTGTGTTGAAGTCTCCTAAGATGAATGCATTGCAGTCTATTTCCCTCTTTAATTCTGTTAGTATTTGTTTCACATATGCTGGTGCTCCTGTATTGGGTGCATATATATTTAGAATGGTTATATCCTCTTGTTGGACTGAGCCCTTTATCATTATGTAGTGTCCTTCTTTATCTCTTGCTACTTTCTTTGTTTTGACGTCTATTCTGTCTGACATTAGTACTGCAACCCCTGCTTTCTTTTCACTGTTGTTTGCCTGAAATATGTTTTTCCATCCTTTGACTTGTAGTCTGTGCTTTTCTTTGGGTTTGAGGTGAGTTTCTTGTATGAAGCATATAGATGGGTCTTGCTTTTTCATCCATTCTATTACTCTGTGTCTTTTGATTGGTGCATTAAGTCCATTTACATTTAGGGTGACTATTGAGTGATATGTACTTATTGCCATTGCAGGCTTTAGATTCGTGGTTAACAAAGGTTCAAGGTAAGCTTCTTTAGTATCTTACTGCTTAACTTAGCTCACTTATTGAGCTGTTATATACACTGTCTGGAGATTCTTTTCTTCTCTCCCTTCTTCTTCCTCCTCCTCCATTCTTCATATGTTGTATGTTTTGTTCTGTGCTCTTTTTAGGAGTGCTCCCATCTAGAGCAGCCCCTGTAAGATGCCCTGTAGAGGTGGTTTGTGGGAAGCAAATTCCCTCAGCTTTTGCTTGTCTGGAAATTGTTTAATCCTGCCATCATATTTAAATGATAGTCGTGCTGGATACAGTATCCTTGGTTCAAGTCCCTTCTGTTTCATTGCATTAAATATATCATGCCATTCTCTTCTGGCCTGTAGGGTTTCTGTTGTGAAGTCTGATGTTAGCCTGATGGGTTTTCCTTTATAGGTGACCTTTTTCTCTCTAGCTGCCTTTAAAACTCTTTCCTTGTCCTTGATCCTTGCCATTTTAATTATTATGTGTCTTGGTGTTGTCCTCCTTGGATCCTTTCTGTTGGGGGTTCTGTGTAATTCCATGGTCTGTTCGATTATTTCCTCCCCCAGTTTGGGGATGTTTTCAGCAATTATTTCTTCAAAGAGACTTTCTATCCCTTTTCCTCTTTCTTCTTCTTGTGGTACCCTTATAATACGAATATTATTCCTTTTGCATTGGTCCCATAGTTCTCTTAGTGTTGTTCGTTACTGGAGATCCTTTTATCTCTCTCTATGTCAGCTTCTATACGTTCCTGTTCTCTGGTTTCTATTCCTTCAGTGGCCTCTTGCATCTTATCCATTCTGCTTATAAATCCTTCCAGGGATTGTTTCACTTCTGTGATCTCCTTCCTGATATCTGTGATCTCCCTCCGGAATTCATCCCATTGCTCTTGCATTTTTCTCTGCATCTCATCCCATTGCTCTTGCATTTTTCTCTGCATCTCTGTCAGCATGTTCATGATTTTTATTTTGAATTCTTTTTCAGGAAGACTGGTTAGGTCTGTCTCCTTCTCAGGTGTTATCTCTGTGATCTTTGTCTGCCTGTAGTTTTGTCTTTTCATGGTGAAAGACATAGTTTGCAGAGCTGGTACGAGTGACAGCTGGAAGAGCTTTCCTTCTTGTTGGTTTGTGGCCTTCCTCTCCTGGGAGAATAGCGACCTCTGGTGGCTTATGCTTGGCAACTCTGCGCAGACAGGACTTCTGCTACCTGCCCTGTTGCTATGGAGTTTCTCTCCGCTGTAGCTGTGGGTGTGGCCTGGCTGGGGCTGCTCCTTCTAAATGGTGGAACCCCGTTTGAGGAGGAGCGGCCGGGAGGCTATTTATCTCTGTAATGGGCTTCTGTGCTCCCTGTTGCCCAGGGGTTTAGAGTGCCCAGAGATCCCCAGATTCCCTGCATCTGGGGTAAGTGTCCTGTCCTGCCCCTTTAAGTCTTCCAGAAAGCACTCTCCAAACCAAAACAACAACAGCGGCAATGAAAGAGAAAAAAAAAAAAGGGAAAGAGCGTGATTTTCTTTGTCCTCAGGTGCTGGTCTCAGGCACCTGCTCACCGGTCTTGCTGCCTTGTTTCCCTAGTATTGGGGTCCCTGTCCCCTTAAGGCTTCCAAAACAGCACTCACTAAAAAAAAGGGAAAAACACGCAATATTCTTTGTCCTCAGGCGGTGGTCTCAGGCACCCACTCACTGGTCTTACTGCCCTGTTTCCCTAGTATTGTGGTCCCTGTCCCTTTAAGGCTTCCAAAAAGCACTCGCCAAAAATAAAGGGAAAAACCCACGATTTTCTTTGTTCTCAGGCGCCGGTCTCAGGCACTCGCTCACCAGTCTTGCTGCCCCGTTTCCCTAGTATTGGAGTCCCTGTCCCTTTAAGGCTTGCAAAAAGCACTCGCCAAAAAAAAAAGGGAAAAACGCACGATTTTCTATGTCCTCAGGCGCCGGTCTCAGGCACCCACTCACCAGTCTTACTGCCCTTTTTCCCTGGTATTGGGGTCCCTGTCCCTTTAAGGCTTCCAAAAAGCACTCATCAAAAAAAAAAGAAAAAAAACGCTCCAGTTTCTTTCCACCCGCCGGGAGTCGGGGGTAGGGGCACTCGGATCCCACCGGTCTGTGCTTGTATCTTACCCTCTTCGTGAGTCGCTGGGTTCTCGCAGGTGTGGATGTGGTCTGGAAGTTGTCCTGTGTCCTCTGGTCTCTATTTTAGGAAGTTGTCTTTGTTATATTTTCATAATTTTATGTGGTTTTGGGAGGAGAGTCGCTCTGCTCTACTCACACCATCATCCTGGCTCTGCCCCCTATCTCCTTTTCTTTTTTATTACAAAATACACATTCATCAGAGAAAATTTGAAAATCAAAAAAGCACGAAAAAGAAAAAAATCATTTCAAATCCAGGACCTGGTGAAATCCCCATATCTACTCCATTTGTATCCCAGTATAAGTGCATAGGTGGGATTGGCTCCACCACCTTAGGTTACCCACCATACTTGGGTGACCTAAGGCCATCAGAATGAGTTCACACCCACACCCACACTGTCCCACCAATGCAATTAGTTCCCTTATAATCAGTCAGTGCCTGGCATGCTTCTGGCCAGTGGTTGGTTCAAGATTGGGCACATGACCTATGTGGTCCAGTTTTAAAGAAATCCTCTTCTACATGTTAGAAGAGATATTATCTTTCATCACCACCCCCTGCCCCATAAGCATACAGACATAAGTGTAGAGGGAAAACATTTAGCCCAGAGGTGCTGGAATCTATGTGAAAGTCAAGCTGATATTCAGCTACATGATGCCACAGAGCTGCTGATTCCATTCTGGTCATCCTCTCCACCAGGACCGCATCTCAGCTCCAACTCAGCATTACTGTTCCCTGGGAAACCTGATCCTGCCCCCTGAATCCTTGGCACTAGATGAACAGATGAGTCAACCACAATTATGCACCCATGGTTACTGCTTTCTGCATCTGAGACCCTATTTGGGATATTCTCAAAGTGCTGAATTCTGCCAAACAGAAATCCATGCTTGTCCCTGGGATCTACCTGCCTTGGAGAGTCACTATATTGTTAAGTCTAATTCCAACTTCCTTCCCCTGCCACATCTGAAATGTTAAGGTGCTAGCATGCCTACAGCCTGAACTTGCTGAGTACGTATCACATTCTGATACCGTGCAGCTCTTGCCACAAATGTATTATTTTGTCCCTCTCTCCAGGTAGTCTGGGTTACCAGGGAAACAGACGCCAAGACCACATTAACTCTGCAAGTGTGTATTAGGGAAAAGCCTGGGAGAGAATAGGAGGAGGGAGCCAGAGAAGGCTGGGGAAGTCATCAAGCACAATGCACGTCTGACCTAGAGTGAAGGGAAGAGGGAGAGAAGGTGGGTGGAAGCAGTTCAGACTGCCTCATCGTCTAAGGAGGCCTGGGAAATCACTGGGGAGTCCTCAAGCTGAGGTTTCAGTCAGAGGCATCTCTTGTCTCCAAGAATGGGTGTGCCTTGGATCCCACATGAGCAGCCAGTGGATGCCGCTGCCTCCCGCTGTCAGGGATGTCACGGCCCAGTGGCATGCTCCTCAAGGCACTTGGGGGTCTGCGGCGAGAGCTCTGATGGCTACCATTTAGTGTCACATTGTTTGAATGTAAAATTGTTAAAGTGTTCTTTTTTATTGTGCCTTTTCATTCTTATGTAATGACTATTATGATTAATAATTTATGCATTGACTTCTATTATATTTGAATATCATTTATAATTTCCCTATAATTTAGTAGTGTCTTAGCTCATCTTTATTTTTAAACTGTATAAGTTGACTTTGCTTTTAAATACAGAGGGACACTTTGATTTTGGGGTGAATTTCACCATTTCGCGAATGGCTAAAATCCACATAATTGAATCTTCTTTCCCCCTCCTATATGTCTTAATCTCATTTGCTTTAATAATTATGCCTTTTTATATGTAGATATTTACATGTATTACAATGGGATGAAGATAGCTTTATGTGATGCACTTTAAATAACTCCCAGTGGGTGGACTAACAAAGACATTCTTACCTTTATTTACTAAACACTGAAAATAGAAACTTTGGACACCTTTCTCTGAGATGAAGCTTTGTAAGAATTGTTCCATGTCTAAATGTGTGTTCTGTTCATTCTTTTATTTTTTTAGTCTCATATATAGTTTCAAGTCAGGAATTATACTGATTTTGACATTCAACTAGTTGCTATCAAAGTTTTCAATTAAGTCTTTTTAATATGATTTTTGCACATAGTAAGCTGCTAATAGTAATTTTAAAATGATACTCAGAGGTGAGATATGTGGCCACAAAATCTCTCTCTGGTGTTTGAACCTGTGAAAAATCATTCTACTTTTTTTCCCACATAATCGATCACTCAACCAGAAAAATATGATCTTTGGAGGAATAGAAACTCTTTAACAACTTATAAATAAAGTTCAGGATTTTAGGATTTATGTTCTAAAGGTTGTAGGCACCCTAATATGTAATCTTTTGAATGTTATCAGCTCTTTCAGATTGCTAGGTCATCATTACAGCCATTGACAAGAAGGTGAAAGCAAATCATTTTGTCTGTTTGCTCACCCTTTTTTTCTGTTATTAGCCAGTATGTTTTTGGTCATAAAGGACAGAAACCCAAACTAAACTAACTTAGTTGGAAAGGAGAATTGTTCTCCCAGGTACCCACAGGAAAGGAAGCGGGGCGGTGGCGTAGCTGGGCCATTGTACTCTGCAGCCCTCCTCACAGATTCTTTCTAATAGTGGCTCCGTGATCCTCTGCACCTGGGCTCCTCCCAGTGGGTGGCGGTAGCTCCAGGAAGGTGCGTTCCTTAATTCCCACCATCCAGGAGGGAATGACTCCTTCTCCTCCAAACCCAGTTTGAAAAATGCCAAGAAAGAGCTGGGATGGGTCTTGGGTAGATCAGGTAGATACCTGCATCGTCAGTCATAACTGTGGGGAGACGGTGGTGTTTAAACCATTGGCTCAGCTTGGGTTAGGTGCTGGCCTTTATTTAGGCCTTTCATTTGTGGTCAGGAGCATCGAATTGGAAAGAAAATTACATATTCTTTAAGCCAAAAGTTTGCAAAGGCAAAAGAAGCATTTCCCAACAGAGGGGGAAGCTGTCCCAGAGAACAGAGGGAGGAGTTTTAGGAGACAAAACAATCCATATTCATTATACTGACTTTTGCTGATTTGAAACCACCTACCTATTCAAGAATTTCCTTTAAATCCAAGAAAGATTATTATACACCATTCTTGTATTCAGTCATTTTTATTTCTTTATTTTAATTCAAGTATAGTTTGTTTTGGGCTGGCCTAACCTACCAACTGAATTTTTCAGAGTTAACGACAATATTCTTCTTTATTAATATTTTTTAAATAATTTTTGAAACTTCAAATAATATAGGTATATGTAAAGTAAAATGTGAACATGTCTGCCTTTGACCATTACCCCAAATCCCCACTCAGCTGATATAACAATCTGGTATACATCTTTCTAACCCTTTTTCCACTCATATCCTACCACATGGGAGTTTACACATACGTGCATATACACAAATAGAGAGAAAATTTTAAACAAACTACATAGTGCTTTTTGTGATACTCTGCAACTTGCTTTTTAATTTAAAGTACTCAATTTTATACATCTATATATAGTATTTCCTCCTATTTAATGACTACATAGTATTTCATTTGTGGATATAATATGATTTGTTTCATCAGTCCCTTTTTAGTGGGCATTTAAATTGCTTCTCATTTCATTATTTCAAAGTGAAGGATATGCATATTTCCAACAAGGGTATACATTCCCTTGTGCATATGTCTGTGCACCTATGTTTAAGTATACCTTGAAGAACAATTCCTAGAAGTGGATAGCTGGGTCAAAGTGTATGCAAGCAATATTCTGAATTGTACCATTATTGTATGATCTAACCTCTCTTAGATCAATGACTGCTATGGTTCTTCTCATTTCTTTACTAATAGATATTTTCCATTCTTCACATTTTGATCATGATTTTTGAAGTCATTTCCTTACAGATAAGTTAGAAACTTCTTCTGGGCTCTGATGTATTATAAAATTGTTTTATTGTACTAGAGTATTTTTGCATATCTATGTCAGTTTTAGATATTCATGTTTTCATTTGTTGAGGCTTTGTGTCGGAATTTTACTGTGTTTATCAGAAAAAGAAATCCCTTACCAGTTATTCTGCCATTTTGATGGTGCTTCAGTTAAGCATTTTTAAAAATATATCCCAAAACACTACTTATCTGAAATATATTATTTTATATGCCAGAGAGTCTAAGTTTTAAACTCTTCATCATCAAAAGTTTTTCAATTTTAATTTAAACATTAGGGATGAAAACAGTCTTGAGAGAGCTCCCAAGCATACCTGAATGTGACTTTGGTCCCTCAAGACAACCTCTGGGCTGTCACAATCATACAGAAATGATCTCTGAAAAGATTTGCTCTTGCCCTAATTAATCCATGTGTTACTGTCTGAGGTCCTTGGATTGGCTTTGTAGGATTTTTCCTCTCTGACATGCCTCTCACATTGTGAGCTAAAACACTGCTCAGTACTTTCGGTAGGCCCTTCCTCTGCCTATCTACTTTCTATGAACAAATCATTTCATCAAGCTTGATGTAATTGTCTCCAGTAAACAAATAAAATAAATAGATTAAAGGAAGCCTGAGTGAGTGAGGTGTCTAAGCTTTATTTTGTACATGGACTTTGGGATATCTGTTTTGCCTGCTGGATGGTTTATTTTGCTTTTTCTTGATCTTAGCCAGATTCTAGAAAGATGCAGTGATTCTCTAGTTGAATTCTGGATGAATAAGATCTTACTATATATATATATATATATATATATATATATACTAATTAGCATCCTTAGAGAATTAGGGTTACAGAGTATGCCAAGTACAGAATTAAAAAAAAAAGCCAGAATATCAAAGGAAGATATAACTATACTCAAGTACTAAAGCCTTTTATTTTTAGGCAAATCAACCTCTGATGCTATGCACTGCAAATGTATTTCCCAGTTTGTCACTTGTCTACTTACTTTGTTGCAGGTGGTATTCTTATTTAAAATTCTTAAGAAAGTCAGAGTTTTCGATCTTTTCTTTCTTGACTTCTATGCTTATGTCATACTTAGAAATGCTTTTCCATTCCCAAATCATTCTTTTATTTCTTATTTAAATGTATGGTTTATTTATTTATTTATTTTTTATAGGGGAAAGCACGAACGCAGTGGTAGTCCCCCACTACCACAAATTATGCAGTCGAGTTTCCCACATTTGGGGAAATCGCAGGGGTCAGCACATCCGGGTGCAGGGGATCAGCCTCGCCCTGGGAGAACAGCCTTCGTGATCATGGCATCTCCGCTGCCGGGTAAGTATGGTTTATTTTTTACCTTTAAACCTTTGGTGCATTTAAAATTTATCCTGGGGTAATATATGTAGGGATGGATTTCAGTTAATTTTTTCCCTAAATGGCCTCCGAGTTGTCTCACCATATATTGAATTATCCACCTTTTCCAAATGACAGTACTGAGTGTTTTAATTATGGCTGTACAGTCTGTTCTGTAAGCGTAGTTCCTCCTCATTGCTCTTCTCTTCCAGAATATTTTTGACTAATTTTTGCTTAGTTTTGTTTCCATATACAAATTTTAATCAGCTTGTCTAGCTGAAAAAAGGTTGATAATTTTAATTGGGATTTTATAATTTTCATGGATAAATTTAGGGGAGAATTGATATCTTCATACTGGTAAGTCCACTTTTCCACTTGTTCCTATCTTCTTTTGAGTTTCTCAGCAGCATTTTGAAGTTTTCTTTATGCAAATCTTGAACTTCTTAGTTTATTCTCAGCAAAGTTTTATTTCTTTATTGTTGTTGCTTTTGTAAAAAGGGTTTTTTCCCATTATGTTCTCTAATTGTATATTTTTATATATTTATGAGGGCTTTTGATTTCTGAATGTAAACTTTGTGCCCAGTCACATTACTGATTTAGCTTATTCTTTGTATTTTGTTTTCTTGAATTTTCCAGATGTTCAATCAAATTATTTGAAATTAAGGTTAATTTTGTGTTTTTTCTCATATTTTCTACTTGCATTTTTTTCTTTTATCTACTTGCATTGGCTAACAGGACAGAATTTTTAATTAATTTGTTCAGATTTATCAGGTGACGTTTACAAATTAAAATTGAAGATCTATCATTTCATGAAACATATAACTGATCCATCCCTTTACTAGATGAAGGGCCCCCACCAGTAAGATGGTGAACTTCCGGCTTCTCTTTGGGGGGGGGTCCTTGGTTCCCGATGGCACCACCTGAAGCCCAATCACCTCTCGCCCCCCTCCCAATCCCAGCACCTAGCCAATAGCCACCAGCCCCGTAGAAGTAACACCACAATCACCCCATGCCCCTTCCTATATAACCCAGCACCTTTCCCTAATAAAGTGGATTTCTCTGGTGAATTGCTACTGTGTGGCGCTCCTACACAGACAGCAGTTAAACTCTAGGAAGCTGGCCTGAGAAATACAGAAGTCTGGAAAATGGAAGCCCTGTATAAACTTCAAGCAAAGAGGCAAAAATTCCTTCCTAACCAACTACCATGCCTCTAGGGAGGGCAAAGATTGACATTAATGTCTTTTCTGACCTCTTCTGGCAAGTCTGAAAGCAGCCAGAATATTAGATTTGATTGATTATTTTTCCCAAGAAGTTCCTGGGTTTTCCAGGGCTGTCTCTCTAAAAACATATTTTAGTATCTTGAACATTATTTTTAAATTTCACTTTGTTCTAAAGATGTCTCCCATCATACTTGTCTGTGTATCCCCATCTAGAATACAGGACCTGGTTCATAGTAATGCTTAATAAACTTTTTTAAATAGAAAAAAAAATTCACTTTGCTTTAATCTCTCTACCTCTTTCTTTCCTTCCCCCTCTCTTTTTACATAACTTTCAAGTCTTTATCTCCCTTTACCCTCCCTCAGATTTTTTACTGTTCCCACATTCCTGTTTGCACAACTGTTATTTCTGACTGGCTTTGTCTCTGAGCTCCAAACTCACGCAATCCTTGAAATGTGGCGCTTGGGAAGGCAGTGGCTGCCTTGACTGGAGCAGTTTCAGTGGGCATTTGGGAGGAGAATCCATCTTGCTGTGGGTGAAGAAATGAATAGAAAGTATGGAAGAAATAACAGTGTGTGTATAGTTCTATTTCAGGGTAGTTGACAAGGAAGGAAAGAAAAGACTGAATGGTTACATAATGGTTACAAATAAGGAAAACATACTCATTCGTTTGGGTGTGAGGTGGCCTTGCAAATGCATTTCCTGTATCTCTGATGAGCAGAAGTGTAACTGACCGGCAGCCCCAGCTGCTGTGCTCTGAAATCCTTCCCTTCCTTCACTGGGACCATGCTTCCCACAGGCTGCATCCACCTGATGATTATGGATGGCAGGGGCACCAGAGCAGGTCTCTCCCTGGGATATCCAGGACAGTTCAGATGGGTGACAAGCTCAGATGGCCTTGTTGAACTTAGTTAGGACTGCACACTGCAGTACATGCAGTGTATCCAACCTTTACCCAACCTTCACCCCTGCCCTCTCTCTTTCACAAAGCTTATACATGACAATCTGACAGCTCTTCCTGAATTCCGAACCCCAGTATTCTTCCTCTTCCTCCCTAATAGGCATTTTCTCTAAAATTTCTTGGACTTCAGATCCTTTGTGTCTGCTTCTTGAAGGACTTACACTAACACAGACTGGAATACCCTTGAGGATGTTTGAAAGATAAGAGCAGAGGTGGAGAAGAGTACTTATTTCCCATTATCTTTCTTGCAGAATCCTTTCCAAACTTTCTAGTTTTTGTCTGTCTGCAGCCGCATGTCCTGATGTCTTACAGCTTTCCTCTCAGTATCTTCCTTCTCCCAATGTGATTTCTGACCTTGTCCCAAATCTGAACTTCTGTGGGTAAAATTGTAATATTTCCAGAACAACTCACCTGGCTTTGGTTCATTTGCATATCCTCAGGCACAGAGAGTTCATCTCCATGTCAGTGGGTAATTACCTGGGCAACTGAGGGCATGTCTGAACTTGAGAGGTTAAAGGGAGGGGCTGGCTTGCTTGCTTGCTTCCTCCGGAGCAGGAGAGAGAGATGGCACTGGACTGTAGTTTATAAGCAATAAACGGGTTTTAATCTTTATTTCTCCCTTTGACTGATTTTGGTTTTTAGAGGTGTTTTGCTCCAGGATTTCCTCTTCCCGGACTTATAACTTCCCATCTAGCTTTTAACCTAAATAAACCAGAAGTATCTGAGCAAATCTGGTGGGCTCCTAGGATGGCAGCTACTATATGGTTTTATTTTTACTGCAGAAATGTTGCTTATTTTCTGACTGCCTACATAATGACATGTTGAAATGGATGTTTTCGTTATCATAGAATTTCAAAGGACAAAGCTCAAGAAATAGGCATTAAGAAACACAAATTCTAAAGAAGTGCCAGATACGACTCTGCAAGTCCTATGAAAAATCGAACAACAGTCCATTGACCTTCATTCCACTGCCCATCAAGTCTATCAGAACAGAAGACTACAGTTACCAGTGGGAACAAATTCATAGGTGAAGAGTTCTATAGTTCCCTCTCTCCCACCTGCCCTAGACAAGTAAAGGCAGTTTCCAAGATGAAACCCCCATAAGAGATTAGAGATGTAGGAGTGGTCCGTTATCTATCCTACTCCTTAGTTGGATGCAAAATCTAACAGACCCACCTTGGTTCCTCTAGAGTAGCAGCAGTATGATGAGAGTTCTAGGATAAAAAGACATTTATTCTCAAAGCTTGAGAGGGCAGAGAGAGCTGGGGATGATAGCCAGCCTGCACTCTTATCATTGATAAGGTAGAAGGGCACAAGTGGGTATCACAGAAGGCATGAGTCATCTTGAAGGTTGATTGTCCAAGAGTGGCTGTCCCCTCAGATGAGGAGACCCTGGTACTGAGAGGCTGTAAGTTGAACAAGCAGCGCAGGAATTGGAAGGGGATCTCTAAACAATGTGAAATGCAGGTGTCCTTTCAGGATATCTAAAGAAGGCACAAATATGCCCACTGAGAACCATTGCCCCACAAAGGGCATCAGTGTCTAAGGAAAGGATAAACAGCTCCAGACAAGAAAAGGACTCCTGTCCCTTTCCACTACCTCTTCCCTGTCCTGACACTAGAAGGCGCAGGGAAGAGATGGAGGGTTGGAGTAAACTAGCAAAGAAAACCAAAAGAGTAAACCATTCCTGCTCTCCACCTGGAGATCTCTAGGTTGCAGGTCAGACTTGATCAGGGGAGAAGAAACTCCTTAAATGATACGCAACATTGAAGTCCTAATATAGACTAGGCTGCACAACTTCACACCTGATGGTGGGTCTTCAGAAATAACATGAAGTGGTTTTTATAAGCAAAGTTAGTAGAAAATCACAGGGTCTGCCTTAATGTCACATAGAGCAAGGGAAGGGACATCTGATGGAGCATGTGGGAAGCAAAGGTTGAAAGAAAAGTAGCCATTTCCTATTTCCATAGCATTATATTTAGTTCATTTAATAAATTTGCTACCCACCCTTTGAAATGTCCTTACATAGAAAGCATGGATTGAAAGGCGCAGCCTTACCAAGTTCACAGAAGTGTTGTCTGTTGGCAGCCACGCTCAGAAAATAGCGCCCAATGCAGGGCAGCTGGAAGGCCCCGAACTTCCTAATGACAAATCATCCCACACCACTAAACTACATGCTAATTGCACCTTGGCATAAGGACCAATGAGACCCACCAAATGGTTATGCTAATAAGGCATATGGAGCCGCACCAACCAGGTCAGAGCATGAGAACTATATAAGCAAGCCTCTCCTTCCCCTCTGGGTCCTGCCCAACTCATTTGTTTCACAAAGAGCTGAAGAATAAAGCTTTCTGCAGAAGAATCCTGCTGTTGTTGCGTGCTGTTCTTGCCGGCGAGGACGGGGCGCGCGACAGTTGTCAGCATCTTTTCAAAGGAGCGCTATCTTGCAGGGCCTTGGCCTCCCATGATCTTGTGGATATCAGATTGCATGACCTGCCCAGATTGCTGTACTCTGGGATTTTTAGAAGTATTCTTTATCCTTTCCTATTGGATCCTAATATTTCTGCCCTGTTGTCAGCCAGCTGAGCTAGTTGTCCCTGGATTTTGCCTGCATTAACTCTCCCAGCTGTACCAGCCCCAGCCTCTGCTCCTTACTCCCAAGCCCTGCCTCCAGAAGTCTTCCCTTCACATCCTGTCTACTCCCATTCTTTCTAAATGCAATCATTCTTTCTAATATCATGTACATTTTTCTGTATTCAGTCACATCCTTTCTAGCTATACGTTTCATGGTCTTAAGTCATCTTGATATTTCTTCACCATCTAGTCTCTCTCCATCTTCCCGATCACTCCAGATTCCTATTTGAATGCACATCAACACACATACTTTTATTTTAACTCAATGGAAAGAATAATAATCATAATCCACAGATAAGTAAGAGAGGGACCAATTTATCATACCACTAGATGCAGTCACCTTTTTCTAATTTTCTTTTTTTAAAATTCCTGTGAAGTTCTAACACTTTACCCTTGCACACTGACTTTTTCAGCATGTTTGCTTGGATAATTCATCCCACTAACTCACCAGGGTCTATGAGACAGCTTGCATTCTGTGTCTCTCACACACAAGAACCTTATTTCATTTTTCTCTGGTAGACACCTGAAGCTTGGGAAAAATTAGAGCCCCCAGTCAACAGATACACCTGCCTCTCAGTTCCCAGAGTGAAGATGGGAAAGGCATTCTGCTTGAGAATAAGCTTGGCTTGCGGGGCAGGGGCAGAGTGGCAGACAGTGTGATGGACTGAATGTTTGTGCCCATCAGAATCCCTGTGCTGGAGGCCTGACCCCAGTGCAGCTGTGCTTGGAGATGGAGCTTCTAAGGGTGTAATTAGGTTAAATGAGGTCATGAAGTTGGGGCCCTGATCAGACAAGATCAGTGTCCTCAAAGAAGAGATGCCAGAGCTCACACTTTCTTTCCACGCACATGCACACAATGAGGAAAGGCCATATGAGGACAGAGAGAAGGTGGCCATCTGCAAGCCACAAAGGGAGCTCTCACCAGGAAGTGGATTGGCCTGGACATTGATCTCGGACACTCAGTCTCCAGAACTGTCAGAAAGAATTTTCGATTCCTTCAAGCGCCAAATCTGTTTCTTTTGTACTGGCAGCCCAAGCAGACTAATACACATAGTAAGCTTTCTTCATTCAGAATCACAGACAAAACACAGAAACCTGCCTCTGGCACAAGAGATGTTTAATGCCCCATCCCTGTTTCCTTGACCTGGCACTCTCCTTCTCTCATGTCCTAGGCACAACCATAGAGGGATTTCTGATTCTCTCCTTAGACAGATTCATGTGAGAATATCAGCAAGGTGCCCAGGGTGCTCAGGGAAGCAGACTGGGGCACTGCATCACTTGAGGCACAGGAGAAGATGGGAATGCTGATGGAAGAGGAGGGGAGGAACAGGAATGCATTAGCCAGGGGAGGCCAGAGCTTGTCTCATGGGGAAGTGAGGAGAAGGGAAGAAGGAGAAAGAGAGGCACCTGAGCTGGAGAGGGACGGGAGAGAGGAAAGAGAAACAGGCAAGCCGGTGGGTGAACAGGGTGAGCAAGGCGTGGAGGTGACATGCCACAAAGGGGACAGGTTTCCACGTTACCTCCAAGGAAGAAAAGGAACTTAGCCCCATTTTTATCCCCAGATATTTTCATATCCCCAAGATTTGCCAGTGAGAAACATTCCAGGCCCATGATGCTCGCTCTACATTTGTTCTGCGGAAAATGTATGTAACACTATGTTGACTTTGTGCACCAAATCAGGATGATACGAGTTGGTACTCAGGGCCCAAGATAATGTGAAAGATAACCAGACAATTAGGGAACCATGGATATTTAAAATCTATATGGCCTCTTTGCCAAGAAATTGAACAATTATACAGGAAAAAACCTACAACATTTGATGAAGAAACTAAGTGAGCTTCTCTCCTTTCTACCCTGATCATGTCATCTCCACACCTCATCTCCCTCCTATTTCCTTCCTCCTCCATAAAATGATTATCAGAAATGGATAGTAAACAAACTAATGGGACTAAAGAAATTTACATACTATATGCATTTCCTCTCTCTAGTTCCTCCCGTCACAAGGATATGCTACCCTGAGGCCAACAGTGGAGGTAGTGGAATCTGACTGTGATGTTCTAGGAAGCAGAAGTGAGCTTCATTTTTACCTGCCTTGTCTGCTCCCATGGCCTGACTGGGTATTGTACACAATATTTGACTTTTATAAGCATGATAATGGTAAGATAGGAGTTAGGGTTTTCTAGCTTACTGAATAATCCATAGTGAGAATCATACCAGCTAAACCTGAGAGAATAGTTTATCCTTGAAGAGTTGACAGCAGTGTTTCATATTATCCTGAAGAGCCTCTTTGACTTTGTCATTCTGGAGTGTGAAGATGAAAGGGTTCAGGAAAGGGGTTAACACACAAATCAACAGGGAAACTACCTTATTGTACTCAACTGCCTGTGTTTGCTTGAGTTTCACGTAGAGGAAGAGGCAGCTGCCATAGCCGATCACAACAAAGGTGATGTGGGAGGCACACGTACAGAAGGCCTTCCTCCTGCCGGAGGCGGTGGGCATCCTAAGGATGGTGAAGATGATGTAGGTGTAGGAGACAATTGTTGGGGCCAGAGAACCAATGATAATGAAAACAGCCATTAAAAACAGAACAAACTCTATGAAAAGAGTGTCATCACAGGATAGTTTGAGCAGTTGCCCTCGGTCACAGTAAAAATTGTCTAACACATTTGATTTGAAGAAAGTAAACTGAAATGCAGCATAGACGGGCCAGATTTCAGAAAAGAGCCCAAACAGCCATGAGGCAATTACCACCCAGATACAGGTTTGATTGTTCATGATGATGATGTATCTCAAGGGGTGACAGACAGCCACGTAACGGTCCACAGCCATTGTTCCCGCTATTGCAAACTCTGTGGTCCCTAAAGCAAGGTACAGGAAGACCTGGGCGACACACACAGTCAGAGATATTGTCTGCATTCCAGGAAGCAGCAGTCCCCAGAGCATCAGTGGGACTATAATGGATGTGATCAGAATCTCCAAAGCAGAGAGATGACCGAGGAAGGAATACATGGGGAACTGCAGGCGTTTATCAACAGAGACAATCACTATGATGACAACATTTCCCATAAGTATCACTGAGTAGAAGAAAAAGAATACAGAAAAAAGAAGGTGGTGTAGTTCCTGGGACCCAGAGAAACCAAGAAAACAGAATTCAGTAGCACTAGAGTGATTGCTCATCACTAGTTCTTGTTTCTGTTCCTTGATTATAGATCAAAAGAGAGGTAACACTGCTCCACATAGTTCTGTTCTCAAGAGATAAGAGACATATTAGGGTGAGAACTTTGTTCACCCTGGTGATCAGGTGAGATTCTCCTACTAGTATCTGCACAAAGCGAGACCTAAATGTTGTCACCTGAAATCTATCTCAATGGTTAGCTGCCTATAATGGGCAAATAAACCTTTTATCATTGGGTTGAAGTAAACCTTCCTTGTCTTTTTCACTTTGGATGTGCCTTCTCAAAGGGGACAGAGTCTAAGACCATTTAGTGGCCAGTTTTAATGCTAAATTGATCAGCTTCTCCAGGCCTGGGATTGTCCTACTTGCTCGTGGGTTAACTGCAACAGATGACACAATGGCACTCCACGTAATGCTCAAACCATGGAACTCTGAACCCTATGCTTCATCCTTATTGGTACTGCATAGACCCACCATGGGATCAGCAGAAAAGAGGCAGAGGGTCTAAAACCAGCATCCCCGCTTTCCCAAGATTTTGTTAACCTGTACAGAGCAGTAAGATGTCCAAATGGGAGCTCTAGAGCTTGGATTAATTTCCCAGAGAGACTGATTCTTCTCTAACTCCATTTTCTTTCCAAAATCTTGGGAGCAGGGGAAGATGACACTGACCCTGGCATCATAGACCCAAGGCCATCAACTACTCAGACATCTGGATTTCTGCCCCACACTTTATCCATCCCATTACCCAGATGTCATCTCCTTGGAGGGTTCTTTTCAATTACTCTACCAAGACAGGAAAGACATGTTCATTCTTAGACTTCAGTTTTCTTCAAAGCACTTACTATAATATCAAATATTACATGTGCAATTGCTTTTTCATTCCTTCATTTAACATTAAACAAACACAGCAGTGAAGAGTACAAAGAGAAATCCTGCCCTATGGGGCTTATAGCCAAGCAGGGTTTAGAGACTAGACCACACACAAGTAAATAATATAAAAGATGAAATTTCATTACTCATGCCAACAATTTAAAAAATTAAGCAAGGAAGAGAGACAGGAAGATTAACTTTATGCTTCACTACTGATCTATGAAAATAACACCCCTGAGGGCAATGCCATGTTTTTATACCTACATAATATTCCTTAGCCATGGAAGTAAGCAGTGCTGAAAACTTTTGGGAGATGATGGATGTAAGGATGTATGATATATGCTTAAATATCACTTGGTCCTGGCTAGGGCTGATTAGGCCATATCCTCTCTCTCCTAGTCTTCTTGGTTCCCTTCCTGCCTCACATTGCCATTTTCCCTTCTCCTGCTGATGCAACCTCCACAATATCCTTGTGGCTTTTTTATTGATGTGCAAACACACTTCACGGACAGAACTCTTGAAAGAACTCAGTGGTCTGCTCCCCATGATCTCTGCATAATCAACACAGGGTGAAGAAAATGAAAGAGAAGGACCCTGGCGGAGGTGAGGGAGCTGTGCCCACCCCTGGCATTGGGTCTGGAAGAACCAAATCAGCTCTCCTCTGGGCAGGGATATCAGGTGGGGAGCCCATCCACTCTGCTCTTCCTCTACCCCACTCTTCAGGCTCCTGGTGACCTGGTGCCAGAAGGCAGCCAAGACCAGAACTTCCCATCCTGATCCTCTCCTACTCTTTCCTTTGCAGAGGAGAACCCCGAGAAGACTCACCTCTATCAGTGGAGGCTTCACCACCACTTCTAGTCTCCGGTCTATTGCTGAGCCATGCACGGGGGCCAGAGCAACTTGCTGCTGTCTCCACTCATGGTGAAGAAGGAAATTGTCCACAAAGGAACATAGGAAAAAGTTCAGAAATAATAGCATTGTAGGGTGGTGAGGGTCTGACATTGTCTCCTTCCCTTCTGCTTCCTTCCTTCCCAAGGGGACTTAGTCACTGAGGTTCCTGTTCCTAAATAGTTCAGCTTCAGGGCATCCCTAAGCAATCAGTCTGAGGACAGCAGAACAAATTTTAGGTATTCCCATTTTTGACCAATTAACTTGGAGAACATTTTTAAAGTTTTTGCTTAATGGGAAAATCTGAAATTTCACCAATCAGAGGCTTCTCAATACCACTGCTGCCTTCTCCAAAGGCCCCAAACCTAGGTTTCCAAAAGATGTCTCACAGACTCTAGGCAGATCACCCCTCCTGCCCTTTATTGGGCATGGAATGAGTGAAAACACCTTCTTTCGGGACCAAAGTAAACCTCCGTTGTGTTTATTTCTCTGCTGGGTGTGCCTTCTCAGAGGATAAGACCTTTCATACTGGCCACTTCTAATGCTACATTGACCAGCTTCCTCAGCCCTGGGACTGTCCTATTGGTTCTTAGGTGAACTGTCCCAGATGACATAACAGCACTCTACATGATGTCCAAAGCAAGGAACTTCGAACTTCATACTTTACCTTTTTTGGTATCACCCAGACCCACCTTGGTCTAGACATTTCCCAGGATTATTTTAGGAATGTGAGCCAGAATCAGCCCTCACCTCCCAGAATGAAACACCAGAATTAATCTCTAAAACATGGACCAATACCAAAAAGCCTATATACTGGTCTCAGTCAATGTTTTGAATTCACCAGAAAGCCCCTACAAAGCCTGATTTCTCCTTCACTCATTTTACAGAGGACCTGCTCCTAACCCTGTGGATCCTCTGGAACACAGTGGAGAGGTTCAGTCCCTAAATCTAACTCCAATCTCTGCTACTGTCTCAGTGTCCACTACTCTGGACATAGGTGCATCTGTGCGCATTCAAGCAAGATTCCTCCACCTATTTACTTCTATATCATTTCTCCCATCACCAGCTGGGCTCTTTAAAGTGGGTAGAGCATAATGATGGTCTAATATGGGCAGCTGTATTTACAGTCTGGAACAAGTGACAAAATGTAAATTAGAAACATGCTTGATTTTAGAGGAGATGAAAGTGAGAGTTACAAAATATTTTCTAGATTGCATTTGAAATTACCTGCTTAATCTGAAAAGGCCAATTGGTACAGAAGGGTATAAATTGGGAATAATCTTCCTCTCAGTTCCTTAATTGCCTAAGCCAACCAGACTGCCACATAATCTTAAAGACATCTCTTAGGTTTGTGTTTGAATGTCCTTTTAACCTAACTGCTCTGAAAATATGTTTAATTATGTTTTCTCTCTCACTTAACAATATATAAAAGACACTGTCCCATACCAATATATCACAACTTTTTCTGTTTTTGCATAGTATTCCATTGTATGGATGTCCCATTCTTTATTAACTAATACTCTATTAATTATTTTTTCATGTTATTTTCATTTTTATCATAAAAAATAATGTTATAAATATTCTTACACATTTGTCATCCATACATAATAATGTTTCTGGAATAAATACCTAGAGTTGGAATTTCTAGGTCAAAAGGTAGTCATATTGTAGCTACTGCTTTTTATTGGCACCAAATTATACTCCAAAGATTTTGGATTGATCCACTACCAACCAAAGATATAATCAAAATTTAAGATATCTTAAAAGAGAAATCAATTAAAAAACCCTATGAAATGGAAAACATTTTGAAAGATAAAAATGATCAAAACTGTTTCAAAAGGAAATTGAGCAATTGAATATTCTTAAATATGTAAAATGAATGGAATTAATAATTGGAAATCTTCCCACACAGAAAACTATAGGTTCAGATTGTTTTTACAGATGTATTCTGTCAAATATTTAAGGAAGAATCCTACATAAAATCTTCTAGAAAATTTGGAAAGAAGATTGCCCAATTCATTTTATAAGACCAGAGTTATATATTTTTGCTTGTTTGTTTCTGTTTTTGTTTTATTAAGGTATCATTGATACCTTATGAAGGTTTTACACGAAACCTCTTATGAAGGTTTTACATGAAAAACATTGTGGTTACTATACTCACTCATATTATCAAGTCCCCCACACACCCTGTTGCAGTCACTGTCCATCAGTGTAGTAATATGCCACAGAGTCACTACTTGTCTTCTCTGTGCTACACTGTCTTCCTTGTGACCTGTACACACAATGTGTGCCAATCACAATACTCCTCAATCTCCTTCTTCCTTCCTCCCCCTACCCTCTCCCACCCCTCCCCTTTGGTAACTGCTAGTCTTTTCTTGGAATCTGTGAGTCTGCTGCTGTTTTGTTCCTTCAGTTTTTCTTCATTGTTATACTCCACAAATGAGGGGAATCCTTTGGTATTTGTCTTTTCCACCTGGCTTATTTCACTGAGCATAAAACCCTCCAGCTCCATCCATGTAGTTGCAAATGGTAGGATTTGTTTTCTTCTTGTGGTTGAATTATATTTCATTGTGTATATGTACCACATTTTTATCCATTAAGGTTTTAATCAGGTTATTTGCTTTTTATGTGTTGAAACATGTGAGTTCTTTATATATTTTGGATGTTAACCCCTTGTCAGATATGTCATTTTCAAATATATTCTCCCATAGTGTAGAATGCTTTTTTGTTCTACTGATGATATCCTTTGCTGTTCAGAAGCTTTTAGGTTTAATGTAGTCCCATTTGCTCATTTTTGCTTTTGTTCCTTTTGCCCAAGGAGATGTGTTCAGAAAAAAGTTGCTCATGTTTATATTCTAGAGATTTTTGCGTATGTTTTCTTCTAAGAGTTTTATGGTTTCATGACTTACATTCAGGTCTTTGATCCATTTTGAGTTTACTTTTGTGTATGGGTTTAGACGGTAACCAGTTTCATTTTCTTACATGTAGCTAAGACCAGAATTATCTTGACACCAAAGATATCACAAGAAAGTAAATTTAAAAACCAACATCCCTCATGAACAAAGATGCAGAAGTCCTTAACAAAATATTAGAAAATCAAGTCCAGCAATTTATAAATAGAATAACATACCTTTACAAATTGATGTTTTATTCCTGAAATGCAAGGCTAGTTAAACATTAGAAGGTTAATCAACATAATTTACTATGTTAATGGAATTAAAGGCGAAAACCATTTGATCATTTTAGTTGGAGCAGAAAATGCCTTTAGCAAAAATTGACATTCATTGATTAAAAACTCAGAGCAAACTCAAACTAGGAATAAAGGGAACTTCCTCACACTGATAAATAACAGCTAACAAAAAACTTGGTGTTTACATGAAGTTTAATAAGGAAAGCCTTGTGATTTCCCTCTAAGATAGGGAAGAAGTCATGGCTACCTGTTCTCACCACTTCTATTCAACACTGCACTGGAAGTCTTAGCCATTGCCATGAATCAGGAAAATAAAAAATACACAGTTAGGAAATAAAGAAAGAAAATTATTAATCCACAGATGACATAATCCTACATGTAGAAAATCCTAAAAAGTCCACAAAAACCCACTAGACAGAGTAAATGATTATTAAGGTCACAGGACAAATCTCACTATATAAAAACCTATTTATTGCTATATACTAGCAATGAACATTGGGAATGGAAATTAAAAACATTTTACAAGAAGATTCAACAACATGAAAAACTAGGGGATATATTGAACAAATTGTGTCTAAGAGTTAAAACTATAAAACATTGCTGAGAGGAATTAAAGACCTAAATAGATGAAGAAATAGTCTGTTTTCACAAATCAGAAGACTTCAATTTTTGTTAGAATGTTAATTTTTTTCCAAATTAGTCTATAGATTCAATATAATTTCAATCAAAATTCCAGGAGTCTTTCTGTTAAATCTTTATTTCATGTTTAATTTCATATTTTCTTTTTTAACATATAAATATTTCATTGTTGTATAGTTAAAACTATTTTTTACTGTCCTGAGATATATGTTTTCCTTATAAAAGTCTATGTTCATATTCAAAGGCAATTTAAAAAGGAAAAAAATCTCATTTGTCACTTTTTACATTTAAGTTCATGTGAAACATCTTGAATTTATATTTTTTAGAGTTATAGATCTAGGGTTATATCTTTTTCCAGATATTTTCTGAATGCAATAAATATTTCTGGAATAAAAGGAAAGAAGGGAGGGAGGAAGGGAGAATAAGAGAAAGACTGACAGAAAGAGAGAAAGGCAGAGGAGGAGGAAGAGGAGAGAGAAGAACCAGCCTAGAGAACTGCCAGGGCAGGAAGTACCTCCTCTCTCCTGGCTGGTGCAAGGGTAGTGTGTGTCATAGTCGGAGGTACTAAACAAGAGATTAGAATGACTACTGATACTAATAAGGGCTGGAGAATGTCAGACATGGAAAGAAAATGGCTTCCATGACTTCATTTACATATGGTGAACCCCAAACCCAGAGAGACTGAGTGCCTGGCTAAAGTCACACAGCAATTTACTAGGTGAGTTGACATTAGTGACCAGGGACTCCTCACTCCTAGATCCACCTTCTGCATGGTGGAAAGAGACACTTTCAGCAGGGACTGATACATGGATAGTTGGCTGGCCTGAGGAACCTCTAAGGATCCTACCAACTCTGAGATTCTAAGACTCAAAAATATACTTTTGAAGATTATTCTGCCCATGAAGGTCTAATAATCAAAGCCAGGTGTTTTGAATTGAATAAAGGACATATCAACACAAAATACAAGCACAATTAAATAGCAAATCAACGAATGTGGATTGTCCTTATGAATAACAATAATCAATGTTCCTCTTTGGATATGATGAGAGCTTACTCCATGAGCTTACGTGAGTGAGTGACTTACGACCATCTCGGTATGTAGGATGGTCAAGGGTATGGCAAGGGGAGTTGGCTCCATGGAGTTGGAAGGGTGACAGCTTGGGGACTCTGAAGCCTCAGTTTCTCATTCAACCTGTAGCACCGAAACTGGCGGCCTGCAAGGCCAGTTGGCAGAGCAGATAACGGTTCCTGAAGCTGTCCATGCCTGGACACTGGGGAAATGTTATTTTACATGGCAAAGAAGACTTGGAAGGTGTGATCAGACTAAGGACCCTGAGATGGGGAGATTATCCTGGATGATACAGGTGGGGTGAAACATTTGCAGGAATCTTAAAAGTGGAACATTTTCCCAACTGAGGTCAGAGTCAGAGGGAGAGGGTGGTGACAGAACTTGACCACACCTTGGTTGAGCACATTTGGGCCTGTGTCAAACTACTGCCATATGGAGTCTGTAAAGTAATAAATCTATACTGTTTAAGCCAAATTTGTGGTCATTTTCTACAGAAGCAACAGAAAACTAATAACGTCGTGAAGACCCACATCACCCCAGTTTGCACACTTGTCTCTTTATTCTCAAGACATCCTGCCCTGAATTCTCTGCTGACCAGCCACCCTGTCGGTACACTAGGCTCCCTGGTAGCAGTATACTTCTTTCTCCCATCCCATATTGTTTCTATCCAGAATAATCTAAAATCTATCCTGAAAACTCCAACCCAAAAACTCAGCTCCTGATTCAGGTCCTACAGAAAGATGGTCTGGCCAACCCTTCCAACACTTGCGGTTCTTAGACTGGGAACCATCTGCACTAACGTCATTGGAAAGCTTTTGCATAACATCTTTTTGTCATTTTCTCTGTCTGTGAGTTGGCTGGCATCCACAAAGTCTGAACCTCTCTGAGGTCAAAGGACTGTGATTAGGAATTTCCTGGGGAGCTTTCTCCTTACCATATTGCCCCCCGCCCCCATTCTTCCCCAAAGTGTGTATCTTTACCAGAGTCAGAGACAATCCCTTTAGTCTGGCCACTTTCCAAGATACATCTTTCAGGGGCCCTAACTCTGAGAGAAACATACCTCCTCTTAAACTTACTCTTTGGATTCTTCACCTTCTACAGAAGACACTGGAGCGTTCAGACAAGAGGATGCCATGGTCCAGGGCCTAATTCACTGTCTCGCTCAATCTCAAAACACTAGATCTGGGAGGGAGACAGAATCTCCGAATGGCAATTCTGGACCTAACCCTGGCCATGTACCCGTCTGCCATAATTTTAGTCCAGCTGGGGAAATTCCTCTGTGCTTTTTCCATGACCTGTTTTCTCGTCCACTATTCTAGGAGCAATAAAAGGCCAGGAGGAAGGCACTACCATGAAATTAATCCTAAACTATCAGCTGCTTAGGTGTAGCTAGTGCTCTGCCACTTTATTCATTCAGATCTTTTTCTCTAATGTTACTTCCTCAGAACAGGAGACTTCTTCTTATTCCAGGAAGTAACTCCAGTGTCTCACAATCCCCAGGGGGCTCCTTGTTTCCCCACTATTCTCACAGAGAACTCTGCTGCAGTGTAAATTTCCCATCCAGCATAAGCTCAGCATTAAGCCACATCAAGAAACCAAGGGCTTAGAGGCACGGTGGAGGGAGAGAACCAAGCACCCTCATCCTTGGGAGAGAAGGGAGAGAAACAGCACCTTTCCCCTCTGGTATCCAGGACTTCTTTCCCATGTTCCAGCTCCCCATCAGCATTGCTGCCCTGGGCCTTGTGGTGCTGTAGGGTGAGCCTCTAATCAGGAAATCAGCATAAGAACTGGAGATGTTGTAGCTTATGGAGCGACTCACCTAACAGGGCCACCCCTTTCAGCTGTGCAGAACCCCTGTGCATCCCTGTTAGCTGCACCACAATGAAAGGACAATGGACCACATAGCTGATGACACTCATGTCACAGAGTAGACCCAACAGGGAGGAATCTGTAGACTTGAATTTCCTAATATGAGCAGGTCAAGAAAAAGACACTGCTGAGAGGCTAAGGTGAGTGGCTGGGGTTTGTATATGGGTCAGGCTCTTGTACAGCACAGACATAAGGACTGGGGTTGAATTGATAAGTGCTGGGTATACATTTTAGACCTTCTCTTAAGGTTTGTCAGTGGGTTGGGTACAACAAGGGCTTCTAGAGACAAACCTTCTTCTTTAAATTGGGATGCCATTGTTGGCAGCCATGACACAAGCCCAGAAGCAGCTTCTATGGGGCCAGAAAAAGGGGCAGAGTATATCCACATACAGCTTTGGCTTCTTCCACGTCTGATACTTTGTACTGTAGTACTAATTCTTTGATTAGAAGTTTTTAAAAGTATTCTTTTCATAAACTTAAATTCAAAAGTGCAGCATAAAACTGTGAAAATATTTACACACACACACACACACACACCCTTAACATACATGTTGGCACTAAAGAAGGTGAAGAGATGATGGGACAAGAAAATTTGAGGTCACTGGAAGCCATAGCAGTAATAACAATGACTGCAGCTATTTGTTGAACACAGGCCACCAGGTTCCAAGGCTCGAACCTGGATACCGGAGGGGAAAGGTGCTGTTTCTCTCCTCCATGAATCTTACCTCCCAAGTCCTTCCTGCTCTCGGTCTTTGCTAACACATATACCAGAGGGCCTCCCTAAAGAAAGCTAATTGATTGACTCAAAACTCTGCCTTGCCACTAATTTCATGATTGTATCTGGAGAAATGTAACTGAGGGGCCTCAAAAGACAGCCCAGAAAGACTTGAGGGGACCTTTTAAAAGGAGAGGGGCCTTGGTGCACAGCCTGTGGGTTGTGACACAGAGCCCACCAGCACCAGCCTGCTCTCAGGCACTTCGGGTGACTTAGGCTAATCCTCTCCATGTTCCCTCCCCTCCCTATCCTTCCCTGTTTCTGCTCTCACACACTTGGTCTTCCTGTCTTCTCAGTTTCTCCTGTTTCCTTCCTGCCTTCTCCATCAGTGTCCATGTCTGTTGCTGTATTGTCTTCCTTAATCTATTTCTGCTTTTCTCTCTCCTTATCAATGGCTTTCCATGCTTTTACTTCTGAGTCACTAACTCTGTTTCCCTGTGATTCTCATGTTCCATGTTGATACCTCTGTTTCTGTCCTTCTGCTTATCACTGACAACCTTCTTGCTTTTCTCTCTCCACTCTCTTCCTCTGTGTCTATATTTGTCTCATGGTCAAGGGTTCTCTCTCTATGTCTCTATCTCTGTCTCTCCATCTTTGTGTCTTGTTTCCTCTCCATGCAGGGACCCACCCCTGGATCATGGCAAGTTTGAGCCACCCTTTGGAAGTTGTCCTCTGGGGCTTCTCCCCCTTTAGCGAGCTGCAGGTCTGCCTGCACAGGCCCTTCCTCATGCTCCACCTTCTTGCCTTCATGGGAAACACCATCATCATAATCATGGTCATGGCTGACACTCACCTGCACACACCCATGTACTTCTTCCTGGGCAACTTTGCCCTGCTGGAGATCTTGGTGACCATGACTTCAGTGCCCAAGATCCTCCCAGACCTGCTTCCTTCACTGGCTGCATGGCTCATTCTACTTCTACTTTTCCTTGGGTTCTGCCTCCTTCCTCATCCTGTCAGACATGGAACTTGACCGCTTTGTGGCCATCTGCCACCCACTGCACTGTGGCACTTTGATGAGCTGGGCTGTGTGTGCCTGGCTGGCAGGGGCTGCCTGGGCAGCTCCTTTCCTTGCCATGGTGCCCACTGTCCTCTCCCAGGCTTATCTCAATTTTCACCATGGCAATGTCATCAACTATTTCTTCTGTGACAATGCACCTCTGCTGTAGCTATCCTGCTCAGACACTAGCCTGCTAGAATTTGGGGACTTCATGATGTCCTTAGCTTTTGTCCTCAGCTCCTTTCTAGTGACCCTCATCTCCTATGGCTATAGTATGATCACTGTGCTGAGGATCCCCTCTGCCAGTGGCCATAAGAAGCTTTCTCCACATGTGGGTCTCACCTTACCCTGGTCTTCATTGGCTGTAGCACCACCATCTTCCTGTACATCAAGCCTGGCAAAGCACACTCTGTGGAGGTCAGCAAGACCGTAGCTTTGGTGACATCAGTCCTCACACCCTTTCTCAATCCCTTTATCCTTACCTTCTGCAATGAGACAGTCAAGGCTGTGCTATGGGGGTAGGTGCAGAGGCTGAAAGCCTCCACAAGGCACTATGATGAGCCTGAGGGACCTGGCTAGGTTCAGTCAAGTAGTTCTGTGAGGACACAGAGTGCCAGGGTGGATGGGAAGACCAATGTCAAGGTTTCCTCCTCTGTGCTTCTAGGTGAAAACCACAGTGAGTCCTCAGTGCTGCCCTGTTTGGCCTGAAGCTCCCATAGGCCACCAAGGAGGTGCTCCTCATATTCACTGGAAGTATAAAATCTCTGAGAGTAGCCCAGAGCCCAGGCAGCTAGGAGAGGGCCTTCAACAAAAGGAAGAACCTGGGCTTCCCATTTGAGGAACAGCAGCCATGAAGTGTTCTCTGATCAAGAAACATTACCCAGCACAGGTGTGTGTGTGTAAACTTCCCGAAAGCATGTGAAGTCCCATTCCCTTTGGAAGGAAGAACTTTTTAGACTCTCCAGTAACTTTGACCTCAGAATCATGGTATTCTCTTAGCTTTCACCTATCCTGCATTTTCTAAAACAGCCCCAATTAAAAATATTCTGTTACCTTGTTTCTGCAAATACACTGTAATTTCCTAACATGCATTTCCCAGTAAACCAGGATGACTTCCCTCATCAGGAGAGTACACCGGGCGCCATTTACTTCAAGACCACAAAAACTAATAGTTCGCTGCAAATGTAAGCATTTTAAAAGTCTACTGTGTGGAAGTAAACAAGATTGGGGCTTGTGGGTTCACTTGGCGGATACCGTGCTTCTAGCTTTGGAGATGTGGCTAGCTTAGTGGTCCATTGGTTCTCATTACGTACTTCTGGTGCCACCCCAGGCTAACCCCTTCCTAACTAAGGTGCCTCCTTCTCTGGCTTTCTGAAAAGTTTGCTTCTTTCTGGCTGAGATTCCCCTCACTCAAACCAGAGGGCTTCTTTAAGTTTCAGCTTCTGGTCAAAAGTCTTATGTCTCCTCCAAATACACATCAGATCAATGACTTGGGGCATTTGCTGTTACTGTCACACCAACTGATTTATTTTCCCTAATTATCCTCTTCTCACCACCTTGTAGAGTAAATATTTGTAGAATAAATGAAAGGAGGGTGAAGAAATTAAAAGTAATTCTACTGATAATAACTTTCCTTTGTACATATTCACATTTTACAAACTACATTTACATGTGTTTTCCATTTGATTTTACCCTCATAGTAATTCAGTTAAGCAAAGATTCACGGATCACTCACCATAAACAGTGCATATGCTCATTACTGGGCATTGAAGATCAAAAAATGTGGATTCTACCCTCCAAGCCTTCTCCATCTGTGAGAGAGAGGAAAAAGTACACTTAATTCTAACACATTTTGATAAGGGTTTTTCCTACTTCTAACAAATGCCATGAGAGCCTGGAAAGGAAATACTGATTCTTGGGCCGCAGCCAAGCAGTGTTTCTGAGCCACTGGTAGTTAAGGAAACCATGGTTGAGAAGGAAAAAGATTTGGACAAAGTGATGGAAGAACTGAAAAGTTTCTGAAAGATTAGGGCTTTGAAAGTTAGAATCTGGTTCTTCAATCTTCCATTTCTCTATCCTCGGAAATTCTTCTTCCATCTTGATGAAAAGTTGAATTACCCAAATCAACCAAATTTGAATTAAGAGTTGGAGTCTTCAGGATCTGAAGCCACTCAGTGTAGACTCCTTTAGCCCTTTATTTAGTGTGTATCCATCAAGTTTATAGAATTATAATTGCAATAATTCTAGTAACCCCTTCATAAAAGTAATTTTGTGTTTAATATCTTCACTTTAAAGAAACACATACTGTCAGAAAGCAACTATGGATTCAGGGCCACTTACAGATTAGTGCTTTATTTATCATAATAGTATCCACAAACATTTGAAAGATAGAAAATAACACTTATAAATGCAAGAAAATGTTTTTATTCAGTCCATACACAATGTTCATTACATGACAGAGTTATACTCCCTTTACTACATAAGTTTCCCCTGTTATCCAAAAAGAGCATGTTCTAATGAGAGTTTTCATAGGCCAAAAGGGCTAAAGGGAAGAAGCAATTATCATTCACTTAAGCAGAAAATTTTTTCAGTGTTCCCACTTCTAAAAAATAATCTCCCCTAGTCTTTTCTGATACCTTAGGACACATTTTACCAGTGGACACACAGAATAAACTGAGATAAAGCACAGATGCTCAGAGACACATTCAAAACTATGGTAGTGTGGTGCTAAGATGCTGGGTATGGTTCCCTGGGAAGGGACTTTGTGGGGCCACTTTCGGTGCTTAGGGTGCATGCTGCCTCTGTAATGGCTCACTGCAAAACAAACACTGAATGCTATATTTGTTTTACCTTTTTTTGCAAAAGCAAAAATCCTCACTGGATTTCATTTGGTTAGCGCAAACACATAGTAATGTAGGTCCCTCATAAAAACAAAGTGGCATGACACACACTGGTGAAAAGCAGGGGATACCTGTAATACCATGTTTTTCACAAGATAGAGACAATTAATTTTGTGGTTAGTCTACATAACATCATTTGACAGAAGGCAAGAGGCTTCCCATCCACAGAAATAGCTTACACTGGAATATAATTGCACGAGGTAGGAAAACAAGATTGTTTGTAACACCCAGAACTAATTTAAATATAGGTACTAAAAGTGGTAAAATTTCACGATTCTAAAATGCCAGCCCTACCCAATGACTTCTTCCCCACTCACTCTCCATTTGTCTGGCATTCTGGCCCCAGAATGTTCTAGTAAGAAACCATAAGAAATACAGGGTTCTGAATGGCTAACACAAGAAACCACCGTCACTGTTGTAAATCCCAGTGGGAAGTCAAAAGGTAGATTTAATACTTCCAGCTGGGAGCACAAGGGAGCAAGAAATCAAGAGTATAGAAATGCTGAAACTCAGGCTCTGCCCCAGACCTACTGAATCAGAATCCTAACGGGACCCCTGGATGATTCACATGCACAGTAATATTCGAGGAGCACTGATCTAGACAGTCTGGTGGAAGTTTTAATCAGAAAATTGTGTAAAAATGTTCTTGCCTCAGTCTCAGTAATGTAAAGGGCTTTGGAAGAGGGAATTTGAGGATGTATTCGCAATGATTGGACCCATCCTTCCTTAAGAACTTTCATCCTAGGTCCTATTTCTTGAGATAGTAACCAGGATTTAGGCCCCAAGATTTTCATCCTAGTCTGATTTTAAACTTCTTGAGAGATTTAGGCCTAGTGGTCTGGCCTCTAACATGTTGATAGAACCCTGTGCGGACACGACATTTTGGATTTGGTTCCATACATTCGTCTTGATGTGACAGGGTCCCCCAGTGTGTACAGTATCAAGTAAGTCTCCTGAGCAGACATAACACAGAAAAGAATCATGCCATACTTTTCCACTCTGCTGGAAGCAATCTTGGAATTCCAGTTCAGGTGACTGTATTCAAGTGTCCCCAGGATTAGAGTCACTATGTACCTAAATCATTGCCTTGTGGAATTTCAAGGGAGTGCTGAGGTCATGCAGGGTCCCCCCTCTGAGGGTGGACTCCCCTCTGTGACACAAGCTCTCTTCAGGTTGGCAGAGAGGCCCTGCTTGAACCAAGTCCAGGGATGGAGCACCCCACTTGTGAGGCAGAGGCGCTGCAGTGCCGTTTTAAGACAAAACCTTCATGTGCAGCCTCAGTGTGACTCACTGTAACATTTACCCACCGTCCAAGTTCTACAATTTTGAGTTACACAAGAAGAGTAACAGACAGATGAAGAAGGCTACATATTCCCTTAGAAAATATTCAGACTTGTGGTATGCTGCCCTTGAACAATTTCTAGACCTGTCACTATCCACATTGTTTCTTCTGGTTCCTGCATGTGTGTGGGCCTTGGAACTGGTTGTGGTACTAGTTCATACAACTAACTGAGACACAGTGCAGCGGAATGACTTCTCATGCTTTGTTTACTGCATTTCTGTTACTGTCAACTAAGATGACACTTGTCAACTAAGATTTCCTTCAGAAATCTCACCTCCCTTAACTGGAGCAATCTTGAAAATATAAATGAATCTCCTCCAGTCTGCATTTTTACCCTAAGCCTGCATCTCTCACTGCCTGCTGACCACCAACACATCCTCAACAGGTATAAAAATGCACACATAATATCCTCCCATCTCCCAAAGCCAATGTCACGTTCATGGCTCCCTAAACCCCCATTATCCAGCCTTGAAACGCGGAAGGGATCTCTGATTTTCCAGTCTCTCTTCTAAACCACTTAAATTGCCATCCCTACAAATATGTTTTTTTCATCCATTCCACGGTTCTTTTTCCATTGCCACTACTCACATTCAAGTATTTGTTTCTTCTTTATTATTGCACCAACATCCTTAATGGCTTTCTTATCTGTGGATTTCCTTATACCCAACCTATCCATATACTCCTATTATTTTTCTAAAGTATTATGTTTGTAGGTTGCTTTTTTAATAACCTGAGGCAATGTGATTTCATTTGTATATTTCACTTAATCAAACTAGCCAGCTATCTATATTCATACAGAAAAAGACTAGGATGCATTTTAAATATCCTCAAAGGCTATCTCAGGTGTGATTAAGCATTTATTTATTTATTTATTTATTTATTTATTTATTTATTTATTTATTTATTTATATGTTTCTTATTTAATTGAAGTATAGTTACTTCAATATTATACAATATTATATTGTATAATATATTATTCAACTATATTATTCAATATAGTTAGAATATTATATTAGTTTCAAGTATACAACATGGTCATTCAACCTCACCAAAGGTAGTGCAGTTACTATCTGTCAACATAGAAAGATGTTACAGAACCATTGGCTATATTCTCCATTCTGCACTTCCATCCCTATGACCAACCTATATTGTGATTGATATTTTTGTGTCTTTTTATCTTCCCCACCTGCTCCAATAACCCTAATGCCTCCCCCATAGTAGCCACCAGTCACTTATCAGTGTTTATGAGTCTACTGCTATTTTGCTAATTTTGTTTTTAGATTCCACAAACAATTGAAATCATATGGTATTTGTATTTCTCCACCTGGATTATTTCACTGAGCATAAACCCTCTAGCTCCATCCATGTTGTTGCAAATGGTAGGGTTTGTTTTCTCCTTATGGCTGAATAGTTTTCCATTGTGTATATGTACCACATCTTCTTCATCCATTCATCTACTGATGGACACTTGGGTTGCTTCCATATCTTGGCTATTACAAACACTGCAGTGATAGGGGTGCACATATTCTTTTGAATCAGTGGTTTTGTTTTCTTTGGGTAAATTCCTAGAAGTAAAATTCCTGGATTGTATGGTATTTCTATTTTTAGTTTTTTGAGGAACCTCCCTACTGCTTTCCCAAGTGGCTGCACCAGTTTACAGTGTAGGAAGGTTACCTTTTCTCTACAACCTCGCTAGTACTTTTTATTTCTTATCTTCTGGATAGTGGCAATTCTGCCTTGTATGAGGTGATATCTCATCATGGTTTTGATTTGGATTTCCCTGATGATTAGTGATGTGGTGCATCTTTTCATGTGCCTGTTGGCCTTCCATATGTCTTCTTTAGAAAAATGTCTATTCGGTTCCTCTGCTCATTTTTTAATTGGGTTATTTGTTTTTTTGGTGTTGAGTCATGTAAGTTCTTTATATTTTGGATATTAGCCCTTATCAGATATGTCATTTGTGAATATATACTCCCATGCAGTAGGTTGTCTTTTTATTGTGTGGATGGTGTCCTTTGCTGTGCAGAAGCTTTTTAGTTTGATGTAGTCCCACTTGTTTATTTTTGCTTTTATTTCCCTTGTGTGAGGAGATGTATGCAGAAATAAATTGTTTATGCTTATGTTCAAGAGATTTTTGCCTATGTCTTCTTCTAAGAGTTTTATAGTTTCATGTCTTCTAATGGTCTTTAATCCATTTAGGGTTTGCTTTTGTGTATGGTGTTAGACCATGTTCCAGTTTCATTCTCATGAATATAGCTGTCCAGTTTTCTCAAAACCATTTATTGAAAAGACAGTCTTTTCCTCATTGTACAGTCTTGCCTCCTTTGTCATGTATTAATTCACTATATGTGGGAGGATTTATTGCTGGTGTCTCTGTGCTGTTTCATTGGTCTATGTGTCTATTCTACGCCAGTACCATACTGTTTTAATCACCATACCTATATATATCTTGTTTCTTAAATTCTTTTCATCTAAGTATATATTATGTTACTGATCAGAAAAGCTTTTTTAAAACAACAGGAGCATCTATTTCTTCCCTTGCCTGCTGAATGAAGCACAAACTCCCAGCAGCAGTCCCAGCCTTCCACAGATCCACCCATCCAGCCCTCTACCCTTACCCTCAGCTTGTTCTTGCCACATACTTTGTGCTACCACCAGACCGGACCACTGCCATTCTCCAAATGTTAATCCACCCTGCCTTCACATCCTTTTCCTTACCATTCTCTGTGCTGACATTCTCTGTGAATGCCCTGTCCTGACATTTTTGCTTGGCAAATTCTTACTTAGCCTCCAAGAACTGTCTCAAATGTCCCTCCTTTATGAATCTTCCTTCCACATTCAGATATGAACTCATGCTACCTGTATTTTTGGATAGCCACTTGTGATCAAATACAATACTATTTCTGCAGCAAAATAAATGAGTGTTCACACTAAATAGAATAAATAAAGACTATAAATAGCCTCACATTGATAATTCATGTCAGGTTTAGCTGCCTATTAGTTTGACACATAATTAGAAAAGACTTTCCATTGTCAAGGCACTTTTGATTACGGACTTGTGGATACAGGGCGGTGAATGGTAGGCATCATTCATTAACGGTCTACCATGCGCTGGCTTTTAGGCTGCAGCAAGACTGTGAAACAGTACCACTTCTCTGTCACTGGTGGTCAAACCCAAGGCTCAGAATGTTTAAAGATCTCAATCCTACATCATATAGTTAACAAATGTACAGGTGGGATTTGAACCTAGGGTTTTCCAACTGCAACACATTTTGTCTATAGTTATTCAAAAAACAAATATGTGGAATCTTCAAAATTTTCAAACAGTGCTGTATCAATCTTTGGACACAGGATTCAAAGCTATTGCTTAGGTCTGCAATTAGAGAAAGTATTTAGTAAATGGCAAATTAAGGAATTTATTAAAGAGTTAATTCCCACGATCAGCTGTTGACTATCAGTGATGAGTAGGCAATGAGGAGAGTGCCCCTTTCCTCATAGAAAGGCACTGACCTGGTCTTCAATGCTACCCCAGGACCAGCTGAAGTTTCAGCCCTCAGTCTTCCATGTCACGGTGGGAATCCACAGCATCAGGCCCCCAGGAGGCACTGCTCCTCCCCTGGCCACTTCCCTGACTATGGCTTCACCACATATTGATGTGTATCACAGTCTGTAGGTGTTCTAAATGACTGAGCAAAGATGAGAAGTTCCACCATGGGCCTCTTTCATGTGCATTCACCATCAGTGCCACCCAAAGAGCAACATCCTTCTTACCCAACAGGTTTTGGTGGTATCGCATGGTGAGGTTTCACAATCATAAAAGACTCGAAGTCTTAGAATCAGTGGTAAAAGAGCTGACCCAGCAGTGAGCCTGGAGTCAGGAATGCTCTGTACAGTGCAGCAGGCTTTGCTCCCCTCCAAGAATGACCGGCGTCCTTTCCAAACTGCCCTCCAGCACAGTCCCTGATGTCACACTCCCACTCCACCCACTTGCCTTCCTCTTCCTAACCCCTCTCCAGTCCCAGGGCCTTCCAGCTGAGACTTTGCTCTTTCTGTTCAAAATCTTGCCTCCTATCACCACTGTGGTGACTGGTGCCCCCTTCTTTGTCCATGATGCATACCCATCCTTCAGATTGCTTCCGGACTCTGAGCCCCCACTCCCGTGACTCCAGCTCAGCAATCTGGAACCTGCAGCTCAGTATAAGCCCCTGGAATATGTTTAAGACCTGCTGTACTTGTTGAATAATTAAAAGCTCAAGTTTTTATTTGTCAAAACTGATTGCTTAATACAAGCAGAAGTAGCACAGGTTAAGTTTGACTGGAATGTCAAACTTTCCTCTTGACTGTTCTCCGCATCAGGGTCTCCTGTAGACGGCACTGTCCTCTGTGCGCCTGCGCGGCAGCCCTTGGGCGTTCTCCACCCTTTCCACTGAACAGATGGTCTCTTGGGCCCAGGAGTCCTGCATCCCACTGGCCCAGGAAAACTCAGCTTCTCCAAGCAGGAGACAATGCAGTGCTCCATCAAAACAGGCCATGTGCAGCTTTAGCTATCACAGAGTTGCCAGGCCAAGGCTCTGGGTGGCCATTTAGCACATGCTGCATACTGGGCCACATATTACCAATAGTGGACAGTCTGGACCCCCTGTTGTGCCCTCCCTCATGTATTCTTGGTAAGGATCCTCACTGGTGAGAGATCTTGTTCATCTCTATCCAAACCCTTCTTGCTGCATGTTTTGCAGATTAGATCTCTGTTACTGTCAATTAGCAGAGGGCTTGCGTGTCTTCCATACTGTAACCCTCTGGAGGGCTGGGGTCTACCTGAAAGCCCCTTCTGTGTATCACGTCTTTCTCTCTTTCCACAACACCCCTCTCAATTCTCTTGGCTGAATTATATACCTATGAGTTTGGACTTTTAAAACAAGTTTCCTGCCCCCAAAATGACTGTCATGTTAAGAATTCGGAATGCACAGGGGTTGGCAGGGCCACCACAATGGCGCTTGCAGCACTCATTCAGTCAGCAGGGCCCTGGGCCACGCTGAGCTTCACAAGTGAATAAAAGAGTGGGGGTGAGGGATAGGATGGGGCAGAGTGGGGGCAAGGGATGGGAGGGGTGGGGGGAGAGCGGGGTGAGGGATGGGAGGGGTGGGGGAAGAGTGGAGGGAGAGGGATGGGAGGGGTGGGGGGAGAGTGGGGTGAGGATGGGAGGGGTGGGGGGAGAGTGGAGGGAGAGGGATGGGAGGGGTGGTGGAGAGCAGGGGGAGGGATGGGAAGGGTGGGGGGAAAGTGGGGACAAGGGATGGATGTTCCCTTATGTTTCTTAGACCTTTGCAAGGGGCAAGTGGCAGCGGAGGACACTGAGGCAAACAGCACAGTGGGGTGAGCACGCCAGCAGGCAACAAGAATTAGAGGCCAGAAGAGAGGACAGAGGTGCATCAAGGAGAAAGTTAGGCTGAGCTTTCCTGAACCCAGTCACTGAGGAAGGGGCGGGAGGAGTGGGGTGGGACAGAAGACGCCTGGCTTTTCCCCAAGAGGGAGGGCAAGATGAGACCAGTGCAGGTCGTGGAGTCCTGTCATGATGAGATTCACTGCTGCACCCAAAATCTGCAGCAGTTTGGCCAGCAAGAGGACCCAGGCAATGCAAATCACCCATTCATTCCCAAAGGATGATAGAGCTCGACTGTGCCAGACATCACTGGAGCTCAAGGAACACAGTGGTGGAACAAAATAGCCCCAGGCCTCATAGCCAAATTGGGAAACAGACGGTAAATCAGTTTGAAATGAAAAACTGTGACAAATGCTGTGAAGGCAATGAGAGAGGCACGACAGAGACTGAGGGGAAGGTATGGGGCTTCCAGTAGCAGGTCCCCTCATGCCACCCATATCCAGGACTCTGCAGTCATGGCTGGCACCCAGCAGGCAACAGGGCAAGTGCAACGAGCTGAGTGGAGCAAAGAGGCCAGCCAGGCAGATTTCCCTAACCTGGGGTCTCTGGGGCAGTCCCAGAAGGCAGAGACAGCACAGCCCAGGATGGAGACCTCCCGTGCCGGGCCCTCTCTGATCCCCTTCCTTCCTTCAGGCACTCCTGGAGGAAGCCCTGAAGCCGAAGCACGCTGGGAAAGGTGACCACTTCCAGCCAACCTCGGCACTGACGGTGTGCTGCAGTGGGGTCAGAGGGGCAAGGCCCTGGCCCCCAGGGGCAGCTGTCTCCACTGGAGGCTTGGGGGCATCCAGCGCCATCCTCAGTCTATGGGAGCTCCAGGGAGCAGCAGGCCACTGCGACTGCACAGCGGCCTCCTGGCGAGAGGGGGCTGCTCTCTCTCTCGCTCTTCCCTGCCTCCTGTGGGCACAGGCTCGGGCTCCTGCACACTGACCGCGCTGGGACCCAGGCTCAGTGGTGAGCGGAGGGCCTGGGGGCAAGAGTGGGGCCCCAGCTGCTAGGCGCCGACAGAGCAGGAGCAAAGGCTGACACGTCTCCCTATCTCCGACGACCCCAGAGGGAAAAACAGGATCCAGCTGTTTATTTTCTTATAAACCAAGAAAAAGAGAGATATTGAAGTACTAAAAATATCTCTTAGTGAAAAAGAATCCCAGAACCTAGTGAGCATCCAGAGCTTGGGTGAGGCTCCCTCGCCCACCTGAGAAGGCCCTTCAGACCATCTTCTCTCAGAGCCTTAGTTTGCCCCCTTACCACAGGGACTCGCATCCTGAGAGCACATTCCTGAATCAGAAATGTGGGAAAGGAAGCCACTGATGAAGGCACTACGGCCATGATCACAGGAGAAAGGCTATTAAGGGAAACCAAAATGAGAAATTGAGGACCTATTTACAATTATGAAATGGTACTTATACATATGCACATATACATGCTATTTAGAATATTGTACATTACATAGGTTTATGAAAAAATGAAAAAAACATGACAAAGAAACCCTTTAATAGCGGTAGAATTCCGTATGTGAGTATCAAAGCCAAAGGGATTTTGTGTCTCTCTACCTACGAGCAAGGCCAGTTTCCCTGGCCACTCCACCAGCAAGGGGCCTGCATCACCTCCTGAACCTAAGGTCTCGGTCCTTCCAGATTTCCTCTCTTGTCACTTGCTCTGTCTCACAGCAATAACACCTTTATCATGTGCTCCCCACAGGCACTGTCTCATTTGATTCTTTCATAAACCCTGTGAAGCAGCCGTTATTGGTGTCTTCGTTTCCCTGCTGATGAGACAGGTGAAGCCCTTACCCTGGGGCTCAAACCTGGTTAATGGCACCTGGGTTTAAACCACACATTGCAGAGAACAATCTTTAATTTATGCACTTTGGACCTTTGTAGCTCATGACCTTGCACATGCTGTACACCGATTCACATGCCTAATTCGCCTTTCAAATTGCCAAGTTCATATATCTGTGGACCTATGTACATTACAGGTGTCATGTATAGCATCCCCTGCCACCTAACCATTCAGTTTTGCCTGTGCAATTATTTAAGTATTTTAATGGAAAATATTAAAAAGTGAAAATGGAAAACTGCAAAGTGATGATGCCTTTGACAAAAAAAATAATAACATCTTCAAAAATGTATCCAAATAAAACAAATTTGGGACCATTAGGCATAGTAAGAGTGGGGCATCTTTAGCCTCCATCGAAAAGTTACTGAATTTAAGCTGGTCGATTGTATACTCAAATATAAGAGAAAAAGACAACATTAAATGATGTTTTTGAAATCCTGGAATGCATTATCTAACCAGGGACAGATCTGCTAGAGACAGTTTGAGAGTAGAGAATGCCTTTTTTTAGGAAAATTAATCAAGAGAGCTAGAAAGGAAGATGATGTCAACATCACCTAAAGATGTTTTGAGATGAACACAGGGAAGGCCAAAAGCATGAGTTTAATTGGATATAATCTTTTTAATTTGAAAAAGTAGATTAAGCAGATTTTAATGTGAAAAGGCAGATTTCTGAGCAGAAAAAGGGCCTGCTCGAACTGTGCTAAAGATGCATTCCTTCATTTAGTAAATATTTGAACCTCAATACTGTACAGGTACTAGTCTAGGTACCACACAGCAGTGAGGAAATTCCTGCCTGCATGGAGCTAACATTTAGTGGGGTCACAGGTATTAAACAAGTAATCACATATATAAAACAACTTCGGATTGTGATAAGGGATGAAAGGAAAATAAAACCAAAAGAGGGTAAGGAGAGTGATGTGGGCTGTTGGGAAGAAGGAGATTCAACAGAGCTGAACTCAGGGAGAGTGTGTCTCTTGGGAAGATGGGCTAGCAGAGCGCCTGTGATCACAGAAGGCTTAACCCCAGGATTCTGAGGCAAGTCTAATTGGATGCAATGACAGCTAAGCTTCCTCTTTGTCCTCAGATCGCCTCATATTCAGCTAAACTCCTTCTGCCATCTGAGTAGTTTGTTGACTTCTATCCTTTGGAACAGCTGCTATGCAGATGGAGCCCAACAAGAAGAAACAGGGACCTGAGGCTGCAGCTTTTGAAAAGAATGCCCCATTTACTCCTTAACTTCCTTTAAGTAATCAGTGTTAGAAATCAGAAGCATAACTTGAGGAGAAGCAAGAGGAGTACACTTCCCTGAGCCCATGCAACCAGGCAGCAGTCTAGTAACATCTTTTGAAAGGAAATGTGTAGACATGATGGCTGTCGCGGCAATGACGGAAAGATGACACGTGGTGCAGAGTGAAGGCGAGGTCATGAGACATGTCCATGGGATGACTGCTCTGTGCTCTCTACCCTCCAACAACAGACTGTGGGCCATCTTCAGCCCCACCCTGAGATCTGGGGGTAACCACTGAGAAGTCACCTGGGGATGTCTTACTCTCTTTCATCACAAAAACAGCGTAGCTTTTCAATCTTGGTACTTGACTCCTATTGGACTTAACGATTTTCTCTTTCTCCAACTTTCTTCAATTTAAGCCCTATTGATACTTCTTCTCTTATTTCAGGACTCCTTGCAATTTTCTGGTAGAACCAAAGAGGAACCTCCTGTTTTACCATTATTAGATTTTACATATATCCAGAAGATACAGTATGGTTACACTGAGATATCACATTCTATGCAAATATAATGAGTTGTGATTGTGATAATGACTTCAGGTAATAATGAACTTAATAATTTTTCACTAGGAATCATACCTTGGAGTCTATGATTGATAATAAGAATTCCCTACCAAACTTCCCACTCTCCCTGCCTTTTCTTCTTCATTCTGCATCTTCTATTCAAAACTCCTCTGCTTTCCATTTGGTTTCTCTTCTCTTAGTCCCCTAATCATCCTTTTTTCTCCTTTAACTTCCCATCACCTGATATAGAATAGATCTTCCTATCCAAAGATCTAGTTTACAATATGTTCTTCATGTATCTGTGAAGCAAATATACTAAGCCTGGTGAACTTCAATTTGCATAGTGAATTCACATAAGAATTTTTGGGGAAAAATGACAATACATCTGTCTCAGAGACCAATCCCAAGAAAGTCCCATGAAAATGTATCTAAGCTCAGAAGAGAAGATCTGAAGGCAGAATTTAAAGGAAATGCAACAGTCATGCTTCTGGGAGATATCTATCACTCTCTATTTGTAGACTTCTAACCCCTCTCCACAATCTATGGGGAAAATAAGGTTTTTTGTGTTAAGCTGCAAATACCTGGTTAAATTCATATTAAATATGGTGATGGGCACAACCATCACCATTCTACTGTTCAAATGATAAAGTGTACCAAAAATGGAGAGGGTTTTGAAGCCAAAGAGCTGAGTGAGACAGAGGTGCTGTGATAATCATCCTGCAAGGAAAACACTGAAGACAGGATGGGGGAAAGAAAGGAGGAAAACCATGAGAGAGACCCTGGTGTGTGCCAACAGAGGTAGGACACTTGGCAGACAGAACACAAATAGCTGTTTTGAGGACCCAGAATCTGAAGAATATGCTCCAAAGCCAGAGGAAAAGTCTTAAGACAGAGCATGTGGATGAATTTGCAGCTGTGGCAGGAAAAATATTTTTTTTTTCTCATAGATTTGGAAGGTAGGAAAGACTAGAGGAAGAGTGAAAGCAATAGAGAGAGAGCAATAATATGAACAGATAAATGAGACCTTCTTGCATGTGAGAATGAAAGATGCCCTACATAGAAAAATCAATGACTCCAAGCCACGCTAAAGGAAGAATGAAATCAGGGAGCCCACCAGTGCCTGTCTACCTCTTCAAGCTGGTACCTAATCAAAATGAGGCACCTGCAATTTATCTCAACTGTATGTAAACTCTGCCTATGTTTTCCTTATGCTGTTTTTCCTTGAGCAAATTTTGAGCTTATTGTATGTCATGGAGGTTGGTGAAAGATTGCATAAACCATAGATAAGAGAAATGAAAAAAGTCAAGAATTGCAGGACATTGTTTTGGGAAAAGAAAACCACCTCTCTGATGTCTTCCCCTTCCTGTTGTATAGGCCATCAAAAATGTCCCCGTGACAATGGGGTGAAAAATCTGCCTGGAAGAGAATCTTTGATTTGGGGCTCAGGGATGTTTTGGTCAGTCTCTGGACTCCTTGGACAGGAAAAATTGGTAGGTAGGTGGATGTCATGGTTGAGTGTTACCATGAAAATTTGGAGAACTGAGGGATGCTGGAGATGGACCAATGCATGTGTACAGTTTCTGTGCTCTGGCTTTCACAGGATTGATTACTAACTTCCTATGGACTTAGAACCTAAAGAAATAAGTGGAAGCAATTATCTCCTCTGAGATGGAACACACCTTTGCATATTCACACCTTCTGAAATAAGAATCCTCTCCAATGACCACCTTTCCATCTGGCATTACACACACACACACGCACACACACACACACACGAACACTACCTTCCCCCTGAGTCCCTGCATCTTTCACCTACACGGTTGACTTGAACCCAAAGCTGAGATATGAGATGTTCTTCCTCCATACTCCTCTAGGCAATACCAAACACAAAGAAGCATAATCAGCAGCCCAAAACTGATTTGGGTTTCTTATTAACCCTCAGTCAAACTCACACACCTCAACTCATTCTATGAGGCCAGAAACACTCTAATACCAAAGCAAGACAAAGACACTATAAAAAAAAGAAAATTATAAACCAATATTCTTGATGAACATATATGCAAAAAATATTCAACAAAGTATTAGCAACCTGAAATCAAAAATACATCAATAGGATCATCCATCAAATCAAGTGGTTTATTCCAGGGTGCAAGGATGCTACAATATTTATAAATCAATCAGTGTGATACACCACATTAACAAAAGAAGGATAAAAACTGTATGATCATCTCAACAGAGCCTGAAAAAAGTATTTCATGAAATTCAACATCTATTCATGATAAAAATTCTCAAGAAAATGTGTACAGATGGAAAGTACCTCAATATAATAAAGGTCATATACAACAAAACTACAGATAACAACATATACAATGATGAGAAGCTGACAGCTTTTCTTCTTATTAGGAACAAGACAAGGATGTCCACTATCACCTCTTTTATTCCTAGCTATGGCATTTAGACAAGATAAAGAGATAAAAGGCATCTAAATTGGTAAGGAATAAGCAAAACTATCACTATTTGCAAATGACATGACTCTATATATAGAAAACCCTAAACACTACACCAAAAAATTATTAGAATAACTGGATTCAGCAAAGTTGCAGGATACAAAATTAATACAGAAATCTGTTGCATTCCAATACACTAACAATGAACTAGCAGAAAGAGAAATTAGGAAAACAATTCCATTTGAAATGCATCAAAATGAATAAAATACTAAGGAATAAACCTGACCAAGGAAGTGAAAGGCCTACCGTCTGGAAACTGTAAGACACTCATGAGAGAAGTTAAGGAAGACACAAAGAAATGGAAATCTATCCCATGCTTGTGGATAGAAAGAATTAATAATGTCAAAATGGCCATCCTGCTCAAAGCAATTTGAAGATTCAATGCAATCCCTATCAAAATCCCAACAGCATTCTTCAATGAACTAGAACAAAGAGTTCTAAAATTCGCATAGAATTGCAAAAGACCCTGAATAGCCAAAGCAATCCTGAGAAAAATAAACAAAGCTGGGGATGTTATGCTCCCTGACTTCAAGCTATTGTAAGTAATCAAAGCTACAGTAATCAAAACAGTTTGGTACTGGCACAAGAACAGACCTATAGATCAATGGAACAGAATAGAGAGCCCAGAAATAAAGCCATTCACATATGACCAATTAATATATGATAAAGGAGCCATGAACATACAATGGGGAAATGATAGCCTCTTCAATAACTGATGCTGGGAAAACTAGACAGCTACATGTAAGAGAATGAACCTGGATTACTATCTCCATACACAAAAGTAACCTTGAAATGGATTAAAGACCTAAATGTAAGTCATGAAACCATAAAACTCTTAGAAGAAAACGAAGGCAAAATTCCCTTGAACATAGCATGGGCAAATTTTTTTCTGGACACACCTACCTGGGCAACGGAAACAAAAACAAAAATGAACATGTAGGATTACATCAACCTGAAAAGCTTCTGTACAGCAAAAGACATCATCAATAAAAGAAAAAGGTAACCTAGATTCACAATTATTTCTCTGATAAAAGGTTAACATCTAAAGTATATAAAAAACTCATTGACCTCAACACCAAAAAACAAATCACCCAATTAAAAAATGGGCAGAGGACCTGAATAGACATTTCTCTAAAGAAGAAATACAGATGACCAATAGACACATGAAAAGATGTTCCACATTGCTAATCATCAGGGAAATGCAAATCAAAACCACAGTGAGATGTTGCCTTACACCAGTTAGAAGGGCCTCTATTCAAAAGTTAAAAATTAACAAGTGTTGGTGAGGAAGTGGAGAAAAGGGAACCCTCTCGCACGGTTGGGAATATAAGCTGGTACAGCCACTATGGAAAGCAGTATGGAGGTTCCTAAAAAATACTAAAAATAGAAATACCATACAACAACCCATTAATTCCACTTCTAAGAATCTACCCAAAGAAAACAAAATCTCTGATTCAAAAACATATATGCACTTCTATGTCTATTGCCACATTACTTACAGTGGCCAAGATATGGAAGCAACTTTAGTGTTCATCAACAGATGAGTGGATGAAGAAGAAGTGGTTTGTATACAAGGGAATATTACTCAGCCATAAAAAAGGAAAACCTGCCATTCACAACATGGATGGCTCTTGTATGCTAAATGATATAAGCCAGGTGAAGAAAGAAAAATATCATATGAGTCCACCTATTTAAGGTTTATATAGTGCCTATGGAATACCAGATAAAGTCATAGGCATCACATAATTGGCTCAAGTAGGTATGCAAAACATAATTCAATGTTGACTCTAGGAGTCATGTATTTACACAACCTCTGATATAATTCAAGTCATTATGTTACCATAGTAACAGTTAAGTTTGCATTTCAAAATCCCACATTTTGGCTCATTTAACTGTTTGAAAATTAGTTTATAAAAGTATTTTTCCATTAAATAACAAAAAAGGTTCAGTTTAATAAAGTGATCTTATTGTTTTTGCCTTAGTTCTCTCTTAAGTTTTCTGTGAAACATTATGTATAAAGGCAGAAGAGTAAAATTTTCTGCTAAGGGCTTTTAGTCAGTATTTTAAGTAAGAGATCACCAGAGAAAATTATTTTCATACTTCAGATCTAGAATCCTGTAAAGATTTTATGTTTATTTAGTCACACGATAAAATAGGAAGTTCATCAAACTCGGACCCATTTGATCTTTGAGAGTGTATTCAATTAACAAGCTTCTGTTCAGCAAGTGCTAATACCAAGAACTTCATTAGATACTGGTGAAATATATAGATCAGGAATAGCCTCTATCCTCAAGGAGCTCAAAATCAAGTAGAGGAGACAAACAAAAAATTAAATTTAACATAGAAATGAAAAAATAAAGATATGAGCAAACTCCTGTATAAGAAAAGAGTGAGCAAAGAGTAGGCTGTAGCTTGCTCTGGAAGAAGTCAAGTAGGAGTGACATTCAAACTGCTTTTTAAAAAGGAGTAGGTGTTTGAGTGACAGAGGGGAAAATGAAGTGCATTTGCGACAGGGAGACAACTGTATGCCAGGCTTGAAGACATGGAGGAAACAGCACCTTTCTGACTTATGGTTCAAAATCAGAGCTCTGGTTAAGGTTCTCCCAGTTGCAATGCAATCTATGAAAATACCTCAGCAAGGTGATGAATCAAGGCATCTCTGAGGACTGGCCATCCTCCCTGACCTATGTCCCCTATTTCACTCTTTTGCTTCCCCAGCTGCTCTTTCATCTTCTTTTCTCTCCTGACCAACTTCCTCTGAGTCTCCCTTACCTGATAAATCTGTGACTGTATACACATAATGACCACCATTATGGCCCCAACTGACCCTGAACTTTCAGATCAGGCATCCACCATTGCCTTTGTGTCTTCCTTCAAATTCCTGAGAGAGTAAATCTGATTGGCCCAGTTCAGTTTCAGATAGGTTTACTGACCATGGTTGAAGTGTCACATGGTGAGCAGTTAAGCCAGCATCTCCTATGGACAAAGGAGATATAGTCTCTCTTCCTACTCCTCTTTCAATATTTAAGTGCCTGGCTGAATATTCTGGGTTCATTTATCCAGACGGAAGGGGTACCATGATTTCAAGATTTTGCAACTCTGGCCGTATTTCTTCCATTTCTAAGATGTATTTTTAAATACTGATGCCAAGGCACCATGCTCAGAAATTCTGATATAATTAATTGGCCTGGGATGAGGCTCCTCAGGTGATTTTGCTGTGCACACACATCATGAGCTGTGAAAACTCACTACTTGTGCATTGCTGGACAAGAGATGGTCAACTTCCTGAGCTGCAACTAATGAAGTCCTTCCGGCTTTGGCCATCAGTGTCAGCCACATGCTCAGATCCTCTCTGACAACTCAGCTGAGCCCCCATAACTTAGGCATGTCTCTCCGAAAGCAGACGGTATTGCCTCAGAAAGGAAGCTGCTTATTCCCCCATATCTATGCATGTCTCCTCAAAGACACAGACGTTCCAGATTGCAGAATAGGGAATGACTTAATGGAGTAAGCAGGATGATACATGAAAGGCTATACGCTCACTAGAATTCCTGGATTCAGTTAACTGGTGGCGACAATAGCTACCTGGCTCATGCAGTGTTCCTGGTGCAGCTGACCTTGACAGATACCCCCTCTTTGAACCACCTCACCTCCACATGTATCTTTTCCTTGTTGGTTTAGAGCCAGTTCCTTCAATGCTCAGTGAGGGGCATCTTCTTTGAGAAAATGCACTTTGTCCTATCTCCTAACATGCCCATAATATTACAAAGTCGGGTAGTCATCTCTCTACCTGGATCATCTGCCTGGTTGGAAAAATACTAGGAGGGATAGGTTTCCTGGGGTGCCCCCTCAGGAGTTTAGAGAAACAGTTTCTTCTTTGGTAGTTAATGGGGTGACTCAGCCCTGCCCAGGCTATTCCACAACTAGCAGTCACAAGGTTAATTTTCCGTTCCAAAGATTCACATCTCCCGAATCATCCAAAAACATTGGACAGGCCCAATGTCATAAGTGATTTAGCTCAAGGTTTGCTGGCATGGGCTTGCAGTGAGATATTTATCTCAGGCTTAGACTTCCAGAAGGAGCATCATATGGAAATGAGGCAGATCAACAGACACACAATCCTGGGAACACACATGTTCAGCGCCCATATGTTGGAAATCACAGACCCACGTGTAGAAAGACTCTGACTTATATTTAGAAATAGCACACAGACACAAGCACAGGCTCATCAAACTGTTGTCACCAGCACTCAGGTAACACGTGAGGCCACACGCACATGAACATGTGCATCAGTCCCTTCCCCCACACCATGATGCGTTATCAATACTTAGACAAATTTGTGTCCAAGGGAAATATGTTGAGCAACTAAAGCTGTCTTCTCCTCCTCTTTCCTCACCTCTTTAGACACCACCTTTTACATCCAGGGATGTGGTGCCTATGCCCACAGGGAGGGAAGTATGCTTTCCTTAGGAGATGAGCTAGCTGGTCTCACTGCTTTCTCTCTGCCTAGTGGAGAGGGTGAGCTCCCCTTCTGGCACGGAAGCTCGAAGGGACCCACAGACTGAAGGAAGGAAGCAGGGTTCAGACACTCTGATGATGAGAAAGTTTTTTCTCACATTCTCACTCCTGCCACTCCAGAAACGCTGGCCACCGTGGAGGGCTGAGAATCCTAATCCAACAGGGCTCTCCTCTTCACCCTTCTCATATTGACCTACCTGCCAGAGGTCATCTCATTCACCCCACTGCCTCCAGGCTGGCAGTTACTACAATGACAGCAGGCATGCTGCCCTGTCCTTTCCTTGATCTCTCTCCAAGGGCCCCTGGAGAAGGAAGTTCACTTGAACGGGTATCAGTCACATGCCTATGCCTGACAACTACAGCCGGATCATGCCCAGGAAAATTCCAGCATTTGGACTTTTTTCTTTCTCCCCAGAGCCTGGGTAAGGCTGACTGCAGTTAGGACCCTCTCTTTGTCTCCTATTTTCCAACTTCTACAACTGGTCACCTATAGTTTATTGTGAAGTCCAGGCTGGAGGGAGAGAGAATCCAGGTTCACAGTTTTTTCACAGGTGGCCACACCAGTACTAACCGTGGGAGTTGTGCCTTCCATGATTTAGGTCCCGAAGTGTTTCTCTGTTAGAGCTCTCTTTGTTCTCTCAGATTGTTCCATCATACTAATCCATTCTACAAAGAATTTTGAGCTCTACTCTGTGTCAGAAACTAGAGACAGAAAGGAAAACATAGCATAGAACTTGATGTCAGTGACCCCAAAGTATAACATGAAGCTCTGAGTTCATATTCTGATAAACTCAGTTTGATTATTTTTCATTATAAGTGTCCATTTTCCTTTACTTAATCATATCAACTCACCAGCTACATTGCTTTCTGTTTATTGTGCTTACAGTTCTTACAGTTAATTACCCACATCAACTTAACATTCCCTATTTGTTACAGTAGTCAGTGTACAATAAAGCAAGAAGATGCAGGACTCCAGGATGGAATTTTCCAGAAAAAAATGTTTCCATGGACTATATGATAAGATACCTGATGTGTAAATGTACACCAAAAGAATTAAAAACAGGCATACAGAAGTTCATGTAAATGGAAAAACAGTGCTTTTATTTTGTAAAATATAAAATCTAAACCAGAAAATGAATAAGACCATACTGAAATCCATAGTGAATCAAATTTTCACAATAATGATATACTTGCTCACCAATGATTTAATGAAAATTCAGAAATCTTTTACTCTAGCCACACTGGTCTACTCTCCATGTTCAATTTAAGTTTTCTTTTTTTCTGTCCCCACAACCTTTGGTCACATCTTTAAGCACCTCATCACCTAGACTTAGTCTCTCCATCTTTCTGAATGCTACCATTCTTTCAATACGCAACAGATCGACTTCTTATTCCATACCTATTATATGCAAGATGCTGCTAGGTGCTGCAGAAGTCTGTTCTAGAAGAGCTTTACATTTCACTAGAATGTGAACACAAGTAGGCAGATAACTAGAATACAAGGAAAGTGAGTAGGCTCCATTAGAAGGGTACACTCAAAACACTGAATGTTTAAAATGTGTATCATGTCTTCAGTTTAGAAGGATGAGAGTATATTTCATACAGAAGGGAGTATGTGAAACACACTTCAAGGTGGAAATGTAAACTGTGCAGAGGCATTGTGGATGGTTGGGAGTATGAGCAAAGCTCTATTACCAAGACATTTTTAGGCATCAGTAAACAGTCAACCAGGCCCAGGAGATATCGGGTCTATACAGGAGGGCAGTAGGAGGGAAACCTATAAATGCAAGTTGGTGACATGGTAGAAAGCTTTGAATGCCAGGTTGAGGAATTTGTGCTGTGTAAGTAAGAGAGCTAATTATTTGAAGTAGAGGAAATAGAATATAGAGATAGCCATTAGAAGCTATTCTAGCAATCACAGGAAAAAGTTTTGAGGTTGTGATCTAATGTGGCCAAGAAGGAAATGAAGAAGGTGAGGGGGTTCAGTGGAGTAGAGGACGACTTCCAAGTGACTTGATGGCTAACCAGTCCATCTTTGTATCTTGCCCCATACAGAAAGAGGACTCTACATACTTGATGGGCTGGGAAAATGGTGGTAGCAATGGGCGGAAGAGAATATTTGAGTAGAATATGTTTTGGATATTCTGAGTTAAAGTGTTAGTGGCATGTCCAGATGGAAGTGAATAACAGGCATTAGGAATGAGGGTCAGGAGCTGGCCATTGAGCTATTTCAATATTAAAGAGATAACTGAACTAGGGAGAAACAAAAAAAATAAGATGTCCATAAGTAATGTTTTAAAGTAAGTCTTTGTTTATGCGGTTGGGACAAAAGAGACAGAAGAGGCCGTATAACAAAGTGATCCCTTACTTTTTACTATGGTATTTTTGTTGTTGATGTTGGTAGTGGTGGTTTGTTTTTAGTTTTACTCATTTATTTCACAAAGAGGGAAAGCAAACAAGTGGGCCAATTTTGCCATCTTGAGATGAAAGTCCTTAAGAGCAAAGATTCTAATGGAGAAGTAAAGGATTGTACCCCAAGGGAACACAGCAGTTCTGGAGTGGATTACTTTAGTACTTTCCTGGCACTGCACCATTCCCAGCTCACCTGAGGCCCCTGGAATTTATCCTAAGAGATAAAGGACCTTGTGTGCTCGAAGCTGAGACAGGGAAATTAGGGAGATCGCCCACACTGGTTTGTCCAGAATTGAGGGGTTTCCCAAGACACAAGACTGTTGGTGCTAAAATGTAAGTTTTAGCACACCAGGGTGAGTTAGTCATACTCAGAGGGGTGGAATGAAGAAAGGACAGAAATGCCTTATTTCCCTAAATTTTCTCAAAATATGTCCAGGGCTGGGAAGCAGACATTTATAAAGAAAGTGAGCTTTCAGTGTGTACATCCCATATGAATGCTGTTCTATGAGTAGCCACTCACCAGTAGAAGAACCAGAGCCCCAAGACCTGACCAGGAAAAGTGTTTGGGGTCCAATCTCTGCAGATACTGCAAAGCAGAAGACAGGACTGCAGTGAGAGAGCAGGAGCTTGACTCAGGGCAGTGACTGGCTGACAAGTGAAAAGTCTCAACTATTCTTTCACATGATTCAAGTGGCTGAAATGGCAAACTAGCGAACACAGTGTGTTAAATTGACTTTCAACACAAGGACATTATTTAGTCTAAAAAACCAGGAAGAACATTCTGTCTCCTGTTCTGGGCACATACTCATGATATGTACCATTGTGCAGATTCCGTTGACTTTTCTTATAGAAGCAAAATCTGTCTAAAAGCATCTTGAAAGGTTAAGAGGGTGTGCTGGGAACCCCTGCCAACTGGCCTGAAGGACTCACAAACCACCTCTTCCTCCTTTCTATCCCTTCAGAAACCTCACAGGGCAAAGCTTGCTCATCCTCCTGTATTTAGCTGAGATGCCAGGTTATATATTGGTCCTGAATTTTAGGGGCAGAGGCTGGACACAAAGATTATAAATTGTGGAAAGCAGCATGGTGTAAGAAGAAGAGGATGGCTTTTGCAGTTAGAGAGAACTAGACATTAATTTAGTCTGGCCATTTACTACCTATGTCACCTTGGGAAAATGAGCTGTAACATTGGTTTAATAATATGCATCTCATAGGGGGTTGTGTGAGACAGACACATAACTCTGTGAAAATGACGAAGTCATGCCAATACATAAGGAAGGGAACCTCTCTTCTTCCTCCTCAGAGTGGCCCAACTTGCTGTGTGTCTGTATGACTGTGTGTGCATGTGTGGGTGACTGTGGAGGGCAGTGACTGTGTCTGTTGGTGTGTGTGTGTGTGGCTGTGTATGTGGCCATGTGTAGCTGTGATTGTGAGTGACTCTGTGAGTGTTTGTGTATGTGTGGCTATGCATGTAACTCTGTGCATATATACCCTCAGAGGACCCTCTGGCTGAGAATCTTACCCAGGAACAGAAGCCCTCTCTTCCTCCTCATCTTTCCTCAGTAGGTATTCTTTAACTGGGTGCTGTAGCTCTGATTCCAGAGTCAGACAGGCTCGACTTCATCTCCCCACAGAATCCCATCCCAAAACCACACTGGTGGCTCCAATTCCATTGTAAAAAAGGGGCTGGATCTTGTTTCTCCCTAATTTTGGGGGGACATGAAGCTATTCCTACCTCTGAGATACCATGATCCAAAGTCCTCTCTCTGTTGAGTTTGGGTAATTGAGTCAGAAGTGAGTCATTTCTGACCCTTTCCCCCAATCCCAGAGATTCAGTTCCCTTGAATAAAATGAGCCAAAGTGCCTCCTTCCTCCAACTGCTCCCAACCCTGTCTCTCAATCCTCACTTCTGGCCCCTGTTTTCACTCTTCTCTAGACACAGCGAGCTCATCAGGAACTACAAAAGTCCCCAGGGAAAGACTCCCACAGTAGAGGACCAGCATGTTTCTGGAACTGAGTGCTTGAAGAAACCCTTTAGAAATATAGACTCACAACATAAATCTATGAAAGAGAAGGAAATGCCAGACTTTCCAGAAGGGAGGAGACTAGAATCAAAGAACCTCATTTCTCCACCTGGTTCTCTGGACTGTTTGTTGTGAGGCAAGGGGAAATGGATGAGACGTGATACAGAACAGCGTGCTTTACAGGTTTCTAGAGAGTTAAACCTTTGTTCCAAGAGTGCTGACCAAAGATGCCTGGAAAGATCCAGATTCTACAAGGGAAGAGGGGTAAAGACGTGAGCATGAAATAAATAAGGCACCTGCCAAGGGTGGAAAGACAGTCCCTCTAACAAGATTAATGAAAGTTTCCATTCTTCTGGGCTGCACTGTCTGGGAAGGTGGGAAACTTAAGGTTTTCCTGGTTCTTCTGCATAAGCACCTGACAGTCTCTCTTAGGCCTCAATTTCTTCTCACTGCTCACCTTGTTTAGTGTGAATGAATGCTGGGGAAGATGGATCCCAGCATAGGAGGATCTGATCTGTAAGGTATTAGGCATTCTCAGAAAATACCACCAGAAGAAGCAAAAAGCTGCTGGGTTACATTAAGATTTATCTTCTTTCTTCTTTTCTTCCAAAGTGAGAAAATTCCTTCCAAGTTTTCAAGAAATTTAAGTTTTGGGAAGACTTTATTCACTCATTTATTCTTTCAACAAATATTTATTTGATGCCTACTATTGGAAAGTTACTGTTCTTTGGCTTCCATATAAAACAGGAACTGGGAAGCAGAAATTCCTTGCTTGCTAAGACTTACATCTTAGGTACAGGCAAATCATAAAGAAATATATAGTAAAATGCTGGGCAATAAGTACTATGGAGAAAAATAAAGCAAGACAAAGGGATTAAAGGAGTCTGAAAGTGATCATTTAAACAAGGTTATGATGCAAGAGTCCCTGTAAAGGAAACATTTGAACAGAGTGAGCCAGCCATTCATACACCCAAGGTTATAAGGTTATTACAAGCAGTTGTCAAGCAGAGGGAAGCACAGGTGCAGGGTCCCTGAAGCAGGAGTTTGCTTCCATGTGTTTAAAGAGCAAGAAGGCCAAGGCAAATGGAGCAGAAAAAAGGAATAAAGGAGAGGACCAATGACAGAAATTGAAACCGGAACATTTTGTAGTGAGCAGATTTCCTAAGCTTCCTAAGCCATGACTGGGGAGGGGGTTGAAATCATCCTACACTTAATGGAATGCCATTGGGAAGGGTTTTATTTCCTCTTTTTGTTGTCTTTGTTTTGTTGTAGGAGGGAAGAAGGAGTACAAAACCTGATTTATTTTTTAAAGGATCACACTCTGGCACCTATCCATAGAAGAGAATACCTGAAAGCAAGATTGGAAGCAAGAAGAACAGTTAGAAAATCCGACAAACACAAGGAGGCTTCACAATATGCTCCTAAATAACCAATGGATCAATGACCAAATAAAAACAGAGATCAAGCAATATATGGAGACAAATGACAACAATAATTCAGCACCACAAAATCCCTGCAACTCAGCCAAGGCTGTGCTAAGAGGAAAGTATATTGCAATACAGGCCTATCTCAAGAAAGAACAATCCCATAGGAGCAGTCTAAACTCAATTAATGAAACTAGAAAAAGAACAACAAATAAGTCCCAAAGTCAGTAGAAGGTGGGACATAATAAAGACTAGAGCAGAAATAAATAAAATTGAGAGGAATAAAACAACAGAAAGACTCAAGGAAAGCAAGAGCTGGTTCTTTGAGAAAATAAACAAAATAGATAGCCCCCTAGCCAGACTTATCAAGAAAAAAAGAGAGTCTACACACATAAACAGAATCAGAAATGAGAAAGGAAACATCACTATGGGAACCACAGAAATACAGAAAAATTATTAGAGAATAATATGAATAATTATATGCTAACAAACTGGATAACCTAGAAGAAATCAACAGCTTTCTAGAAAATACAACCTTCCAAGGCTGACCAAGGAAAAAAAAGAAAATATTAACAGACCAATTACCAGCAAAATTTGAACTGGTAATCAAAAACCTACCTAAGAAGAAAACTCCTGGACCAGATGGCTTCACCACTGAATTTTATCAAACATTTAGTGAAGACCTAATGCTCATTCTCCTTAAAGTTTTCCAAAACATAGAAGAGGTGGGAATACTCCCAAACTCATTCTATGAGGCCAGCATCACTTTAATACCAAGACCAGGCAAAGACACTAGAAAAAAAGAAAATTACACACCAATATCCCTGATGAACATAGATGCAAAAATACTCAATGAAAACATCAGCAAACCAAATTTAAAAATACATCAAAAAGATCATCCATCATGATCAAGTTGGATTTATGCCAGGGATGCAAGGATGGTACAACATTCTAAAATCCATCAACATCATCTACCACATAAACAAAAAGAAGGACAAAAACCACATGATCATCTCCATAGATGCTTAAAAAGCATTTGACAACATTCAACATCTATTCATGATAAAAACTCTCAACAAAATGGGTACAGAAGGCAAGTACCTCAACATAATAAAGGCCATATATGACAAATCCACAGCCAACATTATACTTAACAGCAAGAAGCTGAAAGCTTTTCCTTTAAGATTGGGAACAAGACAAGGATGCCCACTCTCCCCTCTTCTATTCAACAGAGTACTGGAGGTCCTATCCATGGCAATCAGAGAACACAAAGAAATAAAAAAAAGGCATCCAGATTGGCAAGGAAGAAGTCAAACTGTCCCTGTTTGCAGATGACATGATATTTTACATAAAAAATCCAAAAGAATCCACTCTAAAACTACTAGATCTAATATCTGAATTCAGGAAAGTTGCAGTATACAAAATTAATACACAGAAATCTGTGGCATTCCTATACACTAACAATGAACTAGCAGAGAGAGAAATTAGGAAAACAATTCCATTCACAATTGCATCAAAAACAATAAAATACCTAGGAATAAACCTACCCAAGAAAGTGAAAGACCTATACTCTGAAAACTACAAGACACGCATGAAAGAAATTAAAGAAGATACCAATAAATGGAAACACAACCTGTGCTCATGGAAAGGAAAAATTAATATTGTCAAAATGGCCATCCTGCTTAAAGCAATCTATTGATTCAATGCAATTCCTATCAAAATACCAACAGTATTCTTCAACGAACTATAGAAAATCATCCTAAAATTCATATGGATCACAAAAGACTTCGAATAGCCCAAGCAATCCTGAGAAGGAAGAATAAAGCAGGGGGAATTACACTGCCCAACTTCAAGCTCTACTACAAAGCCACAGTAATCAAGACAATTGGGTACTGGCACAAGAACAGACCCATAGACCAATGGAACAGACTAGAGAGCCCTGATATAAACCCAACTATATATGGTCAATTAATATATGATAAAGGAGCCACGGACATACAATGGGGAAATGACAGTGTCTTCAACATCTAGTGTTGGAAAAACTGGACAGCTACCTGTAAGAGAATGAAACTGGATCATTGTCTACCCCCATACACAAAAGTAAACTCAAAATGGATTAAAGACTTGAATGTAAGTCATGAAACCATAAAACTCTTAAAGACAACATAGGCGAACATCTCCTGAATATAAGCATGAGCAATTTCTTCCTGAACCCATCTTCTTGAGAAAGGGAAACAAAGAGCAAGAACGAACTCATGGGACTACATCAAACTAAAAACTTTTTGTACGGCAAAGGACATCATCAACAAAACAAAAAGGTATCCTGCAGTATGGGAGAATATATTTGTAAATGACATATCTGACAAGGTGTTAACATCCAAATATATAAAGAACTTGCACACCTCAACACCCCAAAAGCAAATAACCTGAGTAACAAATGGGCAGAGGATATGAAGAGACAGTTCTCCAAAGAAGAAATTCAGATGATCAACAGTCACATGAGAAGATGCTCCACATCATTAATCATCAGGGAAATGCAAATTAATACCACAATGAGATGTCACCTCACACCAGTAAGGATGGCCAGCACCAAAAAGACTAAGAACAGCAAATGCTGGTGAGGATGAGAAGAAAGGGGAACCCTGCTACCCTGCTAGTGGGAATGTAAGCTAGTTCAACCATTGTGGCAAGTAATATGAAGGTTCCTCAAAAAACTAAAAATAGAAATACCATTTGATCCCAGAATCCCACTCCTTGGAATATACCCAAAGAATACAACTTCTCAGATTCAAAAAGACATGTGCACACCTATGTTCATCACAGCATTTTTTACAATATCCAAGATATGGAAGCAACCTAAGTGTCCATCTGTACATGAATGGATAAAGAAGATGTGGTACATATGCACAATGGAATACTATTCAGCTGTCAGAAAGAAACAAATCCTACCATTTGCAACAACATGGATGGAGCTGGAGGACATTATGCTCAGTGAAATAAGCCAGGCGGAGAAAGACAAATGCCAATTGATTTCCCTCATTTGTGGAGTATAACAATGAGGCAAAACTGAAGGAACAAAATGGCAGCAGACTCAGAGACTTCAAGAATGAGCTAGTGGTTACCAAAGGGTAGGATGTGGGAGGGCAGGTGGGGAGGGAGCGAGAAGGGGACTGAGGGGTACTATGTTTAGTACACATGGTGTGGGGGATCACTGGGAGAACAGTGCAGCACAGAGAAGGGACATAGTGGATCTCTGGCAACTTGCTGCACTGATGGACAGTGACTGCATTGGGGTATGGGTAGGGACTTGATAATATGGGTAAATGTAGTAACCACATTTTTTTGGTATCATTAATCTACAGTTACTTGAAGAACATTATGTTTACTAGGCTCCCCCCTTCACCAAGTCCCCCCCACATACCCCTTCAGATGAACCACATTGTTTTTTCATGTGAAACCTTCATAAGAGTGTATATCAATCATACCTGAATAAAAATTTAAAAAAAAGAACAGTTAGGAAATGTTGCAGTAGTCCAGGTGACTAGTGCTTGGGGTTTGACTAAGGAGGTGGCATTGTAAATAGGAACTGTAAGGGAATTCTAGATAATTTTATGGTAGAGACCACTGGATTTGCTCGTAGATTGGATGCCAGTTGCAAGAGAAAGAGTTATCAATGATGACTCTGCATTTTGACCTAAGTATCTGGGTTCATGGAGATGTCACTTACTGAAATGTGTGGAATACTATGGGAGGAGCAGTTTGGCAATGTGAGGAGTCAAGAGTTTTGACCTGCATGTATTATATCTGTGATGCCTTATGACATCCAGTGAAGCTGTTATGCAAGTTGAACAGGTCTGGAATTCAGAGAAAAGGCTGGGGCTGGAAATAAAATTTGGGAGTCATTTCCGTATTGAAGCTATTACAATGGATGATCCTAGTGAGTCAGAGCCATCCACACTTACAGGCTAAGGATGGTCTGATGATTCACAAAGGAGATGCACTTATAATAAAAGTCAAAACACAATTCATGGCAAAAAAGCATCATATGTAGAGTAATCGGGAAGAAGTTGTGATTTGTTGTTTGAGTGAATAGCTCTTAATGCTGGTAAGAATGTGAGGCAACTGGCAATGCCACACAGTGCTAGAGGAGGCGCCACTTTGGAACAATCAGTTTGGGACATAGGTATATATATCCACCCCCATGGTGCTCATATTCCAGTGAGGATCTTCCTTCAGTACTATTTCAAAGAGTTATAATTAAAAACAAGTAAATGTTTAAATAAAGGACTAGTTAAAAAATCATTTGTGTATTTATACAATGTAGTATTAAATAGAAGAAATGTAAGTATGGGGCAAATATTTATAAGCTATCATGCAGTAAATAATGATACTAAAAACAAGATATGTAGTATGGATGTGTTTATAAATCATGTGTGTGTGTGTATGCATGTGTGTGCATGCATACATGAGCACACTTGTGCCAGGACAATTCACTGAGATATTGGTTTGTGGGTTCTTATTGTTGTTACCCTTGCTGCTACAGGAATGAGTAAGAGGTACCATTCCTTCCCCATCCCAATATGTCTTTGTGCTATGAGCTCTGTAACTTAGGTTATCTCTCAGGGATTCGGCAGAATGTATTGGCCCAAAGAAGGAGGCTGGTATGAGGGCGGGAGCTACATAATAGGAATCCAAGTTCAAGACTACAACGGAGGATTTTCAAGTCTAATAGGGCTGTTACAGATGTATCTGATTTAGAGAAGTAAAAAATTGTGTTTCTCACAGAAAAGAAAACTCTTTCTCTCATATATACATATATACATCTTAGAATTATAAATATTTATAATTATGTTTTAGTTAATTAAAAATGAGTGAGAAAAATAGAAACACTTGAAAGCCCTTGTACAAAAATGGTAAGAATAGTTAGTTTAGTATGATAGAATTATGATTGGTTATCATTTTATTCTGTTTACATTTTTACTATGGTGAGAATTTATAATTTTGCAATGGATTTCAAATACAGTGAGACTCCAGAATAAAGAGAGATCACCCTAAGATAATCAGGGGAGGCTCTTTGGAGAGGATGGGATTTGAACATCAGATCAAACAGGTAAAAATGAAAATGGGCTGAATAATCTGGGGGTCGAAACACGTTGGTCAGGGCATTATAAAAGTTTCATCTGTTTGGAAAGACACAACCTGCTTGTAACACCCGAAGGAGTGGCCTGAGTTGTGTATCTGTGGGATGATGGAGAAAAGTATATAAAATTGCTTCCCTCGTGACCCTCCCTACATCTCAGAGTCTTGCTTCCATACGGCTTCCTTCAAGATCACTAAAACCATGTAATAACCATGTCAAACTATTTCCTCAACCCAAAATATATTTATTTGAAATATACATAAAATCACATAACTTTTAAAATGTCAAAGATCTGCATACCCAGAGATTTTGATTCAGTATATATAAGATGGGCTCTTTTGTTTCTTTTCATTGATCAAGTAGATGATATTTAAATGGGGATTTGAGAACTCGTGGTTTACTAAATTCTAAACCTCCAATCTCATTAGAGCTTCAGCCTAAATTATAACTAAACTTTCTAAAAACCACCATCAAGGGAGAATGGATTGAAGCTCTGTGCAGGGTCATATATGTTTAGGCCTGTGTTAGGCCATTTTATGTGATGTCCACCTTCCTGGCCACCTTTGTAACTTTCAGGCTTCACCAAAACTGTGCTCCCTGAGAATATGGCCCTCAGCCCTCATCTATGTATTTTAAGTTCTCTATATTATTAATGGCACCTCAGGATTTTCTACAGGATTTTATGGAAGTACCAAGTTCCTACATCATTTTATCAAACCCCTGCATTATCAAAACCTCTGGGTATGGAGTCCAGCAGTCTGTTTTACTTTTAAAGCTACACCAGCTACTTGGATAAAGTCAGCCCAAAGCTTGCCTACTGGCCGTAGCATTCACCAGCTTCTACTTTGAGCTGCAGTCTTCCAAACTTCAGTTCTTCTGGACATGAGCCTTTCAGAATTCTCCCTTCCTCAACCCTGAGTCCTTCTGATTTCCTCTCCACTCACCCTTCCATGACCTATTTATACCTCAGCCTTTTGCTCCAGGCTCAGCCCCCTAGGTACTCTCCATGTTCTCCTCCCCATGGGGCATGCAGCTCTGAGGTTTTCATTCTTCCATGAATACAGTACTTTGTATATGTGAGGAACACATTTTTCTCAACTTCAGGCACTAAAATCTCTGCTGACTGGTTGGTCAACAATATGACTATATAAGAACATCTATAGTAACATCAACTTTGAAGTAGCATATAGTTTGAAGATGATGGAAAAAAATAATAATCCTAGAGTAATTTGAAGATTTCCAGGTGATTTAAAGGAATATAATGCCATGTCCCAGAGAAAGGAAAGTCAGCCAGTCACAGAATATGGCATCTCTGGCAAAGAACAGCAGTAGGGCTTATGTTAAATCCTCCCGACTCTTGCATCACTAACCCAACAGGAACATCATCTAAATGGGAACTATCATTATTCCAAGGACCAGTCAAGAAGACTTAAAATCATCCTGAAATGAAATGGAAATCCTGAAATCAATTTAAGATCCTTCCTACTCTCTGAAGAAGGAACAGGTGATATACTCAACCTGTAGACTGGGACAGTACTCTGTTCTCACACACTGACATGGAGTGTCCTAAAATGTCAATGTCACATTCAGGAAAATATAACCCTTTGAAGCAAAGCAGTGATGGACTTAGTCAACAGCTGTGTGGAATGTATTAATCTGAGTAGTTCAATTCACATTGAAAACAGCAGTCTATTCTCTCCTAGGAAACTTACAAGGATCTTGCAAATTCTAGTAAAATACTCACAGAAGCACAAATTTCTACTGATAAATAAGCAAGTACTCCCAATTCTGTTCCTAGGGACATCTCTGCATTACTCAGGGATCCTGTAACACCAACCACTATTAAATACTTAACCAAACACCCAAATTTAAGAAAGGCTCCAAAAGACCTTTTGCCATAATAACTATTCTGGTAATAACTTGAGATAAATTGCTCTGATAAACTTTCTTCATGAAAATTATCATACATCATATAATGAAACCACATTTCAAATTGTTCCCCAATTTGTATATTAAAATAGTACCATTAAATAGTAAAGGTACCATTTTTGAACACTTAATATCAAAATCAAAGTAATTAGTACTGAATCACGCTGCTAGTTAGAGACAGAGCTCAGCTTTAAACTCAAGTTTATCTGATTTCAAGAACCTGTGTTGTCAGCTACTCTGCTACTTTGCCTACTTCCAAGTGAGTAAGAATATACAATAACATAGAAAAGATTTACATAGGTAATTCACAATTGGATGTATTCAATGGGCAATAAGCTTACAGTAATGGCCCCATTATCATGAATTCCTGGGTAAATAAAAATAAAAACTACAAGGAGATTCAGCTATACACATTTCAGAATATCTGAGAAAAAAAACTGACAAAATAGAGTGTAGGTTGAAGATATGGATAAACTGAACTTCATATACATTGCTGGTAGAAAGAATATTTGAAAACTTTTTCAGCAATAACTAAAGCTATTTCCAATAACCTAGATAGAACACTGGATACCTCATGATCAGTCAATTCCATGCCCAGATACAATTCTGCTATGACTCTTGTTTTGAAATCCTGAATTTGTTTCAGTTTGATTAATTTATTGGGGATCAATTTTAAAGTAGTGAGAATTTCACATTTCCTAATGTACAGTTTCATCAGCAAAAAACTCAAGGTAGAGCAGAAACTGTATCCAGCTGAACAAACCCATGTAGGAATACACAAAACACACTGACATGCCTCAGACATCTACTAGCTACCTCAGTTCACTGTGTTGTTATCCTACGAAGTTGTATTTTATCATCTCATTGCAACTACAACCTTTTCTATATAAACAACACAGTTGAATAACAGCACTCAACATACCAAACACATCTAAGTGTCCTGGTCCAAAATGCCAAGCAGTGCAATCAATACAGTACTATTTACACATGAGGACCTTAAACAGAAACTACCAAACCCTGCAGAAGTGGTTCCTTTTAGGGCTGTTAGTGACTGGTTGATTTCAGACCTCACTATGATTTCCAAATCCTTCAGCTCTCAGGTGAAGCAGGAGTGCAGATGAGAAAGTCACAAAAGAATTTCCAGCAGTAATACTAAAGTTAGTTGAAGAAGAAGGCTACATAATGGACCAAAAATTACAATTTTGATGAAACAGCCATCCATTACTAACTTTGAAGGACCTGCAATTCAAAGGCAAAAACATTATATCCCAGGGCTTAAGGATTGCAAAGGGTAAAGACAACTTTCTTTCTGATTTCAGATAGCCCTCTGCCCACCAGTTCACAATAACCCAGAAGCTTCTGCCACCCACTTCCACAAGCAAATATCATGTCTTTTTCAGGGTAAAGTGTCATATTTATTGTAGTATTAATATATTTCTTAACCATTTGATATGTAGTAATATACTACTGTTTTTACTAGGTTCTTCTATTTTATATATTGCTAATAATATTTTTGGAGTATTATGCCCTTATTCCCACTTTTCTAATAAGTTTTATGGGTTTTTGTGAAATTTTACACAGTGTAGTGATTTTTAGGAACACATATATTACATTATAGCAGAACTCACTTTATACACCCAAAACAAATGAGTGGATATTTGTATTAAAAATATGTACAAAAAGACCCATAACAGTTTTCTTCAAAATAGCAAAAACGGTGGGTTGGGGGAACAACCATGTCCATCAACAGTAAAGTGGAAAAAAAATATGGTACATTTAGATAATACGGTGTTAAAGAGCAATGGAAAATATTTATTAACTACCAAGTGCAACAACCTAGATAAAGGCTGCAGATATTATGAGAAAGAAGCCAGAAGACAAGTATATATACTTGTATGTATATAAAATGATCCATTTTATATGAAGCTCAGGAAAGGGAAAAAATAGTCTTTGGTGATAGAAATAGGAATTTGGCTTAACATTGAAGTTATTGATTTGAAGGAGAAACAAAGGAGGTTTTTGAGTACAAAAATAATCTAATTAATTTGGGTATTGGTTTCAGAAGAGTTTTTTTGTCAAATTCATCAAGCTCTGCTTAAAATCTGGATACTTTATGTGTGTTATACCTCAGAAAGAATTTTTACAGAAAATATTTAAAAATATGTACTGAGCATACAAATTTGGGGATAAGGGTGTATTGTTCAGAAAGTGTTGATGTAATTAGCATTAGATTCTGTCATTACATATGCATGTTAAAATTTCTAGCATAACCACAAAAAATAGTTATAGACGCTATAACAAAAGCTAGTATAGAAAATAAATTTAATGATAAAGTGTTATTGATTCTAAAGGAAACAAAGAAACAGAAACATAGAGGAGGCAGGAAAAATATCAATTATGTAGCTTGATAGTACTTAAAATCCAAATATATTAATTATTATGCCAATGGTAATTGGATTAAATGCCTAGGTTAAAATACTAATATTTGCAGTCTGTATATAAATTCAAAAACTCAATTATATGCTGCTTGTTAAAGATGCATCTCAAACTGAGAAGTATGGAAAATACTTTTGTAGGAAAATAAGAGCATGAAGAGGATTTACCAGAAATAACCAACCAAATGTAGATGATGTCACTATATTAATATTAGATAGAATAGGCTTGATGGCCAAAAAAATTACTAGGATAAAAAGACAAAATTTTTGTTGACAACAGTTCATTTCAACAGGAAAATATAACAATTTTTAATTTATATGCACATAATAATGCAAGCTCAAACTGCATAAGGTAAACTTCACAGAATAAGAAGAAATAAGATAAATTATAAATCTTCAATTGTAAAAATATTTTGATATCTCACTCTCAATAATTTATAGAAAACATTAATATAGATATGAGAATATAGACTATTTAATAATTTTTTAAAACTTGACCTATTAGATATATATAAAATATGATATCAAAAATACACATTCTTTTCAAGCACACTCATAACTTCACAGAAACTGAAAAAAATACACTTCAGTGTGAATAATATGATGGAAATTATGCAGCATATATTAGTTTCCTATTGCTGCAGTAACAAATTACCATAAATTTAGTGGATTAAAACAACACAAATTATTATCTTACAGGTTCAGAGTTCATAAGTCTAAATCAAGGTCTGTGCTCCTTCAGGAGGTAAGGGAGAATCTGTTTCCTTTACCAGATTCTAGCAGCCACCTGCATCCCTTGGCTTGCAGTCCCCTCCTTGAATCACTCTGACCTCTGCTTCTGTCATCATATCTTCTCTCTAACTCTCCTGCCTCCCTCTTTCCCTTATAAGAACTTTTATGGTTACAATGGGCCCACCCAAGCAACCCAGGATAATCTCCCCATCTCAAGACCCTTAATTTAATTATATCTGCAGAGTCATTTTTGCCATACAAAGTAACATACAGGGCATGGACAATTTGGGGTGTCATTAATCTACCACTCAGAGTCCTATGAGTTCAATATAAGCTAAAATCAATTAAAAATCCAGTATATGGCATGTTGACTGTGGTGATAGTTTCACAGATATGGGCGTATGTCAAAGCTCAACAAACTGTATGCATTAAATATTGGCAGATTTTTGTACATCAACTGTATCTCAATAAATCTGTTACAAAAAGCCTGTATTTGAAAAATAAGACATTCTTATAAATAAAACACAGATCAAAGAAGAAATTACAATGGAAATTAGAAAATATTTTAAACTAGGTGATGATTAAAATTCAACATATCAACTTACAGGGTGCAGCTAACGCTATACTTTAAAACTAAGTTACAGCTTTAAAAATATATATTACAAAAGAAGAGAATGAAAATCATTCAAGCATACATCACAAGAAATTAGAAAAAAAAGAAAATTAAACAAAATTATAATGAATAAATAGATAAAAGTATAAACTAAAAAACCTACAATGTTAAGAGTTTAAGACCAATGAAATGGATAAGTACCTAATGAGACTAATTTTTAAAATGACAAAAATTCACAAATGGGGATATAATCACAGATCCTGGTGACATTAACAATATAATCAGAATGTACATAGACAAAATTTCTTTCTGTTAACACAGCTTAATAAAATACAGCTTTAAATAGTGAAGAAGAAATAGTCCAAGTAATCCAATAATTAATTATTAAGGATATTGAAACTATATTTTAGAATCTTGCCTCAAAGAGAACACCAAGCCCTTTTATCTTCATCAACCATTACTACTGAATATGTCAAGAACAAATAACAACTATACACAATTATTCTAGAGAATAGAAGAACACTGCCTAACTCAATTTATGAGGCCGGCCTAACCCTGGTAACATTCTGATAAATACATTATAAGAAAGTAAAATTACAGGTCAGTATCACACATGAACAGAGAAGCAAAGATATTTAGGAAATTCTATCAAGCTAAATTAATCTGTTTATCTACTTATCTATATGTCTATATCTATATTTACCTACATATATCTATGTATATGTGTATATGCATATAATATGCATATGATATATATCTGAATTTATTCCTGCAATGAAAGATTGGTTTAACATTCAGAAAGCAGTGCAATTCTCCATGTTAACAAAATAAAATAGAAAATCATGTAACCATATCAACTGAAACAAAAAAAAATTTTAAGTAAATTCATTCTCTATTATGTTTAAAAAACTTAACAAACTAGTACATTAGTACTATATTGCTGCCATAAAAATTGCCACAAACTTAGTGGTTTAAACAACACAACTTTGTTAGAGTACTATAGGTTAGAAGTTCAATATAGGTCTCACTGGGCTAATGTCAAAGTGTCTGCAAGGCTGTGTTCTCTCCTGGGGGATCATAGGGAAAATCCATTTCTTTGCTTTTTCTGGCAAAGGCTGACCTCCTTAGCTCATGGCCCCTTTTCTTGATCTCCAAAGCCAGCCATGTCTCTCTCTCTGACTCTTCTTCCATTTTCATTCACATCTTTCTAACTGACCAAAGCAGAGAATTCATACATCCTGCTAGTATGCAAATTGGTACAACTTTGAAATTACCTACTAAAAAAAGACACACATATCATATGTTTATGGTAACAGACATTTCACCAAAACTTTCCTTTACCTCCTAGGCACACAGCTAATCTATATTTCCCAATCTCCCTTGCAGTTTGGTATGGCCATATGACTAAGCTGTGACTATAGGGATGCAAGATGAATGATGTAAACCACTCTCCAATGTGGCCCATAAAAGAATTCAACTTAATATTCCATTCTCTCACCTTTTACCAGCTGGATATAAATGTGAAATATGAGAGAAATGACACCAAAGATGACAGAGTTCCTAATAGTAGAGTCACACTCCTACTCTCTCTCACCTCTGATTTTATGTGAGCTAGAAATAAACTTCTATTGTGCTAAGATTAGATTAAGATTTCAGGTTCAATCAAAAAGCTATTAGAACTAATAAATGAATTTAGCAAAGTTGCAGGATACAAAATGAATACACAGAAGTCTGTTGCATTCCTATATACTAACAATGAACTAGCAGAAAGAGAAATCAGGATAACAACTCCATTTATAATTGCATCAAAAAGAATAAAATACGTAAGAATAAACCTAACCAAGGAGGTGAAATATCTGTACTCTAAAAACTATAAGATACGCAAGAGAGTGTAAAGGACACCAATAAATGGAAATCTATCCCATAATCATGGATAGGACAAATTAATATTGTCAAAATGGCCATCCTGCCCAAAGCAATCTACAGATTCAATGCAATCCTTATTAAAATACCAACAGCATTCTTCAATGGATTAGAACGAATAGTTCTAAAATTCATATGGAACCACAAAAGACCTCAAATAGCCAAAGCTATTCTGAGAAAGAAGAACAAAGCTTGGGGAATTATGCTCCCCAACTTCAAAGTCCACATGTCCTGACCTGAGGAAACCATTCAGGATTTTGACAAACTGGTATAACAAAGGCAGGTTTCCCAGGAAACCTGGAATGGTTCAGGTACAGATGCCACTCCACTTAGCCCTGAACAGCAGCAAGTTGTTGAAATAAGCTGTGCAAATTAGGATGACCAGCTATCCCAACTTGCCCACGAATTTCTTGGTTTTAGCACTGAAAGGCCCTCATCCCAGGATGCTCCTCACTGTTGGGCAAACTGGGATGATTAGTCATTCTAGCTGGTCATCCTATCAGTCCTAAATTCATTTACAAATGGGAGGAATTTTGAAAACACTTAAGTTTTCACACCCTCTCTCTGTGCACTGAGCACTAAAGCAACAGGCACAAGAAATGGAATCTCTGAACCCTAAGATGCTTTACCCTAGGAAAATGGTGCTATAAAACATCATAGGCCAAGAAATTGAATTCCCTCTTGTCCCACCCAACACCAAGGGAGCTTAGCCAAAGGTTTCTGGGAAAAAGAAATGAACTCTCCTGGCCCCAAATCCAGTCCTCATTGACCAAAGAATACTTGGCTGGTCTCTTTGCCTTCATTTCTTTTCTTGCTATCAGATAGTGGTGTGCGACCTGAATGTAGGGTGATATTTAAAGTTCCCAAATATGGCCATATGTCCAAATGCACTGAAGAGCCAAACAAAAACAAATTCCTAGACCCCAACAAGAACCAAAGAAGGGAGATCTTCAAGGATGGTCCTACAAACTCCTCCAGTGCATTGAATATTTGTGGTTTTACATGATTCTGTTGATACGGACTTTTCTAATGATGATTTGAATCATTCCACTCAGTGGACAATTTGCAGAACCTTTAGGATTTTACTAGGAAAGGACATTCGGTATTGTCCTTTTATTCTTTTTTTTTTTAATTGTCAGTAGAAGGAAAGACACTCAGTTTTAAATAAAGTATCCAAGCTGCTTTTTAAAATAAAACTAAATCTATTCAAAACAAATATAACCCAAAAATAAAAAATTCCCAGGGAATGCTGATGCACAGTAACTGATCCAACCCCCACCACCTCCTTCCCCTTGTACCTTCCCTGTTCCCTCTGCCCTGCTCAATGTGCTCACTCTCTCTTGATCTCTGATCTCTGCCCTGTTTCTCTCTTCCCAAAACCAGTCAAAAGGTGGTATTAATGAACTTTCAGATGCCCCAAACAGCAAGAGCAAATTAAGAGGTCACTGCACAGCTGAGAGTAGAAACACAATCGAGAGAATGTATGGTGGTAAGTAGGGGCCTGGGGGAATGAACTCAAGAAAAATACAACCCTTTAATTATGAGTATGATTATATTAGCCTCCCATTTTTAATGCCATATATTATAATTAATAATGACTAGCAATCCACATGCTTCCAATTCTCATGTATGTAATACCACTTGAGCCTAGAACAACTATCAGACCTCAATGCAATGACTGTTCCCATTTTACAGATGAAGGACCCCTGATAGGAATGATAGAGAAAGAAGGAGTGGGCAGGGTGAAAAGCATGCTAGGAGGGAAAAGAGACCAAAAGCCTAAGAGATGGTGGAGAATTGGTAAGAGTTCTTCCAAGGTCCTGGGTCTGATAGCCTGAGACAAAGGGTAGGAAGAGGGCTCCCAGAAGGAACACTGCAGCCCCATTCAGTAGGTGAGGCAGGTGGGGAACAGAGGCATCCTGCAGAGAACGTGCAGGATATGACTCCTCCTCTTCAGTAAGCCCTGAGCAGAGACCGTCCCATCTCCCCCTGCCTCTGCCCTTTCTGTCTGTCGTCAGAAGCTGATCCTTGTGCCAGTCTCCTCTCCCCAACAAGGAGCCCGCACTCTCCTCTGCCCTTCCTCCCAGTTCAGCAGTTGTGGGAGGGAGGTCTGATCCCTGCCCTCACTCAGAGGTTTTCAAGTGGCAATGTGCACAAGACTCACCTGTGTATCCTCTGGGCCATGAGGAAAAGGGACTCATGTAGATCTAACCCACAGAGACTCTTTCTGGGAAGAAAGTGTCCTCTCAGGTGTCACAGACACACAATCTGACCTTTGTTAACCACCTCTGTTCCAGAGCCAGGACCCATGCATCTCCACCTCCTTCTGAAAAGACACCCTCTCAGGCAGCACAAGTATTTCCCTACAGCATGAGTTCCCTAACTCAAATTAGATTTAAGGACAATGATTACATAGAAAACAAATTTGGGAGCAATGAAGACCACTATCTTTAAAATACATCCTAGAGATAGCCCCATGCTTTTAAGAGAAAGATTTCTGATCATTAAGCAAATAATTATATAGCCACTTGGTCAAATTTTCCTATTTACTCCAAGAATATGAACCATTTATGTTGATTTGGGGTGGGAGGGAGGCCGAATCATAATTTTTAAATTTTGTGTTTTGTTTAAACACATTACCACAGATGAACAAGAAAATTTGAGAATGTGTGTATGAAAGTTTTGTGATAATGGTAGTTTCTGATGGTGATAGATATTGAAAGTCCATTTCCACCCCTGAGAAAGTGACAGGCATAAAAAAATGTGGTTAATCAAGAAAGTGACATGTGATATAATTTATTGCCACTATGATTAATAGGACTATGTTTTAAGAACAATGCTAGTACAATAAAGTAAAGTGATCTTTTAAAAACCTACCCAAGGATGAGAAAACAACAAGAAATTCCCCAGAATAAATGATACTGCGAATTAGGAAGACTTTATTTGAAATTTTGTTAGTTCTGATTAACCAATTTGTTTGTAGCTTTTAATAAAAAATATGTATAGCTATAAAAAAACCTTATTTCTAAAACTTTAAGAAAATACAATTTTTTTTGAAGAATAGTTGCTATACAATTCTGTAATATCTTTCTAACAGTAACTACACTACTTGGGGTGAGGATTTAGTAAAGAAAATAAAATTTTTTATATGTATGAAGTTTCTAGCATCTAATCCTCATTTTTTATCAATTAAAATGTTTTTGCAACTAAAATTTCCATCAAGTGAGGTATTAGAATGACAAATATAAAATTAAAATTAAATAGATTATACCCTCAATCATATATTTGAAAATAATGATTGTATAATCCTTTAAGGTTGAAGAAAATTGGTAAACCACAGCACTTAAACATTTATGGTATGGACCATGTTGCTGGTCTCATGAAGTCTATGAACACTCATCAGAAAACTGCTTTTAAATACAGAAATAAAATTGATTGGATTACACAGGAAAGCAACCATATTAAAGAATAGTGATAAAATTACTGAAAATAAGTTTGTGACACAGTAATACATTTTCTTTATCTATACATTAGCTGAAAAGACAATACATTTAAAATGTAAACAAGTGAAACTTTACTTTATGAAGACTGCTTATGTGATGGCTCCTGCGGCTTAGCTTGAATAAGTACCTTAAACTGTGCACTGGCCTTTGACAACCAACTGATTCTTAAAGATTCTGATGTTTTTTGACTACTCAAGTGCTGAAAATTCTGATTCATGAAGATATATACCGTTATAAAGGGAATAAGAAGGTAAACAAGGCAAGGGTAAGCTTTTCTAAAAAACACCATGATCTCTAAAGTATGCTGAGTACAATTCCAATGGTGAGAACACTTGACTTCACCATCTGGGGCTGACAGGCCCCTCGGTGCAAAGTTGCCAGGTACCTGGATGAGCTGCAGGAGGTGGGTCATGGCCCATGACCATGCAGCCCAGTGATGCCACTGTGTTCAAGGTAGTGATGAGACCAGACAGTATTTCCAGCCACCTCAACCTGTAATGTGGTACGGACATATCTCTGTTTCTCCTCGCGATAAAATCACACACATGACTAATGCCCTGTGAACTGCTGACAATTCTCGCCATGGAAGGAACACTCAATCTCAGTGAGAGATTAGTGGAATGAAGATACAATTTCTTTCCATCTACATTCACAGACTGACTGAATTCTATTCACCAACCCCTGTAGGTCTATAAGCCCCAGGATAATATGCCCGTGTGAATACTAACTAGACAAGTGTCTTGATGCTGATGAAACTTACATATGCAGTGCTCCAGGATCTTAAGTTGAAAAGATCCTAAATTAAAAAAAAAATCTACCTTCAAAAATTTAATTGGTTCATCTAACAGCCAGGTTTGTTAGGTAACTATTTTCCTCTCACAACTAAGGAAATGAGAACAAGAGATGTGGTTTTAATTAGCAAAGATCACTAAGTTCGAGAGAAGCAGAGCTGGGCCTTGGTCACGGTGTGGCAACATGGCCCAGCTTTGGCTTCCACACCTGGGCAGCCCGGCTGTGGTCACCCCTGAGAGCCCTGGCTGGGGAACCGGGCAAGCCTGCTCCCCAGATGAAGGGCTGCCCCAGGATGAGTTCCCTGGCCCTGTGAATTCACTTACCTCTTCTTTCTGGAGCCCAGACCCACACTGCTAACACAGGAAACTCGAGGATATGCGGACAGAAAACCTGACGTAGACTTCAGCTCCTGAACAATTCTACAAGAGTGGGACTGCCCGAGGCCTCCGGACATCTCCATCCCTGCTCTTCAGTCAAAAGATGTCCTCTTCTACCTCCTCCTCCCTCAGACTAACACTGTGTCCACCTCCCTCCCCAGATTGAATGTTGCCTCATAAGCAACCTTCCAATGAGGGACCTTTTACATATAGTTTCAGTGGCTGCCTCTGTGAAAATGTTCCAAGAACCTTCTAATGGGAGTTTCAGACCAACCATAAGTATAGGAGTCGTCCAAGAGAGGAACTCGCCACCACGGAGGGAAAATCGGAATGTGGTCCAAATCTGGAGCAGAACATCGAAGCAAAAGGATGGAAGAAAAGGGAGGGAAGAAGAGCAAAGAGTAGATGCAGAGTAAGCCCAGGCTCAAGAGGTGAAAGGGGTGTGAGAAAAACTAATCAGGGAGAGACATTTGAAAAGAATCTGGGGAAACTGAGTCCCAGCCAGGAGGTACCTGGCACTAGTAGAAAAGCAAAGGGGTTAGAATGTTGTCAGAGATGACCTTTGTGCTTGTCTCCTTCAGGCTCTCTAAACATAGCAGCAGTGGTTGACATTACTCGCCAACAAGGTATCTGCCCTAACAGTGAAGCAGTCACACCCATCACAGCAAACCGTTTTTATGTCCTTGAGAACCTACCCATCATCTGATCTTGGTGGAAGCCCTTGTCTTGCCATCCATACCCACCTGTCCAGGTGGTTGCCTCTAAAGAAACTTGTATGAAGCATCTGCTGTGAACTATAAAATAAACTGCATCTGTGTTCTGCTGTGTCTTCCCTCCAAAATCTATCCCAGAGGAGCCTCAGGGTACCCAGAATTTCTAGCAATTTGTTTTTCAAAGTCCTTTTACTGAGGAGAGTTTATGAGTTCTCAATGCCCATGAAAAGGGAGAGAAGAATTAGGGGAGAAGCCATTCCAACAAAGATGGGAAGTTGTGGCCCTAAAACTCATAGCAAATGAGGGCAGAGATTAAGCACACCCAGGCTCCCTACTCCTTGGTCTTTCTATATCCCACTGCCCCTCCAGGAACCGCTTCAGAAGCCAGGAGATCTGAGCCACCTTGCACATAGCAGAGTCAGGGGCAGTGTGGTAGTGGAATAACCAACAACATTCTATTCCATTGCTTCTTTTCAACTGGTGAAAAATAATGGACTAAGTGATGTTCAGGGACACTGGGCTGCAAAGGAGGTGTAATAGGCTGAAGATCAGAAAGGCCTGGAGGGATTCCACTGAAGACACACAATAAGAGAAGGGGAACACGAGCCAGGGTGATGGGAGACAGCATTTGGGCAGGTAGGCTAGCAGGCACCCAGAGTCCAAAGCAAGAAATGGTGGCATGTTCAGGGCAGGTAAGCACTTTGATTTTAGGCAGGATTAACAGCAAACCAGGTGGGCTAGAGAGGAGGCTTAAAAGAGAACAGGAACAAAATCACTGTGTTTGGGCACAAAGGTGTGCAAGATCCTCTAGATTACTGATTCTAAGTGGGCATCAAAATCCAGGGCAGGGAATCACAGCCTTGAGAAGGTCACTTAATATAGTAAATAGAATAGTAGCAATAATACTTAACAGATGCCAAAAATAAGCTGAATATCTTACTTAAATGGTTTATAACATGCCGTATTAAAAACAAGATCCATGTTGCAATAGTTGGATGAAACTTGAGAGCATTATACTAAGTGAAGTAAGTCAGAAAAAGAAAGACAAACACCATATATCATTTATATGTGGAATCTAAAAATGCCAGAGTCATAGGAACAGAGTAGAGTGGTGGTTCCTAGGGGATCGAGGTTGGTGAACTGGGGGATGTTGGTCAAAGTGTGCAAACTACCAGTTACAGGATGTATAAGTTCTAGGGATCCATTGTACTCATGCTGATTACAGTTAATGATACTGTATTTTATGCTTGAAAGTTGCCAAGAGAGTAAACCTTAAATATTCTCACCACAAAAAATAAGTGATAATTACACGATATGATGAAGGTGTTAGCTAACCCTATGGTGATAATCATTTTGCAATATATGTGTATAAAATCAACACACATTGTACACTTTAAACTTACACAGTGCTGTATGACAACTTATCTCAATAAAACTAGAAAAATATTTTAAAATAAATGACATTTTTTAAACCACATATGTTAAGTATTTATTCATTCAATAAATACTTAACAAGTGCTTATATGTGCCATTACCTGCTTTAGGTACTTGGTTTTATAGAAATGAATTAGGAATTTTTCATCCCGATCTTACAAATCTTATATTCTTCATGGGAGATAGATAATACACAAATAAACAATATTTCTACAGTGATTCATTGAAAACTGAGATGGGAGAAGACAAGAAATGTGCACATAGCCAATAAGTAGCAGAGCTAGGATTTGAACTGCAGCAACCTGGCCCAGGGGCCCATGCTCCTAAGGTCTGTACTACATACACACACTCCTGTCTGCCCTATGTGGGCCCCTCACAGCCTCCAGCAAAGAGCATTTCAAAATTGTACATTTTATCTCCTGCACTAGTTCTATGTACAACTTGCCTGCTGCAGTTCCTTTGTCCTCCAATGCAGCTAGAAACTTGATTGCCTAGAGCAGCAATGTCCAATTAAAATACATAGAGAAATATATTTTAGGCTACACATGTAATTTTGAAATGATAGTCAAGTCAGAGAGACTGAGTACAATAGCTTGGGTGACAGCAACTGTCTGATAGACACAAATGTCAATCCAGGAAACGTGTAAATCAGTCGAGCATATCCATGTACTTTATCTATGGTTCTGGGTGTATGGGGGGGGATTGTTCACTTCCTGAGGACACCTAATTTTTCACTCTCTCTGAAGAATGCCAGCCCTTAGACAAAGCCAGCCCTTGACTGCCAGGGAAGGAATCATAGTATTTTGCACTGAAGCCATATCTGGGGTTTCCATGTCCTGCTTCTTCAACCAAGAGAATTAAGTGTTAGAGAAATAAAAGTGGCATTATTATGAGAGGCATCCAATCATGGTCTACCAGGTAGAAGTAAGGGCAGAATCATGGCATAGCCAAGCCAGATCCTGATTTCTTCCCCAGGAGTCCAAAGTCAGGAGAGAACCTGGCAGATATCCAGACTTCTTTGCATAACATGTATGCACATCAAAAACAAGCAAACAAACAAACAAACCAAAACCTGATGTAGGGAGTCAAAATGGGCAGGTTTTCTCCTTCTCATATACCCGAGGAGAACAAACAGGAGAATACTTTCTGTTACAACTGAGTAACCTTCTAGAAGCCATCAGAGGTCATCATAGACACTTTGGGGCATTATGTCTACCATAATGTCACACACAAGTCCACTTTTCCCTCCCTATACAAATATGACAATGAAGAAACTGGCTGCTCTGAACTGAATTCAAGGAAAGCCTCGAGGGAACCATTCATGATGAATGAGAACAAGTTACTATATATGTTCTTCCCTCTTCAAATGGAATAATTTCAGCATGAGTGAGGGAATAAATAAACAAATAAAACAATGAAAATCAGAAAACAAAAAAGCTCAGGACCAACCATGCTTCCTAATCCCTGTATCTACCCATGTCTTTCTCTGACAGGTATTGCTGGCTGGATATTGCTCAGAGGTCCAAGAAGCACCACAGATTTGACATGCATAAAATGTAACTCACTGTTTAGTTCTTCTGCAACCCAATCTTCTCTCTGTGTTCCCCATTTTATTTTGCCAAGCAAGGCCAGTCACATGAGGCCTGGGGTGTCCCCACCTTTTTCTTTTTATTATGTTTCTTTATGTTACCTTTCTTTTCTCCTCCATGGGGCTGTGAACTCCTTATTGAGAATCCTGTTGGATGATGTTTTGAAATATAAACTTTTAATTCTTAGTTTTTACTGTTTTATCCTATACTCCTTTTACCATTAACACTGGACAATGAGGTTAAAATTGATATCTTCATGAGAAAGCAAACACAGAAAACAAAAAGACAAATATTTGGCACTTGACTTCCAAAATGCAGGTTTGAAACTCATTAAAAAAAGATGAAGTTTCAAAAAGCCAATGAAAGGGAAATCTTTTTAAAAAAATTATTTTTGACTCTCAAAAATCTGAGCCCAAAGGATTTACAGCATAAATTTGATCCTCAATAGAGCCCAGGAAGAATACATGACAATGGAAAAACCAGTTTGTCCACACAGAGGAAATAAATGCTGCTGGCTACTGAGGGAGGGATAATTAGAGGAGAGAATAGAAATAAGTAGCAGAACAACTGAGTTGGAGCTGGTACGGATTTCTAAGAAAAGACCTGCATTAGTCAGGGTTCTCCAGAGAAGCAGAGCCAATAGGCTATATACAAGTATATGTGAGGATATTTATTATAAGGATTGGGTCACATGGTTATGGGGGCTGAGAAGTCCCACAATCTGCTGTCTACAAGCTGGAGAACCAGGAAAGCCAATGGTATATAACTCAATCTGAGTCTCAAGACCTGAGAATCTGCGGATAGATGGAATGAGTCCCAATCTAAATCTAAAAGCCCCTGAACTTCGAGTACTGATATCCAAAGGCAGAAGTAAATGGATGTCTCAGCTTAAGCAGAGAGAGGGGGAGTTCACCTTTCCTCCACCTTTTTGTTCATTCAGGCCTTCAGCAGATTGGGTGATGCTCACCTGCACTGGTGGGAGCCATCTTCTTTATTCCATCTACCAATTCAAATGCTAATCTCTTCCAGAGACACCCTCACAGACACAACCAGAAATAATGTTTTACCAGCTATCTGGGCATCCCTTAGCACAGTCAAGCTGACATACAAAATTAACCATCACAAGACCCTGTATGATCCTCCCTCTTGGAAGAGGGAATCTGTGCATCCTTTATCATGGCTATACACTAGATAGAAAATTTGCAGAAAATCATGCATATGGTCAGAGTACTAATGACCAAGAGAGGACATCTAAATGGATGGAAGGAATGAGTGAATATGTACATCCCAGAATGGTATATAAAGCAAGCTAAGCCAAGAATTCCCATGCTTCTCCAAAAGCTTTGGAGAAAAACTGAAGGAGCTAGCAGACCAGAAGCTGTTTCTCAATTGGTATCATCACAAGAGAGACTGTGAGTCCCTTACACTTGGAAAAGAAGGCTTGGTATGTCATCTAACTAGCTGTCATGAGATAGAAGCCATGTCAGTCTGGATTCCATGAAAGCAGGTAACTGAGACAAAGACAAGTGTGCAGAAAGTTTGTTCAGCAATGCAATGCCAGGAAAGCAGGAATGAGGAGCTGGGTGAGTGACAAGTAAGTCTTCATTGTCAAGTGGGTAACTACTCCAGGAGACTGGCTGATCAACTGCGAAGGAGTTTCTGAGATGCCTCAAAAATATTTTCCCAGAGCATAGAAGAGGAAACCATTCATCTATTAGCTCTTATTACTAGATTTACTAAGAAGGTGACTTCCTTCATTTTTCTTTTTAATCTAATTATAATTGACATACAATGCATCATAGTGGTTCAATATTTTTATACATTACAGAATGATCCCCATGATCACCATACAGTTGTTATAATGTTATTGACTATATTCCCTATGTTATACATTACATCCCCGTGATTTATTTATTTTGTAACTGGAAGTTTGTACCTCTTAATTTCCCTCATCTGTTTTGCCCACCTCCCAACCTCTCCCACCCTGGTAACCAGTAGTTTGTTTTCTGTATCAGTGAACCTGTTTCTGTTTTGTTTCATTTGTTCCTTTGCTTTGTTTTTTAGATTACACATATAAGGGAAAACATATGGTATTTATCTTTCTCTTTCCTAATGTATTTCACTTAGCATAATTCCTTTGGATTTTGCTTTGGACAGAATAAGTGATTGGAGTAAAAAAAAAACAAGTTATATTAAAAAATGAAAAGAAAGAAAATGTGTCTTGTAAACTATAAAATTTGTACCTGCTGCATTTGTATCTGCTACTGCTGCTAGAACACCCACTATCTTGGTGCTTAATAAATGTTTATACATTGAGCTGACTTGGATATTCCTCTCCAAGGTTAGCAAATGCATATAGATGACAGTGAGAGCACAGCCTTGGTTTCCTCCAGAAAATCAGAAAGGTTGTCAGTGGCCAAAAAGTTGAGAAGCTCCAGGAGACTGTGGTGACTGCTCTTTGAAACCCTCCCTTTATTTGGGGGTCCAGATGATCCTAACAAGAGTTTTCCTTAAAGGAGCCATTCTAAGATCCTTGGGATGGTAGTTGAGTGAGATACTAGCTCATAGCTATTACTAAGAAGATCCCCAAATGAGCTTTAATTCTTCACATATCTGGGCCAATTTTTAAATCTTCCTCCTTGACCTGAAATACACAAATTTACCTGTTCCCTAAGTCAACTTTCTATTCAGCAAATATGCTCTGAGTGCCAAATATATTCCAAGGAATGTTCTAGGTGAGAAAAGTCATATATGTTATTAATCTGTGCCCTAAATTATTATTCTCATGTGACTCTTATTGACAGTTATGATTATTTTCAGAACAGTTCTTTAAATCTACAGTCCTAAGGTATTAAGAATTTATTTATTTCCTGACAAGAATAACCACATAACCACTAATGAAGGTGGTGGAGAAAAATTCTAACCCATTCACTCAACTGTTTCCCAACAACTGCAATAGGCTGAGGCTGTTAAGTCAAAGAGAAGGAAGGTAAACTCAAAATACCAGTTATTTAAAAAATGATTCGGTATCTGGGGAAGGAGATAGTCTCTCAAGCTATGGAGCTGAACAGATCTCCCAAACATCAAGGAAGACAACATCAAGACATATAATAATTAAAATGGCAAAGATCAAGGATAAAGACAGACTTTTAAAAGCAGCTAGAAAGAGAGAAAAAAGATCACATACAAAGGAAAACTCATCAGGCTATCATCAGTCTTCTCAACAGAAACCTTATAGGCGAGAAGGGAGTGGCATGAGTGATTTAATGCAATGATGCTGAAGGGCCTTGAACCAAGAATACTACACCTGGCCAGGTTATCATTTAAATTTGAAGGAGGGATTAAACAATTTTCAGATAAGAAAAAGTTAACAGAATTTACCTCCCACAAACCACCTCTACAGTGCATTTTGGTAGGACTCCTATAGATGGAAGTATTCCTAAGGCTAAATAGATGTCACCCAAGGAATAGACATAGAATATATAACATGCAAAGAATGGAGGAGGAAGAAAAAGGAGGAAAAAAAAAGAACCTTTAGGTTGTGTTTGTAATAGCACTTGAAGTGAGTTAAATTAGACTGTTAAAATGTAAGGGAATTACCCTTCAACCTTTGGTCACCACAAACCTAAAGCCTGCCATGGCAATAAGTACATACCTATCAATAATCACCCTAAATGTAAATGGTGTGAAAGGACCAATCAAAAGACGTAGAGTCACTGAATGGATAAAAAAACAAGACCAATCTCTATGCTGCCTACAGGAGACTCACTTCAAACCCAAAGACATACACAGACTGAAAGTAAAGGGATGGACAAAGATATTTCCATCAACCAACAGGGAGAAAAAAGCAGGAGTTGCAGTATATGTATCAGATAAAATAGACTTCAAAACAAAGAAAGTAACAAGAGACAAAGAAGGACATTACATAATGACAAAAGAGTCAGTACAACAAAATAATATAACTATTATAAATATCTATGCACCCAACACAGGATCTCCTACATGTGTGAAACAAATACTAACAGAATTAAAGGGGGAAATAGAATGCAATGCATTCATTTTAGGAGACTTTAACACACCACTCACTTCAAAGGACAGATCAACCAGACAGAAAATAAGTAAAGAGAAAGAGGCACTGAACAATGTATTAGAACAGATGGACCTAACAGACATCTACAGAACACTCCATCCAAAAGCAACAGGATAAACATTCTTCTCAAGTGCACATGGAACATTTTCAAGAATAGATCATATACTAGGCCACAAAAAGAACCTCAGTAAATTCAGAAAGATTGAAACTGTACCAACCAGCTTCTCAGATCACAAAGGTATAAAGCTAGAAATAAATTATACAAAGAAAATGAAAAATCCCACAAACACATGGAGGCTGCACAACATGCTCCTAAATAATCGATGGATCAGTGACCAAATAAAAACAGAGATCAAGCAATATATGGAGACAAATGACAATAAAAATTGAACAACATAAAATCTCTGGGATGCAGTGAAGGCTTTGCTAAGAGGGAAATATATTGCAATACAGGCTTACCTCAGGAAAGAAGAACAATCCCAAAGGAAAAGTCTAAACTCACAATTAATGAAACTAGAAAAGGAAGAACAAATGAGGCCCAAAGTCAGTAGAAGGAGGGACATAATAAAGATTAAAGCAGAAATAAATAAAATTGAGAAGAATAAAACACTACAAAGAATCAATGAAACCAAGAGCTGGTTCTTCGAGAAAATAAAATAGATAAACCTCTAGCCAGACTTATCAATAAAAAAAGAGAGTCTACACACATAAACAGAATCAGAAATGAGAAAGAAAAAATCACTACAGACAACACAGAAATATGAAGAACTATGAGAAAATACTATGAAAAATTATATGGTAACAAACTGGATAACCTAGAAGAAATGGACAACTTTCTAGAAAAATACAACCTTCCAAGGCTGACCCAGGAATAAAGAGAAAATCTGAATAGATCAATCACCAGCAAATAAATTGAATTGGTAATCAAAAAACTACCTAAGAACAAAACTTGTGGACAGATAATTTCACTGCTGAATTTTACCAAACATTTAGTGAAGACCTAATACTTACCCTCCTCAAAGTTTTCCAAAAAATAGAAGAGAAAGGAATACTTCCAAACTCATTCTATGAGACAAGCATCACTCTAATACCAAAACCAGGCAAAGACACCACAAAAGAGAAAATTACAGACAAATATCCCCGATGAATATAGATGCAAAAATACTCAACAAAATACTAGCAAACCAAATTCAAAAACACATCAAAAAGATCATCCATCATGATCAAGTGGGATTCATCCCAGGTATGCAAGGATAGTACACTTGAAAATCCATCAACATCATCTACTACATCAACAAAAAGAAGGGCAAAAACTACATGATCATTTCCATAGATGCTGAAAAAGCATTTGACAAAATTCAACATACATTCATGATAAAAACTCTCAACAAAATGGGTATAAAGGGCAAGTACATCAACATAATAAAGGCCATATCTGACAAACCCACAGCCAACATTATACTTAACAGCAAGAAGCTGAAAGCCTTTCCTTTAAGTTTGGGAAAAAGACAAGGACGCCCGCTCTCCTCATTTTTATTCAACATAATTCTGGAGGTCCTAGCCATGGTAATCAGACAACACAAAGAAATAAAAGGCATCCAGATTGGCAAGGAAGAAGTCAAAATGTCCCTGTTTGCAGATTACATGATATTGTACATAAAAAAACCTAAAGAATCCACCCCAAAACTACTAGATCAAATATCTGAATCTACCAAAGTTGTGGGATACAAAATTAATACAAAGAAATCTGTGGCATTCCTATACACTAATGATGAACTAGCAGAAAAAGAAAACAGGAAAACAATTCCATTCACAATTGCATCAAAAAGAATAAAATACCTAGGAATAAATCTAACCAAGGAAGTGAAAGATCTATACACTGGAAACTATGGGACACGCTTAAGAGAAATTAAGGAGGACACTAATAAATGGAAACTCATCTCATGCTCTTGGCTAGGAAGAATTAATATTGTCAAAATGGCCATCCTGCCCAAAGCAATCTACAGATTCAATGTAATTTGTAATTCCTGTCAAAATACCTACAGCCATTCTTCAGTGAACTAGAGCAAATAGTTCTAAAATTCATATGGAACCACAAAAGAACCCAAATAGCCAAAGCAATCCTGAGAAGGAAGAATAAAGCAGGGGAAATTATGCTCCCTGACTTCAAGCTCTACTACAAAGCCACAGTAATCAAGACAATTTGGTACTGGCACAAGAACAGACCCATAGACCAGTGGAACAGAATAGAGAGTCCAGATATAAACCCAAACATATATGGTCAATTAATATATGATAAAGGAGCCATGGAAATACAATGAGGAAGTGACAGCCTCATCACCAGCTGGTGTTGGCAAAACTGGACAGCTACACTCAAGAGAATGAAACTGGATTGTTGTCTAACCCTCTACACAAAAGTAAACTCAAAATGGATCAAAGACCTGAATGTAAGTCATGAAACCATAAAATTCTTAGAAAAAAACTTAGGTAAAATTCTCTTGGACATAAACATGAGCAACTTCTTCATGAACATATCTCCCTGGGCAAGGGAAACAAAAGCAAAAATGAACAAGTGGGACTATATCACACTAAAAACCTTCTGTATAGCAAAGGATACCATCAATAGAACAAAAAGACACCCTACAGTATGGGAGAATATATTCATAAATGACATCTGATAAGGGGATGACATCCAAATTATATAAAGAGTTCACACACCTCGACAAACAAAAAGCAAATAAATCAATTAAAAAATGGGCAGAGGAGCTGAACAAACACTTCTCCAAAGAAGAAATTCAGATGGCCAACAGGCACATGAAAAGATGCTCCACATCGCTTGTCATCAGAGAAATGCAAATTAAAAACACAATGAGATATCACCTCACACCAGTTAGGATGGCCAACATCCAAAAGACAAGCAACAACAAATGCTGGCAAGGTTGTGGAGAAGGGGGAACCCCCCTATACTGCTGGTGGGAATGTAAATTAGTTCAACCATTGTGGAAAGCAGTATGGAGGTTCCTCAAAAAACTAAAAATAGAAATACTATTTGACCCAGGAATTCCACTTCTAGGAATTTACTCTAAGAATGCAGCAGCCCAGTTTGAAAAAGACAGATGCACCCCTATGTTTATCGCAGCACTATTTACAATAGCCAAGAAATGGAAGCAACCTAAGTGTCCATCAGTAGATGAATGGATAAAGAAGATGTGTACATATACTCACAATGGAATATTATTCAGCCATAAGAAGAAAACAAATCTTACCCTTTGCAGCAACATGCATGGAGCAAGAGGGTATTACACTCAGTGAAATAAGCCAGGTGGAGAAAGACAAATATCATATGATTTCACTCATCTGTAGAGTATAAGAGCAAAGAAAAAATTGAAGGAACAAAACAGCAGCAAACTCACAGAACCCAAGAATGGACTATTAGTTATCAAGGGGAAAGGGACTGGGGAGGATGGGTGGGAAGGGAGAGATAAGGGAGAAAATGGGGCATTACAATTAGCACACACAATGTGGGGGAGGGGGACATGGGAAAGGCCGTATATACAGAGAAGACAAGTAATGATTCTATAGCATCTTACTGTGCTGACGGGAAGTAACTGTAATAGGGTATGTGGGGGGGATTTGATAACAGGGGGAGTCAATTAACCATATGCTGTTCAAGTAATTGTACATTAATGATATCAAAATAAAATAAAAAAATGATTCGGTGGTTGACCTCTAGCTAATCCTATCTATTACTACTATTTGCATCAATCATCTATAGAAACTATGACAAGATTCTGGTTCGGTTATGGTTTAATTTGATTGAATTTTATATAATTTGGAGATGGGGCCATTAATTAGCTGGACTAAGTAATTCTGAACTCAGTATCCTCACTAGATAAGGTTAAAAATTGCAAGCTCTTGAGAGAAGAGGCATGGCTTTAGTAACTTTGCCCCATGTCTACAGCATACATGGTTTTCAATGAATCTAGTCTGAAAGAACTAATCAGCCACTATATTAATGAATGAATGTGTGGCTAGAGTTCTGAAAAGAGATAAATCCATGAGTAAATACTATCTACCACCAGATACAGTTTTCAATCCCATTTTGATATACCTATTGGGATTCTAGCAGCATAGATAACAGGTCTCTTAGGAAGTTATCAGAAGTAGGTAGTGTTTTGGTTTTCAGTCACTGTCATAACAAACTCTCACACTACAGTGGATTAAAGCAATATAAATTTATTATCTTATAATTCTGTGGGTCAGAAATTGAATATATCTCATTGGACTAAAATTAAGCCATCAGTAATATTATGTTCCTTTCTGGAGGACCTAGGGGAGGATACATTTCCTCATTCATCTGGGTTGTTGGCAGAATTCATGCAGCCCCCTACATCTCAGAGCCACATCAAACCACAAATACAAGAACTAGAACTTGAAGGGAATTGATTCCTTCTCATTCCTTCCTCTCTCTCTCACACACATGTTCTCTTTCTCTCTCATAGCACAGACAGGAAAGGGTTTCCATTTTATGAACTCATGTGATTAAACTGGCCCATCCAGATAATATGGAATAATCTCCCCACTTCAAATTCCATAATATTAATTACATCTGCAAAATCCCTTTTTCCATGCAAGGTAACAGTCACAGGTTTCTGGGATTAGGGCATGGACATCTTGGGAAAGCGTTATTCTGAGTACCACATATGGGTAGTGAAGAGTGCCACAGAAGTAAGGAGGGAGTCAGACCATATGACCTGGTCCAAAGAATATACCATATATCACTCTCTATAGCTTCTGTTCCCATGCATAGCAAGTAACTCTGGAAGTAACTGTTTCCTCTCTATGATAGGATTATTAAACATTTGCATGAACTCTCATAGACCTCTCTTTGCCCTTGGTCTTTGCCATTACATAGATAACTTTATTTTTCCTCTAATTATTAGAAACTTTCCCTTTGTTTTAGATATGTAGATTGAAAAAATCCATTAAAAAATCCATCCATTTTTCCCTCAGAGTGAGCTTTCCTGGCAGAGCAGGTCTTTTGATTTACTTGGGCCAGCCCCAAATTGCTTAGCATAACTTCCTTTACCTCTAACAGTTATTTAATAAGGAAACAATTGCAAAAGCTTTTACACTTTGACTTTTCCTTGTCCCAAATTAAAGACCAGTCTGCCTCCTAAAAACAAAGTCAAAGGAGGAAATTGAATTTTCTTCCAGTTGATCAAAATAAATGATGTAACTTGCTTCCCTAGTCATGAGTGCCAGATCAGTAGGATCTCATACTGTTAAAACAAAATTTGAGGCTTTAAAATGTTCCTGAAACAGATGCCCAATAAATGGTTTTGTTTAATTATGTGAATTAATTAAGATGTATAAGATGTACAGATGGATAACAATGAGTGAATGGCTGAATTTTTAAAACATGGTAGTTCTACTACTAAATTGGTAATAACTGGTTTCAGTCTCTGTTATTATTTTGCCTCATAAACTCGTAGCCAGACATTTTCTATTTTGGGGGAAGGCTTACTGATTGGATGCAATAGGAATAATCTATGAGAGAAATGAAGTCTTGAAAGTCATTCCTATAATACAATGCATTTACATTTGTTGGAGACAACATGAAATAGTACTTGCATGTGAGGAGACCTGTAAATAAAAATTGAGTTATTTGGTCTTAACAAAGGTCAATGTGAGAATACAGGGATAAAGAAAACAAATAAAAACTAAAATATGAGGTTTACTATAGAAGAGAGAAAATTTTCATTCATCTAAGAGGTAAAACTGGTTGGAAAGTAGCAAGGAATATTGAATTAATCAATGACAATTGATAGAATAAGAATAGGCTCATAAGAAGAGATAATAAGTAATAAATTTTATTCCAGGGTGAATGGTCAAGGATAATAGAAACAGATACATGGAAAACTTCTTGAAGGATTTGTGAAGAATTAATTACTGTGACCATCTATTTGTTGGTAGATGAAGGAATTAAAGCACAAATGACTTCTATTATTCAAGTTATATTCTTCTGTTCTTTGACTTTACGTCAAAATAGTTACCCTGAAAGCCACATACATAGCAAATACAACTAACCCTGAAAATGACTTGAAGACTGCAGAACAGACCATCTATACCTGGTGAAGAAGAGAAGACCACACAGAGAAGGGTAAAGTGGCACAATGTATGGGGCCCAAGCCCTTCCCCTTTCCCAGTCCCCAAGTGGGAAGGAGAGGAATGAAGCAGGGAGGGCATAAACACTCAGAAATCCTGAACACTTGGCCCTGGAAATCTGCTTTGGGAACATGACACCATATTACACTGGGTTCTGTTGATTAGCGGGTCTGCACACTAGGGGGAGCGGGAGCACCCTGGGAGGCTGAGACTCAATCACTTGTGGAGGATAGGCATGATCCACTGGGCCTGCTGAGACCCAACACAGAGGCAGTAGTTTGAAAGATTTCCAGCAGCGGGAAGTGTGCCAGACGGCTGGAGGTGGGAGGGAGCTCTCTCCAGAGGAGAAAGGGCAGGTGGAAGATGCTTTCCCAACCCTCCCTCAGCCCAACAGGTCAGGTGCTTGTGGGAGCCCCAAACGTTCCGTACTCCTCACTGTGGCTCAGCCCTGTGATGTGCATACCTGACCTGCCCACCCAGCTCACTTGGCCCAGCAGCAGTCAGACTTTGCTGCCTGGAAAGCAAGAGGCATTCCCAGATGGCCGAGCACTCTCTCAGCCCAACTGGTGAGGTGCCTGCAACACCCAGAATCAAATGCTCCTTATTCCTTGCTGGAAGCTCCCTGTGTACCTGCCCCACTGGCCCAGCAGCATCACCATTGCTGCCTGGCAGGTGGAGGACAGGCCTGCCCACAACTATAGCAGCAGAAGCATAGCACAGCTCACAGAGGGCTTGATGAGGCAAGTTCTCAGCCTCTACTGAAAGACATCAGCCACTGCCAGCAGACAGGCAGAAAGGCAGCCCTCCCATAGCCCACCAAGAGCAACTGTGGCTCTACTGCAAAGGAGAACCAGGCTCTGGTGAGCTTCTGGGCACCACAGGACACCTTCTTTATGGAGTCTTTAGTTTCTAGACCAGGAGGCATAGCTGATACATCTAATACAAAGGAAGAAACACAGAAACCAACAAAATGAGGAGGCAGAGGAATATGTTCCAAAAAAAGAACAGAATAAGACACCAGAAAAAGGGCTAAATGGAACAGAGATCAGTAATCTCAAAAAAGATTTCAAAGTAAGTCATAAAGATGTTCACTAACTTGGGAAAAAAGGGACTTCTGTAGACGGAAGTTATTAAGCCTAAATAATTTTAATCAGTGAAAATAAACCTATGGTAAGGTTAATAGACCAATTACTTACCAAGCAAGCATGAAGTTAAAAAAAAAACAGAGTTAGTAAAATCAGCTCTACACAAAATCAGCCAAGGGATACACAAAAGATACAAATTATGACATCTAATACATAAAGTGTGGAGAAGGAAGAAGAATAAAAAGGTAGTACTTTAAGGTAGTGTTCAAAAGAGAGTGGACATCAACTTAACAGAGAATGTCATATATTTTGAAAACTTTCTATGAACCTTATGGTAACCACAAACCTAAAACCTGTAATAGATACCCAGAAAAATTTTTTTAAAGAAATCCAAGCATAACAAGAGAAGAGTATAAGAGACAAAGAAAGGAACAGAGAAGAACTACAAAAACAACCAGAAAACAATTAATAAAAGGGCAATAAGTACATACCTATCAATAATAACCTTAAATATAAATGGATTAAATGAATCAATAAAAACTTGTAGGGTGGCAGAATGGATAAAGAAACAAGACCCATCTATATGCTGCCTACAAAAGACTCACTTGAGACCTAAAGACATACTTAGACTGAAAGTAAAGGGATGGAAAAAGATATTTATGCAAAAGAAAAAGAAAAAAGAAAAAAGCAGGAGTAGCAGTACTTATATCATACAAAAAGACTTCAAAGAAAGAAAGTAACAAGAGACAAAGAGGAAACTACATAATGATAAAAGGATCAGTAAAACAAGAAGATATAACAGTTGTAAATATCTATGTACCCAACATAGGAGCACATAAATATGTAAAACAAATAATACCAGAATTAAAGGGAGAAATAGACTGCAACTCAATCATATTAAGGGACTTTAAAATACCATTTACAAAAATCAACAAATCAACCAAATAGAATATGTAAGGAAATAGAGAGACTCAACAACATACTAGATCAGATGGACTTAACAGACATCTACAGAACACTCCACTCAAAAGCAACAGGATACACATATTTTCTCAAGTGCACATGGAACATTCTCCAGAATAGATCACCTATTAGGCTGCAAAGAGAGCCTCAATAAAATAAAAAAGATTGAAGTTGCATCAAATATCTTTTTAGATCACAATGGTATGAAACTAGAAATAAAGTATATGAGAAAACAAAAATAAATAAATACATGTAGTCCAAACAACATGCTTCTAAATAATCAATGGATCAATGGACAAATAAAAGAAGAAACAAGCAATACATGGAGGCAAATGAAAACAAAAATACAACAGATCAAAATATGTGGGATGCTCCAAAAGCTTACCTCAAGAAACAAGAACAATCCTTAGTAAAGAGTCTAAACTCACAACTAAAGAAACTAGAAAAAAATCTCCAGGAGATTTTTTTTAAATACCAATTTCCAGGCTTGACACTTGATCAGTTAAGTCAGAATTTCTGGTTTATGGAATTCAGACAATTTTTTAAGTTCTCAAATGATTCTGATATGCAACTAGAGTTGATAGAGCCATCAAAATAGAAGAAAACTTGTAACTTCAGCTCCTGGAAACTCCTGTCTTTCCCCATCCACATGCCTTTTAAATACTCAGATTATTCAGGAAGTTTTCTGAACAGCAGCGGGATATATATTTTATGTCCATCTTCCAAAGTCTTAATCTCAATAACTTGGAAGTGCCTACCAAAATTAACAGTACAGGAAACACCCTTCAACCTAAAAGTTACTATCTAAGAAATAAAATATGGTCAAATGTAAATGTAAAATATGGTCATATGCAAAAATATGTGCAGGGAGATCTTTATTGCAACATTATTCATTAATGAGGGTACTCATTATTTCCAAAATGGAATGTTATATAAACATTTTAAAAATGAGATAGATGAATGTGTCCTGAAATGAAAAGATTCCCAAATATTGCAAAGTACAAAAAGCAAGGATATGTTTTATGATTCCATGTATGCTTTCATGAAATATAAATATGCACCTTGTGTATATAGGTGTGTATATAAAGTTTCAGGAAGGATGTATCAAAAACAATAAACAGAAGACTGAATATTCACCTGGGTATCTGGAGATAAATGAAACATTTACACTACATTTTATACCTTTCTGCATTGTTTGAACTATTTGGAACACATATGCACCAACTTCAACATTATTTAAAGCTGATATTGATGATTTTTATTAGAAAGAGAACTAGGTAAGTGGGAAAGGTTTGAGGGAGAGAATTGCATGTCTTAATTAGTTGTTTGAGCCTCTCACTAGGCTTGTTTTTATCAAAAATGCAAACCTTCAAAATCATTAATTAAACATCTCACTCTCTTGTTACCACCTCCTATTTCCATTTTATTCACTCAAGGGCTGCCATGGAAGGGTCACAGACTTTTAATCCATTAACATCGCTGTATTTTCTGTCCCCCTGTCAAGCCCCTATCTTCCCCTCCATTCATATTCAGTTTGGATTACTAGTTAACCATTATACTGATACCCTTAAAAATACTTTTAATATTTACAAATGAGATGAGATTACGTCTGAGATTTGAGTGGAGATAATTCAGCACAGGACAGAGAGGTAGAGAGTAAGAGGTTTAGATGAATGAGATAATGACTTTTTCAAACAAGGTCCCAGGTACCTGGGGGTTCCTTTTACTACATTCTATTTCAGGGTATGCTTGAAAGATTCCCTGACATAATTTTAATATAAATTAATGATAAAATACTCTAATTTCCGGGCCCCCCTCCCATCATGAATCTTCATCCCCATCATGTGGAATAATCCCATGTCTAGATGAATATGACTATCTAATACTCCATGTTTGCTTCTAAACAACCTAGTTTACGTGAGAGAATTTCATAACTGCATGAATTTATGCCCCTAGAGATTTCATACCCTCCAACCTCACTTGCATGAATCATCAGTATACCATCTTTCCCTAGAGAAGTCTGTTATTAACTGCCCACAATGACCGTCTCCTCTCTTTTCCTCAGTCCTGAAACCTCCAGCCTCTCTTCTTACTGCCTCACTTTCAGCTGATGAAGTTGCCCTTACATTCTTTGATGGAAGTCGTGAAGAGGACATTCCTGCACTTCCCACTAGCAAATCTGTATAACCACCAGTTGTATCCTACATTCCTAATATTTCAATAGGAGGAGTGCCCCTCTATGAAGAAAAGAAGAATTAATCATGTTTTAGCTATTTTTCTCCTCCCTCTGCATTTCTCTAAGATCCACTTTTCTGTGTGTTCTAGTTTTCTTTCTGTCACGATTGAGCCTTTCCTCAAATATATGGTGATCCTTGAATGTCAGTACTGAAAACCTGATTGCAAATTTTAACAATTGACTTTAAAAAATATTTTATAATAAATACTAATATTTACATTAAAACTACATTGAAACCTGTATGCAGGAGGCATCTCAAAAATAACACATTCAAAGCTGGCTTCTTAATTTTTCCCCTAAACACATTCCTCCTTCAGTGTTCTCCAACTTATTAATATAAATAGCACTGCAGTACTTTCCATCGATTAAACTAAAATTCTGGGAACCATCTATGAGTCTGTTTCTCACCCTGTTCCCCATTCAATTCATCAGTCAGTCTTTTATTTCTTTTATATGATGCATATAATTAGGCGATTGTTCATTTGCTATTTAGCCATTATTGGCTGAACACCAGCTATATGGCCGGCACTATTCTAGGTGCTAGGTATACAGTACTGAGCAAAATAAACTGGACTTTTGTCTTCTAGCTTAATGGGGAAACACAGAAAATAGAACAGGATAAATGTGATGTGGTCGTGGTGGTGTTAGGTGGTGTGCCTACTTAGGAAGGGTCTGTGTGAGTAAATAAGATTTTAAAAGAAACAACTCAAAATTGTATAATCCAAGTCAAAATTTAAAAGAATAATTACAAAATAAATCTAGAGAAGTCAGAAGGAAAAGACAATTCATTACTTATTAAATCAGTGAAGATCAAAAAAAGGAGAATTAAAAATGAATATAAGAATTAGTTCATTAAAAATACAATAAAATTAATAGTTAGCCTATATAATTGAGAAGAAAAACTAAACGTATAAACTCACAGAAAAGGAAATAAAGGAAGAATTGAAACAAATTGGCAAAATTACAGTACTATTAAGAAATAATTTGTTCGACTCCATGTAAATGTTTGAAAAACTAGATAAGAGAAACGTTTCTTTAAAAAAAGTGTAGTTTAGTAAATTTGACTCCAAAGTAGACAGAAATTCAGAGAAGAAAACTGAGCTGAACCTTCAAAAAAAGAAATTTTTAACAATTCAACAACAAAGTAGTAGCAATAACAAGAAAATAACCACAAGAGTAGAAGGTAAGAGCAGTCCACATAAGAATACCGGCAAGAATTTTTAAAAATACTCTACTGCTGTTAGATTCAAGTTCAAATTGTAAATGTCTGTCATCTACTACCCATTTGTTCTTGAGTAAATAACTAACTCAAATTTTAATTCCCTCATCTATAAAATGAGGGAGATAAAATTCTTGTCTCACGAGATCGTCCAGAACAATAATTAAGATAATGTATAAATGTAAATGACTGACACAAGATAGCCATATTCATTATTAAAAGGAGCCACATTAGGAGTAGCTACTAACATTGAGTCACCAATATTCAGAACTTAATCCATGATAAATCCTCCAAATAAAACTTATTCTATCTTCTCTTCCTATCTGCAAACAATAGGTTAGAGTCCCTCTGAAATAGAAGCACAATTTCTCTTTCCTTTGAAAAAAATGCAAAGACTTTTCTTCAAGGTCCCATTTTCTATACTTCAATGTCCATGGGCTTCTAAGAGGTGATAGAGGCAAAAGATCAAAATGCAAGAAATACCTTGAAATTTTCAAAACAGGAAAAAGATGCTACAGAATCCATTCTACTTGAATCTATTCCAGGTAGGTCCTGGACTTCAGCCTGAATGATTATACATGATCTGGAGTGGAAATATCACCATTCTGAGAGAAGAAAGGGTAAACTACCCTCCCACATTTCATAACCAATCTAAAGGACAATCTGTAAACATGACAGCCACTGGGGCGTGAGAGAGTCCTCACTGGGCCAAAGATTTAGCCCTTCTAGCCAGTGTTCCTCACATTTGCTTTCCTTAAAAGCTATCAACAAGAAATATGACATTTTGTTGACACAGTGAAAGCCTTCCAGGAAGGAACATGACTGTTTCAGGAGTGTTAGACACACATCATTATTTGTCATTTGATCTCTATCAAGGATTTTGTTGTTTAAAAAAAGTATTTGATGTTCAAAATCATGGCGTTCTTCCATATACCTTTACAAATGGATTTTGAAATATACATTGGATGCTGAGAAAACGGGTAGGTGTCTTTGTAAATACCTTTTCCTGTCTCATCTTTCTCAGGGGCTGAAGACTTGAGTCAATGACTATCAAAAGATAGCAATGGGCAGCTAAAAATAGAGCATCAAAGTCATCAGCGAACCACCTGTGAGAAATACGTATAGGAAATGATTAGATTCCCCATAAAGCAGCTCCCAACCATCCAAGTAGCAGATAATTGGGGAAGTACATAACACATTTTACGATTCTCTGGTAATGTGAGTTTTTTTTCTTGTGAAATAGCCTGATTGCTAGAAAGCTATTAAAAGCATCATGACTAAAATTCTCATATATGGCTTTTTAAAAATAAGATGGTTAATACTTACAAAAACATAATATTAATCATTTATATATATCCAGCCCAAAATTACAGAAGTAAAATAAGAGTTATTTCAAGTTTATTTTTTTAAATTATTATTTCTACCAAAGTAATACCAGCTTTTGGTAAAAAAAGAAAAAGGTTGAAAAGGAAAGGTCTTTGTGAAAAACAATATCCTGCCTCACTCGAACTTCAACTCCAAGAAACAGCATTCCTATTGATTGCTGTCTTTAGTTTTTGTAATGGTTACTTTCATACTTCAAATGCATATACACATACATTGATTTATCCATCTATAAACAATATCCATTGACTTATCACTGTAAAATATAAGGACTTACATATCACTTACATTGCTCTCAAATTCTCCTTTGTCATCCTCCCAAATTTTGAGTTTTATTATTACTTTTAGCTCTTTCTTCCATTGTCTTTAAATTGTTGAATGATCGTTTTAAGCTTTAATTTCTCATTCTACTGGTTATAGTCAATGCCTGTCAACTCCACACATTTCATAAAAAGAGTATACAGTACCCTTTATCCTTTATCCTCCTTCTTTTTTTCTCACCTTCCTATTTCTAAAGCAACACACTCTTTTTTACATTGTCATATACTGTCCTGGAAATATAGTTCAACCATTTGTGGTTTATCTGTGAATTTATTGTTAATACAGAAAGCCAATAATTAGCATTTCTATTATTGTTACTATAACTGTTATTGGACCCCTGAACCAAAGAGTGCTTTACATTAAGTTCAATGACAGAAGCCATAGACCCATGTAGAGGGAAACTGTTCCCAGCATAAAATCAAATGTACTTTATTTTCTTACAGTCCATCATTTACTCACATGTAGTTTGGGTTTGTGATAATTCTGCTCAATTGTCTTGCTTAATGCTATTTAAACACCCCCCAAAAAGGTAACTATATACTTTACCACCTACTCAAAGAAATTCAGTTTTTTAATCATGCTATTATCAGTTGGATATAACCCACTTTATTTCCAGTAGTAATTTTCTCAAAGTCCTTCATCTTCTTATTACATTCTTGACAATTAGCTTCTAACCCTGACTTACATTTGTCATCCATTGGAAATCCCTTTATTGACTCTCTGGGTTATATCCATCAACTATTTCCTAAATCACATGTCTTACTCGCTTTTGTTATTATTTCCTTCCTTACTTACTGGAACACATCCTCAAGTAACTTTCTCAGAAAGGTTACCAGTCCTTGAATGTTTTGAAATGTCTTTATTTTGCCCTCACTTTGGATTGGTAGTTTGGTTGAATGCATAATTCTAGGTCTAAAATCATGTCTCTTAACTGTTTAGAAGATATTTCATTATCTTTTAGCATTTGTCCATAATTGGAATTCTGAAAGCAACTTGCATCTTTCATCTTTTTAGGTTTTTATATTTTCTTTCTCTAGACATTTTTAGCATGTTCTTTTTATCCTTAGTCATTCACTAGGATTACACTATAGCTGCATATAATAGAAATCTGACTATAGTGACTATACAATAATATCTAATAATTTTTTAATGTAACATGAAGTCTAGAGACTGAAGAAAATGCTCCAGGAAGTCAGTAAGGACCCAGGATACTACTAACTTCCTGTCCTACCACCCTTATCATATTGTTTAGCTTCTTCTTCACGGTCACAGTGGCTGCTACACACTGGGGCATCACCTCTACATTCCAAGCAGAACTGGGTCATATGAAGACTGCCACCAGGAAATGTGTGGAAGTTATTTTAATTTACAATTGTGCACACTTCCACTTTAAATGAAATCAAGATACTTATCATGAGGAAGAGGAGATGATCATGGCTTAGAAAACTAGTATCAAATATTCCATTTGTTGAAATGTATATAAGATCAATTCAGAACTTATCAATCAAAAGAACATGTCTTTCACTGGCACTAATAAAATTTTCTTCTATTTTAAAAATAATTTATTCCTCTCCATTTTCTCTTCTTTTGTTCATTGAAAATCATTTTGACTGGATTTTAGACCTCCAGAAAGTTTAAATTGGTGAAAACTGATTGTAGGCTAGACATGAGGTTTTCATCAATAAAATAATTGGTCAGTACACTTAAAATAACAAAAAACATATATATGGGACCTCTAAGCATGCACTTTACACAGCTATGTGCATGTCTCTCACCATTATCTTGGAAGTTTTTTTCCAAGAGCATAAGAACAAACACAGAGAAGATAAAAGCAGCATTTAGGCCATCCCAGCCAACTCTAACTTGCTTGCCTGCCAAGTAGATAAGAAGACATGGTGGCCTGGAGAAGTCTTGTGCTTGTATCACCATGGAGACTCTACTCTAACCATCAGGTATGGGATTCTGCACAACAAACATGGCTGAACACAAAGATGGAGCTGCTGGAACCATGAGAGTGAGCAAGAAAAAGACAGTAGAAGGGAGAAGAAAAGGGACCATATTGAACATAGGTGTCACAGTGATAGGAAAAGGGTTGCAGGCAGTGACTCTGCAGATGGGAAAGACATGGCTGCTGTCTGGACATTTGGCTTGGAGACCAGTGCAAACCACCTTCCTTCTGCCTTTAACTAGCAGTCAGGCTCAAAACAGAAGAGAAAACCTTGAGTGGGATGAGTATAGCATGAAATGAGTGAGTTTACCCAGAATCATGTTTTCACCCACCAGGTGAATAGGGAAGACAATGAGGGACCCTAAACAGATACTAAACTAATTACATTTTAAATGTAACTTGCTTTTTCACACACTTGATTTGCAAATTTTAAAATTCACTCCTACTTTGTATGGGAGCTCACCTGGGATTTTGAAATATCCCTGTGGAGCAGTCACCTTCCCATAAGCCAATTCTAACCCTGGGCTAGTATTTGGAGTAAAATCAGCTCCAGGTGAAGCCTAGGACCAGCAAGAGACAAGAGACTGAGAAGTGGGGAGAAAAGATGAGATGGACCCTCAGAAGTCACCACTAATATCAGAAGTGGGGATGAATTATAAGGAGACTGACTTTAGAAGAGAACTGAAGAATGATTAAAATGCCCAAGGCAGGTCTGTGATGCATCACTCTCTCTCCCTGCATGTTTTCTCTGAGCCATCCCTCCACTCTTATTGCTCAAGTTTCCAAAAAAGCCAATAGCTTCCAAATTTGTGTCTGTTCCATATCTCACTTCTGGACACCAGGACCTCTCTATCCCCAGAGTCCCTTCTGCCTATCTACTTTCTGGTCCCTGAAAACTCTTTCAGTTTTAAGATCTATTACAGACTGGCACTTATAGCTGAGATTAAAAATAACCTCCACCAGACTGCCTGGAAGATGTGGCTTCCTGAGAACCTGCAGCCCTTGGGAATGCAGATCAGAAAATGATCCAATTGCTACCAACACTTACCAGAGAAAATTGCCATTTGCATCTGCACTCCAGATCGTGCATGGCTGCAGATACATCAGTGGTTCATCAAAACAAGAACCTGGGCAAAGACTGAAAGTTTGAGTGAAGGTGAATTTGGAAGGAGGCATGAAAAAGATACACCTCTGGACATTCGGACTAATGAATCCATGTCACTGTCAAAATGGAAGGGTGGGCAGTACATTCTAACCCAAAGCTGACTTTGAATTTTATCCACAGCATTTTTAGTTTAATGAATGTCATTTTCAACTGCTAGCCCTTCTATCCCATGCAAAGATACCTTCCTGTACTTTTATTAATTACATCTTGTTTAATAATGTCAATATTGGCACATTTCAGAAGTGGCACATTTTCTGAAGTGATTTTACTGAGAACATGTTGCTAGCAATAGCCTACCATGGGCACTAAAGGAAACAAGAATCCATTTTTCTCTTGCTTAAGAAACAGATTCTCCTGAAATCACTTCTATCCACACAATTAAATAGGTAATTCCCTTCCCATCAACCCTCATCTTGCTCCCTAAACACTATGTCATATCATAATATATCAATTAAAAAATTAAAAACCTGTTTACTTTAAGATTCTAATCTTCCAAATTCTGAGCTGACATCCTCTAGTGGACCATGTATGAACTCTGTTTTGCCACTTAAACTTCCTGTCTATACTACTAAACCTTTCCTGCTTAGCAACACCACAAAGTTTGTCTGTATCAGTCTAGTATAGCTGAGGCTAGGTTGCAAAACGTATGATCATAAGGTCCTTGTTTTTAGGGAACACACTGAAGGATTTGGAGATGAAGGGGCATCATATCTGCAGCTTCATCTCAAACAGTTCAGGAAAAAAATAGCATGTGTTTACATATTTAGAGAGAAAAGAATCAAGAAGTGCCGTAAAATGCTAACATTTGGGCAATATGGGTGAAGAGGATGCAGGACTCCTTTGTGCTCTTCTTGAGACTTTTCTAAAACTCTGAAATTCAGTCAAAATAAAAGTTAAAAGAAAGAAAAATTACCAGAGGAGCATGGTGAGCTTTTAAATAAATAATAATCTATGGAAAAAATGGTCTATAAATTATCAAGTGCTGTGTAATATTTTTAAACTAAAAATTATCCTGTTTAAGGGATGACTTAAATTCATTTTCCCTAAAAAGAAAAGAAAGGAAACTAAAGTTTCAATGGCTTAAGAAAACACATGCTTAATTCTTGCTTGTTCAAAGTCCTCTGCAGCCCCAAGCACTCTGAGGGTACCTGCTCTTCCCGTGGCACTCAGGGATCTGGGCTGCTTAGAGCTAATCCTCATCATCTCAAATGACGCCCCAGGACCTTTAGCAGGAGAAGGGAGCTTGTAGAGTGGTTGTACTTGCTCCTCTGCGATTGGGGAGGATGTCACAAATCTCCTTCCACTCACAGCCCATTGGCCAGAGCTGATGACATAGACCCACCTAACTGTAAGGGGGCAGGACATACAGGGAACTCCAGGCCATATTTCTGGAGCATTCCTGTCCTTTCTCCAGGATCCATTCAAGTCCCCATTTGCTGCTCTATTAAAATCTCTCTCTTTCTCAAGATATGTGGAGAAGGAAAAGGGAAGAACAGTACATATCCTACCTTATTCGGTCACTCCTCTCCTAATCAGCCTCCCAATGCCCCAGCTTAGACTCCCTATTGACCCCCCATCACACAGAATGGAATGGGGTGGGGGGCACTGCCTTCCTCAGGGGTCATCTGCATTATGCTGACCTCTTCAGAAATGTAATGGCTTACACTTGTCAAACCAAACAGCCCTTCTGCTCATGGGTACCATAGGAGAATGAGGACAGCATTAAGAATAAAGGAAGGCAAGTAGTAAAAAATAAGCATTTAAACATTCTCAAAATCCACGAATAGTGATCAATGCCCACTCTACACATAATTTTTCACATTGAATATTTCCAACATCTCTTCTTTACCCATCCAAGCTCCAGCCCCCTCAGAACAGACTCATTTGAAAGTCACAGTGCAGCACCAAAGGCATCTGTGAAACGAGAGGAACAACAGTCTCTTCTGGGGATCACAGACTGTAAACAATCCCTCCACCCCCCAAAAAAAGACAGGCACAGAGCACAAGACAAACAGGATCAAACACAGAGACAGATGTGAGAGATTGAACATCCAGAGGGAAGATAAAAAAGTGATCTTAATGTAGGGTCGTAAATGAAGAAAGCACAGGGCTACTTGGGCTTTGCTCTATTTATGTACCCAGACAGAAGCCCTTTAGCAGCTCTTGGGGAGACTCGAAGTCACAAGGGTCGGTGAGCTCCCTGGTAACACGCCTGTTGTATGGTTCCATTTCTTACTCTCACGCACAGAATATGGACAGTTCTATTCCTCCCACCACAAACCTTGAAGACCGGACACCAGAGTCGCCTCCCTGCTTTCTCAGTCACAGCCCAAAGGCTCTCCCAGTCAGCCTCTGGAATCTCCTGTGCCCCTTCTGGAAGCAACTGCCTGCAATGGAGCGCACAAGCACACACACATAAAGCCTTTATTTCTTCCTTCCCCCGCTCTGTCCTCCCTCCATCCTTTCCTCCTCCTTTCCTTCCCACTCTCCTTCCTTCAACAAATTCCTTACTGAAAGCTTAACGTGTGTCCAGGCACAACCTCCTTACTATAGAAAATAAGACTTTACTACGTACAATATAAAGTAAAAAGCCCCTGACCCCAGGTAGACAATACAAATATATGGAGAAACAGAATCCACCTTTTTCCCACTGGATACTTCTGCTCACCCTCCTGAGGAAAAAGAAAAAAATCCAGGGTCTTTTCATTGTCAGACAATCTTGTGTAAGATTTTGGGCACGAAGATAGCACACCCCGCCAGAGGTAAGCACATAAGCAACGGCCTACTGCCAGCATCTGCAGGGCACCTGGAGTAGAGTTTTAGTTCATTCCTATTAGAACCTAGGACAAGGTGATTTCTGTTTAGTGTCCCCCCCACCCCAGCCTCTCTCTCCATGTCACTCTGGAGCGCGTCCTTCTTTCTGGCCCAGGAGCACTGCTAAGGGTTGGGCTGACTTCTCTGCTATTATTTTCCCCAGGCCCTGGGGAAAGTACAAGATGTGGAAGGTACAAGATGCCCATTTGTTTTATTGCATTATACTCACCACCCGCTGCACTTTACCTTGACTAGTCCACCCCATTCAAATACACAGACCAATGTCTGGTTTCCTATACAAAGCACACACCCATTTTTGGTGCGGTATAATCTCCCCCACAAAGGTTTTCTTCACCCCAAATCATTTTATCTCTCTTTATGGAAAAACTGTCAATACAGTATATTTGTCATTTTTGAATTATTAGAATGTTCATTATAATTATATATAAATATATCACATATAACAAAAAGAAAACATAGGTAATTTTGGTTTTAGCCTAATGACTGCCACTCACAGGTCTTAGTCTTTGTGTGTGGCCTGCCGCACTGTGTTCCCGGCCCCAGGCATGAAAGAAGCAGGTGAGCCATAATGGGGAGAAGCTTGGGTTCAGATATCTAAATGGTGTCCTTAAGAAACCCATGAAAGTTTTCTGGTTATAGTTTCAGGGTTTAAGCAGGCCACATATTGACATGTTGGGAAGCATTTTAAGGTTTGATTCAGAACCGCAGAGATGCAAGCAGCACGCCTCCCTGAGGAGGCCATATGCCCCAGCTTTCCTGCCAGCACAGATTTGAAATATTGTCTACTTGCTCTTTCCCATGTGAAAGTTAATAGCTATCAGTCCAGGTCTTTCCACCTTTTTCCCACTCTTTTCTATTCTCCCCTTCCTCAAACTTTCTCTCTACCAAATTTCTGGTTTAGAGAAAAATCATCCAGTGTTCCTGGGAAAACAGGGAAAACTGTGGACTTCCCAAACCTCTCCCCTCCCAGTGCAGACAGCCTCAACACGCAGCCACGTCTCCTCTCTAGGAAGAGGGTCCTTCCAGTTTGTGGGGCAAATCAATAGAATTCTGAAGTACCCTCCTCTCCCAAAATAATTCTATACCACGTATGATGAACTGGATTCTACAAGAGACTGTGAGAACTGACTTTTTCTCTCCCCATCATTGCCCTCAGTTTTACTGTTAAAGAGCTTCTTTTCAGCCATGGGCAACCTTCCAGAGAGAGCCAGTGCCTTGCCAGAGAAGTCAGGAATTAAAACAGTAATTTTCAGTAAAAAAAAAATAAAGTTAGGTCCTATTGTAATCAAAGCATCATATCCCATCTAACTGACAGGTCCCTCCTCGCCAACTAGGCCTGAGTCACAACCCCACTCAATTCCAGCAATGGGGAAGGGTGGGTGAGGTCTTTTTCTCACCTTCCTTTCCTGCTTGCTCAGTCGCTTCCAGTTCCTGGAGAAGACAAGCAGAAGAAGCAACTAGAAAACACAGGGTGTTACTTGAGTAGTGCTGGTGTAATGTGCTACTGTTTGGCATGTGCCCAAATACCGACTGTGGTAGGCAGAACTACGTCCTTCTTTCACTTAGTACAGATGTTTTCAAGGTTTAGCTCTGTTGTAGTTTAGACCAGTACTTCATTCCTTTCTGTGGATGAGTAATATTCCAGTGAAAAGATATACCACCTATTTTAATCCATTCATTGGACACTTTGGTTGTTTCCTCTTTTTGGTTATCATGAATGAAGCTGCTATGATCATTCAAGTTCAAATATTTTTGTATGGACATATGTTTTCAATTGTCTTGATCTACCTAGGAGCAGAATTGCTGGATCATATAGTATCTCTGTTTAACTTCTGAAGAGCTGCCAAACTTTCCCGAATTGGCTGCACCATTTTACACCCACACCAGCAATGGATGAGGGTTCCGATTTCTCCACATCCTTGCCAGCACTTGAAGCTCTCTTTATTTTTATCATCCTGGTGGATGCGAAGTGGTATCTTGCTGCAGTTTTGATTTACATTTTCCTAATGACTAATGGTGCTCAGTGCTTTTTTCCTGTGCTTAGTGGCTATTTGTTTATTTTCTCTGGAAAAATATCTATTCAAATCCTTTGCCCAGTTTTTTCTTTTTTATTGTTGAGCTGTAAGAGTATATATTCTGGATACTAAACTCTTAGTAGATGTATGATTTATAAATATATTCTTCCATTATGTGGGTTATCTTTTTACTTTCTTGATATTGTCCTTTGAAGCCCAAAAGTTTTTAATTTTAAGTCCAGTTTTTCTATTTTTCTCTTATTGCTTGTGCTTTGATTGTCATATCTAGGAAAATAGTGCATAATCCAAGATCACAAAGATTTACACCTAAGTTTTCTTCTAACAGTTTAACAATTTTACTTCTTACATTTAAGTCTTTGATCCATTTTGAGTTAATTTCTGTATATGATATGAGATAGAAGTCTAACTTCATTCCTTTGCATGCAGATATTTGGTTGTTCCAACATTTTTAAAAGATTATTCTCCCCCCCGCAATTAAATTGTCTTGGCACTCCTTAATGAAAATCAGTACTTTACTTTTTTATGGAAGTTATTATCTGAAATTATATGATCTGTTTACTTATTATCTGTCTTTTCCAAACTCTCTCTCTCCTCCCTACAAACCTCCCATAACCACACACACACACACACAACTGTAAGTCACAAGACAAGAAGCTGTCTTGTTTACTATTTATCTCCAGTGCCTGGGACATAGTAGGCACTTAATAAATACTTATTGAGTGAATAAATGAGAATCTAGTTTTGTTTAGAAACAATGGCCATTGTATCTGTCTATACCTCCTAAGTGCAGGAAACCATTTCATTTATGGCAAAAAAAAAAAAAAATAGATGAGTACTGTCCCTAAATGAGGTTTTATGACCATTTCCTGGATTAGATAAGAAGAGCCTAGTTAGGCAAGTAACTACCTATTAGTAAAGAGAGAGCCTGCAGAGACTATTAATAGAAATCTGCAGGCAAGTGTCAAGGGACTATCCAAGATGCATCACTTGATAGTCTAATAATGACATCAGCATACACGGCCTTAGGTTAATTCCTTTTACTTCTTAAAGCTTTAGTTCACTCATCTCCAAATGGTGAGCTTGATGTACCACACCATCTCTCAGATCACTTGCAGTACGAGTACCCAAATATTCTGATGTTTTGAATTCTTCAGAAACAGGCTTTGTAGTCAAATAAGTTAGCATATTTATGGAACATAGTTTTTATTTGCAACCTATCTTTCAAAAAAATATTTTTTTTAAAAAGATACTCTATTAAGACAGAATATCTCATGAAAACTATCTGACCATGACATAACACTGACTATAAGTATAAAGACTCAGAGCTCTCTCTGGAAGTGGGTAGGTAAGACTCTTAGCCAACTGCCTGAACCAGAAAAGGTTTTCATAGGTTTTCCCCAGGTTCCCATTCAGGAAGAAAGAGCATGTCCACCCACTAGAGGAAAAATTAAGTAATTGCTCGATTTTCCAAGAAGGATTCATAGGCTCCATCTCATGGTGAAAACTGTCAACTAAACTTTAGAGCTATCACTTAATTGCCTACACAAGACACCCAATGACGAGGTCATTGAAAATCTCAGGGTTTACAGGAGCCAGGAACATCAAGGTCTAAGGGTGAACATGGCAGAGGTAAGAAAAATAAACCAAGTTCCAGGAAGATAATCAAACTTTATTTTTCTAATCTGTGAAGGCAACTGCACAATATAATGCACACATGTATGATACTAACTTCAAAACTGAAAAAAAAGATAAAGTAGACACATTTTACTTTTAACATTTTCTTCCACAATTTGTTAACTTTTGTTTTGCAATCAGAAATCTGCAACTATTTATTTGGCACCAATATGTCATTGATAAATCTTGTATCAACTTCAATGTGGACACAGAATTCAGCCTTGATAGGCAGCTTTGATTAGGAGTGATATTTAGTTTTATCTGCTTTACTAATTGAAAAGAGCTATTCAAAACCATAGGCATTTTCAAAGATTTTCAAAAATCTTTGCATCTTTGTTAAGACGCTTACAGTAGTTTGGCATTCCAGTATCCCTGTACTAAATGTTCTGTCCTTTTCACACTGTAGATCATTCTTCAACACCAAGGTCCAAGTTGATAAAGGAGGAATGAGCAGTTGGAGGCTATCTTCACAGAGCCTGAAACCAACCGGCCACCTTGGGAAGTCAATTTGCAGTGTGACATAATTTTCATCACAGGGTTCAAGCTATCAGTTAGTTCTAGAAAATAATTCTAGCACAGAAAAGAGTAGCAAATAACACCATGGAGAAAAATTTCTCCATAAGGTATTATAACTACCTTCAATTCCCTTGTAGGAAAATATTTAAAGTATTTGTCAACCCAAAAGGCCAATTATGTGATAACATCTTCGATGCTTAGCATAAGCAAATATTTTTTTCCCCTTAGTAACTTCAATGAGTTCTTCAACAATTCAACTATGACTACGCCTCCCAACATACGTGCCAGGAGTGGACTGCTGTGTTATGCATCCAGTTCATCACACAGTGCATCAAATGTTCTGTTGCCTCAGCCCCAGGAGGAGATCCAGTTTACAGATGGTGAGCTCTGTGTCTATGACATGTTCCACTTTTAACTTCCAGCAGAAAGCTATTCCTGTTGAGTAATGCAAATGGGTAGAAGCAAAGCCTGTGTCCTTCATAACGTGCCACATGGAACTTAAGTTTATTGTAAGTCCAATATTAGCACTATCTATCCCAGGAACATAATCTGCATTGAATTGTGTGAAAGTTTCCTCTATTACAAAACTGGATTTCTTAATTACTTCCTAGTGTTGTGTCTGTCATGGGCACACTATCCAAAATATTTTCAGTCATATAAAAATTCTCAACTCCACAGTGACTAAATCAAGCTAATTATTACATCTAAGTATTACTAAATGTGTATCCTCATCAGCTGCAATTACAAATGTCACAATGTTTAAAACTTTTTTCACACAATTTAGCTTTTAATTTCCTAGACATATTTCCAGTACATTGAGCAACAGTACTTCTGGTTACAGTTACATTTGCATGTGTTGTATCTTTTCCAGGACACAAAATTTCCACTATATTCAATAGACCCTCTGTTTTTCCTTCATTAAAGTACCATTGATATAAAATCTTATGTTGGTTTCAAATATACAGCACAGTGGTTCAACAGTTACCCATATTATTAAATCCTCACACCCTATAGTGTGTTCATTATCTACCAACATAGAAAGATTTACAGAATCATTAACTGTATTCTCCATGCTGTACTACCATCGCTGTGACCAACTTATATCATGACTGCAAATATTTTGGCCCCTTATCCCCTTCCCCCTCCCCCCCTAACCCCAGCTCCTCACCCTTGTTAACCACTAATCCTTTCTCGGTGTCTCTGAGTATACTGCTATTTTGTTCTTTCTGTTTTGTTTTGTTTCTATATTCCACAGTGAAATTATATGGTATTTGTCTTTCTCTGCCTGGCTTATTTCACTGAACATAATACCCTCTAGACCCATGCATGTTATTGCAAATGGCAGGATTTCTTTTCTATGTATGGCTGAATAATATTCCATTCTTTACCCATTCATTTATCCATTCATTTATTGATAGACATTTAGGTTGCTTCCATATTTTGGCTATTGCAAATAGTGCAGTGATAAACATGGGGGTGCCCATGTCTTTTTGAATCGGGGATTTTGTTTTCTTCTGCTAAATTCCTAGGAGTGGAATTACTGGGTCAAATTATATTTCTATTTTTAGTTTTATGAGGAACCTCCATATTGCTTTCCACAGTGGTTGCACCAATTTACATTCCCACCAACAATGTAGGAGTGTTCTCATTTATTTACATCTTCATCAGCATTTGTTTTTTCTTGTCTTTTGGTTAGCAGCCAGCCATTCTAACTGGCATGAAGTGATATCTCATTGTGGTTTTAATTTGCATTCCCCTGATGATTAGTGATGTGGAGCATCTTTTCATGTGCCTGTTGGCCATTCAAATTTCTTCTTTGGAGAAGTGTCTGCTCAGGTCCTCCGCCCATTTTTTAATCGGGTTATTTGTTTTTTGATGCAATTGTAAATTCATGTGAGTTCTTTATAAATTTTGGATGTTAACCCCTTATCAGATGAGTCATTTATGAATATAGTCTCCCATACTTTAAGGTTCTTTTTTGTTCTGCTGATGGTGTCCTTTACTGTACAGAAGATTTTAGTTTGATCTAGTCCCACTTGTTCATATTTTACTTTGTTTCCCTTGCCAAAACAGATGTGTTCAGGAAAAAGTTATTCCTTCTTATATTCAAGAGATGTTTGCCTGTTTTCCTCAAAGAGTTTTATGGTTTCATGACTTACATTTAGGTCTTTGATCCGTTTCAAATTTACTTTTGTGTATGGAGTTAGACAATAACCCAGTTTCATTCTCTTACATGTAGCTGTCCAGTTTTGCCAACACCAGTTGTTGAAGAGGCTGTATTTTCCCCATTGTATATTCAGGGCTCCTTTATCATATATTAATTGACCATGTATGTGTGGGTTTATATCTGGGCTTTCTATTCTGTTCCATTGATCTATGGGTCTGGTCTTGTGCCAGTACCAAATTGTCTTGATTATTGTGGCTTTGTAGTAGAGCTTGAAGTTGGGGATCATAATCCCCCCAGCTTTGTTCTTCCTTCTCAGGATTGCTTTGTCTATTTGAGGTGTTTTGTGGTTCCATATGAATTTTAGAACTATTTGTTCTAGTTCATTGAAGAATGCTGTTGGTATAGGGATTGCATTGAATCTGTAGATTGCTTTGGGCAGGATGGTCATTTTGACAATATTAATTCTTCCTATCCATGAGCTTAGGGTACATTTCCATTTATTGGTTTCTTTAATTTCTCTCATGAGTGTCTTATAGTTTTCAGACAAAGGGCCTTTCACCACATTGGTTAGGTTTATTCCTAGGTATTTATTCTTTCTGATGCAATTGTAAATGGAGTTGGTATCCTGATTTCTTTTTCTGCTAGTTCATTGTTAGTATATAGGAATGCAACAGATTTCTGTGTAGCAATTTTGTAATCTGCAACTTTGCTGAATTAAGTTATTAGTTCTAATAGTTTATTGGTGGAGTGTTTGGGGTTTTCTATGTATAATATCATGTCATCTACAAATAGTGAATTTCATTTCTTCCTTACCAATCTGAATGTCTTTTATCTCTTTGTATTGTCTGATTGCCATGGCTCAGATTCCCAGTACTATGTTGAATAAAGTGGTGAGAATAGACATACCTGTCTTACTAAACAGTTTCTGTCATGAATGGATGTTGAACTTTGTCAAATGCTTTTTCAGCATCTACTGAGATGATCATGTGATTTCTGTCCTTTTTGTTAATGCAATGTATAATATAAATTGATTGATGACTATTGTACCAGGCTTGCATCCCTGAAATAAATCTCACTTAGCCATGATGGATGATCTTTTTGATGTATTTTCAATTTCAGTTTACTAATATTTTGTTGATTTTTGCATCTATGTTCATCAGGGATATTGGTCTATAATTTTCTTTTCCTGTTTCATCTTTGTCTAGTTTTGGTACTCGAGTGATGCTGATCTCATAGAATGAGTTTGGCAGTATTCCCTTCTCTTCTATTTTTTGGAGTAGTTTAAGAAGGAAGAGTATTAGCTCTTCTTTAAATGTTTGGTAGGATTCAGCTGTGAAGCGTACTGTACCTGGAATTTTTGTATTTAGGTAGTTTTTTGATTACCAATTAGATTTCATCACTGGTAATTGGTCTTTTCATTTTTTCTGTTTCTTCCTGGGTCAGTCTTGAAAGGTTGTATTTTTCTAGAAAGCTGTCCATTTCTTCTAGGTTGTCCAGTTTATTGGATTATGATTTTTCATATTATTTTCTAATAATTCTTTTTTTCCGGTGCTGTCTGTTGTAATTTCTCCTTCTTCACTTCTGATTTTGTGTACACTCTCTTTTTTTTTCTTGGTAAGTCTGGCTGGGCGTTTATCTATTTTTTTTTAAATTTTCTCAAAGAACCAGCTCCTGGTTTCATTGATTTTTTCTATTGTTTTATTCTTCTCTACTTTATTTCTGCTCTGATCTTTATTATGTCCCTCCTTCTACTGATTTTGGGTTTTATTTGGTCTCCTTTTTATAGTTTCTTTAATTGTGAGGTTAGACTGCTTATTTGGGATTGTTCTTGTTTTTTGAGGCAAGCCTACATTGCTATATACTTTCCTCTTAGAACTGCCTTCACTGCATCACACAGGTTTTGAGCTATTGAGCTTTTGTGTTCATTTGTCTCCATGTATCGCTTGACTTTTGTTTTAATTTGGTCCTTGATTCATTATTTAGAAGCATGCTGTTTAGCCTCTATGTGTTTGTAGGCTTTTTTGTTTTCTTTATGTAATTTATTTCTAGTTTCATACCATTGTGGTCTGAGAAGCTGCTTGATACAATTTCAATCTTTTTTAATTTACTGAGGCTATTTTTGTGGCCTAATATGTGATGTATTCTGGAAAATAGTCCATGTACACTTGAGAAAAATATGTGTATCCTGCTTTTGGGTGGAATGTTCTGTAGATATCTATTAAGCCCATCTGATCTCATGTGTTGTTCAGTGCCTTTATCTCCTTATTTATTTTCCATCTGGTTGATCTATCAATGTGAGTGGTATGTTAAAGTCCCTGAAATAAATGTGTTGCAGTATATTTCCCCCTCTAATTCTGTTATTACTTGTTTTACATATTTAGGTGTTCCTATATTGGGTGCATAGGTATTTACAGTGGTTATATCCTCTTGTTGTACTGACCCCTTTATCACTTTGTAATTTCCTTCATTGTCTCATTACCTTTTTTGTTTTGAAATCTATGTTGTCTGATGTAAGTACTACTATTCCTGCTTTTTTCTCCTTATTATTTGCATGAACTGTCTTTTCCCATCCATTCACTTTTAGTCTGTGTATGTCTTTGGTTCTGAAATGAGTCTCTTGTAGACAGCATATAGATGGGTCATGTCTTTTTATCCATTCTGCCACTCTATGTCTTTTGATTGGGGAATTCAGTCCATTTACATTTAAGGTGATTATTGATAGGTATTTATTTATTGCCATTTTATTAATTGTTTTGTGTTTTTTTATGTTTCTTCTCTGCTTTTCCCCCCTCTTCTTATCATTTGATGCATTTCTTTAGTATTGCAATTATATTTTTTCTTTCTTCTTTCTTTCTTTCTTTCTTTCTTTCTTTCTTTCTTTCTTTCTTTCTTTCTTTCTTTCTTTCTTTCTTTCTTTCTTTCTTCTTTCTTCTTTCTTCTTTCTTTCTTTCTTTCTTTCTTTCTTTGTTTCTTTCTTTGTCTCTTTCTTTCTTTCTTTCTCTCTTTCTTTCTCTCTTTCTTTCCTTCCTTCCTTCCTTTCTCTTTCTTTCCTTTTGTGTGTATCTATATTAGGCCTTAGTTTTCTGGTTACCAAAGGTTCAAGGATAGCTTCCTTGCTATTTTTTCTTTTTTCCTCTCTTATACTTCTCTTATTTGATGGATTTCTTTAGTGTTGTGATTATATTTTTCCCCTTCCTTCCTTCCTTTCTTCCTTCCTTCCTTCCTTTTTGTGTGTATCCACTGTAGGCTTTAGTTTTATGGTTACCAAAGGCTCAAGTATAGCTTCTTTACTATATAACAGTCTACCTTAAATTGCTACATACTCCATTTCAAACACAATCTAAATGCAAGTTTTTTCCCTTCTTCTTCCTCCACACTTTATATATTATATATCATAATCCATGCTTTTTGTGTATCTCTTGACAGATTTTGTGAGTAGCTGATTATGCTTCTTTTATTTTCATACTTGGTTGTCAATGATTGGTCTACTACCTTTACTGTGGGCTTATTTTCACTGGTGAAAGCTATTCAGCCTTAGGAACATTTCCATATACAGAAGTCCCTTTAATATATATTGTAGGGTTGGCTTAGTGGTGGTGAATTCCTTCAAATTTTGTTTATCTGAAAATTGTTTAATCTCTGCTTCAAATTTAAATGTCAGTCTTGCTGAGTAGAGGATTCTTGGTTGGAGGAATTTCTGTTTCATTACATTAAATATATCATGCTACTTCCTTCTGGCCTGTAAAATTTCTACTGAGAAATCTACTGAAAGCCTGATGGGGTTTCCTTTATAGGTAATCTTTTTCTGTTTCTTGCTGTTTTCACTACTCTCTCCTTATCCTTGATCTTTGCCATTTTCATTACTATATATCTTGGTGTTCTCTTCCTGGGGTTCCTTTTGTTAGGTGTTCTCTTTATTTCCATTACCTGAGTGTCTATTTCCTTCCCCAGATTGGGGAACTTTTCAACAATTATTTCCCAAAGAGGTTTTATATCCCCTTGTCTCCTTCTCCTCCTCTGGTACCTATATTATACAAATATTTTTTCATTTGAATTGGTCACACAGCTCTCTTATTATTCTTTCATTCCTAAAGACCCTTTTTAATCTGTTTTTTGGCTTCATTGTTTTCCTGTTCCCTAATTTCCATTTCATTTACAGCTTCTTCAACCTGTGATAGTCTATTAAATCCCTCCATTGTATGTTTCATTTCAGATACTGTATTCTTCACTTCTGAGTGGCTCTTTTGCAGATCTATCTTTTTGTTGAAGTCTTCCCTGATATCTTGAATATTTTTCTGTAGATCCATGATTATATTACTTTGAAATCTTTAACAAGAAGATTGTTGATTTCTGTTTCACTCAGCCCTCTTTCTGGTGTTTCATCTTGTAGTTTTGTTTGAAACATATTCCTCTGCCTCCTCATTTTGTCAGGGTTTCTGTATTACTGTCTATGGAATAATAGCTTTATGAAGAAGGTGCCCTTTAGTGCCCAGAAGCTCAAGAGTCTTTACTTTCCAGTGCAGGAGCCCCAGCTGTTGGTGTGCAGTGGGCAGGGCCACTTTTCTGTCTGGCTTGTAGTGGTCTGATTCTAGGCAGGCAGTTTGCTTTGGTTGCACCTCTGTGATCAGCACAGAAGTCTCTGCTGGAGTTGCTGTTCATAGGGCTACCCTCTTCCTGACCTGCAGCAATGGTGGGGGGATGCAGGGTTAATGGGATAGGTGAGCTGATGTGTGGTTCTGGTCAGGCTCATCACACAGGACCTGGTGCCCATAGGGAGGAAGGTGCTCTTGGGGCTGGCTCCTGCAGGCACCTCCCCTGTTGGGATGAAACAGAGCTAAGAAAGCTGGGAGGGTCATCCCCCTTTGCCTACCCAGCAGCTAGGTCTGACTCTACTGGTGGGCCAAGTGGAGTCTGCCAGCCACACACACAGGGAGGAGCATTGGGGCTGCATTGCCAGCAAGGGGGATGGAGCACCTCAGGCTCCCAATAGTTCCTGACCTGTTGGGCTGAGGGAAGGCTGGGGAGGTATCATCCACCTTCCCTTTCTAAGAAAGCTCCATCCAACACCTTCCCTTCTGGCAACCGTCACACTGCTGGGAAGCCTTTCAAACTGCCTGCTTTGCTTCTGTCTTAGGGGGACAGGTGGAGCATGCCTGTTCTCCATGAACAACTGGAATCTCAGCCTCTCTGAGTGTTCCTCTTGTCTTTGTTGTCCAGCCCTGCTAATCACGAGAACACCATGTAATGTGAGTTCTTTCTCCTGGAGCAGATCTTCAGGGCAAGGTGTTCAGCAATCCTGGGCTCCTACCCTCTTCCTACTCCATTCCTTTCTCCCACCTGTGGTCTGTGGTAGAGGGAGGGCTTGTGTCTCACTCCATTGGCTTTGCCACTTTACCCTTTTCTGTGAGGTCTTCTCTTCTTCCGAGATTTAGGTAGTCTGTTCTGCAGTCTTCAGGTCATTTCCAGGTTTAGTTGTATTTGCCATATTTTTGTGTTTTATGTGTTTTGAGGAGGAGATTTCCACCTTGCCTTCCTACTCTGCCATCTTTTTCTCCCAATCTCTCAATAGACACTTTTTTATAACTTGCTATCCATGAAGAATTTGATGCCTGGGTAGATTTTTCACTTAGATACATAACTGCTTATTTGATAAATAACAAAAAAAAAAAACCCTGTTGAAATTTTAATTCTATTTTCCAAATAAGCACATAGGAATGGTCTTCAGTTTACTAAATAGAACATGACCTTTTAAGTCTATCTTCCCTTTCTTCCTTTACATAGAGATATGATAAATATTTTGCTTTTCTAACATGATATAGCGGAAGTGATTCTCACAAGCCAAAAACTCAGTTTTGCAAAATATTTTATTTTCTAAAATCCACCCTCTGGATCTGGTCTTCTTCTACCTGGTGGCAGAACATGTCCTCTTGGACTTCTCCAGGAAGTCATTCAGTCACTTCTACAAGGATGTTGAGTGGCATGGTTCCTGTTGCCCCAAAATTGACCTTACAGCCCACACTGTAAACCATCCAGGTAAGTACTCCTTACCTGCTCTGTATTAGAATTTCATTGGGGAATTTTGGAAGTTTCAATGTTTAACTTTACTCCAGAACAATTACTCAGGATCTTTGAAGGAGGACGTGGGCATGGATTTTTTTTTAAGCCTTTCAGGTAATTCAGGCAGCTCTGGTATGTAGACAGGGTTAGAAGGTTGAGATCAAAAAGCAGCCAAGAAGTGGGGCTAGATACTTACTTTCAAAGTTTACCAAGAAGTGGCACTTCTATCACCAGCCACAATCCTCACAGCAACCCCCCACCTAGGTCTGTACTTATAAAAAGATGAAGGAAGGGAGAGAAGGTATGGGTGACTCAAGTTGTGGGAAGCACACCAGAGAATTGTTGCAGAGACCTCAGGAACTCACATGGGCTCCTCACAAGAGAGCCAATCTATAGATGCACAGGTGGCCAGATGGTGTGGCTGAAGCAGCAGCAACCACAAGAGAGCACTTATCACTGTAACAAGTAAAATAAAGAGATTGCACCCAGCATCCTGGAGGAACAGGAGGGAGAATCGGGTATCCCAGGGTCCACCTGCTCCCCATCCAATTCAAGTAGATGAGGTGTCAACTCACACTGTCCTTGGGGAAAACAGAGAAGGTAAGGTTTAAACCAAATAAAAAATTAAATTGGATTGAGTATTAATAACCAAAAAAAGACTAGAAAAGATAAAAACTTGCCGAAGATTACTATGGGATAGGAGAGGGAGCTGCAACAGCACAGCTGAGCACTATGCTCCATAAACCAATTATAACTTAGTGTTTTCACAGTTATGCCAGGCTTACACATTACAACTGCAAGATTTTCTCAGGATTTCTCTTCCTTGTCCTCCCTGAGGTGATATCTTTGTTCCTTGTTCCTAGGGAGCAGCAACTGGGGGATGGATGTAGACGGATGTCTTTTCCATGGTCATTCCTCTGTCCTTGCAGTGGTTTCACCTGAATCCAAGCATGCAAAGCCTCCTTGATATGACCACCAAACCTTTTGGGAATCCACTAACTCTCTCAGAAAGTTTCCAAAAATGTTTGTGACTACAAGGAAGGCTTAGTGGCTCTCCCAAGTGTGGATGGAAGTTGCCAAGACTTAGGCACAATTTTACAGCTTCCCCTCTGCTTTTGACAACTCCATACAGCCATGAGTGGTGGGCTGGGATGCAGGGCCCCCTGTTCACAGAGATGTTGACCTTCTCTGCCATTTCTTTACCTCCCCAACTTGGAAAAGCATTTCCAAACCTGCATGGCAGTGCTTGAGAGAAAAGTGAAAGGAACATGACTCTCCTAATCACATATTCTTCCAACTCTGTTCTATTCTACATCTGGACCAAAGCTTTTGAACTTAATAGCCAAGAATTTGAAACCTTTGGTCTTTGGTTCCCTATTAAGAGTTTCCCTAAAACAGAAGTGCTTCCATTTAAGCTCCCCAAGTGAGAAAGGATCACAGAATAATAACTGAATTAGGCCCACATCCCTATAAATATGGTTTCAGCTCACCAGCCCCCACTGCTCTTGACTCTTAAAAACAGAGAAAAACATAAAAGAACACCAAGAGAAGATGGTACCAGAACAGTGGAAATAACAATTATATGCAAGAAATTTGGGGAGATATCGCTTATTACAAAGTTAAATAAGTTGAGACAAAAATAAACCAAAAGATGAGTTTGGCTTTGGAATACATGAAGGCTGCTGAAAAACACTACTCTCCTCTATTTAGTAGAAGCAACGGAAGTTACCAAAGGTATAGAACTTGACAACAAATGTTTTTGTTTCCCATTTCTGGCTATCATGAATAAAGTTGCTTTGAACATTCTTGTAGACATTTTTGTCCTAACATGAATTTTCATTTCTCTAAACAATCTTTTCTTAATTTTGTAATATATTGCTTTCTACAGTGCTATTTTTATACAAATATAATAATAAAAATTTGAGTTCTTTGAAATCACATTAATTTGGGGTGGGGAAATCCATTTTTATCAGCTCCATTTATATTTATACAAATTATAATAGGGCAAGCACACTGGCACAAAGCCTCGGGGTCAATAAGATATTAGGAATTAGTGGATGCTGTAAGAGTACATACATACCTTACTTTAAATGGGCAGCCACTATTCCACTTGAACTGATTCACAATGTAGACCCAATGTTGCCTGATCTTCTAATTTTTTAAGAGAAGAGAGAATTTTTGTGCATATATGCAATCTCCTAAATTTAGGTTTTGGCCAATAAGAAAAATTTATGCACTGGTGGAATAATGCTGTTTGACATTAGGCAGTACAAGATAAAACTATTGCAAGCCCCAGACTCACTGGTCTCTAGATAATACTAGTTCTCCATCTGGCTAAGAGCAATATGACAATTCAGCTTTTGAAAAATAAAACATTTCTGGGCCCTATCTTAGATGCTGATTTACTAGAAACAGCAATGAGTCCTGGGCATCTATGTGTTTTTTTTAAAGTTGCAGAGTTCATTCTGTTTCACAGCCAGAATGAAGAAGTAGGGAATTAAATTTCAAGGAACAGTGTTTTGTCACATATCCCAAGTTCAACACTGTATTCAGAACACTCTGCAGCCTTTCCAGGCTAACTGTACCTCATACTGAGCTCAAACAGTGATGCGGATTTCAGTAAGTTATAGCTGGTGATATACACACAGACAATGAAACTCTCACAAGGCAGTTTTCCTTGTGTCTAATTAACCCAAGTGGCATCCAATTCTGGCTTTCCCATGTACTGCTTGGGGACATTTTAATATCTGGCCTTTCTGGGAGAAACTTGGTTGTAAGTATATATGCTTATATATGACAGGAATTTCTTACTCATAAGCGTGCTCACCACAGGATAAAAACATCTCCCAAAATAAGGGAGACAATGAAGGAAACAGAAGAGGTAGATCAAAGATGCTACATTTTTACGGGTAATTTAACAGATAACATGTCTTGCAACAAACAGTAAAAAGGCAGGTGTCACTAAGATTCCTAACCTGGGACTCTTGCCCTGTCAGATGAATATGAACTTAAAGTAAATAAATTACAAAGGTGCTATGATAGGAACCTGTCTGAAATGTTTTCCAGTAAGTTCCTGAAAGCCCAAGACAAATGGGTCTTTATGGAAAATGGAGACAGCTTGTAACCAGATCCTCTCACCATTTGCATTTCAAGCCTCTGACTGGTAGTCATGTGGCAAGCAAATGAATAAAAAAATGTAAGGAACCATTACCTGGAGAAAACATTGTAATAACACTGAGTGAAGGTCAGAAGATTGCGGAGGGGTATCAGTTCTTGGTGTGGAAACCTGAACATCAGGGCCAAAGAGAATGGCGACAGTAAAAACAGATGTCACAGGTAAAGACACGTCCAGGTTTAAAACTCTCTTCAACATGGGGATCTCTCCAACAGGGTGCATCACTGGCATGGCTGGGAATGCCTCATCCTGGCCATACATGGGGCCAGGTGGGCCAGGAGCAAAAGACTCCCTGTTAGTGACTGCATTTGGGTCATGTTGAGCTTTTTCAGGATCTTGTTAAAGGAATGGATAATGCTGGAGAATACTTACAGCCTACTTTTCTGGATCACTTATAACCAAAACACAGTGTATATACTTTTCCAAGTCATCGTCATTTCTCTCAGCTATTCCAAACTCCGGCTTGCTGCCTGGCTCAGTTTTTTGCCTTTGAATTACAAACTTCATTCACCTTTGTTCTCCATGATGAAGAGGAAAATCATGGTGCTGATGGCTTGTCTTCTGAGGATATCCCCATTCATCTCCTTATGCTTCAGCTTCCCCTTCTCGACAGATACCCTCAATGCGTATGGAAACAGTTCCACTCCTATCCCCTCCTCCAACACCACTGAGGAGTACTTTCCTGAGACCAGTGTGGTCAACCTGGTTCTTCTCTATGACCTGAGGATTTTCATTCCTCTGATCATGTTATCCATGCTGTCACCCTGCTGATCATCTCTCTCAGGAGACAGACACACTCTACACATGGAAAGCAATGGCACAAGCTTCAGGGCCCACAGCATGGAGGCTCACATGGAGCCCTCAAAGCTATCAGCTGCTTTTTCAATCTTACATTTTCAATGCAGTCGCTCTATTTCTTCCATGTCCAACATCTTTGACATTGACAGTTCCTGGGATATTTTGTGCAAAATCATCAAGGCTGCCTGCCCTGCTAGCCACTCGGTGCTTCTGACCTTGGGCAACCCCGGGCTGAGAAGAGCCTGGAAGCAGTTTCAGCATGGAGTTCACCTTACCTATCGGGCAGACTCTGTGGCTGGGGCCCACAGACTACCACCGGGCCTGGTCCAAACAGCTCTGCCTCGTCCCTAGCACACTGCCCGGCCCAGAGTAAGCTCTTAATTGTTTGCTGTTAATATTCTAAAGTAAGGGATGTGCGGCTGAGAGGCAGGGTACAGAGAAAGAGGATATTCAAAGCAAACTGGATGTGAAAGGGTCAGAGCCCACACTGAACTGGATGCACGCCGAGGACTCAGCTGAGCCCTGGGATCTGGGGCAGGACCCAGCTCAGTTTATAGCAGCTCAGTCATCCAAGAGGTTAGGGGCGTGTGGGGGTGCCCTGAAGTATTGAGCTCCTGGACCCACTCCCGGCAATGTCACAGTGACATCTAGTATTCCCAGATTTAACCCTCTGACAAGTATTTGAGTGCCTGTTTTGAACAAAGCAAGGCACTAGGGCAGGGGTCAGCAACTTTCTGTCAAGGGCCACATAGTAAATATTTTAACCTTTGTGAGCCATAAATTCCCTGTGAAAGTCCCTGTCACAAGTACTCAGCTTTTCTGTGGTAGCCAAAAGCTACCAGAGACAACATGTGAATGAATAGAAATGGCTGTGCTCCCATAAAATTTTATCTATGGACAAGGAAATGTGAATTTCAAATAATTTTTACACATCAGGAAATATTCTTTTGATTTTTTTCAACCATTTAAACATGTGAAAAATATTCTTAGCTTGTGGGCTCTACAAAAAGAGATGGCAGGTCAGATCTGATCCCAAGCCACAGTTTGCCAATCCTCATTTGGGACTACCTCCAACCCAAAAAGGAGCCAAAATTCACACCAAACTTCAGTTACCTTCACTGTAAACCAGTTATTACAACTTTTGCCATGATTTGAACACTGCAATTTTCAAAATACTTTTGCCACTTTGAATTTCTTCAGCTGGTGTCCAACATTTCGCAATCCCTAAAACACAATCCTTTATGTCTTTGAAAAAACAAACAACTAATGCCATAGTCTCGCCTCTCTCCCAACACCATGATGCTGTTAAGATAAGACACACGGCCCCAATTGTGTCTTTAGCTAAAGCTTTGAAAGATACCACCATGAAGCTTTTCAATCCATAATGGAGTAAAAATTAGTAAGCAGGTTCCTACAGGGTCCGTGAGAATGTTATGAAGGCTACGTCTCCAGCTCTGAAATGACCATGCTCCTAAGAACTCCTGCTGTCAAACTGGACACTAGGCTGCAGTTCTCTTCATGGCTCTGCTCCAGCAGGGAAATATTTATATTTTCATGTTCTTTTCAGATGGCTAAGTAACTGGCTGGTTTATTATATACTGATGGGAAAGGCCTAGAGTCAGTGTGGCACATGGAAAGACCCTAGATTTTCATGTCAAAGATCTAGATTTGAGTTCTTATGCTGGGTGATCTTTGGAAAGTCACTAAACCTGCCCTAGCCCCATCTGGATAACAGAAATGATCGCAATAGCATTTCACGGGGTTGTTTTGAGTTTCAAAGGAAATAATATGTGCATAATAAACCATAAGCCACTATACAAAGACAAGTGCACTTATTCATTCAGCAAAAGTGTACTGAGCATATGGGCTACTAACTGAACAAGATGCTGATAACTCAAAGTTTAACACACAAAAATTCATCCTCTAAGAGCTCAGAGTCTGGGAGAGAACACCTCACTAAAAACAACTAAATGTGGGAATACTCCAGTGGAGGTCTATGTATTGAGGGGTCAGGGATGTACCTCAAACCTCAAATGTGCACAATTAAAATTCCTCTCCAAATAAATTTTATATCCTCACCTTCCTGTTTATTTCTTTCTGGGGCACAAAGAGGGACTCAGGACAGAATTCTTTTCTCTCGCTCTCACTGGACTAGTTAGGAAAGATAAGGGCCGAAAGAAGACTGTGCCACTGAGCATCCTCAGAGATCCCCGTCAGAGCCAGGGATGCAAAACAGAAAAGGGTCCCATTACATCCAGGCCTCCCCAGGGAAAGCTGCTGTTTGCATCTCCCGCCTAGAGCACTCAGAGACTACAAATAAATCTGCGGTTTATTCAGACCAGATGCTGGATAGTGAACTATGGCTGATGGCCTTAAGTGCAGCTGGGACCATGAATGATAGAAATCCTTATCAGGAGGGGGTGGCAATTCAACTCTCAGAAGCCTAGAGACCTCACAGGATCTCAGTCTGGTGCCTTGTCTCATCTCCCTTCTCAGAGAAAAAGGCCCTGACACTCGCACTGTACTCATAAACTCAGTGAGAAAAATTTCCTTGTTTCTAGATTCAAAGGCCCAGAAAAAAATGCCTTGGAAAACCCAGTCTAGCCACCTGGAGGTCAGTTCTATACGGATCCCTGCAACCACCCTCTTACATTTCTTCCTAACCATGACCTGGCTCCCCAAGGAACAACGGCATGTCTGTTGGAGGATTCTGTGGGACATGGATGAAAGAGTCTGGATTTGTATCATTTGCTGAGGCTGGAGATCAGATTTGACTCATACCTCCAGCCCCTCACTCCCCACCCACTCCCCTGACTCCCTGCCCTAGCAGTGGACTTACCCCAGATCCCCCATCTCATGGGAGCAGGTGCGAACAAGCAGTGGCATCGGGAAGCGGAACTGGGTGAAGCCATTTCTCTGCACTCAGGGAGTCTGTGCAGATAGCAGCAGAAAGTAGATAAAGTCAAAGGTAAGCTCTGGTCATTAAGTGATTGAGGTGCAGAAAGGAAAGGCCAGAAGACTTTTTGATCGCTTTCAGGTGTGTGAGCAGGCAGGCTGATGCTCTGGTGAATCAGGACCCAGATAACCACAGTGAATAAACCCCAACGTCCAAGCTGCAAACACAAGAGAATATACAACCTGGGATCTGCTCTCCACGCTGCATGGTGCAGCCTTCTGCCAAAAAGAAAAGACATCCACTGTCACACTGGAAAACTCTGACTCCTCTTTCATGTGGCCCAGGACTACCATCACACGGAGCATAAAAATGCCGAGTAGACTCAATCAATTAACTAAGACTAGCAAGATCAGCAAGGAGGGTTAGAATTACTTACTCTGGAGTATATTGTTAGCTAAATGTTTATGTTTTATTTTTATATTTTTGACTAAGACTTGTTCAACTTTATGTGAGATTTATCTTAATACAGCAAAATATAATATGTAATAAAAATTAAATATTGCCAAAGAGTACTTTAACCTCTTTGTGAACTAATCAAATTGTTAAATGGTTAAAATGCCTCTGTCTTTTCATGAGTATGTAAATAATTTCTGCATCTGTATTCTAATATCGAAAGCACTGACATGACTTACATTTGTGGCACTGATTATTTTAATTGTAACCAATGACAAAAGCTTTTGTTTCTGTTTTCAAAGGCTAAGTAACTGAAGAATATTTTTGGCAAGTTCTGATCCGAAGAAGTCATTCTGAAAAGTCAGACCCTATAGCCTGAGTCTCCACCCTCTCTGGCCCCCCAGGGCATGGAGCATTGTTGACTACCCCCTTTTTAAAAACTCTCCACCCTTGGCTTCTGTATCTCTTTAGTTGCCTGACCTGTATCCTGTTCTTTTAACTTTAATTACATAAAATTTCAAACATTCAAAAAAGTAAAGAAGTAGTACAATGATACCCTATGTATCTCAGCCTCAACAACTATCAACATTTTGCCAGTATTGTCCATGGAAGGTTTTTGAGTAGGATAATTATATGAGTCAAATATTTCCAGTCACTTTGAGACAGGGACCGTGGGTGTAGGCAGAGTAGGGTGAGGGCCCCCAGAGAAAAAGCAGAGCAATATAATTACAGTCAGACCAATGTAACAATATGCAAAGAAGTCTGTGTCAAAACTCTGTGTTAAGCATTATGCAAAGTCAGAGGCACATTAATTCTCTAGGGTAAATATTTGTACACATGTCTAAGAATATAGACATTCTTCAGTGAAATCGCTTAAAGCTCAAAAGGCCAGGAGCAACTCGACCTGGAATGTTTGAGTGTTCTGCAGATAAAGAAAAGTATCTCAGCATAAACCATCACTTTATTGTATCAAGTACATCATAAGAATGTAAAATTTACCTTATCCTGCTAAAAGGCCCAGTTTATTTTAATTGTAACTATGTGCTATTTTCCCTTCTCTAATTGTAATCAAGTAATCTGCAACCTAGGCAAAAGACTGCTTTGGTAAGCAATCTCAACTACAAACAACCCAAGCAAACAGACAACAACCCAGCCCACCTTAGGGGCAGGGCAGGCGGTCCTACAAGTCTGCACCCCTAACCCTTTACCCTCATTCCTGAAAATCCTCAACCACGCATAAAACCCCTAGACAATGAGCCAACCACAGGCTCTCTTATCACCTCCTGGCATGAGCCAGGAGCTCTGTCTTCTCACTTTATCTCTAAATAAAAGCCTGTACCTTGCTCTCCTACCTTGGGTGTTTGTGAAGCTCATTCTTCAGCTTTGTGAACAAGAACCCTGGCATCAACTTTAACCCAAAAGATTTTGCGGTTTCTGTATTAGAATGTTGTAGCAACTTTGTGTCATTTTCCCTAAATGCCATGGCTATTCTCAGCCTACGATTTGAACCCCTTCAAGCTGGCATACGTGTGTTTGTTCTCTGAATTTTCCAATTCTTCTTTGCCCATTTCAACACTTGTTAATGAGGTCCTGCTGTATTTAACTTAAGTTACTCTAAAAATGGTTCTGCTTGTTTTCCAGACTCCTCTGTCCCTTTGGCCATTTTTAATGTGTGCTTTGCAACACAGACCCTGCAACTGTTTTGTCTTCTTTCCTCATAAAGTAGTTGAGCAAATTTCCATTACCCTCCAGTAAGACTTTCTTCATTTCAAGGAGCTCTACACCAGTCATAAACTACCTGTTTCTGTTCTAATACACAAATCAAGACAAAAAAGTCTTAGGATCTTTTATCCTGTTGTTGTTTTCTCAAAAACTGGTTAATTGTCTTCCAAATCTCTTTTCCAACTTTCCTAAACAATGCTTATGGCTATGTCTCTGAATTCTTAATTTTTCTCACCCAGAGTGTGTTGGCAAACCAGCTCTCTGGTGGAGAGAGAGAGAGAAGAGGAAGGAAATAAAGAAAGGAGATTGGAAGAAACAAGGGAGGGAGGGATGCATGGAGGGAGGGAAGGAGGACAGGGCCCTGATGTGTAGAATTCTGATTTCCACTGTGTGAATACTCCCACCGTGGTGTGATATTATTTGAACTACCAACATGATGTTACTGAATGGAAAGGTGGGGAGAGATGTACGCCATCCATGCCCTCAAGCTGGTAGGAGTCAACTCCAGCCCACCACTCCTTCCTCACAGGCAAAATAGCAAAGAGATTGAATTTACAGATTCTAGAGCCACACAGTCTCAATTTCACACAGTACTAGCTCTGTGACCTTGGGCAAGTCGCTTAACCTCGATGAGCTTCAATTTCCTTATCTTCAAAACAGGTGTAATGACTATCTTTGTCTCGTGGGGTTATTAATGTGGAAATTTCTTAGACTAGTGCCTCACATCCTATAGGCGCTCTGAGTGTTTCCCGCTATTCCTTAGGACTGAAGATCACATGGTGTAGTACACATTTATTCCCACCAGATGGCATTCTCCTCATTTCTGTAGCATAAACTGCTTTTACGGAGCTATTTGCAACTCAGTATTCAAGCCAATTGGATCATATGAATTAATTGATAAAAATCTTCCCCTTTCAGCTCCCACTTTAAGCTTGTGATTTTCCTTTGACAATCTATTAAGAAAACATCTATTGACCTTTGTGTGTAGCCATTTCTAAAGCTCTATACAGAATCTATTCTCAATAGAGAGTTTCTAATCTATGATGAGAATTAAAGCCAAAGCCACAACTGTTCCTGTTACAGAAGGGGTCAACTCCCTGATCTTTGGTCTGTTCTCCCTCCTCTCACTCAGAAGAAGATAAGATGACTTTAAATGTGACCTCCATTATCACATCATTTATTTCCCTGCCCTGTCACTTTGAAAGGAGACCATAAATGAGTTGAATAATAGTTCATATTTACTGAGGTACTGTATATGTAAGATACTATGCTACATAGTAAAAGTATAAAGGTAAAGAAGAATCATGTAGAAGCAAGGAATTTACCTATCAACAAATCTACTAGATGTTTTCAGAAATAAAATATATTTTTTTAAGAACTCAACAACTTACTTTAAAACTTATATAGAATAAAGATCCTTGAATCTAATCTCTGCCAGATATTAAGGCACACTACTAAGTTATAGTTAGAGGAAAATGCATAGAAATAGACTCATTTATGCATGGGAACTTAAAATACAATTTTTTAAAAAGCAAACCATATATAAGGGCTTAAAAGATAGATTATTTATCAAATGGGAATAAGATTCATTATTTGGGGGAAAACAAAGTTGGATCCCTTTCTTTTACTTCATAAAAAGGTAAATCCAAATGGATAAAAGATATAGATGTGGAAGGAAAACTATAAAATTAATAGAAGAAAATACAGACAAATTTTGTGACTAAAGGGTAGAAATGGCTTATTAAATCAAATCCCAAAAGCTTAAAAACTGGTTGAATTTCCATTCAGTGAAAGGCACAGATGACAGTCAGGGAGAAGACATTTACAACATATAAAAGCTGTAGGAAACCAACAACTAGACTATACAAGGAAAATCAGTGCGCACACACACATGCACACACGTACACACAAATAAGGCAGAGGAAACTCAAATGGCCAACAAAAGAAGTGCTCATCCTTACCTGTAACCAGAAATATACAGACTAAAACAGTAAGATAGTATTTCACATTCATCAGAATAGCCAAAAATTACCAAGCTGTGATGAGGATGTGAAGGAAACCCTTGGTGCTGGCTGGCAGGAGCATGGACTTGTACTATCATTCTGAAGAGTGATCTCTTGGTACATGGTGAAGAAAAGTATTCACATGCACTTTGACTCAGAGATCTGCTCGTGCGTAGGTCCCCAAGAGAAACTCTAGCATAGGTTCCCAAGTGGCCATAGATAAGGACGTTCCTTGCAACACTGTTTGTGGAGGTAGTGAGTGGAAGTCACCCCAAATGAGGAGAAGAGTTCAGTAAGGTGGGATGAACGCCCAGTGCAGAATAGCATGCAGCAGTCAGGAGAGGTGAACTCGAACAAACAGCACCAGGAGAGGGTGCCGAGAGAGAACAAGAAGCAGAATCAGTTCTACAGCGAAAACATCACACACAAAGAACAGCAACATACACTTTAGGAGGTGATATTCATTCCAGGAACCCCATCAACCACAAGAGCACATGTGTCTGGGAGAAGTGCCTAACAGTAGCTAAGGGCACAGCTTCAGGAGCAGGCCACTTGGGTTCAGAGGCTGACTCTGCCACTTAACTGTCCTGTCAACTTGGGCCAGTCTCTAAAAAATAGGAGATAATAATCCGTAACTACTCTGTGAGGTTGTTGAAAGGATTAGCTGAGTTAATATAAAATAATTAAATAATGTCTGTCAGTATGAGCTCACTAAGTGGTGGTGGTGTTATTATTATCCATAACAATATGAGCCAAGGATCAAGAGTGGAAGAGAAGAAATAAAATTTAAAACAAGGTGAGGAGGGACTTGTATGTATGATGACAGTGAGCTGTTAATAGAAGAAGTGATTAACTCAACACTTTCTGTGCTGAGGTTAAAATGTACACATGCACACACACCATGTCTTCTTCCCTGAAGATGCTTAAAAAACAGTGGGAGATACTGAAAATTTCAATATACTATGGTAAAGGCAATGATAGGAAAATATATGAGGTGGCACAAGAACCCAGAGAAGGGACAGTTAGCTTAGCCTACAGGTCCACAAAGGGATTCTAAAGGATGGATGTCTTGGGGTACAGGATCATTTAGGGCCTAATATTTGAGATCTGAGTTTGGGTCACAATAAAGCCTCTTACTATTTTTAAGCATGTTATATTCCCAGAGTAATCACAACTAGAAAATATCCATGCCCTAAGAATATATTATCAGAACTCAAAGATCTCAGCAGAACCTCACCAAAACCTTAGCTAGGATTAAGCCCTTCTCAAGGTAGTTCATATATATTCTGCAAACTAATATATAGTGACAGAAAGTTTAGTGTAAATGAATCTCTAGTGACAGAAAGCAGGTCAGTGGTTGTTCAAGGATGAGGCAGGGAGGGTTGGGAGTGAGGAATTGCCAAGAGTAACCAGGAATTGTGGATACGTTCACTACCTTGACTGTGGGTAACAGTTTCACAGGTATATATATACATATATGTGTCAAAACTTATTAAATTGCACACTTTATGTGCAGTTAATGGTATGCCAGTTAAACCTCAATAAACCTGTTTCATAAAAGCAAAAGGAAAAAAATGGCATTATCAAAGCCTTGAAAAGAGTCTGAGAAATTAAGAAAAAATGGGCATAATCCCTACAACAACTATTTTCATTTTTTCCATTTGCTTTGGTTTCTGCCCATTTGCATTCATATTTTATAAGGGTATAATGGCAGTACATACTAGCTGTTCTCAGATGTTGTCACACTGGTATGTCCTGGAGAACTGTGAGATTTCCAACTAAATTTGTTATTAATCATATCTAAAGTGCCCCAGCTTGCCAAGGTTATCTGTTTTAATATATCATATCCAAGGTTAGAGCCGTAATAATCTCAACCGTCCTCTCATGCATCTTGGTATAGTCTCTTCAGTGAGAAAGCTGGCACAGAATTTCATACAGCCCTTGGTAAATCCTTAGGAAAATGACAGACTGTATGAACCAGTGCTGTAAATACTCAGCTGTATCTTGGCAAATAACGTGTCTTAAAACTGTATCACATATGTTGCTACTTGGCCTTCATAACTGACATTTTCCTTAAATCTCAGTAAAATATACAAATGGCAATTAGTCATATGAATAAGTCTCCTTGCAATCCCTGCCCACTTCTGCCAGTACAAGTTCCTGGAGGCAACTTGTTTCTTCCTCCCTTCGTCCCTCTATCTTTCCTTGCAGCTTACTTGAGTAATATTCCCGTGTGTGTGTGTGTGTGTGTGTGTGTGTGTGTGTGTGTGTGTGTGTATCACATCTTTATCCATTCATCTGTGGATAGACACTTAGATTGTCTCCCTATCTTGGCCATTGTAGAAATGTAAACACAGGGGTGCATATAACTTTTGAAATATGTGATTTTGTTTTCTTCACGTAAATTTCCACAAGTGGAGTGAGTGGGTTGTATGGCAGTTCTTAATTTTTTGAGGAGCCTCCATATTGTTTTCCATAGTGGCTCTAACACTTTACATTCCCACCAACAGTGCGTGAAGGTTCCCTTTTCTCCACATCCTCATCAACACTTGTTATTTCTTGTCTTGTTGATCCTGGCCATTCTGACTAGTGTAAGGTGGTATCTCATTGTGGTTTTTATTGGCATTTCCCTGATTATTAGTGATACTGAGCATCTTTTCATGTGTCTGTTGGTCATCTGTATGTCGTCTTTGGAATAATGTCCTCTGCCCATTGATTAATCATATTATTAGTTTTCTTTTTGGTGTTGAGTTGGAGGATGTTACAGTTTTAGAAGTATTATACCTATTCTACTCTAGAGCTGTTTTCCTAGGATATGATAAAGTTTACCTGGAAACATTTTTCTCTTTTTGGTCTGACCTTTAAGCATCCTTAGATGAGAGTGAAGCTACATTTGTGTCAGAGTTCCGGGGTTAAATTACCCCTTTTCCTCTATGTGGGAAAGACAATTCTTTGTACTCTAAGCAGCTCCTCCTGACTCCTGAGTTCCCCACTGAGGCTATTAGGAACAAGAATTGTTCATGGCCACTTGTCAACTGTAGACACTGTTCTCTCTTCTCCTTTTCAGGGCTTAATATTTCCTAGCCTTGATTAATTTCATCACTTATATTCTCTTTTTATACTTAGCTGAATATTTGAGTGAAACATATCTCAAGACTTCTGTGTGCAACTCTCTTTTCTTGTGCCTTACAAACTATCCTGCAGAAAGTTCTATGTACTCTTGAAAAGAATGTGTATTCTGCTGTTTTGGGATGGAATGGTCTGTATAAATATGTTAAGACCATGTGGCCTAATGTGTCATTCAAAGCCGCTGTTTCCATATTGATTTTCTGTCTATGATCATTCCATTGATACAAGTGAGGTGTAAAGTACCTTACTGTGATTGTATAACTGTCAGATTCTCTGTGTCAATTAATATTTGCTTTATATATTTAGGTGTTCCTCCATTAGGTGTGTATTGACAAATGTTATAACTTCTTGCTGGACTGAACCATTTATCCTTGTGTAGTGTCTTTCTTTGTCTCTTCTTCTTGTCCTAACGTTTATTTTGATAAAAAATACTGCTACCCTGGCTTTAAAAAATTTCCATTGTGAAGCATCTTGTTTCCATTCCTTCACTATCAATCTGTTTCTTTAGGTGTGAAGTGAATCTTCTGTGGGCAGCATATAGATGGGTCTTGGTTTTTTAATCCATTCAGTCACCCTTTGTCTTTTGATCAGAACACTTAGTACATTTACATGTAGAGTAATTATTGATAAGAATGTCCTTACTACCATTTTGTTCAATGCTTTCTGGTTGCTTTTGTAGTTCTCTGATTGTTCTCTCGCTTTCTCCTTTTGTGCATGATGGCTTTCTTTAGTGCTGTGCTTAGATTCATTTCTCTTCATTATTTTGTGAAGCTGTTGTGGGTTTTTGGTTTGTGGTTACCATGCATTTCGTATATGACATCCTGCGTATATAGCAGTCTGTGTTAACCTGACGGTTACTTACATTTGAACACATCCTAATAGCACTACATTTTTTTACCCTCTCTCCTGCATGTTTTATGAGTATGAAGTTTTAGTTTACACCATTTTATTTAGGGATTCCCTTAACTAATTCTTTATATGTAATTGATATTACTGCTTTCGTATTTTAACCTTCATAACAGTTTTTAAAGGACTTGTGTACTATCTTTATTATATGCTTGCATTTAGAAGAGAAAATTTTCCCATTCATAATTTTCTTCTTATCATGGCCTTTTTTTTCCTCTTAAAGAAGACCCTTTAACATTTCTTTTAGGACCAGTTGACATATTTATCTTTGAAACTCATTATCTCTCTTTGAATTCTGAATGATAACCTTAGTGGGTAGAGTGTATTCTTGGTTGTAGGTTTTTTTCCTTTTAGCACTTTGAATACACCATGCCACTCCCTTCTGACTTATTTCTGCTGAAAAATCAGCTGATAGCTTATGGGGTTTCCCTTGCATATAACTCACTGTTTTACTCTTGCTGTTTATCAGATCTTCTCTTTATTGTTATTCTTTGATATTTTAATTATTGTGTCTTGGCATGGACCTTTATGTTCATCTTGTTTGGGGTTCTGTGTACATAAACCTGGATATTTGTTTCTTTCCCAGGTTAGGGAATTTTCAGCTATTATTTCTTTAAATAATTTTTTTACACCCTTCTCTCTTCTCCTTCTAGACTCCTGTAATTTAAATATCAGAATGTTTGATGTTGTCCCAGGGGGCCTTTAACCTATCCTCATTTCTCTGTGTTCTTTTTCCTTTCTTCTCTTCAGCATGATCGCTTTCTATTACTCTGTCTTCAATATCACTGATCTGTTCTTCTGCATCCTCTAATTTGCTCTAGATTCTCTCTAGTGTATTTTTCTTTTCCTTTGTGTTCTTCAACTCTTATTGGTTCTTTTTTATACTTTCTATCTCTTTGTTGAAGTCTTCTCTTAGTTTATCCACGCTTCTCTCCAGTCCAGTGAGCATCTTTATAACAATTACTTTGAACTCTTTATCAGGTGGATTGTTTCATTCCTTTTCATTTAGTTCTTTCTGAAGTTGTGTCTTGTTTTTTCATTTGGATCATATTTCTGTTTCCTCATTTTGTTTGACTTTATGTTTTGGTTTCTATGAATTCAGTGAAATGACTACCTCCCCCACTCTTTAAGGAGCAGCCTTGTGTAGGAATGTCCCCTGGTTAGATTGTGGGTGACTTGTGGTTTTGGCTGGCTGGGTGGCTGGGGCCTGGGTGTGCATGGGCCAGGGTTGTCCTGGTGAGTGCCATCTGGGGCAGTTCACTCTGAAGTGACCAGAAGCAAGGGGGTGTGGTCCAGGGGTGTCCCAGTAAGCACTGGGCCAGGGATGCATCAGCAGGGCTGCTGGAGCCAAGGGGCTACTATCTGGGAGGGCACTGGCAGGTGTGGGGGCATGAACCAAGGAAGTCTAGGAGAATGTGCCAGTCCTGGGCATAATGACTACTAGGAATTTTCTGAAATAAGATAAAATATATTTAAAATGATATGTACACCCTTATGTTTACTGCCACATTATTTACGATAGCCAATATATGGAAGCAACCAAAAGTGTCCATAGCAGATGAATGGGTAAAGAAGAAATAGTACATATACACAATAGATTATAATTCAGCCACAAAAAGAGAGAAATCCTCCCTTTTGTAACAACACTGATGGACTTAGAGGGTATTATACTATATGAAAAAGGCAGGCAGAGAAAGACAAATATCATGATTTCACTTATATTTGGAATCTAAAAATAAAATCTAGCAAAATGAACAAAACTGCAGTAGACTCACAGACACTGATCAGTGACTGGCGGCCACCACAGCAGAGGATTTGGGGTGGGTGCTGGGCTGCATGGGGGCGGGGAAGAGACACAGAATCTCAGTCACAATATAAGGTGGTCACAGGAATGGGAGTGTGGCAGAGAGAATACAGTCAGTGGTTCTGTGACAGTTTTCTATGCTGACAGAGTAACTGCACTAGTTGGGGTGAGATTTAATAATGTGTGTAATGGTTGAATCACAATATGATATTGTATATCAACTATTTTTCTGTTGCAGTCAGAGACTGTGAAAATAAGAGACAGAGTGAGAATGAGGTTTAATGCAGAGGACTTAGACTTCCTTGGAGACCAAGCAATGAGCTAGAGTGCCCCTGTGTCTTTATTAGGTCACAGAAGGCAGTGAAATAATCATGGGTTAATAATTATTGACCGTACTTTCTCAACGGATCAACCAAACATGAACTAGATATGTTTTTTATATTCCTATTGTGTTAAATCATCTGGTTGGTGAGTTTCACAGCATGTTTCTTGTCTGGGTTTTCCACAAAAAGGATCACAGGAACTGCTAGCAGCTCCTGTTGCACAGTTTATAACTCACACCAGATTCCAGGAATTAACACTTTGTTCTTTCTATTAGGTTGTTTTTGGCTATTAATTGAACTTAAGAAGTATACACATTGTACTTTTCTCTTAGATTAGTTTTGGTTATAAATCAACCTTTAAGCAGAAACTAAACTACAGCAAAGTTAATTGCTGGGGCTTCTACATGTTTCAATTAAAAAAGGAAAATTTTTCCATGTAAAACATTATTTAATAATTGAAATTAGTATCTCCCAGAAGTGTTCAAAAAAATGAAGATATGGATGAACATAATTTCCAAAGCTTCTTGGAAATTATTACTGCATTACTGATTTCATTATGGTCAGATGACTGTTCTAAAATATCATTTCTATGAATTATATTGTTCTTTTAACAAGTATTTAGTAACTTTTTATTAGAGTGTTACATTTGGTTACATATAATATTTATCCTGTGACTTTTTTCTTTGAGTTTTTTCCTATAATTTAGGCTCGGTAGTTGTCCTGTTTAACTATTTTATCACTATCAAATTTAATAGGCTTAATATGCCACTTTCTAATGGATATGTTCCAAAATATATCTTACTGATGATAAATTAACCTGGGATAAAAAAATCAAATTTCCGTGACTGAATTTAGTTGTGTCAACTTCAACCATTTTAGGAGATGAAAATACTTTTGATGGCATAATTGACAGAATATTAGCAATTACATTTTTTTTTATCCTAACACTGGTTGAGGAGGATAATAAACAAGGAAAACCAACTCTTACTCTTGAAAAGTTAACTTTCTTCTCCTCACATCCTCAGTTTCTGAGGTGTGTAGGGTTTACTAGATAATCTCTCTGGACATGTGTCCAGGTTCTACACACACTGGTTAAAGTACTACCATAAACATGCACATGATTTGGTATTTCCAACTCATTGTGAAGATGGAGATTTCCTACATTGCTGTAAGACATTTGTTTTGGGATTGAAGTCTACTGAAATAGTATTTCTATCTCAGACACTCACACTGGATTGTCATTGGCCACAGAAGCTTTTTCAGCAGTTTTTTCTCTCTTACTCTTTAAAACCAAATTCCTTGTTCATTGTAGCTGTAATGAAGTTAGACTTTGCCATAAAATTCTCTAAGCCAACTTGTTATGCAATCTCTGATTACAATTTGGTTTTGATGATCAGCACTTTCTGCCCTATCTGTCTGGCTGTGTCTGCATCTAATGGAAGAAATAGATATGTTTCTCCTCTTTTCAAAGTCCCCAACACTAGAGAAGTGCCCATATTTTGTATGAGAAATAGCTCATGAGCTGCATACTTGCAGTAGTAAAATGACCAACACATCTAAGAGGAAACAGAGGTTGAATCTTACTCAGCTTTGATAGCACATTAAAAGTAAGCATGTTAATGTATTTCAGTTCATATCAATGGACCTCATATTCATCATTAGTCAACAGAACCTTTAAACATCATTTCTCAACACTTCCAATAAGGAGAACTTGGTTGTGATATAAAACAGATTGTTCACTGTGACTACAACTAGAGTCTGGGGAAATCCATATATTTCTCTGTGTGTGTATACATATATATATATATATACCTTAAATAAAAATTTGAATGAATTACAAAGGTTTGCCTTCAAACACCAAGTAAAACAGATTGGGAGAAAATGTAAAAACAATGACAATATAACACTTACATCTAAGTGGTTCACTTCCCCTTTTCCATGGGCTTGCATTTTAAATTACTGTAAACAGTATTGTTCTCATTTGTCTGATAGAATCCCTACACTTAGGTATTAGAAATATATGGAAATAAGGAATAGAAAACAATGTTCATAATAAATTACTGGAAATGAATAAAATGTCTCAGCTTGGGGGACAAGCTTCAAAGTCACATTTTAACATTTACTTGATGAGTTACACTGGGAACAATGTTTAATTTTTCCATCCCTCCATTTGCTCATTGAGAAAATGGGATTCAGAGCACTTACAGAGTTCTTACAGAATAAAAAACAATCCATAAAAACTGCTTAGTGTGAGCAACTCAAGTGTACATAAGTAGATGAATGGATAAAGAAGCAGTGGTGCACATATACAAGGGAGTATTATTCAGCCATAAAAAATAAAGGAATCCTATTTTTGGCAATACAGATAAACCTTAAATGTATTGTGCTCAGTGAAATAATCCAGGCAGAGAAAGAAAAATACCACATGATTTCACTTATTTGTGGAACACAAAAACAAAGCAGAACAGAATGAACAAAACAGCAGGAGACCCATAGACACTAAGAAGTGTCTAGTGGTCACCCCAGGGGAGGCATTAGGTGGGTGGAGGACAGAGGGGAGGGGATGAAGTTGTGCAAAATCTCAGTGTAATATCAGCTTATCATGGGGATGGTGGTACAACATGGAGAATATAGGCAATGATTGTGTAATATCTTCTGTGTGGAGAAATACTCAATTACACTAGTTGTGGTGAGCATTTAATAATGTAGATAACTGTCAAGTCCAGAATACATCAACTACACCACAATAAAATAGTTAACAAAAACCACACAAATACAAAAATAGAAATGATATCTCTTAATACAGTATGGACACAGTTCTTAACAACTTTCTATTATACCAATCAACAAACTTAACCTTCTCTTCACATATTGCTAAAGGAGAGGTAGTTACAATAGTTTAAAATGTTGATGACTTCATGAACTTAGATCCATTTGGCACTGTATAACCTTGAAGAGTGAGTTTACATTTGCTGAAGTTTTAAGTTTGCCCATTTCCACAGCCACATTTACAAGGCTCCCTTGATCTCACTGTTCCTCAGACTGTACACAAGGGAGTTCAGCACAGGGGTGAAGATAGTATAAAACGCTGACAACCTTGTCATGGTTAGCTGACCTGTAGGATTGGGGTCTCATGTAGATAAATAGAGCAGCTCCAGAAAACAGTCCCACCAGAGCCAAATGTGAGGAGCAGGTGCTAAAAGCCTTTTTGCAGGCTCTGCAGAACGCATCTGGATAACAGCAGCTGGAATGGACCAAGAACATTAACACACAGCAGGTGTACATGGTGTACTCAAAGACAGACGTCAGCACAAGCCAAGTGCACCCGAGTGGGCGCTTCATGGAAGAAATGGTCAATCTCTTGAGCCCTGCAAAATGGGAAGCTCCAGTGGTAGCAGCCTGCATGAGCCCATCACCTGCCCCCAGGAACCAGGACCCCCAGGTCATTATCAGGCATAATCGCCAGCTCATGAGGATGGGGTACCTCAGGGTGTGGCAAATAGCCACATAGTGGTCATAGGACATGACTGCCAAGAGGAAGCACTCACCTCCTTCCAATGTGAGGAAGATGATCTGCATCCCACAGCCAGTGGGGGAGATGGAATTTCTCCCTGTCACATAGTGACCAGCCATTTTGGGCACAATAGGGGGACCAGCATCATATCCATGAGGGAGAGCTGGCTGAGCAGGAAGTACATAGGTGTGTGCAATCAGGGGTCCCAGTGAATCAGGAGAAGCATGGTTATTTTCTGCACGACGGTGAAGAGGAAAAGGTGGGTCTTGTGTAAAGAGTCCTAGAAGAATGAAATCTGATGTGATGTTTCTGTTCTCCCAGATTTCTGCTTGTGTCACCATAAAATGGGAAAACTAGAGAAAGGGTTTTTTTTATCATGTAAAAACCTTTGTTTCACATCATGACTTCTGAGCAATATTGTATATAAAATCCAAGGACCAGATTAAAACTCTACCTTCCAGTAACGATGGGCTGGAATCACTGCATAGGCGCTATAGACAATACTATTAAAATTTCTTTGTATGTTGACATATCATAGCTATACTTACCATGGTGGGCCTTTTGTAATGTAAATAATTATTAAATCACTATATTGTATGTGTAAAACCAATACATTGCAGATTATATCTCAAAAAAGTGGAAAAAACATTTTCCTGATATTGTTCTACTCTACAGCTCATGTTTCTGAGGACATACTATATACTTAACACAAAAATATATTGATTGAGATGATAGATCAAAGTAGATCAAAAATAGGAAAACTATTGAGGACTATGTAATTATACTTAATTTGTTTATTTTATTTTATTTTATTTTATTTATTTTTTGAGAGGGCATCTCTCATACTTATTGATCAAATCGTTGTTAACAACAATAAAATTCTGTATAGGGGGGTCAATGCTCAATGCACAATCATTAATCCATCTCAAGCCTAATTCTCGTCAGTCTCCAATCTTCTGAAGCATAACGAACAAGTTCTTAAATAGTGAACGAATTCTTACATAGTGAATAAGTTCTTACATGGTGAACAGTACAAGGGCAGTCATCACAGAAACTTTTGGTTTTGATCACACATTATGAACTATAAACAATCAGGTCAAATATGAATATTCGTTTGATTTTTATACTTGATTTATATGTGGATCCCACATTTCTCCCTTTATTATTATTATTATTTTTATTTTTAATAAAATGCTGAAGTGGTAGGTAGATGCAAGATAAAGGTAGAAAACATAGTTTAGTGTTGTAAGAGAGCAATTGTAGATGATCATGTGTGTGCCTGTAGACTATTTGCTAATTGGAGCAAGACAAGGGCAATAAAACATCCACGGATGCAGAAGCTTCCTCTCAAAACAGGGGTGGGGGGTGAGGTTATAAGCTTCACCACTGTTGTTCCCCAATTTCTCACCTGCTGTCCCCCCTGCGACTGTGCCTGTCTTCGGTTGTTCCTCCCTTGAGGAATCTTACCCGTCTCTGCCTAACCAATCATCTTCCGGGGCCATACAGGGAAATGTAAAGTTGGAAAGTGAGAGAGAAGCCATATTGTTTGAAAAGGTTAGCTTTTTACTTCTTTGCAGATTTATGCCCTGTGGCTTCTATGCCCAGCACTTGTCTCGAGGTATCTTTACCACCTGGAGGAATTATGATGCTCGGTAAATTCGATATGAGGCACAAATTCTATTTAAGGGTTGTAATTAGGAAGGAAGAAGAAAAGCTATAGAGGTGGCATATGGAAGAAAACATGGGAGGATTGATTATTTCTTTGACATATCTTCTTGTAGAGTACCTTAAGCATGTATAGGTTTTAAAGTACTAATTAACTTGTGCACACATATTAACATAATAGGAATATGGTGACATAAAATAAGCAAATCTATAATTACCAGCCATCTCCAGTGAAGCCAAGAAAACCATTTAGGCACCCTAGGCATTTGTGAACATTTGTCTATGATAAGATGGATATTTTCCAACTGTACTTGAACAGTCTGAGAGAAGTCAGACAAATTAAAGCAACCCATTTCTGGGATCTGTTTACATCCCATATGTTCTTTTAACCATAGATAGTCTATAGTCGTAAGATTTTGGAGTCCTACAACTTGCACCCCTCCCAACACCTCGTTGAGTTCCAACAGTACAGATCCACTCAAATTCGTTGTTTCACTGTATGCTATGCACATGCCAGCCTAGACATCTCCCTCCTCATTCCAATGGCAAGTCCAGGAAATGGTGGGATGGACCCAGCCACAACCGCAGCATCGCCCAGATCCCTGTGGAGGCTTTTTGATGATCATCCCCTGGCACAAATCCTTCAGAGAGTGCTGATGCTGGAAGCTACTCCTCATATCGTATCTTAGTTCATTTTCTGGGTAGCCAAGCTAGGCCTTGATCTTCTGCATAAAAACAAACAGACCCTTTGCCCACACTTTGACATGCCCTCTATACCACTGTGTAGAACTCATTGTAGGTCAGCACATAGGAACTGCTCTTTTTTTTTTTTTATTAAGAGAAAGGAATATTATCAGAAAAGAGTACCTCCATAGCCGATCATCTGACATCCTTTAATTGATCAAAATTAAGGATATTTAAAGCATGCATTAATCTTTGATTTACCAATAGTTTTATCCTTTCAAGGAGTAATCCCCGTTTTCTTTCTTTCTTTTTTTTCCTTTTTTTTAAATCTTTAATCTACACTTACATGAAGAAAACTATGTTTACTATGCTCTCCCTTCTACCAAGTCCCCCCTAAAAACCACATTACAGTCACTGCCCATCAGCATAACAAAAAGTTGTAGAATCACTACTTGTCCTCTCTGTGTTGTGCAGCCCACCCTCCCCTTTCACCCTCCCCCCACATGCATGCTAATCTTAATACCCCCTTTCTTTTTCCCCCCCTTATCCTTCCCTACCCACCCATTCTCCCCAGTTCCTTTCCCTTTGGTACCTGTTAGTCCATTTTTGGATTCTGTAATTCCGCTGCTGTTTTGTTCCTTCAGTTTTCCCATTGTTCTTATACTCCTCAGATGAGTGAAATCATTTGGTATTTCTCTTTCCCTGCTTGGCTTATTTCACTGAGCATAATACTCTCCAGCTCCATCCATGTTGCTGCAAATGGTTGGATTTGCCCTCTTCTTATGGCTGAGTAGTATTCCATTGTGTATATGTACCACATCTTCTTTATCCATTCATCTACCGATGGACATTTAGATTGCTTCCAATTCTTGGCTATTGTGAATAGTGCTGCGATAAACATAGGGGTGCATCAGTCTTTCTCAAACTTGATAGCTGCGTTCTTAGGGTAAATTCCTAGGAGTGGAATTCCTGGGTCAAATGGTAGGTCTGTTTTGAGCATTTTGATGTACCTCCATACTGCTTTCCACAATGGTTGAACTAATTTACATTCCTACCAACAGTGTAAGAGGGTTCCCCTTTCTCCACAGCCTTGACAACATTTGTTGTTGTTTGTCTTTTGGATGGCAGCCATCCTTACTGGTGTGAGGTGATACCTCATTGTAGTTTTAATTTGCATTCTCTGATAATTAGCGATGTGGAGCATCTTTTCATGTGTCTGTTGGCCATCTGTATTTCTTTTTTAGAGAACTATCTGTTCAGTTCCTCTGCCCATTTTTTAATTGGGCTATTTGTTTTTTGTTTGTTGAGGCATGTGAGCTCTTTATATATTCTGGACGTCAAGCCTTTATCGGATCTGTCATTTTCAAATATATTCTCCCATACTGTAGGGTTCCTTTTTGTTCTATTGATGGTGTCTTTCGCTGTACAGAAGCTTTTCAGCTTAATGTAGTCCCACTTGCTCATTTTTGCTGTTGTTTTCCTTGCCCGGGGATATATGTTCAAGAAGAGGTCACTCATGTTTATGTCTAAGAGGTTTTTGCCTTTGCTTTTTTCCAAGAGTTTAATGGTTTCATGACTTACATTTAGGTCTTTGATCCATTTTGAGTTTACCTTTGTATATGGGGTTAGACAATGGTCCAGTTTCATTCTCCTACATGTAGATGTCCAGTTTTGCCAGCACCATCTTTTGAATAGACTGTCATTTTGCCACTGTATGTCCATGGCTCCTTTATCAAATATTAATTGACCATATATGTTTGGGTTAATTTCTGGTGTCTCTAATCTGTTCCACTGGTCTGTGGCTCTGTTCTGGTGCTAGTACCAAATTGTCTTGATTAGTATGGCTTTGTAGTAGAGCTTGAAGTTGGGGAGTGAGATCCCCCCTACTTTATTCTTCTTTTTCAAGATTGCTTTGGCTATTCGAGGTCTTTGTTGTTTCCATATGAATTATTTACTCCAGTTCAGTGAAGAATGTTGCTGGTAATTTGAGAGGGATTGAATCAAATCTGTATATTGATTTGGGCAGGATGGCTATTTTGACGATATTAATTCTTCCTAGCCATGAGCATGGTATGAGTTTCCATTTGTTAGTGACCCCTTTAATTTCTCTTAAGAGTGACTTGTAGTTTTCAGGGTATAGGTCTTTCACTTCTTTGGTTAGGTTTATTCCTAGGTATTTTATTCTTTTTGATGCAATTGTGAATGGAATTGTATTCCTGATTTCTCTTTCTATTGGTTCATTGTTAGTGTATAGGAAAGCTACAGATTTCTGTGTGTTAATTTTGTATCCTGCAACTTTGCTGTATTCCGATATCAGTTCTAGTAGTTTTGGAGTGGAGTCTTTAGGGTTTTTTATGTACAGTATCATATAATCTGCAAATAGTGACAGTTTAACTTCTTCTTTACCAATTTGGATTCCTTGTATTTCTTTGTTTTGTCTGATTGCCGTGGCTAGGACCTCCAGTACTATGTTGCATAACAGTGGGGAGAGTGGGCATCCCTGTCTGGTTCCCGATCTCAGAGGAAAAGCTTTCAGCTTCTCGCTCTTCAGTAGAATGTTGGCTGTGGGTTTATCATATATGGCCTTTATTATGTTGAGGTACTTGCCCTCTATTCCCATTTTGCTGAGAGTTTTTATCATGAATGGATGTTGAATTTTGTCGACTGCTTTTTCAGCATCTATGGAGATGATCATGTGGTTTTTGTCTTTCTTTTTGTTGATGTGGTGGATGATGTTGATGGATTTTCTAATGTTGTACCATCCTTGCATTCCCGAGATGAGTCCCACTTGGTCATGGTGTATGATCCTTTTGGTATACTGTTGAATTCTTTTTGCTAATACTTTATTGAGTATTTTTGCATTCATCAGGGACATTGGTCTGTAATTTTCTTTTTTGGTGGGGTCTTTGTCTGCTTTTGGTATTAGGGTGATGTTGGCTTCATAGAATGAGTTTGGGAGTATTCCTTCCTCTTCTATTTTTTGGAACACTTTAAGGAGAATGGGTATTATATCTTCTCTGTGTGTCTGATAAAATTCCGAGGTAAATCCGTCCAGCCCCGGGGTTTTGTTTTTGGGTAGTTTTTTGATTACCATTTCAATTTCTTTGCTCGTAATTGGCTTGTTTATATTTTGTGTTTCTTCCTTGGTCAGTCTTGGGAGGTTGTATTTTTCTAGGATGTTGTCCATTTCTTCTAGGTTTTCCAGCTTGTTAGCATATAGGTTTTCATAGTAGTCTTTAATAATTCTTTGTATTTCTGTGCGGTCCGTCATTATTTTTCCATTCTCATTTCTGATTATGTTGATTTGTGTTGATTCTCTTTTTCTCTTAATCAGTTTGGCTAGAGGCTTATCTATTTTGTTTATTTTCTCAAAGAATCAGCTCTTGGTTTCATAGATTTTTGCTATTGTTTTATTCTTCTCAATTTTGTTTATTTATTCTCTGATCTTTATTATGTCCCTCCTTTTGTTGACTTTAGGCCTCATTTGTTCTTCTTTTCCAGTTTTGATAATTGTGATGTTAGACTATTCATTTGTGATTGTTCTTCCTTCTTCAAGTGTGCCTGGATCACTATATACTTTCCTCTTAAGACTGCTTTCGCTGCATCCCACAGAAGTTGGGGCTTTGTGTTGTTGTTGTCATTTGTTTCTACATATTCCTTGATCTCTATTTTGATTTGTTCATTGATCCATTGATTATTTAGAAGTATGTTGTTAAGCCTCCATGTGTTTGTTAGCCTTTTTGTTTTATTTGTAGAATTTATTTCTAGTTTTATACCTTTGTGGTCTATTAAATTGGTTGGTAGAATTTCAATATTTTGGAATTTACTGAGGCTCTTTTTGTGAGCTAGTATGTGGTCTATTCTGGAGAATGTTCCATGTGCACTTGAGAAGAATGTATATCCTCTTGCTTTTGGATGTAGAGTTCTATAGATGTCTATTAGGTCCATCTGTTCTAGTGTGTTGTACAGTGCCTATGTGTCCTTACTTATTTTCTTCCTGGTGGATCTCTCCTTTGGGGTGAGTGGTGTGTTGAAGTCTCCTAAAATGAATGTATTGCAGTCTATTTCCCTCTTAAGTTCTGTTAGTATTTGTTTCACAAATGCTGGTGCTCCTGTGTTGGGTGCATATATATTTGGAACGGTTATATCCTCTTGTTGGAATGCGCCCTTTATCATTATGTAGTGTCCTTCTTTATCTCTTGTTACTTTCTTTGTTTTGAAGTCTATTTTGTCTGATATTAGTACTGCAACCCCTGCTTTCTTCTTGCTGTTGTTTGTCTGAAATATGGTTTTCCATCCCTTGACTTTTAGTCTGTGCATGTCTTTGGGTTTGAGGTGAGTTTCTCGTAAGCAGCATATAGATGAGTCTTGCTTTTTTATCCATTCTATTACTCTGTGTCTTTTGATTGGTGCATTAAGTCCATTTACATTTAGGGTGACTATTGAGAGATATGTACTTATTGCCATTGCAGTCTTCAGATTCGTGGTTACCTAAGGTTCAAGGTTAGCTTCTTTAGTATCTTACTGCCTAACTTAGGTCGCTTATTGAGCTGTTATATGCTCTTTCTGGAGATTCTTTTCTTCTTTCCCTTCTTATTCCTCCTCCTCCATTCTTTATATTGTGTGTTTTGTTCTGTGCTCTTTTTAGGAGTGCTCCCATCTAGAGCAGTCCCTGTAAGATGCCCTGTAGAGGTGGTTTGTGGGAAGCAAATTCCCTCAGCTTTTGCTTGTCTGGGAATTGTTTAATCCCGCCATCATATTTAAATGATAGTCGTGCTGGATACAGTATCCTTGGTTCAAGTCCCTTCTGTTTCATTGCATTAAATATATCATGCCATTCTCTTCTGGCCTGTAGGGTTTCTGTCAAGAAGTCTGATGTTAGCCTGATGGGTTTTCCTTTATAGGTGACCTGATTCTCTCTAGCTGCCTTTAAAACTCCCTCCTTGTCCTTGATCCTTGCCATTTCAATTATTATGTGTCTTGGTGTTGTCTTCCTTGGATCCTTTCTGTTGGAGGTTCTGTGTATTTCTGTGGTCTGTTCGATTATTTTCTCCCCCAGTTTGGGGAAGTTTTCAACAATTATTTCTTCAAAGAGACTTTCTATCCCTTTTCCTCTTTCTTCTTCTTCTGGTACCCCTATAATACAAATATTTTTCCTTTTGGATTGGTCACATAGTTGTCTTAGTGTTGTTTCATTCCTGGAGATCCTTTTATCTCTCTCTATGTCAGCTTCTATATGTTCCTGTTCTCTGGCTTCTATTTCTTCAATGGCCTCTTGCATCTTATCCATTCTCCTTATAAATCCTTCCAGGGTTTGTTTCACTTCTGTTATCTCCTTTCTGACATCTGTGATCTCCCTCCAGACTTCATCCCATTGCTCTTGCATTTTTCTCTGTATCTCATCCCATTGCTCTTGCATTTTTTCTCTGCATCTCTGTCAGCATGTTCATGATGTTTATTTTGAATTCTTTTTCAGGAAGACTAGTTAGGTCTGTCTCCTTCTCAGATGTTGTCACTGTGATCTATTTCTGCCTGTAGTTTTGCCTTTTCATGGTGATAGAGATAGTTTGCAGAGCTGGTGTGAGTGGCAGCTGGGAGAGCTTTCATTCTTATTTGTTTGTGGCCTTCCTCTCCTGGGATAATAGCAACCTCTAGTGGCTTATGCTTGGCAGCTGTGCACAGACAGGGCTTCAGCTACCTGCCCAGTTGGTTTGGAGTTTATCTCAGCTGTTGTTGTAGGCGTGGCCTGGCTGGGGTGCTGCTCCAATATTGGTGGAGCCCCATTGGAGGGGGAGCATCTGGGAGGCTATTTATCTCCATAATGGGCCTCTGTGCTCCCTGTTGCCCAGGGGGTTAGAGTGCCCAGAGATCCCCAGATTCCCTGCTAAGTGTCCTGTCCTTCCCCTTTAAGACTTCCAAAAAGCACTCTCTAAACCAAAACAACAACAGCAACAATGAAAGAGAAAATTTAAAAAAAGGGAAAAACACGTGATTTTCTTTGTCCTCAGGCGCCAGTCTCAGACACCTGCTCACTGGTCTTGCTGCCCTGTTTCCCTAGTATTGGGGTCCCTGTTCCTTTAAGGCTTCCAAAAAGCACTCACCAAAAAAAAAAAAACTGCTCCCATTTCTTTGTTCTCCGGCGCCAGCCTCAGGCAACTGCTCACCGGTCCTGCTGCCCTGTTTCCCTAGTATCCAGGACGCCACGCATGCACTGTGTCTGCGCTCTGGCCCGGAATCCTGGGGCTGGGTGTTCAGCAGTCCTGGGCTCTCTCTCACTCCCTGCTGACTGCTCTCCACCCGCCAGTGGCCAGGGGGAGGGGTGCTCGGGTCCCTCCGGGCCGGGGCTTGTATCTTACCCCCTTCCTGAGGCGCTGGGTTCTCGCAGGTGTGGATGTGGTCTGGATGTTGTCCTGTGTCCTCTGTTCTCTATTTTAGAAAGAGTTGTCTTTGTTATATTTTCATGATATATGTGGTTTTGGGATGAGATTTCCACTGCTTTACTCACACTGCCATCCTGGCTCCACCCTCAATTTGTTTATTTTTGTACTATTGATTGTATTATTATTATTTCATTCTGTATACTGAAACTAAATTCACCAGTTGAGAAAATAAACGTTTAAAAGTTTGCTCATTTATATTTGAATTGCATTTAAGATTTGCAAATTTTGGAAATCTTAACATATTGAAATTAGTTTTTAATACAAAATAGATTATAATTGTTTTGTTGTGGATTTTAAGACCACAGAATGGAACTGATGTATATAAGTAAAACAAGATTTCTCTAGTGAAGGAAGATTATATTCCCAATAATTGATGAAAACAATCTTTCTTCCACTCATTAAAAATGTTTATTTCCCTGATTTTTAAAATGCAGATATCCCAGTTCACCAGTTTAGGAGTGCTCCCATCTAGAGAAGTCCCTGTAAGTATGTACAAGACCTTCAGTGTCTTCTCATCACACTTGAAATACAAGGAAAATTATTTCCTGGTCTTCCAAGGGCTCGGAGACGTTTCTTACTTCCCAGCTCTCCTCATGCATCACTGCAGTGGAGACTCAGGATGACGAGGAAATGTGGCAGGTCCCGTGAGATGGTCTGGATGTCCATAAATGCTTGGTGAGAATATCAGGAACTCAACAAGGAGTGAGGTGACTAAAAGACACAGAGGCACTTTTAACACAATTCTATTATAAAGCATACATTTATAATGGAGCATAATTACTAGTCACAGGTAAAGTATAAATACATTTGGAAAGAAAAACATGAATATTATTTAAAAACATCTAACTTAGATATGTGGCCTGTCTTTTGAAGACAGCTCTTAATATTCAACAAAACAGATATATTTTCTTAGGAGACACAGTAGAAATGGCTGAGCTCACAGAATTGAGCACAGCTTCACCAGGAAAGGTTTGCAGGTTGAGAGCTGTTATACCTTGAATATAATGAAGATTTTTCGCTGCTACCATTTGTTAAACTCATAAGAACAAAGCTTGTAAACTCTTAAAGAGCAGGATAGCACATAACTGCCAGAAGCCAATTATCTTGTATTAGCAGAAAAATGCACCTTTGTACCACTTTTATACATGTACAGGTATGCAGAGCTCTATTTCTGAGATGGACAGTCCAGAAAAATTTCATCAAAAAGCTTTAGAGATGTCAGCATCTCTGCGCCAGTGGTTTAGATTTGTCTGGTCATTAACTACTGCAGGGACAGATTCAATGATGATTCTTAATGTAAAGTGGTTGATTTTGTGAATGCCCTAATGCTATAAAATTTAGATGGCAGAAAGCCACCTTTGCTGATCCATCTTATATACAGTGTTCTCTTCAAGGGACTTTCAAAAAAACAGAGCCAATGACCATTAAATTGCTACCTTCATCCTGTTACTGACATTTGAACTGACACATCCTCATATAGTAACACTAGTATCTTTCAGACAGTTTAAGTATTGGATACCAAGCAAATGATCAGTCTATTTTACCTAATTAAAGTCATACTGAGCTTCATGTTTTCATTGTCTTCTATAGAGTACACACACTCCCTTATTTTATATAATATTTAATCCTCCTCCTGTCATTGCTATGGCCCCCTGATTCCTTGACTACAGGCTCCCCCTACCTCCATTACAGCTTTAAACCACCCTCTGACTCAACTGACTGATTCAGCAATGTGTGAATAAAGAACTCTGGACTTGGGATAGAGAAGACTGGGTTTCAGAATAATTTCTATCATTTTCTGTGTATGTGATAAGGACCTTGTTTTATAATTTTGTATTTTTTGGTTTGGTCACTTATGTGTTTAAATTATAAACCTTTTAAACACATTATTCAATTAAAATGTCTTGGGCATGAAAGAGTTTTGAAATGATTTCCTAAGTCATTTTGCACAATGTCTTTAATTTTACTTTGATCTGTCACTCAAGATCATTGGTTGCCATTCTTATTTCACGTAAACAGTAGGTAGGAAGTCATAGCACAGGGGTCAATCTGATAATTTGCCTGAATGTTGAAGCAATATGAAGATGAAATTCTAAGATAAAGAGGTGAGGACACACACACACATGTTTATATGTAAATCAACAATGTAATTTGGAAAAATGCTGCTTCATAGAGAAAATGCAGTAATTATATACATATTACATATCTGTAGTATCCCCCTTTGGTTTGAAAAATTATGATGCATATTTTCATGAATTAGGTTTCTCAACAATCTATAACATAATATTAATACAAAAGTCATTAAGTATATTACTCAATTCTTCTTTCACATATATAGAGCTAATACAGCTTGATCTTTTGCACTAAATATCATACAAAGCATTTTTAATGCTTTTTTCACATTATCAATATATATCAATGTAATCAATGTGTTTACTTCCTAAGTGAAACATTTTGTCCTAACTTAAAAGCTTTATCATCTCAGAAAATTATGAGAATATGGACAGACACTTATAAGTATTTCTTTTTTTTTCTTTTTTTTTTTGAGAGGGCGTCTCTCATATTTATTGATCAAATGGTTGTTAACAACAATAAAATTCAGTACAGAGGGGTCAATGCTCAATGTACAATCATTAATCCATCTCACGTCTAATCCTCGTCAGTCTCCAATCTTCTGAAGCATAACGAACAAGTTCTTACATGGTGAACGAATTCTTACATAGTGAATAAATTCTTACATGGTGAACAGTACAAGGGCATTCATCACAGAAACTTTCTGTTTTGATCACGCATTATGACCTATAAACAATCAGGTCAAATATGAATATTCGTTTGACTTTTGTACTTGATTTATATGTTGATCCCACATTTCTCCCTTTATTAATATTATTATTTTTAATTTTAATAAAATACTGAAGAGGTAGGTAGATGCAAGATAAAGGTAGAAAACATAGTTTAGTGCTATAACAGGGCAAATGTAGATGATCAGATGATCAGGTGTGTGCCTATGGACTAAGTATTAATCCAGGCTAGACAAGGGCAGCAAAACATCCACGGATGCAGAAGATTTCTCTCAAAGCAGGGGGGGGTGAGGTTCTGAGCCTCACATCTGTTGATCCCCAAATTCTCACCTGATGGCCCCCCTGCGACTGCCTGTGTTAGGTTGTTCCTCCCTTGAGGAATCTTACCCGTCTCTGGCTAACCAGTCATCTTCCGGGGCCATACAGGGAAATGTAAAGTTGGTAAGTGAGAGAGAAGCCATATTGTTTGAAATGTTTAGATTTTTACTTCTTCGCAGATTTATGCCCTGTGGCTTCTATGCCCAGAACTTGTCTCGAGGTATCTTTACCACCTGGAGGAATTATGATACTTGATAAATTCGATATGAGGCACGAATTCTATTTAAGGGTTGTAATTAGGAAGAAAGAAGAAAAGCTACAGATGTAGCATATGGAATGAAACATGGGAGGATTGATTATTTCTTTGACATATCTTCTTGTAGAGTACCTTAAGTATCTATAGGTTTTAAACTACTAATTAATTTGCACACACATATTAACATAATAGGAATACGGTGACATAAACAAAGCAAATCTATAATTACCATTCATCTCCAGTGAAGCCAAGAAAACCATTTAGGCACCCTAGGCATTTGTGAAAATTTGTTTATGCTATGATGGATATTGTCCAACTGTACTTGAGCAGTCTGAGAGAAATCAGACAAATTAAAGCAGCCCATTTCTGGGATCTGTTCACATCCCATATGTTCTTTTAACCGTAGATAGTCTATAGTCATAAGATTTTGGAGTGCTACACCTTGCACCCCTCCCAACTCCTGGTTGAGTTCCAACAGTACAGATACGGTCAAATTCGTTGTCTCACTGTATGCACATGCCAGCCTAGACATCTCCCTCCTCATTCCAATGGCAAGTCCAGGAGACAGTGGGCTGGATGCAGCCACAACCGCAGCATCGTCTGGATCCCTGTGGAGGCTTTTAGATGATCATCCCCCGGCACAAGTCCTCCAGAGAGTGCTGATGCCGGAAGCTCCTCCTCATATCGTATCTTAGTTCATTTTCTGGATATCCAAGCTAGGCCTTGATCTTCTGCATAGAAACAAACACACCCTTTGCCACACTTTGACATGCCCTCTATACCACTGTGCAGAACTTATTGGAGGTCAGCACACAGTAACTGCTTTTTTTTTTTTTTATTAAGAGAAAGGAATATTATCAGAAAAGAGTACCTCCATAGCTGATCATCGGACACCCTTTAAGTGATCAACATTAAGGATATTTAAATTATGCATTGATCTTTCATTTACCAATAGTTTTATCCTATCAAGGAGTAATCCCCTTTTCTTCCTTTCTTTCTTTCTTTTTTTAAAATTTTTAATCTATACTTACATGAAGAATACTATGTTTACTATGCTCTCCCCTATATCATGTCCCCCCTAACAACCACATTACGGTTACTGTCCATCAGCTTAGCAAAATGTTGTAGAGTCACCACTTGTCCTCTCTGTGTTGTGCAGTCCACCCTCCCCTTTCTCCCTCCCTCCCATGCATGCTAATCTTAATACCCCCCTTCTTTTTCCCCCCCTTATCCCTCCCTGCCCACCCATCCTCCCCAGTTCATTTCCCTTTCGTACCTGTTAGTCCATTCTTGGGTTCTGTAATTCCGCTGCTGTTTTGTTCCTTCAGTTTTTCCTTTGTTCCTATACTCCTCAGATGAGTGAAATCATTTGGTATTTCTCTTTCTCCGCTTGGCTTATTTCACTGAGCATAATAGTCTCCAGCTCCATCCATGTTGCTGCAAAGGGTAGGATTTTTCCACTTCTTATGGCTGAGTAGTATTCCATTGTGTATATGTACCACATCTTCTTTATCCATTCATCTACTGATGGACATTTAGGTTGCTTCCAATTCTTGGCTATTGTGAATAGTGCTGCGATAAACATAGGGGTGCATCTGTCTTTCTCAAACTTGATTGCTGCATTCTTAGGGTAAATTCCTAGGAGTGGAATTCCTCGGTCAAATGATAGGTCTGTTTTGAGCATTTCGATGAATCTCAATACTGCTTTCCACAATGGTTGAACTAATTTACAGTCCCACAGCAATGTAGGAGGGTTCCCCTTTCTCCACAGCCTCGCCAACATTTGTTGTTGTTTGTCTTTTGGATGGCAGCTATGCTTACTGGTGTGAGGTGATACCTCCTTGTAGTTTTAATTTGCATTTCTCTGATAATTAGCGATGTGGAGCATCTTTTCATGTATCTGTTGGCCATCTGTATTTCTTTTTTAGAGAACTATCTGTTCAGTTCCTCTGCCCATTTTTTAATTGGGCTATTTGTTTTTTGTTTGTTGAGGCATGTGAGCTCTTTATATATTCTGGACGTCAAGCCTTTATCGGATCTGTCATTTTCAAATATATTCTCCCATACTGTAGGGTTCCTTTTTGTTCTATTGATGGTGTCTTTCGCTGTACAGAAGCTTTTCAGCTTAATGTAGTCCCACTTGCTCATTTTTGCTGTTGTTTTCCTTGCCCGGGGATATATGTTCAAGAAGAGGTCACTCATGTTTATGTCTAAGAGGTTTTTGCCTTTGCTTTTTTCCAAGAGTTTAATGGTTTCATGACTTACATTTAGGTCTTTGATCCATTTTGAGTTTACCTTTGTATATGGGGTTAGACAATGGTCCAGTTTCATTGTCCTACGTGTAGATGTCCAGTTTTGCCAGCACCATCTGTTGAAGAGACTGTCATTTTGCCATTGTATGTCCATGGCTCCTTTATCAAATATTAATTGACCATATATGTTTCGGTTAATGTCTGGAGTCTCTAATCTGTTCCACTGGTGTGTGGCTCTGTTCTTGTGCCAGTACCAAATTGTCTTGATTACTATGGCTTTGTAGTAGAGCTTGAAGTTGGGGAGTGAGATCCCCCCTACTTTATTCTTCTTTTTCAGAATTGCTTTGGCTATTCAGGGTCTTTGGTGTTTCCATATGAATTATTTACTCCAGTTCAGTGAAGAATGTTGCTGGTAATTTGACAGGGATTGAATCAAATCTGTATATTGATTTGGGCAGTATGGCCATTTTGACGATATTAATTCTTCCTAGCCATGAGCATGGGATGAGTTTCCATTTATTAGTGTCCCCTTTAATTTCTCTTAAGAGTGACTTGTAGTTTTCAGAGTATAGGTCTTTCACTTCTTTGGTTAGGTTTATTCCTAGGTATTTTATTCTTTTTGATGCAATGGTGAATGGAATTGTTTTCCTGATTTCTCTTTCTATTGATTCGTTGTTAGTGTATAGGAAAGCTACAGATTTCTGTGTGTTAATTTTGTATCCTGCAACTTTGCTGTATTCCGATATCAGTTCTAGTAGTTTTAGAATGGGGTCTTTAGGGTTTTTTATGTACAGTATCATATAATCTGCAAATAGTGACAGTTTAACTTCTTCTTTACCAATCTGGATTCCTTGTATTTCTTTGTTTTGTCTGATTGCCATGGCTAGGACCTCCAGTACTATGTTAAATAACAGTGGGGAGAGTGGGCATCCCTGTCTGGTTCCCAATCTCAGGGGAAATACTTTCAGCTTCTCACTGTTCAGTATAATGCTGGCTGTGGGTTTATCATATATGGCCTTTATTATGTTGAGGTACTTGCCCTCTATTCCCATTTTGCTGAGAGTTTTTATCATGAATGGATGTTGAATTTTGTCAAATGCTTTTTCAGCATCTATGGAGATGATCATGTGGTTTTTGTTTTTCTATTTGTTGATATGGTGGATGATGTTGATGGATTTTCGAATGTTGTACCATCCTTGCATCCTTGGGATGAATCCCACTTGGTCATGGTGTATAGTCCTTTTGATATACTGTTGAATTCTGTTTGCTAATATTTTATTGAGTATTTTTGCATCTACGTTCATCACGGATATTGGTCTGTAATTTTCTTTTTTGGTGGGGTCTTTGCCTGGTTTTGGTATTAGGGTGATATTGGCTTAATAGAATGAGTTTGGGAGTATTCCCTCTTCTTCTATTTTTTGGAACACTTTAAGGAGAATGGGTATTATGTCTTCTCTGTGTGTCTGATAAAATTCCGAGGTAAATCCGTCCGGCCACGGGGTTTTGTTCTTGGGTAGTTTTTTGATTACCGTTTCAATTTCTTTGCTCATAATTGGTTTGTTTAACTTTTGTGTTTCTTCCTTTGTCAGTCTTCGGAGGTTGTATTTTTCTAGGAAGTTGTCCATTTCTTCTAGGTTTTCCAGCTTGTTGGCATATAGGTTTTCATAGTAGTCTTTAATAATTCTTTGTATTTCTGTGTAGTCTGTCGTGATTTTTCCATTCTCATTTCTGATTATGTTGATTTGTGTTGATTCTCTTTTCCTCTTAATAAGTTTGGCTAGAGGCTTATCTATTTTGTTTATTTTCTCAAAGAACCAGCTCTTGGTTTCATTGATTTTTGCTATTGTTTTATTCTTCTCAATTTTGTTTATTTCTTCTCTGATCTTTATTATGTCCCTCCTTCTGCTGACTTTAGGCCTCATTTGTTCTTCTTTTTCCAGTTTTGATAATTGTGATGTTAGACTATTCATTTGTGATTGCTCTTCCTTCTTCAAGTGTGCATGGATTGCTATATACTTTCCTCTTAAGACTGCTTTCGCTGCTTCCCAAAGAAATTGGGGCTTAGTGATGTTGTTGTCATTTGCTTCTATATATTCCTTGATCTCTATTTTGATTTGTTCATTGATCCATTGATTATTTAGTAGCATATTGTTAAGCCTCCATGTGTTTGTGAGCCTTTTTTTTTCTTTGTAGAATTTATTTCTACTTTTATACCTTTGTGGTCTGAAAAATTGGTTGGTAGAATTTCAATATTTTGGAGTTTACTGAGGCTCTTTTTGTGAGCTAGTATGTGGTCTATTCTGGAGAATGTTCCATGTGCAATTGAGAAGAATGTATATCCTCTTGCTTTTGGATGTAGAGTTCTGTAGATGTCTATTAGGTCCATCTGTTCTAGGGTTTTATTCAGTGCCTCTGTGTCCTTACTTATTTTCTGCCCAGTGGATCTATCCTTCAGGGTGAGTGGTGTGTTGAAGTCTCCTAAAATGAATGCATTGCAGTCTATTTCCCTCTTTAGTTCTGTTTGTATTTGCTTCACATATGCTGGTGCTCCTGTATTGGGTGCATATATATTTAGAATGGTTATATCCTCTTGTTGGACTGAGCCCTTTATCATTATGTAGTGTCCTTCTTAATCGCTTGTTACTTTCTTTGTGTTGAAGTCTATTTTGTCTGATATTAGTACTGCAACCCCTGCTTCTTCTCACTGTTGTTTGCCTGAAATATGTTTTTCCTTCCCTTAAATTTTAGTCTATTCTTATCTTTGGGTGTAAGGTGAGTTTCTTGTAAGCAGCATATAGATGGGTCTTGCTTTTTTATCCATTCTATTACTCTGTGTCTTTTCATTGGTGCACTAAGTCCATTTACATTTAGGGTGACTATTGAGAAATATGTACTTATTGCCATTGCAGGCTTTAGAATCATGGTTACCAAAGGTTCAAGGTTAGCTTCTTTCATATCTTACTGCCTAACTTAGCTCGCTTATTGAGCTGTTATATACACTGCCTGGAGATTCTTTTCTTCTCTCCCTTCTTATTCCTCCTCCTCGATTCTTCATATGTTGTGTGTTTTGTTCTGTGTTCTTTTTAGGGGTTCTCCCATTTAGAGCAGTCCCTGTAAGATGCCCTGTAGAGGTGGTTTGTGGGAAGCAAATTCCCTCAGCTTTTGCTTGTCTGGGAGTTGTTTAATCCTGCCATCATATTTAAATGATAGTCGTGCTGGATACAGTATCATTGGTTCAAGGCCCTTCTGTTTCATTGCATTATGTATATCATGCCATTCTCTTTTGGCCTGTAGGGTTTCTGTTGAGAAGTCTCATGTTAGTCTGATGGGTTTTCCTTTATAGGTGACCTTTTTCTCTCTAGGTGCCTTTAAAACTCTTTCCTTGTCCTTGATCCTTGCCATTTTAATTACTATGTTTCTTGGTGTTGTCCTCCTTGGCTCCTTTCTGTTGGGGGTTCTTTGTAATTCCATGGTGTGTTCGATTATTTCCTCTCCCAGTTTGGGGAAGTTTTCAGCAATTATTTCTTCAAAGAGACTTTCTATCCCTTTTCCTCTTTCTTCTTCTGGTATCCCTATAATACAAATATTATTCCTATTGGCTTGGTCACATAGTTCTCTTAGTGTTGTTTCATTCCTGGAGATCCTTTTATCTCTCTCTATGTCAGCTTCTATACATTCCTGTTCTCTGGCTTCTATTCCTTCAATGGCCTCTTGCATCTTATCCATTCTGCTTATAAATCCTTCCAGGGATTTTTTCACCTCTTTGATCTCCTTCCTGACATCTGTGATCTCCCTCCGGACTTCATCCCACTGCTCTTGCATTTTTCTCTGCATCTCATCCCATTGCTCTTGCATTTTTCTCTGCATCTCTGTCAGCATGTTCATGATTTTTATTTTGAATTCTTTTTCAGGAGTATTGGTTAGGTCTGTCTCCTTCTCAGGTGTAGTCTCTGTGATCTTTGTCTGCCTGTAGTTTTGTCTTTTCATGGTGATAGAGATAGTTTGCAGAGCTGGTACATGTGACCGCTGGAAGAGCTTCCCTTCTTGTTGGTTTGTGGTCTTCCTCTCCTGGGAGAATAGCGACCTCTAGTGGCTTGTGCTGGGCAGCTGTGTGCAGACAGGGCTTCTGCTTCCTGCCCCGTTGCTATGGGTTTGATCTCCACTGTAGCTGTGGGTGTGGCCTGGCTGGGGCTGTTTCTCCAAAATGATGGAGCCCCGTTGGAGGGGGAGTGGCTGGGAGGCTATTTATCTCCGTAAAGGGCCTCTGTGCTCCCTGCTGCCCAGGGGGTTAGAGTGCCCAGAGATCGCCAGATTCCCTGCTTCTGGTCTATGTGACCTGTCCTGCCCCTTTAAGACTTCCAAAAAGCACTCTCCAAACCAAAACAACATAGCAACAATGAGAGAGGAAACAGAAAAAAAAAAAAAAAAGGAAAAAATACTTGATTTTTTTTTGTCCTCAGGCGCCGGTCCCAGGCACCTGCTCACTGGTCCTGCTGCCCTGCCTCCCTAGCACCAGGGTCCCTGTCCCTTCAAGGCTTCCAAAAAGCGCCCACCCACTGGTACTTCAGGGAAAAATGCGTGATATTCTTTGTCCTCAGGCGCCGGTCCCAGGCACCCGCTCACCAGTCCCGCCGCCCTGCCTCCCTAGCACCGGGGTCCCTGTCCCTTTAAGGCTTCCAAAAATCACTCACCAAAAAGAGAAAAAAAAAAGGGGAAAAATGCATGATTTCCTTCATCCTCAGGTGCCGGTCTCAGGCACCCGCCCACCAGTCCCGCAGGGAAAAACGCAGGATATTCTTTGTCCTCAGGCTCCCGTCCCAGGCACCCGCTCACCAGTCCCACCGCCCTGCCTCCCTAGCACCAGGGTCCCTGTCCCTTTAAGGCTTCCAAAAAGCACTCTCCAAAAAGAGAAAAAAAAAGGGGAAAAACGCGTGATTTCCTCCATCCTCAAGTGCTGGTCTCAGGCACCCACCCACCGGTCCCGCAGGGAAAAACACGGAATATTTTTTGTCCTCAGGCGCCGGTCCCAGGCACCCGCTCACCAGTCCCGCCACCCTGCCTCCCTAGCAACAGGGTCCCTGTCCCTTTAAGGCTTCCAAAAAGCACTCGCCAAAAAAAAAAAAAAAACCTCTCCTGTTTCTTTCCACCCACCGGGACCTGGGGGGAGGAATGCTCGGGTCCCGCTGGGCCGGGGCTTGTCACTTACCCCCTTCGCAAGGTGCTGGGTTCTTGCAGGTGTGGATGTGGTCTGGATGTTTTCCTGTGTCCTGTGGTTTCTATTTTAGGAAGATTTTTCTTTGTTATATTTTCATAGCTCTATGTGTTTTTGGGAGGAGATTTCCACTGCTCTACTCACGCCGCCATCTTGGCTCCGCCCCAAGTATTTCTTTTTTGGGTCACCTGTGAAAAAATTAATTCTAAGCTATTAACTAGGGTAAGTGAAAGTGAATGAAGTACTTTTTAAAAGAATAGATTTTTTTCCAGAAGTCAGGAAAATATTTACCCTTAAAGAATAGGTCTTAGTCTTCTAGAAATACAGACATAGAGCCTTTAGAGAAAGAAAAGGGAACTATTCTTCATTATTTTTAAAGTAACATTATATCTTAACCCCCAAAATTTCTTGTTTGGAAAAGATGTGAAGAATTTGCTGCCTATTAATCTCAAAATCATGTCCTTTATGATGCAGGTGGAGAAGCTGACCCCTAATCTGTATTCATGCTTGTAAGCATAAATTGACAACTTTATTATGAACTGTTGGAGATTACTTCCAGTCTCATTTTCCCTTCTTTCAGACATCCTGACCTCCACAGAGAAAAATGCATCTATATCCTCAAGATATTGGTATTACATGGTTAATTCCTTGACCAGCCACAATGTTCAGTTAAAAAAATTCACTAATATGAACTCAATTATATTTTACAGAATTGACTGCTTATTTAAGATTTTTTATCTCACTGGTTTTGGGTGGAAACAGCCAGCATCTTGCATATTTAGAATACATGTGGACCATGGGGGAACTTTTATTTTGTATCATTTGTGGATGAAATTTACAAAGGTAACTCTACAACTCAAATTCACAGGTAAAATACTGAGCACAAAATAAATGTGGATCATATGAAACCACTTTCTAACATAATAGAAGAATAATTGTGTGTGTGTGTGTGTGTGTGTGTAGAACTTGATCTTTCCAATGGATTGACCACAAACTTTGCTAACATCAGTACTGAGGATATATTTTTCTCTTCCTTTCCTAGTGTCATATTTATTAAGAAGTCTCATATGACCATTTAAATTTTCTTACATCTACAAAATACCTTCCCTGGAGCAATGACATTTTCAAACTCAAATCAGCTTTGGCAGGGGTACTCAGATTTAAGAGTTTCTGAAGAGTAAATGATGCAATAAACTAACTTACTCCCAGGTTTTGCTGAAAGCAGCAGAACCCTGAATGGGCATGTGAAGAGAAGTAACACTATTAAGGACAACCCAAAATTCAAAGAATTGCCAGAGGCAAAAACTGGTTGTAACTCCAGGGAGGAGAGGTTTCTCCCAGCCCAGGACAAATTACCTTTAAAACTGAAGTAGGTAAAAGGGAGAAATAAAGTGGGAGAAACCTGTTTATTGCCAAAAAGCAGTCGTCCACTTCTGCTCACACAGGTCTCTCACAACCTGGCTGCAAAAAGGGACCCCACCCAACCCCTGATCCAGATATGCCTTTATCCCCCTTTTAATTACCTATTGATATGGAGGTGAATATTTTTCTCTACCTCTTGGAAATACCTATTGATATGTAGATGCACTAAGGACAGGCAAAAGATTCTGGAAATAGAGCAAGTTTGCTCACAGATCAACCCTCCAGAAATGTCACCTCACAATCTACTAGTTCCCATCTTCTTCAATTGCCCCAGGTAATAATACTGAAGCATTGTAACCAGACTAATAATGTACAGTAGCAACAGCAATAAAATCATGATACTCCTCAAGCCCAAAGATCCATCTGGGTTCAAAGTCCTATGCAGCTTAAATCCATAGCTTGCCAATTCCGCAGGAGGCCAGAAGCTGAACTGGTGGGGAGTGCTGTGCATACTCCATAAACAGCAGCTCTAGCCAGGAGGTGGGTCTAAGGCAGGGACAGTAGAAGAAAATAACCTTAAGAGCAATAATATATACTTCTTAATGACACCAGCACAGGCAAATCTTGTCCATCAGGTAGGATACATGCAAGAGAGTGGCCCTGTGATAGGCCACTGGCAGGAAAGGGACCTTGTTCTAGCCTAGTATACCAGACTTTCACCCCACTCCCTGTGTGAGTCACAAATGGGTCAATATATAGGGCTATAGGAGGTACATGCACTGGCCACAAAGACAAAACAAAATTTCCCTGTAAGATGCTCTTACCTCCTGGATGTTTTAGGTACACTATCATGATCTTTGGGGACCACTCTGCTGTTACTCCAGGAACACACAGGAGGTCAGTTTCCAGGCTTTTTCCCCCAAGGTGCCAGAAGGGCCAGCCATCACTGGTCCATGTATTGAAATGTCCAGGGCCATGTACACCCAACAATGTCTCCAGGGTTTAATACATTTAGGGCTGTCAGCAGAATGTTGCTCTGTTGGCCATATCCTGGCTTCAGTAACTCCTCATGCCTGCCCTAGTAGGATTATATGCTATATGGAACTTTCACTTCATTCTTAATTGTTACACCCATTGGTGTAATGCATGTCCAGTAAAGTGGGTGCCCTAATCACTCAGTCCCCTGTGGCCAGCAATAGGCTGCAAGGAGGTGCTCTAGGCCCATCTTGGTGGTTTGCTGATCTGCATGACGTGTAGCGAAAGCAACCAAAAATACAGTAGCTGTGTCCACACAAGTCATGGCATACTGATATCCTTTAGATATGGGCAAAGATCCAATATAGTCTATTTGCCACCTGAGAAGGCCCCTTTACTATTTTCCCATGCTGCTCCAGGACCCAGTGTAAGTCCCTCTTAGAACACACAAGGCACTCCTTCTGGGCTCTGCTGGTTTCTTCAAAGGTCAATGGCAAGCTCCACTGACAGGCTACCACCCACATTGTCTTTTGCCCCATGTGCAACAAACGCTGATGTAACCATTGGGCCACATCAGAGGCAGGCTTTCCTTCTAGCCAGCACACCTGGGCCAATGTGTCTGCTTCATCATTCTCTGCATATGCCAAAGGCGAATGGCCAGTCCCATGTTATACAGTAACAGTCTTAGTTTGACCAGAGGCCCATAGGTCTTGCCACAACTCTTGCCCCAAAGGGGCAAGTGACCAACCATCCAGTTGGCATGGTACCATGTCGGTAGCCACAGGGCCAAGCCCCAATAGATGGGCCAGCTGTCAGTGCATACAACTGCAGGGGGGTGCTCCTGGGTGATCACAAGCTGTACTGCCTGCAACTCAGCCAGCCCATTGGCTGCTCTTCCCCTCTCTGTCCTCCATCCATGTGCCTCAATCTTAGGATGGAAAGCCAAAGCCCTCCACTTTGGGGGCTGCCCATGACTCAGGCCAACTGTATACTAAGCATCTTCAGGTACAGGGGTTTTCCCTCCTGATAAAGACTCTTGGCTACCAATGGCTCAAAAACACATTCTTTCTGCATTCCACTGTTATACATCACTGGCCCCGCTAAGCACTGGAGCTCTCCACTCAAGGGGATGTTAGTATGTGCCTCATTTGGCCAGTGCAGGCAGAGGTTTCTAGGCTTCTGCTGAAGCGGCTGCTCATGCTGACCACCTCATCCTGGGTGCAGGGGTGTGGCATGGGGTGCTCCAGTGCTCTGCCACCTGAGGGGGGTGCCACTCCCTCTGAGAAGCCTGTGGTTGTTGTTTCTTTTATTTTATCTGTTACAACTAGGCAGGCCTTTCATATGGGTCATCCTGCACTGACCTCTCCTCTACCATCCCCAGGGCTGGTGGCCCTGCTCTCTCCTGCCCCCTCCCCTGAGGCCTTCTGCAGTGGGGATCCTCCTGCTGCCTCTGCACTCACTGCTCCTGAGGAATCTTCCTGGAGCATGATTGTCTTCTCAGTAACCATTTCTCCTCCCCAAGGGCATTCCACAGGTCATTTCACAGCTCTTCTAAGTGACACAGAAGTATGTCTCTCCTTGATAACCCTTTCTACTATCTCAAGAAATAAACACCCAACATCCCAGCTGCCACACAGTCACTCAGGGCCTCTAAGCAGTCTTCTATCCCATGGAGGGATAATTTCACAGCTTCTGGTGTCTCCACACTTCCCCAATTCTGAAGAAGGCCCCATCCCTCAAGGAGGTGCTTTACCCTAGACCAGTTCCCACTAGGGGCTCCCCAGTTGGAAGCTTCACAGATAGGAAGCTCTCTAGTGAAGATGCACCCTCTACTGCTGCACACACTGTGGCCTCCCCACCATCCACAGGGGTCCTCCAGGCATCTCCCCACCATCCACATGGGCAGCCCACCCAAGCATCACACCCATGAAGTCAGAGGTCCTGTCGACTATGCCAGGTGAACTCTGGGTGGGGGTGGGGAATCTGTCTCACAGCCCTGGGAAAATTAACTTTGAAACCAAAATCAGTCAAAGGGAGAAATAAGGTAGAAGAAACCTGTTTATTGCTTACAAGCAGCCATCCACTTCTGCTTGACTGTTTCTCTCCTGACCTGGCTTCAAAAAGGGACCCCACCCAACCTCTCTGGTGAGGTAAGCCCTTGCTTCCTCCTATAATCACCAATGGTTATGGAGATGATCTGCTTCTCTCCACTGCTTAGAAACACCTATTGGTAAGGAGATGCACTTAGGCCAGGGAAGAGATTCTGGAAATATTGTAATTTTACCCAATCTAGTATTCTGATCCTTGAACTGAACAAATATGACTTAATTGCCTAAAACAGACTGTGTTCATTTTTCTTGTTTGGTGAGAGTAATACTAAATTGATTAAGCATTTCTATGTGATAGTAAATATGCTCAGTGTGTTATATGAAATTACAGGCATTTCATTTAATCTTCAAAAGAGCCTGTTAATCTATGAAGTTCTGCATTCTATGGGAATGAAAATCATGTTGATGTTTTTAAGTAGCATACCTATATTTAACTATCATGAGGTTGCTTAGTGGAGAATTTATGTTTAAATTACATTAGATTTGTGGTTCTCAAGCTTTAGGGAAGATCCAAATCATATAAAGCATTTGTTATTTGGATTTGGAGAAACACTTCCTTAAGCAAGCTGTCTAGAGATTAATTTTGACTATCCTAAACTATCAGTGCATTAAGAGTCTATTTTTCACAATCACTTTAATTATTATATATACATATATTTGTGTCTATTCCTTGCCCACTTCATGGTCTTGGATTACTGAGGCAGGAATCAGTGGGATAGAGGAAGCCTTAGAATTCCTGGCCCTGGTAAAGGGAAGGCAGAAAGGGGCTAAGGTCAAGGCTTCACAGTAAACAAGGAGCCATGCATTGGGCATCTAGATAATTCAGCATGAGGAACAAGGGGCTACATCCTGAACATCTGGAGGACTCGGCCTGAAGAACAGATGGGTCTTCCTTGCAACAAGCCCTTGCCAGTTCTATATTCTTCCTTCCTTTTGGCCTGTAAACCCTGGACCCTTCAGCTCCAGGGGCCTCCACCCTTGGAACTCTTTCCATTGACAGGGGGTCTTTTATTCTTTCCTTTTCACTCCTCATCAAAAACTTTGCTGGTTGCTCCACACTGTGGCCTGCTGGCTTCATTCTTCTTCACCTCCAAGACATGATCCTGGGAAAACTAGCATCCCAGCCAGAACAGCACCATTATAAATAAGATTAGTGTTCCTTCTTCTATAAAATATGTATAGTAACATTACTTATTCATAACATTGCTAGAAGGATTAAATGAAATAGTTATAAACTACCTGGAAGAGTACCTAGTTTATTATAATCATCACAACTTCAAATGGGGGAAAAACATACCTGTAAAGCAGAGTTTGTGTTGATTCGAGCTGAAGTACTAGGAAAAATTATCTAAAACATAAAATAAGGTGAAGGGAGAACAGTCTGTCCTCTCAGTGTTACACTAGGACCCTGTCTGTCAGACACACGTAAATATTATTAAGTTCCCTGGTGTGTAATCATCTTTGTTTGCCTTAATATTTACCACTAATCAGGGCCCAGATTCTGTGGAAGCACATGTTAACATGTACCTTTGTGTCCAACACAAATGCACAGATACAAAAAACTTCTGTCCAGTACTGAGGTAAGATATTAACAAGTTTTACTCTGATTTAAAACACAAGTAATGAGAAGATTCTTTTGCCCTCCTGACACCAAACATGTGGAGTCCTTTCCAGTATCTTCTGCGAGTCTCCACCACCAACTGGATATCCTCCACTCACTTCAGTTCTGATCCTTCCCAGAGCTAGTGCAGAACCCCTGGGTTTAAGGGCTCCATCCCACAGATGGTGCCTACTTTAGATGTGAGGTACAAGCATTGGGTTTCACAGGTACCCACACTTCTGCCTGACATGGCTACAAAGTTGAGGATCCAACAGACTTCTCCTCTTCTTCAATGATTTGTCAGAATTGTAATGTTTGGGTTCATTCTCCTCAGTCCTTGTTCCCTCTGCAACAAAGAATTGAAAGGTAGAGACACAGTAGTAAAGCAGAGGAAAGTGTTGTTCGAATGCCCTCCACAGGAGGGGTGGGCCGAATCAAGGTGTACACCAGCCACAGCCTAAGGGGTGGGAGACCTGCATACTGCATTCTGGGCAGGCAGCTCCTCTCTGTTGGGTGAGGTGGGGTTATCTTATCTACAGGCCCATCTATACAGTGCCCCCTCTCAGTGACCCTGGCCCTTCCACATGCTGAGGTGTGATCTGGGTGATTCTTAGTTCCATCAGTCGGTGGTCTGGTTGGCGGGGAGATTGTTCCCTGCAAAGCCCTTGTTGTCCCACAGGGACCCCCCACCTGGGCAGAGTTTGGGTGTTTTTTTCTTTGAACCTTGTCTTGGCAGCTTCTTATCTGAGCCTTATCTTCCCCTTTTCCAGCTGCTATCTTCATACCTAACATTCCTAACAGAATGACTCACATGAATCAGGACAAACACTATATTGATTACAGCTTATTATAAAGGGTAAAATGGACAGCAGATGAAGTAGCCCAGGTGAGACTCAGGAGGGTCCGGAGCAGGAGCGGCTGTCCCTGTGGATTCAGGTTTTGCCAGCCTCACAACTTTCTCACTCCGTCAGTCTAGTAAGAGTTTCTATTTAAACATTGTTTTTAAACAGTGAGAACAGAAAGAGTGATTCCCAACAATCGTTTATTAAGTGATGGTTGAGAAAATACCCCTGTAAAGTCTTTGGACATTATGGATATATTATGCTTCACAAGATGTATCATCCAGTTGAAAATGTTAAATTGCATGGCCTCATGTTTTAAAAACTATTAGGATAATTCATTTGGAAAAGGCAGAATGAAAAAAGATTTAACAAACATTTCATTGGAAATGCAACTTTAATCAGAAATATCATTTGTAAAATAACTGATCTAATATTAAAAAATACAATAAAAGTAAGTTACATTAGATACCACATGAAAAGCTTATATCATATTGAAGAATTGCACAGTGATATCATCTTTCTTTAATAATGTCAAAAAATAACTGTAATCTAACAGTAAATCACTGGATGCCTAATATGGTAGAGACTATAACTCTGATTACAAACCCAGATACAAACAGAGGGACATTGCCAGCATTTAATGGCTGTTGAATCACTATGTTGTATACTTGAAACCTGTATGATATTGTGTATCACCCATATTTAATAAAAAATATATCAACCATGGAAAGGAAAGACACTGAAGAACCATCTGTTAAAGTCTCCTAAGGTTCACCCATTTTTGTTTAATTAAGAATTTATTGATTATCAAACCTCTGTATAGTACCTCAAATAGGTGAATCTAATTTCCATCTTGTCAGGAATGTTGCCAAGCAGTAGATTCAGTTCAAAGTTAGGCACGTAAGGTAAATGTGGTCTCTTAATTGTGATCAGATTAAATAAGACTTCCTCTGATTCTGTAGAGCACAGACTAATCTTAAACTACTGCTTCTGTGATGAGTGACCTTATTATGACATGCACTCATCACATTAGCAGGGGAAAATGTGTTTCCAGCCTGGGGCAAATTACTCTTGAAGCCAAAACATTAGCAGGATAGTCTGGGAGGAAACAGATGGTGGCAGTGAGTAAAGTCGTGCATTCATTCACTATTTTAGGCATTCAGATAGTGTTTTTTCTTCTTTCTTCATTGCCTCTCAGTTTTCAAGCTCTACTTTAGATGTAGATTCCGAATAAGGAACCAGCCACGGTAATACATTGGCAGGAACACTCCAGGCAAGGGACTCCAGTGAGAATGCCTGAGTTCTGAGTCACTGCCGTGTGTGAAGAAGTGCAAGGAGGCCCAGGGGGCACAGTGGAGTAAGGGAATCTGTAAACACAAGGTATGGCCTCGCAAACTTTTTAAAAGGGTAAGATGGAAAGGAAAGAGCTGTGTGCAGAAGAATGACAAAACAGGATTCTCAAGGAGAAAAGGGCTGTTGCTGGGTTATGATTTCCTCTCATTATGAAAGTCATCCATCAGTGCAAAGCACACTTTCCCACCTTGGCTTGTCATGGTTCCCTGTCTGTAAAGGTTTCCTTCCAAGGTGGCCATATCTCTATATAACTGGTCACAGACATTATACTTTGATACATGCCTGATGTCAGGCAAATTCTGAAAGGGCAAGCTCCTGGATTCTACCTCAGCCAATCAGGACCCGGATCCTATTTCAGCCTATCAGAGCATGGTCTCTCTTTTCCCTCCAGTCAGCCAGAAGTACACCCACCACCCTTAGACCCTGCCAATTGACCAAAGCCATGACTTATCACCCCACCAACTACCCCTAGTCCCAGACAATCAGCCAGAGCCACAACCATCACCCCACAAACCGACCAAGAAACCCATAAAACTTTTGTGTTTTGGAAACTCACTCTCTTTCTCTGGCACCTGGCCACTGCATTGGCACAGGTGTGAGATTGAGCACGGGCTGGCTCGAATAAAGGCTCTTTGCTTTTGCATCCATCTTGGCTCCCTGGTGGTCTCCTGGGAATTGTGATTTCAGGCACAACAATTCTAACAATAGATTCAAGTCAAAAAACTTCAATTCTGGGAGCCAGGATGGCGGCGTGAGTAGAACAGTGGAAATCTCCTCCCAAAAACACATAGAGCTATGAAAATATAACAAAGAAAAATCTTCCTAAAATAGAGACCACAGGACACAGGACAACATCCAGACCACATCCACACCTGCAAGAACCCAGCGCCTTGCGAAGGGGGTAAGATACAAGCCCCGGCCTGGCGGGACCCAAGCGCCCCTCCCCCCGGCTCCCGGCAGGTGGAAAGAAACCGGAGAGGTTTTTTTTTTTGGTGAGTGCTTTTTGGAAGCCTTAAAGGGACGGGCCCCCGTTGCTAGGGAGGCAGGGTGGCGGGACCAGTGAGCAGGTGCCTGGAACTGGCGCCTGAGGACAAAGAATATCCGCATTTCTCCCTGCGGGACTGGCGGGCGGGTGCCTGAGACCGGTGCCTGAGGACGGAGGAAATCGTGCATTTCCCCCCTTTTTTTTTTCTCTTTTTGGGGAGCGCTTTTAGGAAGCCTTAAAGGGACAGGGAACCCGGTGCTAGGGAGGCAGGGCGGCGGGACTGGTGAGCGGGTGCCTGGGACAGGCGCCTGAGGACAAAGAATATCCCACGTTTTTCCCTGCGGGACCGGTGGGCGGGTGCCTGAGACCGGCACTTGAGAACAGAGGAAATCGTGCGTTTTTCCCTTTTTTTTTTCTCTTTTCTGCGAGTGCTTTTTGGAAGCCTAAAAGGGACAGGGACCCCAGTGCTAGGGAGGCAGGGCGGCGGGACTGGTGAGCGGGTGCCTGGGACCAGCGCCTGAGGACAAAGAATATCGAGCGCTCCTACGCTGTGGGACCGGTGGGTGGGTGCTTTTTGGAAGCCTTGAAAGGACAGGGACCCTGATGCTAGGGAAACAGGGCAGCAGAACCAGTGAGCAGGTGCCTGGGACCGGTACCTGAGGACAAAAAAAAAAAAAAAATCGCGTGTTTTTTCCTTTTTTTTTTCTTTCTGTTTCCTCTCTCATTGTTGCTGTTGTTGTTTTGGTTTGGAGAGTGCTTTTTGGAAGTCTTAAAGGGGCAGGACAGGTCACTTAGACCAGAGGCAGGGAATCTGGGGATCACTGGGCACTCTAACCCCCAGGGCAGCAGGGAGCACAGAGGCCCCTTACGGAGATAAGTAGCCTCCCAGCCGCTCCCCCTCCAACGGGGCTCCACCATTTTGGAGGAACAGCCCCAGCAAGGCCAAGCCCACAGCAACAGCAGAGATAAACCCCAAAGCAACTGGGCAGGAAGCAGAAGCCCTGTCTGCGCACAGCTGCCCAGCACAAGCCACTAGAGGTCGCTATTCTCCCAGGAAAAGGCTACAAACCAACAAGAAGGGAAGCTCTTCCAGGGGTCACTTGTACCAGCTCTGCAAACTATCTCTATCACCATGAAAAGGCAAAACTACAGGCAGACAAAGATCACAGAGACAACACCTGAGAAGGAGACAGACCTAACTAGTCCTCCTGAAAAAGAATTCAAAATAAAAATCATGAACATGCTGACAGAGATGCAGAGAAAAAAGCAAGAGCAATGGGATGAGATGCAGAGAAAAATGCAAGAGCAGTGGGATGAGATGCAGAGAAAAATGCAAGAGCAGTGGGATGAAGTCCGGAGGGAGATCACCGATGTCAGGAAGGAGATCACAGAAGTGAAACAATCCCTGGAAGGATTTAAAAGCAGAATGGATAAGATGCAAGAGGCCATTGAAGGAATAGAAGCCAGAGAGCCGGAACGGATAGAAGCTGACATAGACAGAGATAAAAGGATCTCCAGGAATGAAACAACACTAAGAGAACTATGTGACCAATACAAAAGGAATAATATTCGTATTATAGGTGTACCAGAAGAAGAAGAAAGAGGAAAAGGGATAGAAAGTGTCTTTGAAGAAATAATTGCTGAAAACTTCCTCAAACTGAGGGAGGAAATAATTGAACAGACCATGGAATTACACAGAACCTCCAACAGAAAGGATCCAAGAAGGACAACACCAAGACACATAGTAATTAAAATGGCAAGGATCAAGGACAAGGAAAGAGTTTTAAAGGCAGTTAGAGAGAAAAAGGTCACCTATAAAGGAAAACCAATCAGGCTAACATCAGACTTCTCAACAGAAACTCTACAGGCCAGAAGAGAATGGCATGATATACTTAATGCAATGAAACAGAAGGGCCTTGAACCAAGGATACTGTATCCAGCATGACTATCATTTAAATATGATGGCGGGATTAAACAATTCCCAGACAAGCAAAAGCTGAGGGAATTTGCTTCCCACAAACCACCTCTACAGGGCATCTTACAGGGACTGCTCTAAATTGGAGCACCCCTAAAAGGAGCACAGAACAAAACACACAACATATGAAGAATGGAGGAGGAGGAATAAGAAGGGAGAGAAGAAAAGAATCTCCAGACAGTGTATATAACAGCTCAATAAGCGACCTAAGTTAGGCAGTAAGATACTAAAGAAGCTAACCTTGAACCTTTGGTAACCACGAATCTAAAGCCTGCAATGGCAATAAGTACATATCTCTTAATAGTCACCCTAAATGTAAATGGACTTAATGCACCAATCAAAAGACATAGAGTAATAGAATGGATAAAAAAGCAAGACCCATCTATATGCTGCTTACAAGAAACTTACCTTAAACCCAAAGATAAGCATAGACTAAAAGTCAAGGGATGGAAAAACATATTTCAGGCAAACAACAGTGAGAAGAAAGCAGGGGTTGCAGTACTAATATCAGACAAAATAGACCTCAAAACAAGGAAAGTAACAAGAGATAAAGAAGGATACTACATAATGATAAAGGGCTCCGTCCAACAAGAGAATATAACCATTCTAAATATATATGCACCCAATACAGGAGCACCAGCATATGTGAAGCAAATACTAACAGAACTAAAGAGGGAAATAGACTGCAATGCATTCATTGTAGGAGACTTCAACACACCACTCACCCCAAAGGATAGATCCACCAGGCAGAAAATAAGTAAAGACACATAGGCACTGAACAACACACTAGAACAGATGGACCTAATAGACATCTATAGAACTCTACATCCAAAAGCAACAGGATATACATTCTTCTCAAGTGCACATGGAACATTCTCCAGAATAGACCACATCCTAGCTCACAAAAAGAGCCTCAGTAAATTCCAAAATATTGAAATTCTACCAAACAATTTTTCAGACCACAAAGGTATGAAAGTAGAAATAAATTCTACAAAGAAAACAAAAAGGCTCACAAACATATGGAGGCTTAAAAACATGCTACTAAATAATCAATGGATCAATTAACAAATCAAAATAGAGATCAAGGAATATATAGAAACAAATGACAACAACAACACTAAGCCCCAACTTCTGTGGGATGCAGCGAAAGCAGTCTTAAGAGGAAAGTATATAGCAATCCAGGCACACTTGAAGAAGGAAGAACAATCCCAAATGAATAGTCTAACATCAAAATTATGAAAACTGGAAAAAGAAGAACAAATGAGGCCGAAAGTCAGCAGAAGGAGGGACATAATAAAGATCAGAGAAGAAATAAAAAAAATTGAGAAGAATAAAACAATAGCAAAAATCAACGAAACCAAGAGCTGGTTCTTTGAGAAAATAAACAAAATAGATAAGCCTCTAGCCCAACTTATTAAGAGAAAAAGAGAGTCAACACAAATCAACATAATCAGAAATGAGAATGGAAAAATCACGACAGACTCCACAGAAATACAAAGAATTATTAATGACTACTATGAAAACCTATATGCCAACAAGCTGTCAAACCTGGAAGAAATGGACAACTTCCTAGAAAAATACAACCTCCCAAGACTGACCAAGGAAGAAACACAAAATATAAACAAGCCAATTACGAGCAAAGAAATTGAAATGGTAATCAAAAAACTACCCAAGAACAAAACCCCGGGGCTGGACGGATTTACCTCGGAATGATATCAGACACACAGAGAACACATAATTCCCATTCTTCTTAAAGTGTTCCAAAAAATAGAAGAGGAAGGAATACTACCAAACTCATTCTATGAAGCCAACATCTCCCTAATACCAAAAGCAGGCAAAGACCCCACCAAAAAAGAAAATTACAGACCAATGTCCCTGATGAATGCAAAAATACTCAATAAAGTATTAGCAAAAAGAATTCAACAGTATATCAAAAGGATCATACACCATGACCAAGTGGGACTCATCTCAGCAATGCAAGGATGGTACAACATTAGAAAATCCATCAACATCATCCACCACATCAACAAAAAGAAAGACAAAAACCACATGATCATCTCCATAGATGCTGAAAAAGCAGTCGACAAAATTCAACATCCATTCATGATAAAAACTCTCAGCAAAATGGGAATAGAGGGCAAGTACCTCAACATAATAAAGGCCATATATGATAAACCCACAGACAACATTCTACTGAAGAGCGAGAAGCTGAAAGCTTTTCCTCTGAGATCGGGAACCAGACAGGGATGCCCACTCTCCCCACTGTTATGTAACATAGTACTGGAGGTCCTAGCCACGGCAATCAGACAAAACAAAGAAATACAAGGAATCCAGATTGGTAAAGAAGAAGTTAAACTGTCACTATTTGCAGATGATATGATACTGTTCATAAAAAACCCTAAAGACTCCACTCCAAAACTACTAGAAATGATATCGGAATACAGCAAAGTTGCAGGATACAAAATTAACACACAGAAATCTGTAGCTTTCCTATACACTAACAATGAACCAATAGAAAGAGAAATCAGGAATACAATTCCATTCACAATTGCATCAAAAAGAATAAAATACCTAGGAATAAACCAAACCAAAGAAGTGAAAGACCTATACCCTGAAAACTACAAGTCACTCTTAAGAGAAATTAAAGGGGTCACTAACAAATGGAAACTCATACCATGCTCATGGCTAGGAAGAATTAATGTCGTCAAAATGGCCATCCTGCCCATATCAATATACAGATTTGATTCAGTCCCTCTCAAATTACCAGCAACATTCTTCACTGAACTGGAGTAAATAATTCATATGGAAACAACAAAGACCTCGAATAGCCAAAGCAATCTTGAAAAAGAAGAATAAAGTAGGGGGGATCTCACTCCCCAACTTCAAGCTCTACTACAAAGCCATAGTAATCAAGACAATTTGGTACTAGCACCAGAACAGAGCCACAGACCAGTGGAACAGATTAGAGACACCAGAAATTAACCCAAACATATATGGTCAATTAATATTTGATAAAGGAGCCATGGACATACAATGGCAAAATGACAGTCTCTTCAACAGATGGTGCTGGCAAAACTGGACAGCTACATGTAGGAGAATGAAACTGGACCATTGTCTAACCCCATATACAAAGGTAATCTCAAAATGGATCAAAGACCTGAATGTAGGTCATGAAACCATTAAACTCTTGGAAAAAAACATAGGCAAAATCCTCTTAGACATAAACATGAGTGATCTCTTCTTGAACATATCTCCCTGGGCAAGGAAAACAACAGCAAAAATGAGCAAGTGGGACTACATTAAGCTGAAAAGCTTCTGTACAGCGAAAGACACCATCAATAGAACAAAAAGGAACCCTACAGTATGGGAGAATATATTTGAAAATGACAGATCCGATAAAGGCTTGACGTCCAGAATATATAAAGAGCTCACACGCCTCAACAAACAAAAAACAAATAACCCAATTAAAAAATGGGCAGAGGAACTGAAAAGACAGTTCTCCAAAAAAGAAATACAGATGGCCAAGAGACACATGAAAAGATGCTCCACATCGCTAATTATCAGAGAAATGCAAATTAAAACTACAATGAGGTATCACCTCACACCAGTAAGGATAGCTGCCATCCAAAAGACAAACAACAACAAATGTTGGCGAGGCTGTGGAGAAAGGGGAACCCTCCTACACTGCTGGTGGGAATGTAAATTAGTTCAACCATTGTGGAAAGCAGTATGGAGGTTCCTCAAAAAACTAAAAATAGAAATAACATTTGACCCAGGAATTCCACTTCTAGGAATTTACTCTAAGAATGCAGCAGCCCAGTTTGAAAAAGACAGATGCACCCCTATGTTTATCGCAGCACTATTTACAATAGCCAAGAATTGGAAGCAACCTAAATGTCCATCGGTAGATGAATGGATAAAGAAGATGTGGTACATATACACAATGGAATACTACTCAGCCATAAGAAGTGGAAAAATCCAACCATTTGCAGCAACATGGATGGAGCTGGAGAGTATTATGCTCCGTGAAATAAGCCAAGCGGAGAAAGAGAAATACCAAATGATTTCACTCATCTGAGGAGTATAGGACCAAAGGAAAAACTGAAGGAACAAAACAGCAGTGGAATTACAGAACCCAAAAATGGACTAACAGGTACCAAAGGGAAAGGAACTGGGGAGGATGGGTGGACAGAGAGGGATAAGGGGGGGAAGAAGAAGGGGGGTATTAAGATTAGCATGCATGGTGGGGGGAGAAAGGGGAGGGTGGGCTGCACAACACAGAGAAGACAAGTAGTGACTCTACAACATTTTGCTAAGCTGATGGACAGTAACCGTAATGTGGTTGTTAGGGAGGACCTGATATAGAGGAGAGCATAGTAAACATAGTATTCTTCATGTAAGTGTAGATTAAAAATTAAAAAAAAAAAAAAGAAAGAAATAAATAAAGAAAAGGGGGATTACTCCTTATCAGGATAAAACTATTGGTAAATCAAAGATCAACGCATGCTTTAAATATCCTTAATGTTGATCACTTAAAGGGTGTCAGATGATCAGCTATGGAGGTAGTCTTTTCTGATAATATTCCTTTCTCTTAATTAAAAAAAAAAAAAAGCAGTTACTGTGTGCTGACCTCCAATAAGTTCTGCACAGTGGTATAGAGGGCATGTCAAAGTGTGGGCAAAGGGTCTGTTTGTTTCTACGCAGAAGATCAAGGCCTAGCTTGGATACCCAGAAAATGAACTAAGATACGATATGAGGAGGAGCTTCCGGCATCAGCACTCTCTGGAGGACTTGTGCCGGGGGATGATCATCAAAAAGCCTCCACAGGGATCCGGACGATGCTGCAGTTGTGGCTGCATCCAGCCCACCGTCTCCTGGACTTGCCATTGGAATGAGGAGGGAGATGTCTAGGCTGGCATGTGCATACAGTGAGACAACGAATTTGACCGGATCTGTACTGTTGGAACTCAACCAGGAGTTGGGAGGGGTGCAAGGTGTAGCACTCCAAAATCTCATGACTGTAGACTATCTATGGTTAAAAGAACATATGGGATGTGAACAGATCCCAGAAATGGGCTGCTTTAATTTGTCTGATGGTTCAAGTACTGTTGGACAATATCCATCATATCATAGATAAATTTTCACAAATGCCTAGGGTGCCTAAATGGTTTTCTTGGCTTCACTGGAGATGGATGGTAATTATAGATTTGCTTTGTTTATGTCACTGTATTCCTATTATGTTAATATGTGTGTGCAAATTAGTAGTTTAAAACCTATACATACTTAAGGTACTATACAAGAAGATATGTCAAAGAAATAATCAATCCTCCCATGTTTCCTTCATATGCTACATCTATAGCTTTTCTTCTTCCTTCCTAATTACAACCCTTAAATAGAATTCATGCCTCATATCGAATTTACCGAGTATCATAATTCCTCCAGGTGGTAAAGATACCTCGAGATAAGTGCTGGGCATAGAAGCCACAGGGCATAAATCTGCAAAGAAGTAAAAAGCTAACCTTTGCAAACAATATGGCTTCTCTCTCACTTACCAACTTTACATTTCCCTGTATGGCCCCGGAACATGACTGGTTAGCCAGAGACGGGTAAGATTCCTCAAGGGAGGAACAACCTAAGACAGGCACAGTCGCAGGGGGGCCATCAGGTGAGAATTTTGGGATCAACAGAGGTGAGACTCAGAACCTCACCCCCCCTGCTTTGAGAAAAATCTTCTGCATCCGTGGATGTCTTGCTGCCCTTGTCTAGCTTGGATTAATACTTAGTCCATAGGCACACACCTGATCATCTGATCATCTACATTTGCCTTCTTACAGCACTAAACTATGTTTTCTACCTTTATCTTGCATCTACCTACCACTTCAGCATTTTATTAAAAATAAAAATAATAATAATAATAATAGGAGAAATGTGGGATCAACATATAAATCAAGTACAAAAATCAAACGAATATTCATATTTGACCTGATTGTTTATAGGTCATATTGCATGATCAAAACCGAAAGTTTCTGTGATGAATACCCTTGTACTGTTCACCATGTAAGAATTTATTCACTATGTAAGAATTCGTTCACCATGTAAGAACTTGTTCGCTATGCCTCAGAAGTTTGGAGACTGACGAGAATTATCCTTGAGATGGATTAATGATTGTACATTGAGCGTTGACCCCCCTATACTGAATTTTATTGTTGTTAACAACCATTTGATCAATATGAGAGATGCCCTCTCAAAAAAAAAAAAAAACTTCAATTCTATATTACTAATATATTTTCTCAGAAAATTTAACATATTTTCCTCTATATAAACTAAATGATGTATACTAAATAATAGTTTATCCTACAAATATACCTGCAATATTGGAATGGTGGAATTATATATTGTAGAGTTGTTTATAATATAAAAGCTTGTAATAATTTTCATCATTAATATTAGAGACTGTTTTCACCTAAAAGGTGTTGGTTAGCATATTCATGAATTAGTATCTCTATATTATGGAAGAGACTGTAATTCTGATTACAAGTCCAGATATAAACAGAGGGACATTGCCAGCATTTCATGGCTGTTGAATCACTATGTTGTATACTTGAAACCTATATGATATTATGTATCACCCATATTTAAAAAAAAATATATCAACCATGAAAAAGAAAGATACTGTATGTATCTTTTTATGTAAAAAAATAGAAATACTTTAATAAAAAAATCTTTTAAAATTATTTTATTGAAATATAGTTGATATATAATATTATGTTAGTTTAAACAATACAAAATAGTAATTCAATAACTATATACATCATAAATCCTCACCCCAGAATGATGTCGCAGAACTACTCACCATAATCTCTATGCTGAACTTTCATCACCATGACTAATTTGTAAGATGTTTGAGATTTTGAGCCTCTTTACCTTCACCCATTTCATCCACCTACCCAGCCCCTCCCCAATGGTAATCACCAATCACCTCTCATTGTCTATGAGTCTATTGCTGTTTTGTTCATTTTGATTAGTTTTTAATATATTACTTAGTGAAAGCAAATTACACAGCAGTATTATACAGGCCTTTGAAGATTTATTTTCTCTTCCTGACTACACTTTTAACTTTTGAGTGATTATTAGGATTCCTGAATTCTTTTCAGCATCCGTTTCATTCACTATTTAATTCACTGTTTGTTAATTGAGTAGTCATAGCTTCCGTTGAGGAATTGAACTGAAATCCTTGAAGGCATTTACATATATTTTCTCAGAATTTGGTAACAGGTTTATAAGAAAGCTCAAATCACTGAAATGATTTGTGTTGACACTGCAGCTAAGATTGGAATTTAAGAAGTGGTTTAAATTAATCTCAATCATCTAGAGAATCTGCATTCTTAAATAGCAAGAAATCCTGAGGCTACAGTTGTTTTATTCTTTCAACAGCTCGAGGATGTATGCTTGCAATTCTCTGGAACTTTCAGGATCTTTCCTACATTGTCCTGATAAAGAAGCTGTTTCTCAAGACATCAGATTTGTATTTACTCAGGGATAACAGATTCAGTCCCAGTTAAAGAGGAATAATCTCACCATAATCTTCCTGTAACTCCTAGGGGGAAATGTGTTCACAGCCTGGGGCAAATTACCCGTGAAACCAAAATCAGTCAAAAGGAGAAATAAAGTGGGAGAAACCCTTTTATTGCTTACAAGTAGTCATCCACTTCTGCTCTTGAAACCTGGCTGCAAGAACGACCCCACCCAACCTCTCTGGTGCAGATATGCCCTCCTTCTCCTAACCACCTATTGATATGGAGATGGAATGCTTCTCTCCACCCCTTGGAAACACCTATTGATATGGAGATGAACTAAGGCCAGGAGAGAGATTCTGGAAATATTACAATTTTACACACACTCCCATATTCAAGGAGGCAGGGAAGTGTAATGTTTTTTCCTGATCACAATGCCATCCACAAAATATAGAGCTAGTGTTATCAAAAATAGAACACAGTTACTGAGTAGGAAATTAAGGCTTCAGATGTACTGTGGATTACCAAAAAACTGAAAATCTAGAAACATAGCAGTTCACACTATAAAATTGTAAGATAAATTCTAGTCAAAGATAAATTCTAACCAAAACAAGCTGATGATGAGAGGCAACAAAAGGCCAGGCAGTTTATTTGAATGCAATTCCTGGGTGATGTTCCTCAGGCTGAAACACTGGCCAGGGAAGTCACACCTGGTCAGGGAGGTGGGGGCTTATAAGGGGTTAAGAGGGGGAGGAGTGGGCAAGCTATCCTAGGGGGTATGGAGAGGTATGATTGGCTAAAGGTGACATAATAGACAACTAGTAACTTTTTTTCCTTCCAAGAGGGAGGAGGCTGACAATCAGGTCTTAGTTGACACATCAGAAGGATGGAATTCAGGAAGAGCTGTCCCCTTTCCATATAAGGCACGGACCTTGGGGTCTGGTCTGTTCTCCTTTTATGGTATCTCTCTGTTCTGTTTGCATGTCCTTGTTTTTCCTTCCTCCAGCCTAACAAAAATAACTGCTCTTAGAGAGTCCTTAAAAAATGGTGCAGTCCAGTTCTATGGAAGAAGCATGTCTCTGTGTCTGTACAATAACCACATCAACTCTATTTCCCATCCAAAAAAATACATACCCACCCTTATTGCTAAGGATGGAGTTTGTTATCCTCAGTTCTTTTACCCACTGTAACAGATTTCTAAGGCAGAGACACAGCAGTGAAGCAGAGCCAAAGTTTTATTTGAATCTACTCCATGGGAGGAGCAGGCCCAAGTCGAGGTCACATCAAGAGTCAAATCAAGACAAGGGCCCTGATACAGTGGGCAAATGACAGCCTCCTCAACAGCTGGTGTCTCTACACTCTGATATTGGAATATTAACTGAGAGAATGAGACAGTGTCTTGGGGGTGGGCTGATTACATTGGTGTGAATACAGTGAGGGTTCCTGTGGCCAGGATTCTCACCTGACTGGTCAGCCAGCTCACTCCACACATATGGGCAATGCTTTGTTATTGACTCTGTATAAAGAGCTCTGCCCAGTGCTCTGGGCCACATGGATTCACAGCTGTAGGAGAGCAGAGGCCAGAGTGGTGGCAGCCCCAAGGACAGAGACTGAGATTCCACGCGAGCAGAGAGGCCCAGAGGCAGACTGGTTTGCTGCATGTAGACTTGCTCTGAATGGATAGGATTCTTATGCTTGACATGCCACTGTCGGAATAAAGTTGGGTATTATAACCCTTTTCAACCCAAGAAGGCTCCATTGTAATTTTTTTGGTCTCATTGAATCCATAGTGAACTTGGCCAGGGCTGAAACCCATTGGCAAGTCACAGTGGCTTACCTTTGGCTTATGCTGGGAAGTTGGTTAGTAACACAGTCATCCTTGGTGAGGCCAAATTCATGTTTCTGAGCTCGTGCATTGACTCTAGATAAGATGCTGTAGTTACCATGTAAAGGGGCCATAAAGTCAGCACTGAGTTGGCTGGAAAAAGAGACTGGCACAGCCTAGGAAGAGCAAATACTCCCAACACACCGTTGGAGACTTGTATGAAGATTTTATACTCAGGTGAGCACATAGAGCACATGGGTATATTCACAATCTCTGCCTCTCCCCAAAAGTCACCATGTTAGTATTGCTTTCCTTGGATCCCTGATCACTGACCCAGCCATGATCCATGGTGATGATCTCATGCTATTTGACAACTGGTCTCATTTAGTCTCTTCTCCCTGTCCTCTCGTATTATCACGACCATTCAGTATATTCTCTTGGTTAGAGTCTGTCTTCACCAAGGTTTCCTGTACTCACAAGATTATCTTCTAAGAGCCTCCTTACTCCAGGGAACTCAAAACCTGCTTGTCCCTTAAAACTGGTTATTTCTTTGTCTTGACTGTACCTCATGGGCTTGATAACAGGTTGCACCTGGGGCTTAACTGGATTTAAGTTGTGTCATGTACATGCAGAGGGCACTGCACTGCAGGAGGGAGAGATACAGATATTATCAATAGAAGACTAATAAAACATTTGTACATACAACAATCAAATTTGTAACAGTAGAAATATTTGTATTTGTTTATAACGTTGCCCCTCCTCAAATGTAAAGAAGTGAACCTAATGTGTCCAATATTGTATTTCATATATGTAACATATATATGTATATATATATACTAAACACTGATATTTATTAAGTAAAATCTTGTTAAATACTATTTTTTCATCATTTATGAAGATAAGTGACCCCATTTAAAAGAAAATCAAGGGTCCAAATTACTTTAAATGCACACTTCTCTGGAATACAAATCTGTGGATTGAATGAAATAATAAGAGATCCTAAAATCATTTGTGTCCTTCCTTGGCAGCAGGTACTAGGTAAGCGTTTGGCATATAACATCCCATTTGATTCTTAGAATATCCTTTAGCACAACTTTAAGGACTTGATAACAAATGGAATAATAAATAATTTTTCTCACTCAGCTTCCTAATCAGTGGTGCACCCGAAAGGCTAGACTCTTCTGAGTCAAAATCATCATTTTACTGCACTATTTCTAAGAGTCAACATGCCACCTCAGTAGAAAAGTTGACTGATTTAGTATTTTCATGGATCCATTGTTTCACTCCTCTACAAACAGAGGAAAGCATTATGACACAGCAAAATTCAATTTAGTTACAATCATCAATAATTCTTTCTGCAAACTCACAAGACAGAGTGCAGTAAACTGTCCCTCATACTAGCTGTGCTGAGCACTCGTAAGCACTTCCTGCGTCTCTCTAATCATTAGATCTCTTATTATGACATTTCAAGAAGCATCATCTGACATCTTTAATACTTCTCAAATCATGGGCTCAAATCATCAAGAATATCTCTCTTTGATCTGATTCTGGGCATCAGCAGGATGCAAGGGCATAGGTTGGGTTAATTGCTTTATTCTAAGTGTGGAAGTTAGTGTATCTCCAAATAAGCAACATCAAGTGAACTGCCCAGGATTTTGGCCCCTGTGGACTTTTACATTAGGGATCAATTACAGGGAAAGAGGAATATCTAAGGCTTGATGATGTAGGGGTTTGCATATAAAATATAACAACTTGTGCCTCTGTCTTCCAGCAGGAGAACCCGAAGAGATTATATGTAAAATGTCTTCAGTGTGCTTTCGATGTAACAAGATAATAGGAAAGGAAGATGTTTTAACCAATCAATACATATGAATGGAGAAATATTTAACTAGGGTTAGTTTAACTGTTTTCTGATTCCAACGAGTCCTGGACAGCAGAGCCCTAAATGTGGCCACAGGTTTTGTGTTAGAGATTGATGGACTACAGAAATAGTAAGGGGTGGATGATACAGAGCATCTTTGGAAATGTCCTTTTCCTAAATTTTAGCAGATGAAGAGGTTCTCATGTCCAAAGGAGACTTTAGATTTTAATGCAAAGACTCTTGGTCAGTGACATGCACTTCTGGCATAGCCTGAGAGACAGTTTCAGCAACATCTGCTGCTTAAACATTTTCAGTCATTCAGTGGACTGTTAGCAAGTGGTAGTGTCATTCATTATAAAACTACTTCGTCTCCCAAAACACAATCTCAAGAACTTTGGAAGGTGAATCACCACAGTGTTATTGAGTTGAGTTGAGTTGTGTTAGCTTCAACCCAGGGAGATACTTTGGAGATGTGGTTTTCCTCATTAGAGGAATATTCTCTGTTGCCCAGAGTACAGGCTGTTCCATAACACATTTGAGAAGCCGAGTGAACTTAAAATGTAAATATAGGTAATACAAACCTGTTAGTATTCTATGATGTGTGGTTCTGGAATGGCGTGTGTGCTTGATGTTGACAATTACTTTCCCTAGATCTGAAGCCTGTCAATGGTTAAGATACATAAATGTCAAAAGACATTTGCATCTACTGAGGACCTGCTCAATATTCATGGAGCTCATTTAATTCCATCTTTACAGCCATCCTATAATTTTACTGGGATTGAGTGAGCAGATTTTCAAAGAATTTGCTTATTGGTTTTGGACTGTTTGCCTATAAGACTTTTTAAAGTGTGTTTGATCTGTTGCAAAATAAATTTAGAACCCTGAGATTGGCATCGTAGGTCCTGTAAGTTGAGGTTTTTTAGAAAAGCTCATAAATGTCAGCAATATGTTTCCCAAGATGATCAAATGTGGCATTTGTTGTAGACCCAACTTGTAGCCACAAGAACAATATTCTCTAAGCTATAATCAAATGTCCTTCATGTAATCCAGTGCATTAAATAAAGTCCCATATCCAATAAGAAACTGTCCAAATATTGGACATAAGAGGGCATCAGATTCTCCCTCAGAAAGAAAAGCACACAGAAAATAGAAGTCCCATCCCACACTGAAACTGAGTACAGGAAATATGAAAAATACCACAATAAAAATTTATATGTACTTGGAAGACTGAGTGAAGGAAACAACACATTGTCAGAACTGAGGTGACATAAAGAGGAAAAGATACGTTATAAAAAGTTGAATTATAAAAATTCCCAGATAAAGGTATGGATATAAGAAGCTAGGAAAATCGTCAAGAAAGGAAAATTTATGTATTTTAACCTCTTCTTGATTTGTATTCTTTCTTTTATTTTTTATTTTGGTATCATTAATCTACAATTACATGAAGGACATTATGTTTACTAGGCTCCCCCCTTCACCAAGTCCCCCCCACATCCCCGTTCACAGTCACTGTCCATCAACATAGTAACATGCTGTAAAATCACTACTTGTCACCAAGTTCACAGTCACTGTCCTTCAACATAGTAAGATGCTGTAGAATCAATACTTGTCTTCTCTGTGTTGCACAGCCCTCCCCGTGCCCCCCCAACACTATACATGCTAATCGCAATGCCCCCTTTCTTTTTTTCCTACCCTTATCCCTCCCTTCCCACCCGACCTCCCCAGTCCCTTTTCCTTTGGTAACTATTAGTCCATTCTTGGGTTCTGTACTTCTGCTGCTGTTTTGTTCCTTTAGTTGTCTTTTGCTCGTATACTCCACATATGAGTGAGATCATTTCGTACTTGTCTTTCTCTGCCTGGCTTATTTCACTGAGCAAAATACCCTCTAGCTCCATCCATGTTGTTGGGAATGGTAGGATTTGATTTTTTCTTAGGGATGTATAATATTCCATTGTGCATATGTACCACATCTTCTTTATTCAATCATCTACTGATGGACATTTAGGTTGCTTCAATATCTTGGCTATTGTAAATAGTGCAGCGATAAACATAGGGGTGCATCTGTCTTTTTCAAACTGGAGTGCTGCATTCCTAGGGTAAATTCCTAGAAGTGGAATTCCTGGGTCAAATGGTATTTCTATTTTGAGCATTTTGAGGAACCTCCATACTGCTTTCCAAAATGGTTGAACTAATTTACATTCCCACCAGCAGTGTAGGAGGGTTCCCCTTTCTCCACAACCTCGCCAACATTTGTTGTTGTTTGTCTTTTGGATGGTAGCCATTCTTACTGGTGTAAGATGATATCTCATTGTGGTTTTAATTTGCATTTCTCTGCAAGTGATGTGGAGCATATTTTCATATGACAGTTGGCCATCTGAATTTCTTCTTTAGAGAACTGTCTGTTCAGCTCCTCTGCCAATTTTTTAATTGGATTATTTGCTTTTTGTTTGTTGAAGTGTGTGAGCTCTTTATATATTTGGGATGTCAACCCTTTTTCGGATCTGTCATTTTCAAATATATTCTCCCATACTGTAGGATACCTTTTTGTGCTATTGACGGTGTCTTTTCCTGTACAAAAGCTGTTCAGCTTGATATAGTCCCATTTGCTCATTTTTGCATTTGTTTCCCTTGCCCAGGGAGATATGTTCAAGAAGAGGTCACTCATGTTTATGTCTAAGAGATTTTTGCCTATGTTTTTTTCTATGAGTTTTATGGTTTCATGACTTACATTCAAGTCTTTGATCCATTTCAAATTTACTTTTGTGTATGGGGTTAGACAGTGATCCAGTTTCATTCTCTTACATGTAGCTGTCCAGTTTTGCCAGCACCATCTGTTGAAGAGATTGTCATTTCCCCATTGTATGTCCATGGCCCCTTTATCGAATATTAGTTGACCACATATGTTTGGGTTAATGTTTGGAGTCTCTACTCTGTTCCATTGGTCTGTGGCTCTGTTCTTGTGCCAGTACCAAATTGTCTTGATTACTGTGGCTTTGTAGTAGAGCTTGAATTTGGGGAGTGAGATCCCCCCCAATTTATTCTTCCTTCTCAGGATTGCTTTAGCTATTCGGGGTCTTTGGTGTTTCCATATGAATTTTTGAACTATATGTTCCAGTTTATTGAAGAAAGCTGGTGGTAATTTGAGAGGGATTGCATCAAATCTGTATATTGCTTTGGGCAGGATGGCCATTTTGACAATATTAATTCTTCCTAGCCAAGAGCATGGGATGAGTTTCCATTTGTTAGTGACCTCTTTAATTTCTCATAAGAGTGTCTTATAGTTTTCAGGATATAGGTCTTTCACTTCTTTGGTTAGGTTTATTCCTAGGTATTTTATTCTTTTTGATGCTATTGTGAATGGAATTGTCTTCCTGATTTCTCTTTCTATTAGTTTATTGTTAGTGTATAGGAAAGTCACAGATTTCTGTGTGTTAATTTTATATCCTACAACTTTGCTGAATTCCTATATTAGCTCTAGTAGTTTCAGAGTGGAGTCTTTAGGATTTTTTATGTACAATATCATGTCATCTGCAAATAGTGACAGTTTAACTTCTTCTTTACCAATCTGGATTCCTTGTATTTCTTTGTTTTGTCTAATTGCCGTGGCTAGGACGTCCAGTACTATGTTGAATAACAGTGGGGATAGTGGGCATCCCTGTCTTGTTCCCAATCACAGAGAAAAAGCTTTCAGCTTTTTGCTCTTCAGTATAATGTTGGCTGTGAGTTTATCATATATGGCCTTTATGATGTTGAGGTACTTACCCTCTATTCCCATTTTGTTGAGAGTTTTTATCATGAATGGATGTTGAATTTTATCGAATGCTTTTTCAGTATCTATGGAGATGATCATGTGGTTTTTGTCCCTCTTTTTGTTGATATGGTGGATGATGTTGATGGATTTTCGAATGTTGTACCATCCTTGCATCCCTGGGATGAATCCCATTTGGTCGTGCTGTACGATCCTTTTGATGTATTTTTTAATTCGGTTTGCTAAAATTTTGTTGAGTATTTTTGCGTCTATGTTCATCAGGGATATTGGACTGTAGTTTGCTTTTTTGGTTGGGTCTTTGCCTGGTTTTGGTATTATGGTGATGTTGGCTTCATAGAATGAGTTTGGGAGTATTCCCTCCTCTTCTATTTTTTGGAAAACTTTAAGGAGGATGGGTATTATGTCTTCTCTGTATGCCTGATAAATTCCGAAGTAAATCCATCTGGCCCGGGGGTTTTGTTCTTTGGTAGTTTTTTGATTACTGCTTCAATTTCGTTGCTGGTAAATGGTCTGTTTAGATTTCTCTTTCTTTCTGGGTCAGTCTTGGAAGGTTGTATTATTCTAGGAAGATGTTCATTTCTCCTAGGTTTCCCAGCTTGTTAGCATATAGGTTTTCATAGTACTCTCTAATAATTCTTTGTATTTCTGTGGGGTCCATCGTGCTTTTTCCTTTCTCATTTCTGATTCTGTTGATTTGTGTTGACTCTCTTTTCTTCTTAATAAGTCTGGCTAGAGGCTTATCTATTTTGTTTATTTTCTCAAAGAACCTGCTCTTGGTTTCATTGATTTTTCTGTTGTTTTATTGTTATCAATTTTATTTATTTCTTCTCTGATCTTTATTATGTCCCTCCTTCTGCTGACCTTAGGCCTCATTTGTTCTTCTTTTTCCAATTTCGATAATTGTGACATTAGACCGTTCATTTGGGATTGTTCTTCCTTCTTTAAATATGCCTGGATTGCATATACTTTCCTCTTAAGACTGCTTTTGCTGTATCTCACAGTAGTTGTGGCTCTGTGTTGTTGTGGTTGTTTGTTTCCATATATTGCTGGATCTCCATTTTGATTTGGTCATTGATCCATTGATTATTTAGGAGCATGTTGTTAATCCTCCATGTGTTTGTGAGCCTTTTTGCTGTCTTTGTACAGTTTATTTCTAGCTTTATGCCTTTGTGGTCTGAAAAGTTGGTTGGTAGGATTTTAATTTTTGGAATTTACTGAGGCTCTTTTTGTGGCTCTAGTATGTAGTCTATTCTGGAGAATGTTCCATGTGCACTTGAGAAGAATGTGTATCCTGTTGCTTTTGTATGTAGAGTTCTGTAGATGTCTATTAGGTCCATCTGTTCTAGTGTGTTGTTCAGTGCCTCTGTGTCCTTACTTATTTTCTGTCTGGTGGATCTGTCCTTTGGAGTGAGTGGTATGTTGAAGTCTCCCAGAATGAATGCATTGCATTCTATTTCCTCCTTTAGTTCTGCTAGTATTTGTTTCACATATGTTGGTGCTCCTATATTGGGTGCATATATATTTATAATTGTTATATCCTCTTGTTGGACTGAGCCCTTTATCATTATGTAATGTCCTTCTTTATCTTTGGTTACTTTCTTTACTTTTAAGTCTATTTTGTCTGATACTAGTATTGCATCACCTGCTTTTTTCTCTGTGTTGTTTGCATGAAATATCTTTTTCCATCCTTGACTTTAAGTTTGTGCATGTATTTGGGTTTGAGGTGAGTCTCTTGTAAGCAGCATATGGATGGATCTTGCTTTTTTATCCATTCTATTACTCTGTGTCTTTTGTTTGGTACATTCAGTCCATTTTCATTTAGGGTGATTATTGAATGGTATGTACTTATTGCCATTGCAGGCTTTAAGTTTGTGGTTACCAAAGGTTCAGGGTTAGGTTCTTTACTATCTTACTGTTTAACTTAACTCACTTATTGAGCTGTTATAAACACAGTCTGATGATTCTTTATTTCTCTCCTTTCTTATTCCTCCTCCTCCCTTCTTCATATGTTGGGTGTTTTGTTCTGTGCTCTTTTTAGGAGTGCTCCCATCTAGAGAAGTCCCTGTAAGATGCCCTGTAGAAGTGGTTTGTGGGAGGCAAATTCCCTCAACTTTTGCTTGTCTGGGAATTTTTTAATCCCTCCATCATATTTAAATGATAATCATGCTGGATACACTAGTCTTGGTTCGAGGCCGTTCTGTTTCTTTGCATTAAGTATATCATGCCATTCTCTTCTGGCCTGTAGGGTTTCTGTTGAGAAGTCTGATGATAGCCTGATGGGTTTTTATTTTTAGGTGACCTTTTTTTTTCTCTCTGGCTGCCTTTAATACTTTGTCCTTTCTTTGATCTTTGCCATTTTAATTATTATGTGTCTTGGTGTTGTTCTCCTTGGATCCCTTGTCATGGGAGTTCTGTGTACCTCTGTCGTCTGACAGGCCATTTCCTCCCCTACTTTGGGAAGTTTTCAGCAATTATTTCTTCAAAGACACTTTCTATCCCTTTTTCTCTCTCTTCTTCTTCTGGTACCCCTATAATGCGGATATTGTTCTGTTTCAATTGGTCACTCAGCTCTCTTAGAATTCTTTCATTCTTGAAGGTCCTTTTATGTCTCTCTGCATCAGCTTCTCTGCGTTCCTGTTCTCTGTTTTCTATCCCCTTAATGGTCTCTTGCATCTAGTCCATTCTGTTTTGAAGTCCTTCCAGAGCTTGTTTTATTTCTGTATTCTCCTTCCTTAGTTCTTGCATATTTCTCTGCAAGTCCATCAGCATGGTTATGACTTTTGTTTTGAATTCTTTTTTAGGAAGACTAGTTAAATCTATCTCCCCAGGTTCCTTCTCAGGGGAAGATGTAGCAGATGCTGAAGCTGTCTGGGTTAGTCTTGTCTGGTTCCAATTCTTTTGCCTTTTCATGTTGATAAGTGCAGTGGTATGCTATTGACACATCTATCAGCTTTCCACTTGGTTCCTGGCCTTTCTTTACTGGGACAACTGTGACCCCTAGTTGCTTGTGTTCGGAAATTGCATGTAGATTGGGTCTTTGTATCTTGTCCGGCTGGCATGGAGGAAGCTCCCTTGCTGGGGGCATGGCAAGCCTCAGGCTACTTCTCTGCTTTGGCTGGGCCCCAGAGGGTTCATGGACAGGGGGCTGTTTGGCTGTTTACATCTGTGAGGGGTCTCAGAGCTGTTGCCCAGGGGGTTAGTATAACCGGATTTCCCTGGAATTTCCAGCTGCTGGACTGTGACCTGGGAGGTTTCCGTCCAGCTGTGGCGACCCTGTCCCTTTAAGACTTTCAAAAAGCACTCACTTTTCTTTGTCACAGGGCCATCGGCTTCGGGACCCTCTCAGAGGTCTTGCTGCCTTGTTTCCCTAGTTTCCAGCCCTCCACGCATGCACTGTGTCTGCGCTCTTGTGCAGATGGCTGGGGCTTGGTGTTTAGCATTCCTGGGCTCCCTCTCCCTCCCCACTCTGACTCCTCTCCTCCCGCCGGGAGCTGGGGTGAGGGGCGCTCGGGTTCCGCCGTGCCGGGGCTTGTATCTTACCCCTTTCACCCGGCGCTGGGTTCTCGCAGGTGTGGGTGTTGTCTGCCTGTTGTCCTGTATCTTCTGGTCTCTCTTTTAGGATTAGTTGTACTTGTTGTATTTTCAAAAATATATATGTTTTTGGGAGGAGATTCCCACTGTCCTACTCACGCCACCATCTTGGCTCCTCCTGTTGATTTGTGTTCTTAATCATGAATATATAATACTAATTCTGCTGCTCTTCTTAAACAATTTCATTGGAAGAGGGTGAGTACAAACATGTAAGCCGCAACTCAGAAGCGGCCTCCTGGACATCCCCACTTCTCCAGTGAGCAGCTTGGCGAGTGTTTGATTCTGTTTCAATCTTCTGCACAGGAACTAAACTATGGAAGAGAATCTCATTCTTCCACAGAAGGTAAAGCAGCAATATTTCATGGAGAGTTGGAACCAAACTCCAGATGATTTCATTTTGTTGGGGTTGCTTCCTCCACATCCAGTGGGCCTCCTTCTCTTGTTCAGACCGTCCTTGTATTCTTTCCCGCCTCTGTGTGCAACTCGGCAATGATGCACCTCACAGGTATGGACTCCAGGCTCCTCCCCCCGTGTACTTCCCCCTCAGCCAGCTCTCCCCCATGGACCGCATGGGCATATCCACCTCCTTCCTCCTTCCCCAAAATGGGGTTCCACTTCCTCTCAGACTGGAAGGGCATCTTCCTCCTGGGATGCGGGATGCGGAGCTGCTTCTTCCTGCCCATGGCATGTTCGGAAGGCTTGCTCCTGGCCTCCGTGGCCTGCTACCATTACCTGGCCATGCGCCACCCCCTCCACTATCCCATCTGCAGGAGTAAAAGGATGTGTGTGAGGATGGTCACAGAATCTTAGGTCTTGGGGTCCATCAGCTCCTCAGCACACACTCTCCATGCCCTCCGTGTCCCTAATGCTGTTCCAGGGCCATCGATCCCTTCCTCTGCAATGTCCCACCATGTTGCCTCTGGCCTGCATGGACACCGGGGTCTATGAGTACATGGGTATGTGAGCACAATCCTCTTTCTGCTACTTCCTTCATTGCCATCACTACTTTCTCTGGTCGGATCCTCTTTGCTCTCCACCATATGCACTCAAAAGAGGGATAGAAAAAGGCCTTTACTACCTGCTCCACACATTTAACCATGGTGACCTTTTACTGTGCACCTTTTGACTACACATATCTTCAGCCCAGGACCCTCCTCACATCAGCAGAAGATGAGGTCCTGGCTGTTTCTACACCGTCCTCACGGACATGTTCAGTCCCGTCATCTGCAGCCTGAGGAGTGAGGAGGTCCTGGGGGCCGCGACAAGAGTGCTCAGGATATTCTCTGCAGGGAAGAATAAGCACAGCTGCCCTCAGTCGCCTTTCTCTCCCCTTTCCATGCCAGTGACAGCACCCCGGGACAGCTGTCTGGTAGAAATGGCATGTGAGCCATTCAACATTTTCCAACAGCCAATTTTGAAAATGAAATTGAATTAATAATATATTTATTTAATCAAATACAGTATTATAACCAATATTGATATTAATGATATATGATTATAATACTTTATAGGCAATGTATTTATGACATGGATGCACTTATTTTTATTAATATAATATTTATACTCCTGATATTATTACTATAAATAGTCAATATAAAATTATTATGAGATTTTACTTTTCTAATTATTCAGTCTTTCATGTATTGTATGCTTACAGCACATTGCAATTTTGACCAAATACATCTCAACTGCCCAGTAGCCACATGGGGCCAGTGGCTACTGTGTGGGATAGCACAGATTTAGACATCCAATACTGTTTAGCTGTAACCTTGTCATATATGGTATTTATTATGTTCAGGTATGTTTCTTATATATCCATTTTGTTGAGCGTATCATGAATGGGTTTGGAATTTTGTCAAGTGCTTTTTACCATCTATTGAGATGATTGTATGACTTTCATCCTGCCTTTTGTTAATGTGGTGTATTCCATTGGTTTATTCATACTGTACTATCCTTAAATCCAGAATTAATCCACTTGATCATGATGAATGATCTTTTTGATGTCTATTTGAATTGGGTCTGCACATGTTTTGTTGAGGATCTTTGCATCTATGTTTATCAGTGATGTTTTTCTATTATTTTATTTTTTTGTATTTTTTTCTGTTTTAGTATTAGAGTGATTCTGACACTCATGAAAGAAATTAAAAAGGGCACAAATAAATGGAAATCTATCCCATGCTCACTATTTGATGTATCTAAATGTCTTTGCCATGTTCACGGTCATCTAGGTTTTCCACTGTTTTCTTCTTGTTTTTCTTGTTTTCATTTTCTCTTTATGGAAATGTTTATGATTCATTTTGTTAATGTCTTGAGGGGTGTAAAGTCTGTGTCCAGATTCTTTTTTCCCCCTTGTGATTCAGTTGTTGTAGCACTGCTTGTTGAAAGGATTATCTTTGTTCTATTGTATTGCTTCTGTTCCTCTGTCAGAGACCAGTTGACTATATTTATATGAACCTATTTCTGGGCCCTTTATTTTCTTCCATTGATGTACCTGTTTATTCTTTTAGCAATCACACAGGATGCTGATTAAGTTAGCTTTATAGTAGGTCTTGAAATCAAATACGGTCAGTCTGCCAACTTTGTTTCTTTGACTATTTTTTACCATGTGCTCCCGTTGTTTTAGTTGTTGAGTTGTAGCACTTCTTGATATATTCTGGATATTATCTCCTTTTCAGGTATATGTTTTTCAAATATTTTATGCCATTCCATACTTTGCCTTTTAACTATAGATGTTTTCTTTAATGTGAAGAAGAATTTCACTCTGATAGATATTCTCTCACTTGTCCCTTTCTGCTTTTGTTACCTTTTATTTTGGTGTCATAACCAAGAAATCCTTGATAAATCCAATGTCATGAAACTTTTCCACTACATTTTCTCTAAGAGTTTTGTAGTTTTGGTGTCAAGTTTAAATCTTTAGTCCATTTTGAGCTAATTTTTGTATTATGTTGTAAGAAAGGGCTCTAATTCCTTTTGTTTGTTACTATCTCCAGTTTCAACAACACCATTCATTGGAAAGACAATCGTTTCCCTGTTGAGTGGTTTTGGCACCCAGCTTAAAGATCCCATGGATATGTACATGAGGTTTTATTTTCAGGCTCTTTATTCCATTCCACAGGTCTATATGCAGGACTCTGTAGCAGTTAGCACACTGTTTTGATTCTGTAGCTCTGTAATATTTTGAAATAAGGAAGTGTGCATCCTTTTATTCTCTTGTCATTCAAATTTTGGTAACAGCAATTTTCCCTTTGTGTTTCCCTCACTTAGAGACCCAGACAAGTTTTTTCTTTTTTCTTTTATTTGTAATTGTCTGTCTGTTCAGCTTTTTAATTGTTGATAAGATGGGGTGGAAACTCACAAACTCCTTGTATGCAGAACCAGACACTGGAAATCTCTGGGGTTTTTTAAAATTTGGGTTCACTCAAGACAATTTCCAAAATTAACAGACACAGGAAAACAAACTTGAAAGTCTACCAAGATGAATAAAAATATTTAACCATTTTTTTCCATTTTTCATGATATAGATTCAAAGCAAACTCAAAGTAGAGGTGTATTTTTAAATTTGATGTAGTAAGTACCCCACACATGCCTAAGAAGCCTTCAGCAAACTCCACACTTGACTGTAAATCTTTAATAGACTTCTTTTGACATTTGATATTAGGATAAATAGCACTACCCATCATCTCTTTAGTGTCATATTTAGGATTGTTTTTGGTATTTCACTCTCTTTAGTATTTTTTATATTGTGACTTATATTAAGAAATATATTCTTGGCTTCATCCTAATCGCTAAAACAGAACTTCTAAAACGCTTGGAATTTCCTAAATGATAAGAGTGATCAATGTAAAAAGAGAATTTTTGCTTTTCATAACAAACCACTTTCCTGCACAACTGGATTTATGTTAATGAGATGGTTTTAGGAGACCTTGGAAGAACAGGGTAAGAGTTGGTAGGGGAACAAAAATGTGACTAGAGGGTAGGAACTTTGAGTCCCTCATCCAGGCCTCCCTAGAGGGGAAAGGGACTGGTGGCTGAATTAATCACAGATGGCCACAGATTTAGTCAGTCATGCCTATGTATTGAAGGCTCCACAAAATTGCCTAGTGTAAGTGATTTGGAGAGCTTATATGTTGGTGTACAAGAGTGTAGCTGTGTGCTGAGAGTGGCATGTCCCCAACTCCACAGGGACAGAAGCTACTGTTCTGGGCTCCCTTTCAGCCCTCATGCTAGGCATCCCCTCACCCGCTGTGGCTTTGTATCCTTCAAAACATCCTTCACAATTAATCAGTAACAGGGCATAAAGCATTTTCCTGAGTTCTGTGAGCCATTCTAGCAAATTTTCACAATGGACAAGTGTGCTTACCCCAACTTCTAGACAAGTCAGACAGAAGTGAGTGACCTGAGCAGGTTCACTCTTTATGATTACTGTCTCAGATGAGGCGGGGCAGGCTTGTGGGGTTGGGTCCTCAACATGTGGCTGCACCTAACTTCAGACAGATGGCATCAGAATGGAGTTGTTAATCAGTTTGCATGCCTTCAGTTGCCAAGTATGTATTCACAAATTCTCATCCTTCTACTCTGACATAAATTCCAAATTTATGTATTATCCTGCATAAACTGAATACAAACTTTGCTACATCCTAGACACCAAAAAGCTCAACATCTGCAGAATAGATCTAGATTTCTTTCCCTAACGGTTTTATTTTCTGAAGTTAACCATTTGTTTATTTATCTACTCAAAATATAGTTATTAGGTTGATACCACCAATCAGAAAATGGTCTTAATATCTGAGATACTACACGAGGAACACAAATATGGCCCCTGATCTCTCAGAATAATTTGATTAGCTAGCTGAAAAGTATAATACAATAAATTGGGAGTGTTATAAGCATTATAAAACAAGGGAAATGCAATAGCTTATAAAGAGGGTGGCTTACCATAGCTTAGAAGGTGATAATATGTTCAGAAGAAAAATGATTAAACTCAAAGTATGGAAATGCATAAGTTTTGAATCAGATAAGGGACCATGGTAGAGTAAGCATATTCCAGAAAGAGAGCATTTTAGTTGGTCAAAGCATAATTTAAAAAAGACAGTTTGGCTATATTAATAAATAAACTCCACTAAAGTTGCCTTATGGACAATAAGGGAAGCGATACAGGAAATATGTCAGGAAACAGGGAAAAAAAGGAGAAGAGACTCAGGAAAAATATCATGAGGGATACCGACATATGGTAATTCATCCTAAAAGCAAAGGAGAAAAAGAAAGAAACAAATAAACCAAAACATTATGTGAGAAGAATTAGTATCGAATGTGCAGAGCAAAAAAAAAAATGTATCCTGGCTTTCCATCTGCACATGAAGAAGTCTGCCTGAATGATGACGTCTGTTGCTGACTGGATTATTCACATGCGTACAGATATACACATACCAATTTCTGACAATTAGTAATTTGCCACTGATTTGTAAACCAGACTTTTTTCTCTGAAATTTTCACTTGATAACTAATCCCAATTGTATTTATATATCCAAAATATGTTTTTATTTACTACATAAAAATATACAATTTATTTTCTTGTGTGTCATTTTTATTCTTGACTAATTCATATGCCCCTGATGGCATGGATTATTATGTATGTCACATTGAATTAAAATATGTACCAAACTTTCAATACATGTTAGTAATTTTTAAAAATAATGCTTCGTATTAGATAAATTCATATTTTATAGTTTTCTGATATGTCACTATTTTTATTTATTATGTGAAATAGTTATGTCAAATCAGTTCTGTAATCAATTATCAGCTTGGTGTCAATAATACAAACTCTCACACACGGTTTTTATAAAGGTGAAAAGATATCTGTCTCATTTTTAGAAGAGTGGCTAGAAAATAGTGAGTATTCAATAAATGTAGATGTATTTGATAAATATAAACAGTCATTACCCAATGCCTGTACACGACATGACGCTGCAGTTGCAGGACTGACTCCTGACCAAAGCATCTCTAATGGTTTTCTCAGGTTTCTTTTTTAGGATCAGTGTTACAAGTTCTGACTTTTCTAATTTGGGACATTTTTACTTTTCTTTTATTAGCATTACTCTTATAAATTGTCTTCTTGAGGATATTGTTTCACTCGAAGCCCTGCCCTGGGGAAGCAGCAATAATGAGCTCAGGCTTCCCTCCTGTTTCCAGGGTCCAAATCATCTGCAGATGTGACCACTGGCACTTCATAGTTTTGAAACATTCATTCCCACAAAGTGCTTATAAACTCTCCTATTGTCATGGTTATATTCTCCAGTAAATGTTTTTTAACATTCTGAGACTGTCGGGAGGAGAAAGTCATCTACGGGCGTGACTCCAACCACATATGATATCCACATCATGTAGTGATAAAGGAGAAAAACTGACACCATGTACTTGAGCGACCACAAAAATCCTGAAGTGCATCTCAGCAGGTAGGCAGGGTACCTGGCATACTATTCTTTTTCAGTGAATGTTCTTTGCTCACTTTCCTTTCCATTTTCCCCAATGCTGTGATTTTTCCCCCTCTTCTTTCTCCTCTTCTATTCACATACTGATATCCTGATGCAAAATTTTGGGATTAAAGGGCTCTTTATGGTCTCAACTTGAGTGTGTAGCTTGCCTGACACTGTTTGTGCCCCCAAGATACCCACTGACTGACCATATTCAAATCCCCCTTTTTACAGTCCCCAGGAAAGGCTGTTTCAAGTAATATACTGTATTCCATAATTAGTTTTCCCCCACCCAATCCATTATCATTTCCTTTCTATGATTATAGGAAAGTCAACTGATGGCAGTCCTTCATCCCATGTCACTAGGTAGAGAAATTTAGTTCCTATGAACCAAACACTACATTGTTACTGTGGGCATTGTAAAGAATCATGGTGTAAGCTCCAACTTTGATCCAAATTATATCTCTTATATCATAAAATGAATAAATGCCTAAGTCAGAAATGTATCTGTCTTTACTTGCTTCCTCATTATACAGTAAATATGTAAGAATAAAAGTGGGGAAAAAAACCAACAAATATTTTGGGTCAGAAAAAAGAGCAAAACCTAATCAGAAAGCAGAGACTTTGTTTCCAACACTGACTGTCTGTGATAGACCGTTCAGCGGGCCTCTACCATAAGTTTCCATCACACCTACTGAAAAGCAACAATAATTCACCCTTATCTAAAAGTATCCTTTCTAACGTCTGTCAGCATCAAACTTGCATATGTCTTATAAATTTTATGTGTCTTTTAATATGGGAACTGAAATAGCTCCCATATGCAAACTTTTAATTTGCCTTCAGTTTGATCAGCTTTGTAGTATAATATAAATTCTCCAGCTGTCAGCATAGCCAGGAAGTAAAAGCTTCCTCTCCTACAATATTCCTGTTTTCTCAGTACTTTCAGCCCTTGATTTCTATTTGTATGAACTACAAAATTGGGCTTTTTTCTGCTTTCTGTTAGTAATATGCATAATTCAGAAGTTCAATATGTCTACTCTTTTTGCCAAGAATTTGCTGTATCCGTCTGAATTCCAACAGGAATTAACCAATAACAATCAACATCATCCTCTTGATCCTTTCCCTTATTCTTCTAAGACCTGTGAGCATCTTATTCACTGTGAGATGCATTCCGTCTGGAAATGACATGACACTGGCTACTTCAGTCAGGGGCCAGTTTAACCACAGAGAGGTTGGAACTTGTAAATTTGGGGTCATGAGCTTATTACATGACCATGTCTAGTTGATTTTTTCCAAAATACATTTGTTTCTCAATAATAATAAAATAAGTTTTAGGCAAAGCATTTTTGTATAGACAAAAGTATAGGCAAAGTATTTTGTATATGTTAATATACAAAAGTATAGACAAAGTATTTTGTATATGTTAATGTAGAACAAGACTTTACTGCAACTCTGTCTGCCAGCACTCTGAACGAATACCTTCCACCTGAATGGATGCTGGACACTGTGATGCGTCTATCCCCAAGAGCATTGTGCATCTGTTCACAATGCTGGTGAATGGATGTATTCACTATTATATTCCTTACATGGGGGAAGCTCACAGGTCTTTCCAAAGGACAGTTGTCACAACCTTAGAACTGATTCAGTATTGAGTAAAACTCACACCTGAATTTTTACAAATTACACAGTTCATCTCAGGACCTGTTCATACACAACAAAAATAGTCATTTGTTATCATTATCATACCCACCATAAAAGGCACTTATTTGCTACAGGTAGGGTACTTTCAAGGCTGAGATTCAAAGATCAACCCTAAAAATCCTTTTTTATTATACCAGGTGGAAGTGGGGACGTTATGGATCACAGAAACAAGCCCAAGTCACTGAGTTCATTCTTCTTGGGTTTCAGAATGAGAAAGAGGTAGAAATTCTTCTTTTCTCTGCATTCCTGCTCATATACATGACATCTTTGATTGGCAACTATGATCATCCTGTTGGTGTGTGAGGACTACTGTCTGCATTCCCCCATGTATTTCTTTGTCACCAATCTTTCTTTCCTGGAAGTCCCCATCACATCCACTGTGGTGTCAAAGATGCTGGCCAACATGTTTTCCCTCACCAGAGCAATATCCTTTGCAGGATGTCTCACTCAGTCTTTCTTCTACTTCCTCCTGGGATCCACAGAATTCTTCATGCTGGCCATCATGTCCTTCAATCAATATGTCGCCATCTGTAACCCTCTGAGGTATGCGATGATCATAAACAAGCAGATGTGCATATTGCTGCTTCTGGGATCCTATGTGGGTGCCTTTCTGTCAATCTTGGCATCATCCATCTTAACTGCTCCTCTGGCCTTTTGTGGGCCAAATGCTGTCAACCACTTCTTCTGTGACAGTGCCCCTGTGCTAAAGCTGGTCTGTGTAGATATCTCCCTGGCTGAGCTGGTTGACTTTATCTCTTCTGTCCTGTTGCTCCTGGGATCCTTGCTCCTGACAGGAGTGTCTTACATGTACATTGTCATTACCATCCTTAGAATCCCCTCTGCCCAGGGATGCCAGAAGGCTTTCTCCACCTGTGTTTCACACTTCATCATGGTTAGACTTTATTAAGGAAGCTCCATCTCCATCTATGTCCACCCAAAGAAGGTCCATGTGATGGGTGTTAACAAGTTTGCCACAGTGCTGAAGACCATTGTAACACCGATGCTGAACCCTTTCATCTACAGCCTCTGAAATGAGAAAGTCAAAGTATCCCTGAGAGATGCCTTCAGTAAATATGCAAGAATGATAACAAATTTAAGATCTTTATGATCTTGGGAATAGTTATTACAGCAAAGATGTCTGGTGATAAAAAGATTTAAATCTGTAACTATGTAAAAGTTTATATTCCTGCATAAGCAAGAAATTTAGGAGAACATATTTTTCCTAATCCTTGTGCAGTTTCACTTAACAGTGATTCACATAGATCTAAAAATACAAAAATGCCCTCACAATACATATAGACATCCTGACAGGTAGACAGATAAAATACATATGTGATTATACTGTTTTCATTTTCCCATGCCTCCAGTGTTTTAAAAATCAGACTCTTGTGCAATCTAGTGATTTGAACTCTAACAAAGCCAGTATTGGGTGTCTCTGATTTAGATAGATTCTTAACTTTATACCAAAATTCACATTTCTGTGTTATTTTTTAAAATATTTGTCTTTTTTTGCCTTTTATCCATATGGATTCCCTTTAGAATGAAATTTTATTGAACATGCTCTGACTTCAACTTTTAAATATTGTATATAAATTGTTGATCCCATTTGTTTATTCACCACTATGTTTATTGCACATTATTTGCAATAGCCAAGATACAGAAGCAACCACTTTCCCCCAACAGATGAAAGGACAAAGGTGATATTATACATATACACAATGGCATATTATTCAGCCATAGAAAAGAAAGAAATCTTGCCATTTGCAACACCATGGATGGACCTAGAGGTGTTATGCTCAGTGAAATAAGTCAGAATGACAAATATGATATGATTTCACTTATTTGTGGACTCTAAAAACAAAATGAACAAAACTGCAGTAGACTCATAGACACTGAGAAGTGACTGGTGGTCACCATGGGGGAAGGGCTGGGGTGGGTTAGTGGGGAGGGTGAGGGGCTTGAAGGGGCATAAAATTGTCGATCATCATTTAAATCGGTCATGGGAATGGTATTAGAGCATGGACAACATAGTCAACAATTCTGTACATCTTCCTATGCTGACAATACATTTACTAGTGGGAAGAGGACTTAATAATATGGATAACTGCTGCTCCAGTGTATTGCATGCTGAAAAACAATATTAGTGTATATCAACTATACTTCAGTCAACTAAAAAGAGACCAAAAAGACATCACAACCAAAAGCAAAACTAAAAATGAAAACAAATTAGCTCATTTGTTCTTCTGCTATTGAGTCGTAAGGGTTCCTTACATATTGTGAATATTAACCCCTTACATGTATGCTTCACAAATATTTTCTTACATTCCATTGATGTCTTTTCACACTGTTGATTGTTTCTGTTGTGTGAAGGAGCTCTAGCTTGATTCTGTCCCACTTGTCGATTTTTGTTCTTGTTGCCTGAGACTTTGGTGTCATATCCAAATGTCAAGAAACTTATGGAAAACAATCTGGAGGTTTCTCAAAAAATTAAAAATATAACTACCTCATGATCTGGCAATTTCACTTTTGGGTACACATCCAAAGAAAATAAAACCAGAATCTCAAAAAGATATTTGCACTTATGTTCATTGTTGCATTATTTACAATAACGAAAATATATAAACAGCCTAAATGTCCATCAATGGGTAAATTAATTAAATAAATTGTGATCTTATAGACATATATATATCAGCATGTATGTATGTATGTTTATCAGCCTTTCAAAAAGAAGGAAATCTTGGCAAACATGGATGAATCTGGAGACTATTCTTCTAACTGAAATAATCCAGATATTGTACCACCTCATTTTCACATTTTTATGTGGATTCCAAAATAGTCAAATTCATAGAAGCAGAGAATAGAATATTGTTTGCCAGGGTCTGGGAGGGAAAGGAAAGTGGGAAAATGTTGTTGATTAAGGGGTACAAAGTTTCTTTGACAAAGATGAATAGTGGATATCTAATGTACAGCATGGTGATTCCAGTTAATAGTAACGAATTATATATTCAAAATTTGCTGAGGGTTGATCTTGAGGGTTGTTAGCACCACAAAAAAAAAAGAAACAGAAGGAAAATAGAATGTAACTATGCGAGGTGATAAATGTTAATTAGCTTCATTTTCATGATTATAGCACTACATAAGTATATCAAAACAGTTACATAGTTTAACTACATACCGTTTTTATTTGTCAATTATACTTCAATAAAGCTAGGTAAAAATAAAACTCACAATAATAGGAAAGGAGGAACAAAAATTGCCATTCGCATATAATATGCACATTGATATAGACTTCTCTTATACGTAGAATCTAAAAACGCTGAGTTCGTAGGAACAGAGATCGGAAGGCTGGTTGCCAGAGTTTGACAGTGGGGAAAATGGGGTGATGTTGGCCATGTGATACACACTTCCACCAATAAGATGTGTAAGTTTTGGAGACCTAATGTACAGCATGGTGACTGTAAGGAACAATATTGTATTATATACTGGAAAATTGTTAAAAGTTATCACTACAAATACGTTAATTATTTGAGGGCATACGAGTGTTAACTAACCTTATTGTGTCAATCATTTCATTATATCTATTTATCAAATTATCATATTGTACACCTTAAACTTACATATGTTATACCAGTAATGTCCCATTAAAACTGGGAAAAATGTTGGAGAGGCACAGAGGGAAAAATCACACAGGAAGTGCTGTGCCAGCAACCTTAATGAGGAAAATGCTACCCTTAACTCACTTCAAGGACACAAGTTAATTTAACATGGATCATACACCTAATCATAAACCTGAAAGAAAGATAATAGAGGAAAACATAGGCCAAGAGAGCTTAGAGCTGAAACATCTTTAAAAAAACCTGGCCTCAAAAAGTATTCTGCTATTGGCATATTAGTACATGAACATATGTTCAGCATCATTAATTATGAAATGCAAATTTAAACCATAAAGACATACAACTTGGCATAGTTTCAAATGGCTTTAAGAAGCAAAGGTACACAACCCCAAACATTGGTAAGTTATGATAGAACAGGAACTTTCATCACTAGTGGCAGTAAATGTTATTATAAATCTTTGAAAATACTCCTGGTCAGCTTCTTACAAAATCTAACATACGCCTATCCTATGAACCAGCAATTACACCTCTAGACATTCAGCAATTTTCATGGACAGTTTTTTCCCTGAAGACTTACTCGTTTCATTTTCCATAATAATCCCAACTCTGAACCAATCAAAATCGTAATGAGGAACCGTGACGGGGTGCCCTGGGAGGCGGCCTGAAGGCAGCCCGAGTCCCAGGGAGCGCAGGGCAGCACGTGTAGGGCGCATCAGGGCAGCGCCGCTGACAGAGCGCCACCAGCTGGGGTGCTCCCCCCTGCCCAGGGCCGGACGCCCCCACCAGGGGCACCACTAGCTGCCCAACTCCCAGGGCCACAGGCACAGGCAGGGTGAGAGGCAGCTCCAAACCGCAAAGCAGGGAGGCCACACAGCGGCTGGATGCTCAGAGCCAAGACCACCTGCTGCCCCTCCCTGCATGCTCCAAGCAACCTCGGGGAACAGTCCAGATCCGTGAGCCCCTGCTGACCAGGGTCCACCCCTAACCCCAACCCCACTCCCTCGCCATAGGGCCCAGAGTGCGCACTGCCATTCAGCCTGAGGCCGGCCGAGGTTCAGGACACAGGTCACAGTCAGGGCCTGCTTCACTTTCCCCATCTGGGTCCAAAGAAGATGCTTTGGAGCTCCTGGGACCTGGAGGCCTGTCCTAGCTGGGAGTCAGGCTTCAGCCAGAACCGGTATCCCCCAAGGCTGGGCAGGCTCCGCTCAGAGGGTCCCCGGGCCACCCCTCCCTGCACCAGCTAGGTGGTAGGGGGCCCCAGGTGTGCTGGGGCTCCTGGCTGCCGCCCAGACCTTGTGCCTCCCGGAGCAGGAGGCTGGCCTCCGCCTCATTGCAGGGGCTCCGGCCTCTGACCCAAGGACATCATTCGGCTGGAGCCCGGGGTCCAGCAGACACAGCCAGGCTGGGTCAGGGGCTCTGACCCGCCTTGTGGGACTCGGGGAAGACACGGGCTTGACCCCAACATGGCCTGGCCTCGGCTTTTCCTTTTTATGCTAGACTTTATTTTTTAAACGAACTGCAGAGAATGGAGAAAAAAGTCAGCTATTTACAGAAAAGAAGATCTGCATATGTACCCAGAAATACACATTTGGTGACAGAAGAGACGTGCTGCTGGCCTCTCAGAAACATTTTTCAAATAGCTTTGTTTTATCATCTTGGATTTTAAGAAAACCCCAAATTCTGTTCCAAATAGTTCTTTAAATGTCTCATATCAGCAATTTCATACTCCACAGAAGTACATCGTCATAATACTGCTACTGGGAGAGAGGAGAGTGGCTTTTGCAAAGAAGTTCAGGTCCTCAGTGCAAGAGTTAGCCTAGTGGCTCATGTATCCCCATGGTAACAGCTTTCTGCTCTTCATCTACTTGTTTGTGACAACTTAATGTTTCCATTTCCAAGGTCTCCACTTGCGTGGAAACTTTCACTCCATGTTTTTCTCAGGAAGTTACCACAGCATCCCCAACATAAATGAGATCTGGGCAAACACATGAACACTCACCAGAAGGCGTCTTTACTACACAAAATGGACAAGCGTTGCCAGTTACCTGATGAAAATATGTGTTGGAAGGAGTCTTCCCAGCCCAGAATCGGGCCTTGCAAATTAGAAGACCGAGCTCCAGTGGCCCCGTCCCGGCTGCAGGAGACACCCCAGCAAGGAAAGCCTCAGCAGGAAGCCTACTGCTCCGTTTGTATGCAGATCAGAAATTGCTATTATTTTCTACCACTCTTTTAGTGTACTTTGTTACAGTCAGTGTGTAATTTGAACCAGGGCTATTCACTTAATAACTTACCCCTTATATTCTGTAGAGTATGTAGTGAGATCTCTGTTTTTATTCTTAATACTGGTAATTTGTGATTTCTCTATTTTTCTTGTGAATTTTCTCTAGAGTCTTTTATATTCTAATAATATTTTCAAAAAACCAACATTTATTTGGCATGAGTTCCTCTATAATGAGTGTTTTCTGTTTCATTTTGAATTCTGTCTTTGTCTTTATCACTGTTTTCTGTTACCTACTTTTGGTTTGGTGTGCTCTTTTTTTCTGGTTTTGTTAAGTGGAAATTTGCATAATTTATTTTCAGTTTCCCTGATTAAGGCGTGTACAGCTAGAATTTCACTACCAAGTCCTATAGAAACATACAACTTTCACAATGTGCTTTGATTATTAATAATAAAAGATGTTCAAGATATTTTATAATTTGTTCTTGATTTTTTTCTTAGAAGCAAGTTTTATTTAGAGGGTTTATATAATTCAGAATTGTTTGGGGATTTTTATGAATACTATTTTTCACTGGAATGTAAGTTAATTACATACTTAGAAGAGATGTATCTCCTGTGACATATTGGGAAAGCTTATTAATTCTCCCCTCAAACAATATTTGTGGGTACTTTATGCCACATTTATGTGCATGTATGTGCACTTTAAGCCCTGGGTTGAGATAGCCTGCACCTCTGTCAATGTCCTTTCCTGCCTAGTTGGACACCATGCTCAGTTACTGTAACTGTTCTTTCCTCTATACCTGCAACATGTCCCCTTTCCTTCGCTTTCATGTAATTCATTGTCAGATCCAGTTCTGGTTAAAGCCAGCACTCACCTGCCATACATAGGATTCCACACACTAAAGGAGGTGTTAAATAAACAACACATAATGTCGCCACTTTAAAACTCACAACCAGTAACCTCCCCAGAGAGCAGAGTCCCATGGAGCAGCCCTTCTACACATCTGTTCACTTCTCCGTTCTCCTCAGTGACTGTCATAGGTGCTCTTCTCTTCCCAAATTTCCAACCCTGACTTGTCTGTTTGTACACATCTGTATACTCAGCAACAGACCTATTGAACGGCAAAAAAACCCTGAAATCCTCCAATGAGACTATCCACATGTTCAGTCCACTAAATTCCCCATTGGCCACATTTTGTCCCTGTGTGTCTGTCTCCTACCTCTTCCTCTGATAATGGACTGTGCCCAGGTAAGACAAACGCCTGCATGCATCTCTAGAGATATTGACATTTCTAAAGCTTTTGACGAATCTTTCTGGACTATCAATCTCAGAAATAGAGATCTGCAAATCTGTACATGTATAGAAGTCGTACATTGGTGCATTTTTCTGCTAATACAAGATAACTGGCTTCTGCAGTTATGTGCTGTCTTGCTCTTTAAGAATTTACAAGTTTTGTTCTTGCAAGCGGTAGCAGTGAAAAATCTTCATTATTTCAGGGTATAACAGCTCTCAACCTGCAAACCCTTCCTGGTAAAGCTGTGCTCAATTCTGTGGGCTCAGTCATTTCTGCTGTGTCTCCTAAGAAAATATATCTGTTTTGTTGAATATTAAAAGCTGTCTTCGAAAGACAGGCCAAATATCTAAGTTAGATGTATTTAAGTAATATTCATGTTTTTCTTTCCAAATGTATTTATACTTTACCTGTGACTAGTAATTATGCTCCATTATAAATGTATGCTTTGTAATAATAGAATTGTGTTAAAACTGCCTCTGTGTGTTTTAGTCATTTCACTCCTTGTTGAGTTACTGATATTCTTGCCAAGTTTTTATGGACATCAAGACCCTCTCACGGGCCCTGCCACGTTTCCTTGTCATCCTGAGTCTCCACAGCAGTGACGCATGAGGAGACCTGGGATGCAGGCAATGTCTCCGAGCCCTCGGAAGCTCAGGAAATAATTTTCCTTTTATTTCAAGTGTGATGGGAAGACACTGAAGGTTTCGGAAGAGGGACTGGTGAACTAGGATATCTGCATTTTAAAAGTCAGGGAAATGAAAAAATGTTTTAATGAGTGGAGAAAGAATGTTTTCATCAATTATTGGGAATATAATCTTCCTTCACTAGAGAAATCTTGTTTTATTTAAATTCATCAGTTCCATTCTGTGGTCCTTAAAATCCACAATAAAACAATTATAATCTATTTTATATTAAAAAACTTATTTGAATATGTTAAGATTTCCAAAATTTGGAAAAGTTAAGTACAACTCAAATATAAATGAGAAAACTTCTAAATGTTTATTTTCTCACCTGGTGAATTTAGTTTCAGTATACATAATGAGAGAATATTAATAGAACAAATTATATAAAAATAAACAAGTATAATTACATAGTTCTCAATAGTTTTTTCTATTTTTGATCTACTTTTATCTATCATCTCAATTAATCAATGTATTTTTGTGTTAAGTATATAGTATGTCCTCATATAAAGTATGAAAATGAGCCATAGAGAAGTAGAACAATATCAAGAAAAAGATCTTATTTTCACTTTTTAAAGATACAGTTAATCTACAATGTACTGATTTCACACATACAACATAGTGGTTTAACAATTATTTACATTACAAAAGGCCCACCATGGTAAGTATAGTTATGATATGTCGACATACAAAGAAATTGTAGTAGTATTGGCTATAGCCCCTATGCTGTGATTCCAACCCATCGTTAAGTGGAAAGTAGGGTTTGAATCTGGACCTTGGATTTTATATACAGTATTGCCCAGAGGGCATCATGTCAAACCAAGGTTTTTAGATGATGAAAATCCCTTCGTTCTCTAATTTTCCATTTTCAGGGTCACACAAGCAGAAATCGTGGAGAGAAACAGCACATCAGATTTCATTTTTCTAGGACTCTTTAAATACACAAAACGCCACCTTTTCCTCTCCACGGTGGTGTTGATAGCAGCCATCGCTCCTTTCACGGGCAAAGCCCTCATGATCCTGCTGATTCACCGGGACCCCCGGCTACACATGCCCATGTACCTCCTGCTGAGCCAGCCTCTCTCATGGACATGATGCTGGTCCCCACTATTGTGCCCAAAACAGCTGCTGACTATTTGACTGGCAGGAGGTCCATCTCTTCCACTGGCGGTGGAGTGCAGATATTTTTCCTCCTCACAGTGGGAGGAGGTGAGTGCTTCCTCTTGGCAGCCATGTCCTATGACCACTGTGTGGCTATTTGCCACCCCCTGAGACACCCAATCCTCATGAGCTGGCGATTATGCCTGAGAATGACCTGGGAGTCTTGGTTTCTGGGGGCAGCTGATGAGCTCGTGCAGGCTGCTGCCACCCTGAGCTAGCTTCCCATTTTGCAGGGCTCATGAGATTGATCGTTTCTTCTGTGAGGCACCCACTCTGGTGCATTTGGCTTGTGCTGACACGTCTGTCTTTGAGTACACCATGTACACCTTCTGTGTGTTAATGCTCCTGATCCCGCTTTCCCTCATACTGACCTCCTATAGGGTCATCCTGGCTGCTGTTGTCCAGATGCGTTCTGCAGAAGCCCGCAGAAAGGCTTTTGCCACATGCTCCTCACATTTGGCTGTAGTGGGACTGTTTTATGGAGTTGCTCTATTTATCTATGAGACCCAAATCCTACAGTTAAGCTAAGCATGACAAGGTTGTCAGCATTGTACACTATCTTCACCCCTGTGCTGAAGCCCTTCATCTACAGTCTGAGGAACAGGGAGGTCGAGGGAGTCTTGAAAATGTGGCTGGGGAAATGTGCAAACTTAAAACCTCAGCAAATGTAAACTCACTCTTCAAGCTTACACAGTGTCAAATTAATCTAAGTTCATGAAGTCACTAACATTTTAAAATATTGTAATTGCCTCTCCTTTAGCGATACGTAAAGAGAAGGTTAAGTTTGTTGACTGGTATAATAGGAAGTTGTTAAGAATTGAGTCCATACTGTATTGAGAGATACAATTTATTTGTTTTGTGTTTGTGTGGCTTTTGTTAACTATTTTATTGCGGTGTAGTTGATGTACTCTGGTATTGGTCTCAAGTATGCAGTATAGTGGATCTGACAGTTATCTACATTATTGAATGCTCACCACAACTAGTGTAATAAGAATCTGTCAGCACAGAAGGACATTGCACAATCACTGGCTGTGTTACCGATGCCGCGCTGCCATCCCGGTGATGAGCTGATGTGACACTGAGGTTCTGCACCACTTCATCCCCTCCCCCTCTGTCTCCCACCCACCTAACCCCTCCCCCGTGGTGACCACTAGACACTTCTCAGTGTCTATGAGTCTCCTGCTATTTTGTTCATTCTGTTCTGGTTTGCTTTTGTGTTCCACAAATAAGTGAAATCATGTGGTATTTCTCTTTCTGCCTGGCTTATTTCACTGAGCATAATACACTTAAGGTCTATCCGTTTTGCCAAAAATAGGATTTCTTTCTTCTTTATGGCTGAATAATATAATATTCCCTTGTATATGTTCACCACCCCTTTATCCATTCTTCTACTTATGGACACTTGAGTTGCTCACACTAAGCAGTTTTTATGGATTATTTTGTGTTCTTGAAGAACTCTGTAAGTGCTCTGAATCCCATTTTCTGAATGAGGAAATGGAGGGATAGAAAAATTACACATTGTTCTCAGTGTTACTCATCAAGTAAATGTTAAAATGTGACTTTGAAGCTTGTCCCCCAAGCTGACACATTTTATTTATTTCCAGTAATTTACTTTGAACATTGTTTCCTATGCCTTTATTCCATATGTTTCTAAGAACTAAGTATAGGAATTCTATCAGACAAATGAGAACAACCCTCTTTAGCAGTAATTTAAAATACAAGCCCATGGGAAAGGGGGAAGTGAACCACTTAGATGTAAGTGTTATATTGTCATGGTTTTTACATTTTCTCCCAGCCTGTTTTACTTGGTGTTCAAAGGCACACCTTTGTAATTCATTCAAGTTTTTATTTAAGTTATATATATGTGTACACACACACAGAGAAATATATGTATTTCCCCAGACTCTGGTTGTAGTCGCAATGGCCAATCTGTTTTATATCACAACTGAATTCTCTTTCTTAGAACTGTTGAGAAATGATATTTAAAGGTTCTGTTGACTAATGATGAATATGAGGTCCATTGATATAAACTCAAATACATAATAAACATGCTTACTTTTAATGTGCCATCAAAGCTGAGTAAGATTCAACCTCTGTTTCTTAAAAGATGTGTGAGTCCCTTTACCACTGCACGTGTGCAGCTCATGAGCTATTTCTCATTCTAAATATGGGCACTTCTCAAGTGTTGGGGACTTTGAAAAGAGGAGAAACATGACTGTTTCTTCTGTTAGAGGGGGACACAGCCAGACAGATAGGGCAGAAAGTGCTGATCATCAAAACCAAACTGTTATCAGCGAATGCATAACATGTTGGCTTAGAAAATTTTATGGCAAAGCCTAACTTCATTACAGCTACAACAAACAAGGGATGAAATCAGTTTCAAACATTCATAGAGGAATAACTGCTGAAAAAGCTTCCATGGCCAATGACAATCCAATGTGAGAGTCTGAGATATAAATACTATTTCAACAGACTTCAATCCCAAGACAAATGTCTTACAGCAATGTAGGAAATCTCCATCTTCACAATGAGTTGGAAATACCCATATCATGTGCATGTTTATGGTAGTATTTTAACCAGTGTGTGTAGAACCTGGACTCATATCCACAGAGATTATCTAGTAAACTACAAACCTCAGAAATTGAGGATGTGAGGAGAAGGAAGTTAACTTTACAAGAGTAAGAGTTTGTTTTCCTTGTTTTTTATCCTCCTCAACCAGTATTAAGATAGAAAAAGGAATGTAATTGCTAATATTCTGTCAATTATGCCATCAAAAGTATTTTCATCTGTTAAGATGGTTGAAGTTGACACAATTAAAGTCAGTCATGGAAATTAGATCTTTTTATCCCCAGTTAATTTATCATCAGAAAGGTTTATTTTAGAGTATATTAATTAGAAAGTGGCATATTAAGCCTATTAAATATGATAAGAATAAAATATTTAAACAGGACAACTACTGAGCCTAATTTATAGGAATAAACTCATAGAAAAAAACACAAGATGAATATTATATGTAAGAGCAAATGCAACACTCTAATAAAAATTTACTATATACTTGTAAAAAGAAAAATATAATTCATATTAATGATATTTTAGATCAGTCATCTGACCATAATGAAATCAAATATGAAATCAGTAATAGCTTTGGAAATTATGTGCATCCATATCTTTATTGTTCTGAATGCCTTTGGGAGATCCCAATCTCAATTCCTTAATAATGTTTTACATGGAAAATTTTTACTTTTTCAATTGAAACATAGTTGATATACAATATTATATTGGTTTCAAGTATACAAGACTCTGACGCAACTGTTACACACATTATTAAATCCTCACCCCAACTAGTGCAGTTACTCTGTCAGCATAGAAAACTGTCACAGAACCACTGGCTGTATTCTCTCTGCCACACTCCCATTCCTGTGACCACCTTATATTGTGACTGAGATTCTGTGTCTCTTTCCCGCCCCCATGCAGCCCAGCACCCGCCCCAAATCCTCCCCTGTGGTGGCCGCCGGTCACTGATCAGTGTCTGTGAGTCTACTGCAGTTTCGTTCATTTTGCTCGGTTTTGTTTTTAGATTCCAAAAATAAGTGAAATCATGATATTTGTCTTTCTCTGTCTGCCTTTTTCATATGGCATAATATCCTCTAAGTCCATCCATGTTACAAAACGGAGGATTTCTTTCTTTTTGTGGCTGAATAATATTCCATTGTGCATATGAACCACATCTTCTTTACCCGTTCATCTGTTGATGGACACTTTGGTTGCTTCCATATCTTGGCTATTGTAAATAATGTGGCAGTAAACTTAAGGGCATACATATCATTTTAAATATATTTTATTTTATTTCAGAAAATTCCTAGAAGTCAGTTCCTAGGTTGTATGGCATTTCTATTTTTCATTTTCTGAGGAACCTCCACACTGCTTTCTGTAGTGGCGGCACCAATTTACATTCCCACCAGCAGTGGAGGAAGGTTCCCTTTTCTCCATATCCTCTCCAACACTTCTTATTTCTTGTCCTTTGGGTATCCGCCATTCTAAACTAGTGTGAGGTGGTAACTCATTGTGGTATTTATTTGTATTTCACTTATAATTAACAATGTGGAGTATCTTTTCATGTGCCTGTTGGCCACCTTGGCAAAATGTCTGTTCCTGTTCTCTACCCATTTTTAGTTGGATTATTTGGTATTTTTGGTGTTGAGTTCAGAAAAATTTTCCAAAATTACTGCTGATATGTTTTTCACAGATGTCTAGAAAATGTAGAGGCAGTATATCAGAGAGCATGAGTGGTAAGGTTGTGTGATGTGGGGAGTTATTTTGAATAAATCTCCTTCAAGGGGTAATTTACTTACACTTGGTAGTTTTTAGTTCATACAGTAAATTTAAATCTCAAGTGTACAGCTTGGTTAATTTTACATATGTAATGCCTATGTAACTATGATGAAGATCAAGATGTAGAGTATTCCAGAACTCTGGAGTCTCCCTTTTTCTTCCTTCCAATCAATATCTCCAAAAAGGTATTCAACTTTAATATATTATTCTTAATTGTATCATACTTCTTTGGCCTAATAATATTTTGGAGACTCATCCATATTGTTGTGTTTATCCCTTATACATTCCTGCTCAATATTATGTTATATGTCATGCTATTAATATATTATACTTACTTATTAATTCTGCTCTTGATAGGCATTTGGTTTGTTTCTGGTTAGGAGCTACTGTGGATTAAACTGCTGTCAGCATTTCTGTATCTGTCATTTAATGGACTCAACCTTCGGTTCTGTTTGGAAAAGACCGTAGTGGAGTTATTGGATGATGTTACAAAAATGTTGAGCTGTACCACATAATATCAAACATTTTCCCCAAAATTTTTATGCCAACTTACATGCAAGTTGTTGCACATCCTTGCCAGCCTTGGTATTGTCTGTCCTTTTTTAATTTTAGCCATTACAGTGAGTAGTTTTCCATTGTAGTTTCATTTTTCTTTTTCTGAAAGAGTTTTCTGTATCACATTTTATATGGTTATTAGATATTGGATATCATATGTAACCGTCTGCCAGTATTTTTTTAGGGTGGGGAGGGACAGCTAACCCTCTACTCATTGATTTGTTGGAATTCTTTATGTTTTTTGGATACCAGTTGTTTACCCAAGATATGTAAAGCAAGTATCTTCCCATATACTTATATTTTAGCTTATATTTTTTCTTCTAATGGTGAGCAGAAAACAAACTTTTAGAAAGAAAGATGAATGTATAAAATTTCATATTTCACTTTGAACTTAATAAATATTTATGCCTACAAAAATTCATGAAGATATTCTGCCATGTTAGTTCTATAGTCCCTTTGAAACCAATTTTTACATGTGCTACATAAAATCACTCCAAATCAACCCAGAACTGCAGAAAAAACTTTCAGTGTCAGCTTTGTCTCAATGAGGCCTCTGTATGGGGCAATTAAAGAGTTTTTTCCCTTTTTCAACTTTTTTATTCTTACACAACACATTCTGTTAATTTGTTACCTCATTACAAGTTTGGACATTAAGCTGTGTAAATATAGTATTTTTTCATTTTATATTCACGTCTTCCTATTTTTCTGCTATTTTGTACTTATGTAGATATTTTATCTATAATTTTTCCAAATTTATTAAGTGTAATTCAATCTATAACATTGTATAAGTTTGAGATATATAACAATTACTTGATATGCTTATGTATTATGAATTACTCACCATTAAGGGGAGTTGAAACATGCTTTCCCTCCCGTAGTTACCTTGTGTGTGTGTGTGTGTGTGTGTGGTTGTGTGTATGGTGAGAACATTTAAGATACAATCTCAGTAACTATCAAGTGTACACTAATGTATTAAAAGTAGTTACCATATTGTGCATGTGATTCCAAAACTCAGTCATCTTATAACTGAAATTTTGCACCCTTTAAACAGTATCTCCCAATTTCCCCACCCCTCAGCCCCTGGTGATCTACCTCTGATTTGAGTTTGCCTTCTTGAGGATTCACACATAAGTGAGCTCATGTAACATTGCTCTTGCTCTGACTTTCCTTTAACATAATGCCCACAAAGTTAACAAATATGACAAAAGGCAGGGTTTCCTTCTTTATTCTAACTTATTAAATTATATATATATATATATATATATATATATATATATATATATATATATATATATATATATATATACATCCCACATTTTTTATCCATTAACCATGGACAGAAACTTAGGTTATTTCCAAGTGTTTGCCACAGTGAATAATACTGCAGTAAACGTGTGTACAGATATCTCTTTGAAGTCCTGATTTAAATTTCCATAAGCTGTAGTGATGGATCAAATTGTATTTTTAAATATTTGAGGAAATTCCATAGTTTGCCATACTGTATGTATCAACTTACATTAGCACCAACAGTATACAAGTTTTGTGACCCTCTTTTCTCCACACCCTCACCAACACTTGTTATCTTTTTCCTTTTTGATGATAGCCATTCTAACAAATGTGAGATGATGTCTCATTGTGGTTGTGATTTTCATGTCCCTGATGATTTACTTTAGCCTATGGGAAAATATCTATTCAGGTTCTTTCTCATTTTTTAAATTGGGTTTGTATTTTTGCTACTGAATTATGAGTTGCATATGTATTTTGAATATTAACCTCTCATCCAATATATGCTTTGAAAATGCTTCTCTTTTTGGTTGGTTGCCTTTCCATTTATTTTTTTTATTTTTATTTTTTCTGTGCTTTGCTTTTTGGTTTGATGCAGAACTTGTTGATTTTTTGCTTTTGTTGCTTATGCCTTTGGTGACATATCCAAAATAAACCACTGCCAACACTAATGGTAAGTTGCTTTTCCTCTATATTGTCTTCTAGGTGTTTTATGGCCTTAGATGCTATATTAAGATCTTTAATACATTTCCAGTTAACTTCCATATGTGGTGTAAGGTAGAGTCCAGTTTTATTCGGTTGTGCATGAATATCCAGTATTCAAGATACCATTTATTGAAGATACTATATTTTTCTTAAGTAATCTTAGCTCCTGTGTCAACTATTACTGGACAGATATGCATTGGCATATTTCTGCGCTCTTGGGTCTGTTCCACTTATTTGTGCATTTATTTTAATGTTAGTACCATTGTTTTGGTTATTAATATAGTTTTTGAAATCAGGAAGTGTGATGTCTCCGCCATGTGCTTCTTTCTCAACATTACTTTAGATGTTTAGGGTAATCTGTGATTCCCATGAATTTTAGGATTTTTTAATTCTGCAAAAATTACCATTAGAATTTTGATAAGGTTTGCATGAAATATACATATTGACATTTTAACATCATTACCTCTTCTGAACCATGAATATGGGAAATCTTTTAATTTGTGTCATTTTCAACTTCTTTCATCAGTCATTTATGGTATTTCATCATATAGATCCTTGTTAACTTTATTACTACATATTTTATTATTTTTGTTGTAGTATAATTGACATAAAACATTACTTGCAGGTGTACAAGATAACAAGTCCACATTTGTGCACATTGTGAAATGAGCACCACAGTAAGTCTAGTTACACTCTGTTACATTTATACAAAGTACACATTTTCCCTTGTAATGTGTATGTTTAAGATTTATTTTTTAGCCTCTTTCAGATCTGTAATACAATACTATTGACTATAGTTACTAACCTGTCTATTGCTTCCCCATGAATTTATTTTATAACAGGAAACTTGTACTTCTTTTTTTTTATTGAAGCATAGTGAATGGACAATATTATACTGGTTTCAACTACATAACACAGTGATTCAACAGTTACATACACTGGTAAATCCTCACCCCAACGACTGTACTTACTACCTGTGATTATCAAAGATGTTATATAATTATTGAGTATATTCTCTACACTGTACTCTCACCACAATGACTAATTTATATTATGTTTGAGATTTTGTCTTTTTATTCCCTTTACCCACCCCACCCACTGACTCCAACCCCTCACACATGGAAACTACCAGGCACTTCTCAGTGTCTACGAGTCTACTGCTGTTTTGTTCATTTTGTTTCCTTTTGCTTTCAGATTCCACTTATAAGTAAAACATTGTATTTTTCTTTCTCTACCTGGCTTATTTCACTAAGCATAGTACCCTCTAGGTCTATTCATATTGTCACAAATGGCATAATTCCTTTTTATTGGGTGAATAATATTCCCTTGTATATATGTACTGCCTCTTCTTTTTCTATTCACCTATTGACAGACACTTTGGTTGCTTCCATACCTTGGTTATTGTAAAATAATGTGGCAATAAACATAGGGGGTGCATATATCTTTTTGAATTAGAGATTTTGTTTTCTTTGTGTAAATTTATAGAATGAGTTTATTACTTGTATGGTATACATATTTTTTCTAATATTCAGAGACTGAGAAGAGGGAGGTGGAGGCCAGTGAGAGCATGAGAGGAGAAAATTTTTACAAGAGTTTGTATGTTTAATCTTCATTTAAAACTACCAAGTCCTAGAGAATGGCCAAAATGAGAACAACTGAGATAATTCCAGGGAAACTTATGGGCTCAATAGATGTACGGGTAGACTTGGAAAGGAACTACTTCCCAAAGAAGGGACAGAGTGTTCTCAGATGAGATGATCGGGGGAAGCATACAAGGCAGAAAAACAGGGTTACTGTGCAGAACATGGAGGGAGAGTAAAACAATCACCACCCATAACACAGAATATCTGTACACAAATTGGTGAAGCAGTTTACTGAAATTGTTGTTCTAAGTAACATATTCCCATTAACATATAAACATTGGTCTATCTGCTCAAATAAATTTTACAATAAAATATGCCTTCTACTTAACAATTAATTGTTCTTTATTAATTTTTTAACTTAATTGTGATATGCACTGTACAAATTATTTTAAAGTATTCCATTTAACATGTTTTAAAGCAAAAATTGGTGAGTAATTATCAAATGAAATGACATTTATTTGTGATTTAATTCACAAGCCAGGATATTTTATTATTCTTTTCAGAAGAAACTGTTATATGACCATTTATTATCTATCTATCTATCTATCTATCTATCTATCTATCTATCTATCTACCTATCTATTATCTATTTTTCTATCTTTTTATCTATTTATTTATTTATATTTTTAAATGAAGTATAGTTGATATACAATATTATGTACATTTCAAGTGTAAAACATAGTAATTCAAAAGTTACTCATATTATTAAATCCTCACCCCAACTCGTGCAGTTACTACCTGTCAACATAAAAAAATGTTATAGAAACATCGACTATATTCTTCATTTTGCCCTTATATCTCCATTTATATTAATGCATATTTCTAATGTGAACACCAGGGAAGATACATCTGATATAGAAGACATCACATCTGCACCCAAAGCATTTGCAATTCATAATTCAAATATTAAAACAAGAGAGTGAGAAACAATGTAACAGGAATTTATAACACACATTTCTAACTGAATTTTATGAATGTTAATGTCATATAGTAAAACTTATGTCACACTTCAGTCACTTAGAATTCCCAGAAATCAAAGTGGATTGTAAATGTTAGAAGGCAGGTAACTTAAAGATCATGGACAGCTATTGATTTGTCAAATTCATACTATTCATTAGACTTTTAAATTAAAATATGCATTTTCACTATGTAACAAAAAGCCGTTCCAATACCTATTTCAATACCGTCAAAACATCCTTGTCTCTTGAGCTATAATAAATGGGTTCAACACAGGATGAATGTTTGAAAAAAAGAAAAAAAAACACTGGTACTGCCTGGTCCTAAATATGCCTATGTGAGAAACCAGGAATCATGTAGGTGAGATGATACGGCCATAAACCAGGCTTACTACTATCAGGCGGTGGGAGCATGTGCCCAGGCTTTGTTTCTCCTCTTGGGGGAATTCGTGTAAGATGGTGGGTAGGAGGTAAAGATGACTCCAAAGGGAATAAAGAGTGGCACAACGCCTAACACAAGTCCTGCAAACCTACAGGAAGAGGTATCCTCACAGGAGAACTTCAGAATAGCTATAACTTAATGGAAGTAATCATCTATCTCCTTGTAACTACATGTAGATAACTGCATAGTATATTCAGTCTGTTCTAGAGAATTTAGAACACCCCATCATTTGGCAGACCCCCGTGCTCATGTTGACTGGGTACCTCAGTGCGTGACAGATGGCTGCACAGTAATCACAGGCCATGAGAGTCCATGAGAGTCAGGAGAATACACTCTGCTCCTCCCAGCATAAGGAAGAAAAATATTAGGAACCACAGGCTATATTTGTGATATTTTTATTCCCTGAGTAAATTCAGTGGCCATGTTGGGGACACAGTTGGAGATGAACAAGTTGATGAGGGACAGCCGGATGAGAAGGAAGTGTATGAGCATGTGGACATGGGAATCCACCAGCATAAGGGGAATCAGAGCTGAGTTCCCAGTGAGGGCAACAGCACAGATCAGCGTGATCACAACGATCAAGATGTCACAGTGTTTCCTGTCAGGGAGAGTCCGGAAGAATAAATCCATCCCTGATGTCTCATTCCTTCCCTTAATGAATTAAAATCAACTGTTTGACCTGAAGCCAAATAGGTTAGAAAAGCAATGAAGAACTATAATATCATGTATTAAAATTTTGTTTATAAAAGCTTCAAAACTGCTGTATTAAACCATCATTCCAGTGAACATTAAGGTATCCTCCAAGCTAGTGATGCAAACTATACTGCATATGTTGCATTCACATCTTTACAACAGGATGGAAACTATGGAGAACATACTATAAAGAATATTTTATAGTCACCACTATAAACTATTAATACAACTTGATTTATTGTATGTGTCATTAACATCTTCATATACTCAAAATGAGTGTTCTTAATCCACTCTTGACTGTATTTTGAAACAGAGATGGAGTTCATTTTTTAATAACTTAATTCTTTTGTCTCTTGGACACAAAGATGCAATCTTCTTCAGTCTTCTTTGAAATTAGTTGTGGCCATTTATGTCATGCTGCAGAAAACAATGTAAGGGGAAGTTTTTCTTTTCTGAGACAGGCTACTTGGCTAATGTAGAAACCTATCACCACATGTAGAAATCAGGTCATTGGCTAGGAAAGACCCCAAATTAGATCATTTCTTAATTAATTAAATATTAATAAAATATTCTTAACAGAGGTTAAACAAATAAGTGTATATTTTAAAGAGCAGATAGTGAGAGTATACTCATATTATATATAGAAAAACATATTACCCTGAAAATGTGTATGTGTTTGCATGCATGTTTAGGTTAAAGCTATAAAAGTTAGTTTTCTTCAGCTGTTTTCAATGACATATCTCATTTTATCTCAGATTTATAGATTGAAGCTTACTTTATTTTATCTCCACTATTAATCATCAATTTGGCTTCCACATTCTGGATTTTGGTTGCATGCTCAGACATGAAATACCTGACAGCTCTTCTTTAATATAGTAACTGGTGTAAAATATTTAACTATGCTTGACAATGCCTTTCATCTCTTCCTGAGCTGTGTGCGCTTCTCATAACCACGTGAGTTAATTTGCATTTCTTGTGATTAGCAATGCACAGCATTTTTTCATGTGTCTGTTGACCATCTGTATGTCTTTATTTAAAAAAATGCCTATTCGAGACTTTTGCCCACTTTTTAATTGGGTTACTTTTTTATGTGGTGTTGATCATTTGAGTTCTTTATATATTTTGGATGTTAACTCCCTATTGGCTATATAATCTATGAATATATTCTACCATATTGTAGGTTACCTTTTTGATTTGTTGATGCTTTCCTTCGCTGTATAAAAGACTTTTAGTTCAATGTAGTCCCACTGGATTTCTTTTGCTTTTGCTGTGTTGCTGAGGGAAACATGTCAGAGAAAATTATCATGCTTATGTTTAAGAGATTTTTGCATGTTTCCCTCTCTGAGGTTTACAGTTTCATCTATTAAATTTAGGTTTTTTATCCATTTTCAGTTTACTTCTGTGTACAGAGTTAGACAGTAATCCAACTTAATTGTATTGCATATACTGTTAAGTTTTCCCAATATCATTAATTGAAGAGACATGTCTTTTCCCCATTGTTATATTCTTACCTTCTTTGTCATATATTAATTGACCTTGAATATGTTCTTTATACATATACCAAATTAATTACAATTATGATACAGTGATTATATTTTGAAGTGAGATTTATGCTTTCTCTAATAATGATAAGTCAGTCTAATTTATTTTTCATTTTTGAGTTTGAATTAACCTAATTTGGCTTCACACCTTTATATTCACACACCAGGAATCAGTGTTTTACTGTTAAAAATTAATTATATAACTAGTAATTATTGTACATGAAGCATAGCCAGGCTACAGTTAACTGGTTTGGGGTACAGTTCAGAGAAAGGACACTTCACTGCTTGGAGACCCATTTCTGTGCCACCTGTTATAATGGCAACCACACAACATTTTCTCCTTTGAGTTTGCTGACAAAGGGTCCTTACTGACCTTTGATCATTTCCCTCAGTTCCTCCAACAGATTCACTATCCAATTAACCACAGGTTCCAAGGGGGGAAGATAAAGTTTTAAGTCTTGCTAATTTTGAAGTGATCTAGCAAGACTCCATGGGTTATCAATTTAGTCAAAGTTATTAAAAGTTTTCTGTCACAATCCTAGAAGCCTGATTTAATGAGCCCCTAAATGCTGTGCTTCCAATTAAGGTCATAACCTTCTATGCTTGGAGTACATTGTTATCTGTAATTTCTGCCTTGCTGTCTGTTAGTGACCATCTCATCCCCACTGTAGGAGAAAAAAGTGAATCAAAGATTTTTAGAATTTATCTGAACTTCCAGGCAGTTGGAAGTCCATTTAACTTGTCTTACTGATTTTATTAAAGATATATTCAGTAACAGAAGATTCCACAGTCTCTCTCAACACATTTTAGAATGTAAATAGAACTATACATATGTAAGAGATTTGTTAACAGGTCCAACATATCCAATAGTAATTAGAAAGGATTAGGTAGCTACCGCCCAAATCAAAAAAGGAGATGCTCTTATTTCTAGTGTCTCTTACTTCTTTAAAAACAATTTTATTGAAGTATACTTGATATACAATATTATATTAGTTTCAAGTATACAACACAGTGATTGACAATTATATGCATTATTGAATGTTCACTCAATTAGTGTAGTTACTATCTGTCAAGACAGGAAAATGTTACAAAATCATTGACTATATACTTCATGAGGATGGAAGGAGGCACTTCCATCCTCATGTCCAATTAATATTATGATTGAGATTTTTGTGCCTCTTTATCCCGTTCACATACCCTACACACCCACCCCACCCCTCCCCAATGATAACCTCCAGTCATTTCTCAGTGTCTATGAATCTACTATTTTGTTCATTTTGTTTTGTTTTGTTTTTATATTCCACAAATAAGTGAAATAATATGGTATTTGTCTTTCTCCACCTAGCTTATTTCACTTAGCATAATGCCCTCTAGGTCCATTCATATTATTGCAAATGACAGGACTTTTTATGGCTGAGTAATATTCTACTGTGTGTGTATATGTGTGTGTGTGTGTGTGTGTGTGTGTGTGTGTGTGTGTGTGTGTGCACTCATTCTTGTAACCTATGTCCAGTGAAGTGGGTACCTTGATTGCTCTCAATCACCTGCAGCCAGCCATAGGTGGTTTGCTGATTGGCACGACATGCAGAAAAAGCAACCAATAGGCCAGTAGCTGTGCCCACACAAGTCATGACATACCAAAGGCCCAGTATAGTATTTCTGCCACCTGAGGAGGGCTATCTGCCTTCTTACACACACACACACACACACACACACACACACACACACACACACACACACTACACCATTTTTATACTTTCATCAATTGATGGACACTTTGATTGCTTACATATCTTGCTAAGCCACTAGAGTTAATTTATTTTTGATGCTTAAATTATCCCATATTTGTTCACCTGGATTCCCTTCAAGTTGACTGCTGTTTCCTTTTGACCTGCCTACATTACTATCTGATACATTTTTACTCTTTAAAAAAGAGGTTTTATGGTCATCATGTGCACTCCCTTTATCAATTGTAGTTGGTGTAGTATAAATACTACACTGGGGAACTCTGGTGCCCACTGGTACTGTTGACATGTCTTCAATGTTTCTGCAACAGAGTTAGAAAATACATATTTTCTAGAAAGAGAAAAATCAATCATGATTTTTTTCATGTTTCTAATTCAAGTTAAAATTATATAATTATGCACAAAGTATTTCTTTCTATATGTTTAGTATATTTTACCCTACTCTGAAAATTGTGGTTCTTATTAATATTAGCATAAATATTTATTGCTTTTCCTTACAGTATGAGTCTCAAAACAGTATCAACAGTGCTGTGAAAATAAGCCTATTTAACATAGTTGATATCTCTTAATGATTATTCTGCCCTTAGAATATATTACATTAGTCTGTTTAAAGATAATGAATTTGTAATATTTACTCTGCAATTATGCCATCAACTTTTCCATCTTAGGTAAAATATCAAAATAAGGTAAAAAATACAGCAATAATATTTAGGTATTATCTCATAAATGGGAGAATATTGAATACCTTTGCTATATTTTGTTATTCTGATACTTTTCATTTATCTTTATTTATTTGATTTGTCTCAAATTGCTAACTTTTGGCCTTTGAGGCCTCTCTATTATGTGTTTTTCTTTTATTGCATATATTCCTATTCTATCCTTATGATTCCCATTCTTTCTTACTTCTTTGACGATTTTTTTTCAATTATTGACATATTTATCTCAGCACTTAGTTTTTTTATAGTATACAAATATAGTGCTTTATATTTCCTTCTAGAAAACCCTATCTATATCACACATATTTTTTTAAAACTAGATTTTTATTGAATTATGCCATGCACAAAAATGCATACTTTAATGATTAGTTTTCATAAAGAAACACATTTATACTCAATAAGTAATGTATACCTGCCCTTTCAAAGCACAATGCATATCTTCTAACAGTCCATAAATACTCTTCTCCCTTAAATAGGTGTTTTCATAACTTCCAAAAAACAATAATCATTTTGCTTGTCTTCAAGTCCACATGAATAGAGTGAGTGATACCCTATGCATCCTTCTTTCTGTACTCTTCAGTTAAAGACTGTGTTTCTGAGATTCACCCATGTACTGAGTGTCGCAAAGGGTGATAAGATACATGTTTATTTACACCAACATAGGCAAATCTTATCCATCAGGTAGGATGCATGCAAGAGACTGGTCCCGTGACAGGACAGTGTTGTAAATGGGATGTGGTCCTGGGCTAGTACACCAGACCTTCACTCCCCTCCCTGTGGGAGCTGCAGATGGGTCAGTATATAGGACTAAGGGAGGTACATGCACTGGCCATAAAGATAAAACAAACCTTCACCATAAAATGTTCTTACCTCCCAGATGTTTTGAGTACAATACCATAGTCTTTGGGGACCACTCTGGTGTTACCCCAGGAATACACAAGGCCAGCTTCCAGGCCTTTCCCCCAAGGTGCCAGAGGGCCAGCCATCGCTGGTCCATGTGTCGAAATGTCCAGGGCCATGTCCACTCAATAGAATCTCCAGGGTTTAACGCAGTTGGGGCTGGAAGCAGGATGTTGCTTTGCTGGCCGTATCCTGGCTTCAGTACCTCAGTACCTCCTCTTGGGTTTGCACATACAGTTGTATAGGAGAGGCAGCAATGTGTGTGAGCATATCCACAAGGCTCAAGGCTCCTTTACATGCCTTCTCATTCAAATGCCACAGCACTGTCCTTAAGGGAAGTGACCATCCCTGTAAACTATTAGTGTCCAACTTCAGGCTAGATTTCAACAAACCATTGTACCTCTCTCTCATGCTTGCCACAGTAGGGCTATATGGTACATGAAACTTCCACTTTATTCCTAACTGCTGCACTCATTCTTGTAACCTATGTCCAGTGAAGTGGGTACCTTGATTGCTCTCAATCACCTGCAGCCAGCCATAGGTAGTTTGCTGATTGGCACGACATGCAGAAAAAGCAACCAATAGGCCAGTGGCTGTGCCCACACAAGTCATGACATACCAAAGGCCCAGTATAGTATTTCTGCCACCTGAGGAGGGCTATCTGCCTTCTTACTATTGTCCCATGTTGCTGTGGGACTCAGTGTAAAGCTCTCTTAATGCACACAAGGCCCTTCTTGGCTTGGCTGACTTCTTCAAAGGGCAGTGGCAAGCCCCACAGAAGGGCTACAGCCCACATTGTTTTTTGCCCCACATGCAACAAATGCTGGTGTAACCATTGGGCCACATCAGAGGCAGGCTTTCCTTCTAGCCAGCACACCTGGGCTAATGTGTCTGCTTCATCATTCCCTGGGGATGCCAAAGGCAAATGGTCAGTCACGTGATTTATAGTAACCATCATAGTCTGACCAAAGCCATAGGTCTTGCCACAATTCTAGCCCCCAAAGGGGCCATTGCCCAACCATCCAGTTGGCATGGTATAATGTTGGTAGCCACAGGGTAAAGCCCCTATAGATGGCCTATCTCTCAGTGCAGACAACTACAGGTAAGGCTCCTGGGTGATCACAAGCCATGCTGCCCAGAAAAGCCAGTCTATCCATTTCAGAACCGGACGTAATATATTCCACCCCCATATCCCAGAGACGCAAAGTCATGTAGACAGATGTTCCCATGGCTTCTGCCAAAACTGGATGCTCATGTCCACCTGCTCATCCTGAGTATAGGTTAGGAACATGGAGTGTTCCACAACCTGGGGAGGTGGCAGCTTCTTCCCTTGAGGAGCCCACTTTTGTTGCATTTTTATTTTCTTAATTACAGCCATGTGGGCATTTAATATGGGAGAGGCAGGTGCCTTGGGTGGTGACCTTGGCAACAGCTTGGCCCTGAGCCCCACTCTCTCATCCTCCCCCAGCATCTCCCCTACCATCTTGGGGTGAAGGCATCACTCTTTCCTTCCCCTCTCCACGGCCTCCTGTGAGCAGATTCTCCTGGTGTCTCTTCCCTCGCTGGTAATGGACCTTCCATGAGCATGACCTGTCTTCTCAATAATTCTCTCTTTCTGAGGGGCATCCCATAGGTCGTCGCCCAGCTCCTGCAAGCGATGCTGATGTGTCTTTCTCTCCTCAATAACATTTTCCACTATCTCAAGAAATGAACATCCCACAATCCTGGCTGTCTTCTGAGCAGTCTTCTATCTCACAGACAGCAAATGCCACCGCTTCCAGTGTCTCCACCCTTCCCCAATTCTGGGGAGGTGCTTTACCCTGGACCAGTGTCCCACTAGGGGCTCCCAAGTGGAAGCCCCATGGATATGGGGTTCCCAGGGGAAGCTGCACCCTCCACCACTGCAGAGGTAAGGGAGAGTCACCACCCCCACTGCAGCCGCCACTGCGGCCTCCCCACCATCCACGGGGGCACCCGTTGCACCCATGAAGACAGATTTCTGGTACAGAGATCCGCCTGCTGTCCCAGATGTAACTCCAGAGGGAAAATATTTTCCCAGCCTGGGGAAAGTTATCTTTGAAACTGAAAATAGTCAAAGGGGGAACTAAAGTTGGAGAAACCTGTTATTTCTTACAAGCAGTCATCCATGTCTGCTCGCACATGTCTTTTGTGACCCGGCTGCAGAAAGGGGCCCCACCCGACCTGTCCAGTCCAGATTCGCCAGGCTTCTCCCTTTAATGCCCTGTTGATATTCAGATAGACTAATTCTCTCCGTCCCTGCAAACACCTCTTGATACGGAAATGCGCTAAGGCCAGGTGAGAGATTCTGGAAGTATTACAATTTTACCCACACCATTTCATGGAATTTTGGTTTTGTAGACCCAGATTGCTGTGCTTGCAGGAGACATCCACGGAGCAAGTGTGAGCCACCTGCTGGGTGGTTTCCAGCTGCAAGCCAGGGTTGCAGGGGAGTTCTTCCAACGCGGCCAGCTCCCCCTACCAGCTCACAGCTTGTCATGCCTGATCAGCACCCTCAGGATCAAACCTCTCGGCTGCTCTACCAGCTCCTGCTGCTCAAAGCAGTTGAGGTATTACAGTTCTTTGTGGTATAGTATCTTTCCTGTGTTGTCACATCCAGCCCCTCCGTGCCTGAGTCACACTGTAACTTAATCCATTATATTGGCCTAACGGCCAGGAGGCAGAAAGGGCTTTATGGTGAAGAAGCACACGTCCTGTAGGGTCTCTTCCTCACAGCTCCACTGCTCACTGCTCCTGTTAGACCCTCTTCCCGGGGTCAGGTTTGTCCGGCTGCCCCTCCCGATGAGCCATTCCAAAGGAGCCTCTGTCTTTCAAGTTTAGCCTCCAAATGACAATAATTTCTATCCTTTGGTTATCTTTGTAGATCATCCATAACCTAGCAATAGCCACCCTATTTCAGCTACAGTTACTGTTTTCCTCACATTTCACGAAAGCCTAACATGTTGCTCATACAATTCCTTCCACGCATCACCTCTATTCTCCACTCTCAGACACTTTGAATGTTGGACCTGTATGTGGTAGCACAGACCCAGCCCTCTGCATACACCCAATGATGGGGGCCTCACTGACTTCTGCGTTAAATGACCTGAGACCAGATCCTCAGCCCTGGCTAGTCTGTAGGGAAGCCTGGAGTTGCAATGGCCCTTTAGAATTGGCATGCGTTGGCTGACATGATGGGTCTTTATAGGCCCTGATCAGGCACTGGTGGGTCTCTCTGGGAAAGGCAGCTTTCCACAGCTGGAGCCCCAAAAGGGGGCAGCTGAATGTCAGCTGCCTAAAGCACTCCTGGAAGCTGGACAGCAAATCATCCAGAAAAATAAGAATCCAGGCGGCATATAGGTGGGCAGTGTCTTGGAGACAGTGACGGCCTTAGCATAAGTGTTCTAGAGTTTTTAATAGCATGGGACTAATGGCATGAAGAAGAATTTTAGACAGAATTGGCCTCAAGGACAGCTGTTGGAGACAGCGGGACTGAGTTCCCAGGGCAGGTCTGAGGTAGCGGCTCCTAGAAAGGACCCCCTGCATGGCAATCCAGAGGCATCCAGGAACTGGGCTTTCAGGATATTCTCAGTGAACAGTTAACTAATAAAATGCTTCACCATGTTTGAACTATGTAGCACAATCTGGTCTATGCTGAACACCATTTTACCTTCTGGGAGACTGAAATTTCATGTGCCCGGCAGAGGGTGCCTAGATGGCCATTCCCTAGTAGGAACCTTGGGTTCTGAGTCTCTATGGGATTCCCTGGGCAGAAACATCCCTGTTTGTTTCAAAATATAATTGCTTGGGGAATCACTCTATGTGACACCTCACGGATAGAGAGAGCACACGAGGAGTTTGTATGCAGGTTCCTCTGGATCATGTCTTTGCGTTTATGTCCCTACAGGGTATCCCAACTTTACCATGATAACAAATCTTTCCTCTGAGTACTGGCCCCTGATGACACTCAGGAATCATTCTTGAGAATCTCTGAATGAGTGAATCTTTAAAGGATACCATTTTGTCACTGACAAAAATGACATCGAACAAAAAAGCTATGGAATTTGTTCCATCAGCACTCAGACATAAATAAAGTGAACTGTTCCTTCTTTAGCAGGTACAGGACACTGAAAATGGTAGTACTGGACATGAAATGATCTGAATAGTCAATCATGAAAAGAAAATAATAAAATAAAAATAGAAGTTAAGTTAGCAAGGGCTGATGAGGATAAATAATGAATAAAAATTCCTTATGATGTTAAATAAAATTATTATATAAGCTTGCTTGAAGAATAAATGGCTAAGATTATCATTTAGAAAAGGAGTAATTATTAGTTGTAATATTAAAATCAAATATTATAATTCTTTTTCTGATGAGTTCTCTTTCCCATATGCTTAAGTTTGTGGAACAGACCTGAATAACATAAAAAATATTTATTTTGGGATAGTTTCCTAAACCTAGCAAAGTCAAGTAAAGAAAAAAAGAGAAAGTAGATCAATCTAAACTTAGTCTTTGTATTAGGAAATAAAAATTTTTTAAATATCTGTGTTGCCCATACTAATTTGCCAATTCAGGATGACATAAAAATTATGGCATATAAACAAGTATATCTTTTACTCTCTTTCGACTGTTCACCCTTAATAATTCCAGAAGTGATTCATCATAAATAATTTATTTTTTAAAGTATTACAGGAACTCCAAATACTGGTTTGGTTATGATTAATATTATTTCCCTAAAAAAGCTTATATAATGTCAAGATATGTCCAATGACATATTTTTTATTTTCCCTGGAGGATATAATTTCTATTCTTCAGTTTGAAGTGAGGCAGTGAAATTGAAATCTCTACACAGTATTTATTTCTGTTTTTATAGGGATGTGCTGTATACCCCACAATCAGCTACATATACTTTCCAATAAATATATGTTCAGCATTACTCAGTGTGTGCCTTAGTGCCTACATTTCATTCTTTCAAAATTACTTTACAACCATTCTTTGTCAGAATATACCTTTTATATAAATGCAGTATTGCAAATGCCAACTTTGCAAAGAAGCCATCCCAGGGATTTTAAATATTCTTAACTGCATTAACTCCCACCCTCTATAATTTTTTAAGTGAACTACTCTAGTGGCCTATATCAGTTTTTTATTCCTGTGTGAAAAACCACTGTAAATTCAGTGTCTTAATTTAATGCTTATTTATTATCTCACAGTCATGTAGATCAAAATCCAGGTCAGGTTGGTGGGATTCTGTGTGCAGGTTCTCACAATCCAAAGGCAGGACATCAGGTGGCCGGTAGTTACCTGGAGGCCTGTGGGAAAGAATCCATCGCCAAGCTCAATCAGGTTATTTGCAGAATTCTGGTCCTCAAAGTTCTAGGACTAAGGTCACTACTTCTTACTGGCTCTCAGAGAGTTGTTTTTAGTGCCCAGAACCTGCACGTACGTGCACATGGCCCTATCTTAAAGCCAGAAATAGCACGCCGAATACTCAGGATTCAAATCTCCTTTTCCTTCTTGTTACCAGACAGAGAACAGTTTTTATTTTAGAGGACTCATGTGTTTAAGGTTAGGTATGAGCATGTAAGATCTTAAATGAAGGTCAATCACTTATAAACTTACTTACATCTGCAAAATGCCTTTCAGCCACGTGATGAAACATACAGGAGAACGTCCAAAATATTAACAGGCAGGGAATTGCGTGAGGTATTACAGGCAGCCATCTTAGAATCACAACCTTTAAAAATGTACTATGATTTATCTGCATGTACTTTACCTCTCTTGATTACAAACTACCAGGAATCCTTTCTCCCTAAAGAGAAAAGAGAACATATTTTTAATTGTATAGTTTGCATTCAGTAAAGATTCATTGAATTGTTGAATAAGAAATAGAAAAGGGAAAGACTGAAGTATATGAAAATACAACAAAATATTACTGATTATAGTTATAAATTATCATAATTAAAAACCAAAATGAGTAACAACTAAAAAGCCAGTGTGTTACCACATGTTGGTTTTCATTATGATAATACAAAATGAAGCAAAAATATGCAACAAGGATACACTTCACCTATATAATAAAAAGAAGCATGTCAATTAGAAAAAATTGCTTAAGGAAATTAAAACCTTAGTGACATAACTATGAAAGCAAAAATAATAAACATGTATTTTTTTTCACAGGGCATCTCTCATATTTATTGATCAAATGGTTGTTAACAACAATAAAATTCTGTATAGGGGAGTCAATGCTCAATGCACAATCATTAATCCATCTCAAGCCTAATTCTCGTCAGTCTCCAATCTTCTGAAGCATAACGAACAAGTTCTTACATGGTGAACAAATTCTTACATAGTGAATAAGTTCTTACATGGTGAACAGTACAAGGGCAGTCATCACAGAAACTTTCAGTTTTGATCACACATTATGAACTATAAACAATCAGGTCAAATATGAATATTCATTTGATTTTTATACTTGATTTATATGTGGATACCACATTTCTCCCTTTATTATTATTATTATTATTTTTTTAGTAAAATGCTGAAGTGGTAGGTAGATGCAAGATAAAGGTAGAAAACATAGTTTATTGTTGGAAGAGAGCAAATGTAGATGATCAGGTGTGTGCCTATAGACTATGTGTTAATCCAAGCTAGACAAAGGCAATAAAACATCCACGGATGCAGAAGATTTCTCTCAAAACAGGGGGGGTGAGGTTCTAAGTCTCACCTCTATTGCTCCCCAATTTCTCACCTGATGGCCCCCCTGCAACTGTGCCTGTCTTAGGTTGTTCCTCGCTTGAGGAATCTTACCCGTCTCTGGCTAACCAGTCATCTTCCGGTGCCATACAGGGAGATGTAAAGTTGGTAAGTGAGAGAGAGGCCATATTGTTTGAAAAGGTTAGCTTTTTACGTCTTTGCAGATGTATGCCCTGTGGCTTCTATGACCAGCATTTGTCTTGAGGTATCTTTACCACTTGGAGGAATTATGATACTTGGTAAATTCGATATGAGGCACGAATTCTATTTAAGGGTTGTAATTAGGAAGGAAGAAGAAAAGCTGTAGAAGTAGCAGGAGGAAGAAAACCTGGGAAGATTGATTATTTCTTTGACATATATTCTTGTAGAGTAATTTAAGCATGTATAGGTTTTAAGCTACTAATTAAATTGCACACACACATTAACATAATAGGAATACAGTCACATAACCAAAGCAGATCTATAATTACCAGCCATCTCCAGTGAAACCAAGAAAACCAGTTAGGCATCCAAGGCATTTGTGAAAATTTATCTATGATATGATGGATATTGTCTAACTGTACTTGAATATTCTGAGAGAAATGACACAAATTAAAACCACCCATTCCTGGGAACTGTTCACATTCCATATGTTCTTTTAACAGTAGATAGTCTGTAGTTGTAAGATTTTGGAGCGCTACAACTTGCACTTCTCCTAATTCTTGGTTGAGTTCCAACAGTATAGATCCAGTCAAATTGGTTGTTTTACGGTATGCACAGGCCAGCTTAGATATCTCCTTCTTCATTCCCCTGGCAAGTCCAGGAACCGGTAGGATGAATGCAGCTACAGCTGTAGCAGTGCCTGGATCTTTGTTGAGGTTTTTTGATGACCATCTTCTGGTATGAGTCTTCCAGAGAGTGCTGATGTTGGAAGTTCTTCATATAGTATCTTACTTCATTTTCTGGGTAACCAAATTGGGCTTTGATCCTCTGTATAAACACAAACAGACCCTTTGCCCACACTTGATATGACCTTTACACCATTGTGTAGAACTCATTGGAGGACACCACACAGGAACTGCTTATTTTTTTTTAAGAAAAAGGAATATTATCAGAAAAATGTACCTCCATAGCCGATCATCTGACATCCTTTAAGTGATCAAAATTACAGATATTTAAAGCATTCATTAATTGTTGATTTACAGTTAGTTTTATCCTATTAGGGAGTAATCCCCTTTTCTATCTTTTTTTTGTTATCATTAATCTACACTTACATGAAGAATATTATCTTTACCAGGCTCTCGCCTATACCAGGTCCCCCTTATAAACCCCTTTACAGTCACTGTCCATCAGCATAGCAAAACGTTGTAGAATCACTACTTGTCTTCTCTGTGTTGTACAGCCCTCCCCTTTCTCCCACCCACCCATTATGCATGCTAATCTTAATACCCTCCTTCATCTTCACCCCCCTTATCCCTCCCTACCCACCCATCCTCCCCAGTCCCTTTCCCTTTGCTACCTGTTAGTTCATTCTTGGGTTCTGTGATTCTGCTGCTGTGTTGTTTCTTCAGTTTTTCCTTTGTTCTTATACTCCACAGATGAGTGAAATAATTTGGTATTTCTCTTTCTCCGCTTGGCTTATTTCACAGAGCATAATACCCTCCAGCTCCAGCTCCATCCATGTTGCTGCAAATGGTAGGATTTTCCCTCTTCTTATGGCTTAGTATTCCATTGTGTATATGTACCACATCTTCTTTATCCATTCATCTATCGATGGACATTTAGGTTGCTTCCAATTCTTGGCTATTGTAAATAGTGCTGCGATAAACATAGGGATGCATCTGTCTTTCTCAAAATTGATTGCTGCGTTTTGGGGGTAAATTCCTAGGAGTGGAATTCCTGGGTCAAATGGTAGGTCTGTTTTGAGCATTTCGAAGAACCTCCATACTGCTTTCCACAATGGTTGAACTAATTTACATTTCCACCAGCAGTGCAGGAGGGTTCCCCTTTCTCCACAGCCTCGCCAACATTTGTTGTTGTTTGTCTATTGGATGGCAGCCATCCTTACTGGTGTGAGGTGATACCTCATTGTAGTTTTAATTTGCATTTCTCTGATAATTAGCGATGTGGAGCATCTTTTCATGTGTCTGTTGGCCATCTGTATTTCTTTTTTGGAGAACAGTCTGTTCAGTTCCTCTGCCCATTTATTAATTAGGTTATTTGTTTTTTGTTTGTTGAGGCGTGTGAGCTCTTTATATATTTTGGACGTCAAGCCTTTATCGGATTTGTCATTTACAAATGTATTCTCCCATACTGTAGGGTTCCTTTTTGTTCTATTGATGCTGTCTTTTGATGTACAGAAGCTTTTCAGCTTAATATAGTCCAATTGTTCATTTTTGCTGTTGTTTACCTTGCTTGGAGAGATATTTTCAAGAAGAGGTCACTCATGTTTATGTCTAAGAGGTTTTTGCCTATGTTTTTTTCCAAGAGTTTAATGGTTTCATGACTTACATTCAGGTCTTTGATCCATTTTGAGTTTACTTTTGTATATGGGGTTAGACAATGGTCCAGTTTCATTCTCCTACATGTAGCTGTCCAGTTTTGCCAGCACCTTCTGTTCAAGAGGCTGTCATTTCCCCATTGTATGTTGATGGCTCTTTTATCAAATATTAATTGACCATATATGTCTGAGTTAATGTCTGCAGTCTCTAGTCTGTTCCACTGGTCTGTGGCTCTGATCTTGTGCCAGTACCAAATTGTCTTAATTACTGTGGCTTTGTAGTAGAGCTTGAAGTTGGGGAGTGAAATCCCCCCTACTTTATTCTTCTTTTTCAGGATTGCTTTGGCTATTCGAGATCTTTGGTGTTTCCATATGAATTTTTGAAATATTTGTTCCAGTTCATTGAAGAATGTTGCTGGTAGTTTGATAGGGATTGCATCAAATCTGTATATTGCTTTGGGCAGGATGGCCATTTTGACGATATTAATTCTTGCTAGCCATGAGCATGGTATGAGTTTCCATTTGTTAGTGTCCCCTTTAATTTCTCTTAAGAGTGACTTCTAGTTTTCAGTGTATATGTCTTTCACTTCTTTGGTTAGGTTTATTCCTAGGTATTTTATTCTTTTTGATGCAATTGTGAATGGAATTGTTTTCCTGATTTCTCTTTCTGTTGGTTCATTGTTAGTGTATAGGAAAGCCACAGATTTCTGTGTGTTAATTTTGTATCCTGCAACTTTGCTGTATTCCGATATCAGTTCAAGTAGTTTTGGGGTAGAGTCTTTGGTGTTTTTATGTACAATATCATGTCATCTGCAAATAGTGACAGTTTAACTTCTTCTTTACCAATCTGGATTTCTTGTATTTCTTTGTTTTGTCTGATTGCCGTGGCTAGGACGTCCAGTACTATGTTGAATAACAGTGGGGAGAGTGGGCATCCCTGTCTGGTTCCTGATCTCAGAGGAAAAGCTTTCAGCTTCTTGCTGTTCAGTATAATGTTGTCTGTGGGTTTATCATAAATGGCCTTTATTATGTTCAGGTACTTGCCCTCTATTCCCATTTTGCTGAGATTTTTTATCATGAATGGATGTTGAATATTGTCAAATGCTTTTTTAGCATCTATGGAGATGATCATGTGGTTTTTGTCTTTCTTTTTGTTGATGTGGTGGATGATGTTGATGGATTTTCGAATGTTGTACCATCCTTGCATCCCTGGGATGAACCCCACTTGGTCATGGTGTATGATCCTTTTGATATACTGTTGAATTCTGTTTGCTAATATTTTGTTGAGTATTTTTGCATCTACGTTCATCAGGGATATTGGTCTGTAGTTTTCTTTTTTGGTGGGGTCTTTGCCTGGTTTTGGTATTAGAGTGATGTTGGCTTCATAGAATGAGTTTGGGAGTATTCCCTCCTCTTCTATTTTTTGGAATACTTTAAGGAGAATGGGTATTATGTCTTCCCTGTATGCCTGATAGAATTCTGAGGTGAATCCGTCTGGCCCGGGGGTTTTGTTCTTTGGTAGTTTTTTGATTACCGCTTCAATTTCATTGCTGGTAGTTGGTCTCTTTAGATTTTCTGTTTCTTTCTGGGTCAGTCTTGGAAGGTTGTATTTTTCTAGGAAGTTGTCCATTTCTCCTAGGTTTCCCAGCTTGTTAGCATATAGGTTTTCATAGTACTCTCTAATAATTCTTTGTATTTCTGTGGGGTCCGTCGTGCTTTTTCCTTTCTCGTTTCTGATTCTGTTGATTTGTGTTGACTCTCTTTTCCTCTTAATAAGTCTGTCTAGAGGCTTATCTATTTTGTTAATTTTCTTGAAGAACCAGCTCTTGGTTTCATTGATTTTTGCTATTGTCTTATTCTTCTCAATTTTATTTATTTCTTCTCTGATCTTTATTATATCCCTCCTTCTGCTGACCTTAGGCCTCATTTGTTCTTCTTTTTCCAATTTTGATAATTATGACATTAGACCATTCATTTGTGATTGTTCTTCCTTCTTTAAATATGCCTGGATTGCATATACTTTCCTCTTAAGACTGCTTTTGCTGTATCCCACAGTAGATGGGGCTTTGTGTTGTTGTTGTTGTTTGTTTCCATATATTGCTGGATCTCCATTTTGATTTGGTCATTGATCCATTGATTATTTAGGAGCGTGTTGTTAAGCCTCCATGTGTTCGTGAGCCTTTTTGCTTTCTTTGTACAGTTTATTTCTAGTTTTATGCCTTTGTGGTCTGAAAAGTTGGTTGGTAGGATTTCAATCTTTTGTAATTTACTGAGGCGCTTTTTGTGGCCTAGTATGTGGTCTGTTCTGGAGAATGTTCCATGTGCACTTGAGAAGAATGTGTCCTGTTGCTTTTGCATGTAGAGTTCTGTAGATGTCTATTAGGTCCATCTGTTCTAGTGTGTTGTTCAGTGCCTCTGTGTCCTTACTTATTTTCTGTCTTGTGGATCTGTCCTTTGGAGTGAGTGGTGTGTTGAAGTCTCCCAGAATGAATGCATTGCATTCTATTTCTGCCTTTAATTCTGTTAGTATTTGTTTCAGATATGTTGGTGCTCCTGTATTGGGTGCATATATATTTATAATGGTTATATCCTCTTGTTCCACTGAGCCCTTTATCATTATGTAATGTCCTTCTTTATCTTTTGTTACTTTCTTTATTTTAAAGTTTGTTTTGTCTGATACTAGAATTGCAACACCTGCTTTTTTCTCTGTGTTGTTTGCATGAAATATCTTTTACCATCCCTTGACTTTAAGTCTGTGCATGTATTTGGGTTTAAGGTGAGTCTCTTGGAAGCAGCATATGGATGGATCTTGCTTTTTTATCCATTCTATTACTCTGTGTCTTTTGATTGGTGCATTCAGTCCATTTACATTTAGGGTGATTATTGAAAAGTATGAACTTATTGCCATTGCAGGCTTTAAGTTTGTGGTTACCAAAGGTTCAGGGTTCGTTTCTTTACTATTTTACTGTCTAACTTAACTCGCTTGTTGAGCTATTATACACGCCGTCTGATGATTCTTTATTTCTCTCCCTTCTTATTCCTTCTCCTCCCTTCTTCATATTTTGGATGTTTTATTCTGTGCTCCTTTTAGGAGTGCTCCCATCTAGTGCAGTCCCTGTAAGATTTCCTGTAAAGGTCGTTTGTGGGAGGCAAATTCCCTCAACTTTTGCTTTTCTGGGAATTGTTTAATCCCTCCTTCATATTTAAATGATAATCGTGCTGGATACAGTAGTCTTGGTTCGAGGCCCTTCTGTTTCATTGCATTAAGTATATCATGCCATTCTCTTCTGGCCTGTAGGGTTTCTGTTGAGAAGTTTGATGATAGCCTGATGGGTTTTCCTTTGTAGGTAACCTTTTTTTTCTCTGTGGCTGCCTCTAATACTTGGTTCTTGTCTTTGATCTTTGCCATTTTAATTATTATGTGTCTTGGTGTTGCCCTCCTTGGGTCCTTTGTCATGGGAGTTCTGTGTACCTCTTTGGTCTGAGAGGCCATTTCTTCCCCTAGTTTGGGGACGTTTTCAGTGATTATTTCTTCAAAGACACTTTCTATCCTTTTTCTCTCTCTTCTTCTTCTGGTACCCCTATAATGCGGATATTGTTCCATTTCAATTGGTCACTCAGCTCTCTTAGAATTCTTTTATTCCTGGAGATCCTTTTATCTCTCGCTGCATCAGCTTCTCTGCGTTCCTATTCTGTTTTTTCTAGTCCATTAATGGTCTCTTGCATCTCGTCCATTCTGTTTTGAAGTCCTTCCAGAGCTTGTTTTATTTCTGTATTCTCTTTCCTTAGTTCTTGCATATTTCTCTGCAAGTCCATCAGGATGGTTATAACTTTTGTTTTGAATTCTTTTTCAGGAAGACTGGTTAAATCTATCTCCCCAGGTTCCTTCTCAGGGGAAGGTGTAGCAGATGCCAAAGGTGTCTGGGTTAGTCTTCTCTGGATCATACTTTTTTGCCTTTTCATGTTTATAAGTGCTATTGACTGTCAGCTGGGTGTGCCAACCTTTCCACTTGCTACTGGCCTTTCTTTACTGGGACAAGTGTGACCCCTAGTGGCTTGTGTTGGGTAATTGCATGTAGACTGGGTCTTCATGTCTTGCCCGGCTGGTATGGAGGAAGCTCCTTTGCTGAGGTCATGGCCAGCCCTAGGCTGTTTCTCTGCTTTTGCCTCGCCCCAGTGGGGTAATGGAAAGGGGGCTGTTTGGCTGTTTACCTCCATGAGGGGTCTCAGAGCTGTTGCCCAGGGGGTTAGTGTGCCTGGTTTTCCTTGTAATTTCCAGCTACTGGACTGTGACCTGTGTTGTTTCTGTCCAACTGTTGCATCCCTGTTCCTTTAAGACTTTCAAAAAGCACTCGCTTTTCTTTGTCACAGAGGCATCAGCTTTGGGACCCACTCACCAGTCCTGCTGTCCTGTTTCCTTAGTATCCAGGACCCCACGCATGCACTGTGTCTGCGCTCATGTGGATGGCTGGGCTGGTTGTTTAGCAGTCCTGGGCTCCCTCTCCCTCCCCACTCCGACTCCTCTCCTCCTGCCGGGAGCTATGGGGAGGTGTGCTCAAGTCCTGCTGGGCCGGTGCTTGTATCTTACCCCTTTCACCAGGTGCTGGGCTCTCGCAGGTGTGGATGTAGTCTTGCTGTTGTCCTGTGTCTTCTGGTCTCTCTTTTAGGATTAGTTGTATTTGTTGTATTTTCAAAAATATAAATGTTTTTGGGAGGAGATTCCCACTGTCCTACTCACGCCGCCATGTTGGCTCATAAATATGTATTTTTAGAAGATTTCTTAAGCTTATTTGTGCATAAAACAGGATTAATAATACACATATGAATATGGTATTGAAGTGGGATTCTATATGCAGGATTCTATATGCATACACACATATACAAAACAAAATAAATACACTTAAAGACCCACAATGATTAAAAACCTTAGCCTTGCAAAGTGCTTATACACAATAGACTGCTCTAAGTGACATGCATATATAAGCTGATTTAATCCTCACAGCTATTCATTATCATTTTTATCACATTGGACAGACAGAATATGAAGCATAGATGGCATAATTTATTTGCCACTGTTTATGTATTAATGACAAAACTGAAGCATGAACAGAATTCTCTAAATGTTGATTTTTCCCCCTTTATTATATAACATAAAAGGAGAGAAAGGATATACTGAACTCTGATTTTTGTTTTCACAGATAATGAAATCAGTCAAAGTTTCAGATTGGAATAAACTAAACATTTCTGGAATTCTTTGAGGATTATGCTTCTATAAAGATTTATCAGTTAAGTGAAAAAAAAGTATCTCCACAAGATGAGTATGAAATCTCAAGAGCGTATTCCCCAGGAGGCCCTGTCATGTGACTTCCTGGACATAAATTATAATAATATAGATATGAACGTAAACCATGTGGAGCCAAAAGAGAGTTATATGATCATGAGAGAGATCACCTCCATAAAGATGATCATTAAAATACAGAAAAGTCATGAAGACTCATAATAAAACAGAAAATGAATTTCAGCAAATGCACGACTATTTGCATCTTTAAAGTAAAATACTTTGATGTTATTAGTGAAAAAAGGATATTAATTAGGTAGTCTAAATAGCATAAATAAGAATAAAATGTTAGTAAATAATAAAAAATTTAAAATGTCACACCAATAATTTTAAAAAATGAAAGAAATTTTAGGGAGAAAGAAGTGCATAGAGAATACAGCCAATGATACTGTAATGTCTTTGTATGTTGACAGATAGTAACTACACTACTACAGTGGACATTTAGTAATCTACACTACTACAGTGGGCATTTATTAATTTATGTCATTTTCAAGTCATTGTGTTGTACATCAGAAAAAACATATTGTATATCAACTAAATTTCAATAAAAATTTTAAAATAAAAACAAATAAATTAAAAGATATCACATGTCTATGAATTGTAAGACTTTTATTAAAGTCTCATTAAAATACAGTATTATGTTAGTTTCAAACGATTCAATGGTTATACCCATTATTAAATCCTCACCCCAAGTAGTGTAGTTACTCTCTGTCAATATAGAAAGATGACACAGAATCATTGCATTCTCCATGCTGTACTTCACCCCCACGACCAGCTTATATGATGACTAAGAATTTTTGTGTCCCTTTATCTCCCTACTTTCCCCACTCACTCACCCCAACCCCTCCCCGGGTTGATCAGCAGTCACTTTTCAGTGTCTCTCTCTTAATCTACTTTTCTTTTGTTCATTTTGTTTTGTTTTGTTTTCGTATTCCACATATAAGTGAGATCACATGGTATTTGTCTTTGTACACTTGGCTCAGTTCACTTAGCATAAAACCCTCAAGGTTTATCTGTGTTGCCACAAATGGCAGGATTTCTTTCTTTTTATGGCTGAATAATATTCCATTGCATATATGTCCCATATCACCTTTATGCATTGATGTATGGATGGACATTTTGGTTGCTTCTTCCATATCTTGGTGATTATAAATAATATGGCAGGAAATACAGAGGTACATATATCATTTTGAATCAGCAATTTTGTTTTCTCAAAGTGGAATTACTGGGTTGTACGGTATTCCTGTTTTTAGCTTTCTTAGGAACCACCCTACTTCTTTCCATAGTGGCTGCACCAATTTAATTCCTAGCAACATTGTAGGGGGTTTCCCTTTTCTTCTTGCCAACACTTGTTATTTCTGGCCTTTTGGACAGTGGCCATTCTGACTTGTATGAGGTGATATCTCACTGTGCTTTTGATTTGCACTTCCCTGATGATTAGTGATGTGGAGCATCTTTTCCTGTGCCTGTTGGCCATCTGTATTTCTTCTTTGGAAAACTGTTCAGTTTCTCTGCCCAATTTTTAATAGGGTATTTCTTTGTGTTAAGTTGTATATGTTCTTTACATATTTTGAATGTTGACCCATTATACTATTACAACTGAGTATTTGTCAAAAGAAAACAACAACTAACATCATAAACATGTTAGTCCTCCCAATCTTCAATGCTGTATTATTCACAATAGTCATGATATGGAAGCAATCTAAGTGCCAATCAAAGGCAGAATGGATACATAAATTATGATATATATATATATATAAAATGGAATGTTCAGCCATAAAAATGACAAAATCTCAACTATTTGTGACAACGTGGTTAGACATTGAGAGCATTATGGTGGGTGAAATAAGACAAAGACAAAATCCATATGATTTCTCTTCGATGTGGGAACTAAAAAACAAATAGAACCCAAAACTTCATGGATACAAAGAAAGGATTGGTAGTTGTCAGAGGCAGGTGGGTGGGGTCAGGAGATATGGGGAGAAAGACAACACTATATGGTAGCAATGCATAAAGAAATCATTAAGAACAACACCAAGCATAGAAATATCAGATCCCAATTGTACACAAATTTAGTATATGATAAAAGTGACTCCCCAGTTTAGAACAGAAAGGATTTCTCATTTAATGATTATATTGAAATGCTTAGTAACACATATGGAAGGAAGTAAATAGATTCCAACTTACACAGTGAATGGCAGGTATACAAAATATCAAAAAATAAGAAAACTAAACAAAAATAGTAATCTCTTTATGTAGTTTTCAAATCTTATGTATTAATTCTAACTGAAATTTTCATTGATTTGCACTGTTCTGCAAATGAGCAAACATGTTTACCTGTTTTGAAAATTAAACTTCACCCATAGTCCTCGCACATAAAGAGTCATATAAACAGAAAGCTGAGGAGCCACAGGAACTCTCTGAGCAGAAAACTAAAGAATATTGATGAGTCTTTTGTTTCTGACCTCTTTTGACATGTCTTCAAGAGCAGCAGTTCTGATATCTGTGCTATGACCTACTCTTACCTGATTCTCTGGTATGATCAGTGATTGTATCTATACACTGCAATAGATTATTTCAGCTTTAATATTAGAGAGGGTCACTCAAAGAAGCAGGGGATGTGCATGTCCAATAAGGAAGCAGCATTAGAACAATAAACCAGAAAGCATCACAACAGAAATAAATTAGGATGTAGCACCATGGCGGCACATGCACAGTGTCCCCACAGGAGCCTGCCAGTGGTCCTGCAGCTGTGAAGGTGCCCAGGGGGGTCAACAGTGCTGTCTTTGCTTCGATCATGCTCAAGCACAGGTTGAAAATTTCTTGATGTTATGGAGTCTGCAGACATGATTGGGTACCATTGCTGAGGATTATGCAACTTCTGACTCTCTTTTAATATAACATTTTCTGATTAAGTTAGACTGGTTTTATTTAATTTAAAATGTAAATTTATTATAGCCATTGCTGAGGATTATGCAACTTCTGACTTTCTTTTAATATAACATTTTCTGATTAAGTTAGACTGGTTTTATTTATGTAAACATGTAAATTTATTATAGCTTAGATCATTAAGTAATTATATTCTAAGTCACATTTTAATTCAGTTTGAAAACCTTGTTGGAAAGAGTAAATGCTCAGCAATTATTTGGTCATAGATATTAACCAGTAAATGTCTTTTTTCCTCCATATTTGTGAATTAATTTATTAGCTGAGGTAAGCAACGTGGAAGCAATTCTTTCAATATAAAATATTACTCCATTATCATACATTAAGTATATTGTGATGAGAACATTTCCCATAAGATATTGGGAGGTGAGCAAGTCATACTGACTTGCCATTCTGAAATAAGCTTTGAATCACTTGATTTGCAATAAAACACTAAATTCCTGTCCAAATTTTAGCTATACTAACTTGTTTTTATTATAAAAATATCCAATATCATATCATCCCATTAAAAGCTGATCTATTTTAGAAAAATGATGATTTGCAGAGATCCATAAATGTCATGATTTGGATAATACAGAGATTCTTATCTGCCCATTCTTTTTTCCTTCCCACGTGTCCTCACAGAATAAAGAGTAAACCAGAATTCCCATTTGGACCCTGATGACCCTTCACCCATAATCTCAGCTGGGAGTGACAGGGGAACTACAAAGGCAAGTGAATGGGCAAGAATAGCTATTAAATATTTTGGTCCAGGAAGGCTGAACTCAAATCTACCTCCTAAGCGGGTTTAGAAGCATATTGAGACTAGTTAAGTGGAGAACAAAATGTTCATAACAGATATTTTTGTATAAAGGGTAAAAAGTAGCTGCCTGGGAAATACAATTTGAGTGTGTTTTGAAGGATTCTTGAGGTGTTTCTCAGACTGATTAATCTGCACTAGTATTATATGTAACTTGCATGAATCTTCTCAAAAAGTGGCTCTCATTCCAGTATAGGCTTTTTTTGCATCTCCACAGCCATAGCTGTGAAACCTGAGGTAGACCTGTAAATATATCACTTCCTAAAGATACATTTAGGTATTTCCATGGACCCTTGCATGTATGATCTAAATGTATTGTATTTCCAATACAGTGGCCCAAGCACTCTTAAATCCATGTAGGGCTCTCCACCTAATCTGTATATCAAACATTTCCCCTGAAAAGTGGGAATAGTGGAACCAATATGCACCAGTTAAGATTGAATTACAATAGAAATATTTGTTCTGTTTTCAATTATATCAAACAATGTTATAATATTTATGGTTCCTTTGCAAGTTTTAGACATTTTTGGATATGTATTATGTACAGCTGAAAAGTTATTCTGAATGATAACATCAAATTTGATGGTTTCAACTTCATTTCTACATATTAATAAATATTCATTGCTCAAGTGATAGTGGGAATTATATGTACTTCATTAAAAGTTATCAGGAAGAAAACTAAAAACTGGTTGGAAATATATAAGTGTTTTGTTAAATCTCAAATATTTAATGCTCTATATTAAATAATACATTCCTTGATCTTGTAATGATATTCTTTAATTTTTAAATTTATCTGCTTCTGAGACTACAGTCCTAAAGAGAACCATTGTCTACATTTTGAAAAAGCAGAATCTCTGAGTCACCCCCCTCCAGCCCCCACCCACCTCCTTGTTTCTCAGGCTGTATATGATACGGTTGAGCATTGGGGTCAGGACGGTGCAGATCACAGCCAGTACTTTACCCTCTGTTGGAGTTCAGAGGGATCTTGGGCACAGGTAAGTGTCAGCAAGGGCGCATAGTAGAAGGTCACCATGGCGAGGTGGGTGCTGCAGGTGTAATAAGCCTTCCTCTACCCTTCTGGTGAGGGCATGTGGTGGGCAGCCAGGAGGGCACGGCCATGGGAACGTGCAAGCCAATGAGAGGGAACACAATCCAGAGAGTGGTGCTCAGAGACACTGTGTGCTTGTAAACACAGGTGTCCGTGCAGGCCAGAGTCAGCGTGGCTGGGACATCACAGACGAAATGGTTGGTGGCCCTGGATGGCGGTAAGGGATATGGAGGACATGTGTGGTGTGGACACAGGACTTGATGGAGCCCATTATTCAAGCTCCGGTTAGCAGCAGCACACACACTCTGTTGCTCATAAGAATGGGATAGTGGAGAGGAATGCAAATGGCCACATAATGATCATAGGCCACAGATGCCAGTAGTAATCCTTCTGCAGCTGCTAAAGTCAAGAACAAGGAGCTCTGAAACCCACAGGCTAGAGGAGATGGACATGTATCCAGAGAGATAAGTGGAAGCCATCCCAGGGACGATGGTGGAGATGCAGCTCAGGCCCATCAGGGAGAGCCGGCTCAGCAGGAAGCACACGGGAGGGCGGAGGTGGGCGTCCAGGAGGGTCGGGGGGATCACAGAGAGGCTGCCCAGCAGGGTCACTGGGAAAATGAGAACAATGAGAATGAAGAGGAGCGAGCCAGCCCGGGATTGTGATTGTAATTCTCCATATTTCACTCATTTAATTGTTCCTAAAAACAGGTGTACATTAAGGTAAATACAGTGTAATAAGCTTTTTTATTAAGATATAGTTCATATACAATATTATACTGGCTTCAAATACACATTTATATGCATATTTAAATCCTCATCCCAACTAGTTTAGTTAATATCTGTCAACATAGAAATATGTTACAGAAGTACTGACAATATTCTCTGTGGAGTACTTTCACCCATGACTAATTTACATATTATGATAGAGATTTTGTGCCTCTTTACCCCTTTCCCCTAGTTTACCTCCCCACTCCACCCCACCCCCATTCTAACCAACAGGAACTTCTCACTGTCTCTGAGACTACTGCTATTTTGTTCATTTCATTGTCTTTTCTTTCTTTCAATTTTCCCTTTTAATTTCATTTATTTAAGACTCTTTAAACAATCAGATAATTGTGGGAATTCACCACATATGTCAAGCCTCTGTCATTAAACTAATATTATAATAAAGAAATAAATATGTTATAAATGTAAAGAAAGTGTAGAAGGGAGGAGAGGGGGGATCCAAGGATAAAAAGAGTTTAGTCTTTTGAAAGAAGGAATTTTGATTAACAGTCATGTAAACGGAGAAAAGAGGAAATGGCGTCCTTACGGTCTTCTGAGAAGGAATGAGCCTGTGGATTCTCTTCCAGAGCAATAGCAGCAATATGTTAGTATAAGAATGTTGCAATATGTCAGTTTCTAATTATTTTCCAGGATCAAAGAGAATCATACTGCTGAGGATGTCTCCGAATGTATGACAGAGGTCACACATACACCACATAAAGACAATACACCTTTAAAAGAAAATTGCTATGTTCAGAAAAATATAAGGAGTTGTTAACTCTACAGTATTAATAAAATGTGTGATAAAAAAGGGTAATAATAAAAGACTTCTGGAAATCAAAAACAAAAGATCGACATTTTGAAAACATAAGAGAAAGAATTGAGATAAGATGGCCCAACATATGCTTATGAGCATTCGTAAAAATGCATATGACATAGAAATCATGGAGTGAATATTATTAAAGAAAGCATTTTCTCAGAATAGTTACACATGAGCTAAAATACTCAAATACAATGTAAAAGACAGAAAAATAAGGAGAAATAATTTATTTAAGAAGAGTTTTCCAAAGTCTAAATAATTTCTTAAAAAAGAATGTTGTTGGGAATTATCAAAATTAGTTATAAAGTTAAATCCTGAAAATATCTTCAGAGAAATTATAGTAATGACAAGAAATGTATGCATTAATGGCCAATAAGATAGCATCAGGTTTTGCAATAGTCATATTTTTATATGCGGCCAGTAAATCATGGAATATGGAATAATGCCGTCATCCCACTTCCCCGAGACACAAAGTGGGCTGTGCTATGTTGAGAGCACGCAGGAAGGGAGGATGGTGAAGGGACGGTGTGGGTGGGGTCAGCTCCCCATCTGCAGTTGCCCGGGTCCCAAATAATTGTTTGGCACTTGGGGTTTAGGGGTCAAGCATTAGAACATATGAATACTTTTTAAAACATTGGCAAAATACTGGGGAAAATTACAAAATAATTTGAAGCATTTGCCTTGGAGCTCACAGGGATGGATTTAAGTCAAACAAGAGGACCAGTGTTCTACTCTGTGAGTTGTTGATGCCCTATCCATGCATTATTTGAGCAAAATATTAATGTGATACAATTATTTCAGTTAATAATTTGCATGTACTCAACTTATTTTATATATGACCCACAAAATAAATTATAGGGATCCTACAGCACAATCCTAGGGAAATGTGGAAAAATTGCTTTTCAACTGCTGCCAACAACTTGCACAGAAAAACTGGGAGAATTCTTTTTTTTATAACATGGCATTTGGATTAAACATGAGAACTTCATATTGACTGATATTGTGGGATATGACTTATTAATACAAACACTGACAAGACTGAAAATGTTGTATTTGTTATTACCAATTAAGTGCACATTGTATGTATTCCTATCATTTTCATTTCATGCAGGGCTGACTGTGGCAAAGTCCCCCTGAGGTAGTTAACATCACCTCAGTTTAATCACAAGGAAAAAGCACACAGAATAGAAATAACGAATGGCAAGTTAGATGTAGTTTTTGATGCCATGTCGCAGGACTGACAATGCGGCAGTATTTGATTGGCTCTGTACCTCTGTCCTTTAGCATTAAACCTGCATTTGATGATTTAAAGAAGTGTTGCATCTGAAAGGGAAGAAACCTCAGCCATGGAATATGTCTCAAGGTCTAAGGAAAACAGATTGCCTTTGTTCTCCTGTAAAAATATTATGTATTTCTCTTTTATTTTTATCTAAGAAATAATAATCAGGAATCTTTTAAAGACCATTTAAATTTGATTTTCACCTGACTTCATTTTTCACATTCCATTTAACTTGTGATTTGGATATCAGGAGAAAAGCAAAAACCCGCGGTTTCTCAGTGATTTGGAGAAAAAAGCCTTGACCCTAGATGAGGTCCTTACATGGAAAAGAAGTTCAAGCTGTGAACTTTTACTGACCTTCTGCATTAGGTGCGGTCTGATGTGTGTCAAAATTTGTGTCAGGATTAACTTGACTGCTAGCTCTTGAGGCTGATATAATCTGGCAATTTACAGATGATAAGAGTAGATTCGGAGATTTAACTGGTTTGATCTGATTGCTCTGCTATTGTTTTAGATGTTAGAGTGATAGATATAGATATTTACATTTTAATTTTTGTCTAAATAAATATCCCATAATTTCCCATAAAATTTTTTAGGTCAACTATGAAATAAATTTATTATGTCTACTAAAAATTAACCTCAAAAAATCACATAAAATGAAAACTATTAAAATATACATTCACTATAGCTGAAAATGTAAAGAATGTATATGATTTCCTTTATGCCCAAATAAATTGGTTTTGAGTTCAATTTTATTCATTCCCAGATCTTTATCACTTTCCTGCTGTCTTACCCCTAACCTGCCTTGTCTCCTGCAACAACCCAAACGTAATGACAGGTGCAGAGAGCACGCGCCTCGCCCTCAGAGCCTCTGAAGAAGCTCTGACTCACGTCTCTGTTCAACACACAAATGCCCCTGCCTCGGTGATTCTGATTTAAAATAAGCACATGTATTACTTTCGGTGTAAATCAAAATGTATATCTACATATTCAGGGTATATTCAGTTCCCTTATGATTAATTAAAATTGCTACAATTAATGGAATACTTTACAGATGTTCTTCAAATATTTATGCAGCAACCCCACTCATCAGCATATAGCCAAAGGATACAAAATCACTATCCACACTCCTGTGATTATGGCAGCATTTTTCATAATAATTAAGATATAGGAATGACCCTAAATATCCATTGACAAATGAATGAATAGTATATTCAGCCTTCAAAAAAGACATACTGCCATTTGCAACAACATGGATAAACCTGGAGGACATCATGCTAAGTGAAATAATCCAGGCTCGGGAAGACAAACACAGCTTGATGACACTTACGTGTCATCAAATATATCAGAATCATAGAGGAGAGAACAGAATGGTGGTTGTCGGTGGCTGAAGAGGGGGAGAAAAGGTGACTGTGTAAAATCTGCATTACTATTATTAAAATGAATAAACTCTGAAGACCTAATGCACAGCAATGTGCACATAGTTACGTATTGTCTTGTACACTTGAAATTTTCCAGGAGGGATTTCACCAGCTGCTGGTGTTCTCAGCAGACAAAAGAAAAAAAATTATGTGAGATGACAGATATGTTAACTAGCTTCATTTTGGTGATAATTTTAATGTGTACATATATGAAAATATTAGTTGTACACTTCAAATATATAAAATTTTTATTTTGTCCATCATGCCTTAGTAAACTAGGAGGAAAACAACCACTTCATGATAGTTGAGGTAACAAAGTCTGTACAATTTCAGTGTGACATGTGGAAGTCATCACTGAACAACAGCTGTGACATGCACCATCCTCATCAGCAGCTCTGCCCACAGCACATCCCCATCATAGTCACTGTGCCATCTGCTACCTGGATTTCTAAGTGATACAGTTAATGCACTATTTCTATCTACTATTTCATTTTCACAACATGTCCTAGGTTGCTAATAAAGATATTATTTCACTGGAAGCTCCATGGTATGCATAGAGTATTAAAAATCAAAGGTAAAAATTAAACAGAAAGCAATAAAATCATGGAAATTTGTAAAGAAATTCTTGATAACCATAAAACCTCCACTATCACTATGAAGGCATGGATTATTTTCCAAAGGTGCCCTTTAAATTCATAAAATAGTTAATTGTCCCCATAGGCAGTTCATCTTGCCTGTTACTATTTAACTTAAATGCTTTTATCCTTTTTTTATTTTTGAGTTAAAACATAAATTATCCTTTGCACCCATTTAAGAAATCACTTAAATAGGAAGAGCAGTTTCATATAATTTAAAAGAGTTTTTAAGCAATAAGTTACCCTAGGAACCATTTAACCATGCTGTGCGATGACTGGGAAAAAGAAAGAAAGAAAAGAAAAAAATCCCACAAACAACCTAGTTAAAATAGGAAATGCTATTCTCAGCAACTGGTATTGAGAATTTGGACATATAAGCGTGAAGTTTTAATTAAATTTCACATGAGCCCATCCAGAGCCCACCCCAATGTGACTCAACACTGTCTCGTACAAAGACCAGCATCCACCTTCCCCTCCAGGGAGCATGTTTATCAAACAGCCCCAAATCATTTTATTTTATAAGAAGTGCTGCCATTCACACCCAAACGGCACTTAAAATATAATTCTGGGCTTGACCAACTCTCACATAGATCATGACACTCGTTTCCTAAACTGATCTCCTTAAATCTGGTAGGATTTCAACCCAGACAACAATCCACACATTGCATAGCAGTATCAGCCGCTATGCAAGCACCTCCGAGTCTGCCACGAAAACAGCCCTGCTGGTGGGGAATAGTTTCTCTTACCTACACCCTGTAAAGCCTCTCCACCAAGATGCAATCCTCCCCAACTCCAGGGGATTCATCACAGACCCAGAGCACGATGCCCCTTACCTTCCTCAGTAAATAT